>NW_022631025.1:14038389-14737896 GCF_010015895.1 Lontra canadensis | reverse complement strand
GTTGTTTCTTGACTTACAAAGTTTTTATACCAAATTTTGAAGTATATAATACAGAACATAACACACATCCACATCCCCATGCCTACCATCAGAAATAGCCAAAGGAAGTTGCTATCAACAATGTCAAGTATGATTTTTAATGACTGCCTAATATTGCATAATGTAAAGAATATCTATTTTAGCATAGTGAAATCATAGTCTCTTTGCGTACATTGCCTAATTGAACGTCCCAATGGTGTACCTTTGTTGCCATTGAATTATTTTAATCATTTTCTAGGCAAAAAAAAAAATGTTGTTACAACGTAGATGAACTCTAGATGAACTTTTAATTTCCATTTCTCTGCATTTCTAATGGGGTTGAATATTTTACCACATTTCCCTATCTTTTTTGTTTTATCTTTGTGAATTATTTGTTCACATCCTTTGGAGTCTGTGTAATTTTTTTCTGTAACAATTTGTAAAAACTGTTTTTTAAAGATTTTATTTATTTATTAGAGAGACAGTACATAAGTGGGGGGGAAGGGGCAGAGAGAGAAGCAGGCTTCCCACTGAGCAGGAAGCCCAATGTCTGGCTCCATCCCAGCACCCTGGAATCATGACCTGAGCCAAAGGCAGCTGCTTAACCAACTTTGCCACCCAGGTGTCCCAACAATTTGTAAAAGCTTTTGATTTTTTTAAAGGATACAAACACGTCATCACATTTGTTAGAATAATTTCTAACTTACAGTTTATTTTAAAATATTTTATTTTTTATGGGTATGAGTTTGTTTTTATATAACCAAATATGAGATATTTTGTAATTTATTATTTTGTTAAGCTTAGAAAGCTGTATTATTTCCCTAGGGCTGCCATAATGATGTAGCAAATGTTGGGTGTCTTATAACAACAGAAATTTATTGTCTCAGAGTTCTGGAGGTTACAAGTCCAAAATCAAGAAGTTGGGAGGGCCATGCTTCCTCTGATGGCTGTAGTGGAGAATACTTCCTTGCCTTTTCTAGCTTCTGGCATGTACTGGTAATCCCTGGTGTTCCTGGGCTTGTAGACACATCACTGAAGTTGTAGGGTGGGCTTCTCTCGGTGTCCAGATTTCCCTTTTATAAGGACACCAGCCATAGTGGCTTAGATTCTACCCTGTTGACCTCATTTTAACTTGATTGTCTCTGTAAAGACCATGTTTCCAAATAAGGTCCTCATCTAGGAGTACTAGGGGGTTAGGACTTCAACATATCTCTTTTGAGGGGAGGTACAAAACGAAACCCATCCCCAAATAGAGATATATCTGATATACAGATAATATTAACCAACATTTCCTTCATTATTTCTCTCTGTCTCTAAGTCAGTTATCACATTTAATTGGATTTGACTTGCCATTTAACTTTTGACTTTCATAGCTGAAAATATCTTGTGTTGCTTTTACATAAATCAATGGCTAGGCATCGTAATATTGTTATATTAAATATATATATAATATAAAGTATATATATATGTATATATATATATAAAGTATTCAAAATAATTGTAAAAATTTGCCTCAGACTTTCTTGGAATGTAGGACTCTTAAAAAGGGTTTTGTGTGAAGCTTGGGAAACCTGTTTGAACTGTAGACTTGGATTTTTTTTTAAGATCTATAAATTTTTTTTCTAATCACATATTTGATTATTAATTCTGTTCCTCTCATTCTGGCTTCTTCCTCAAGATCTTCTTTCCCTATCCAGAATAACCTGGTGTTTGTCAGTAGGAGATGTTTGGATATTTGCCATGGAAATTAGTGAATGTATTGATGAATACAGTAGGGCTGGTGGATGGAATATTCAAGAGAGAACTAGCAGGAAGCTGGAAACACGGTTCTGAAATGCTGGAGAGAAATAAGGGCTAGAAAAGTAGATGCATAGGGTTTCGTCATTGGAGTGGTAGTAGGAATTGTAGGAGGGCGTGACATCACCTGAGATGAGAAGACAGAAGATGACTCACCCAACTTGCAGAAGCAGCTGAGGCTAGAGAAGCCTTCTAAGGGTGGAAATAGGATGGGAAGAGAGCAAGGCAGGTTCCCACTGACTTAACGTGCTCCTTGGTTTTCTTCCTCCCTTTACCATTAGGGTTACAGAGATGTACTTCCAAATGAAAGAAATGAATGAAAAAGTGTCTTTTATAAAGGACTCTTTACTGTCCTTGGACAGCCAAGTGGGACACCTGCAGGACCTCTCTGCCCTGGCAGTGGATACCCTGAAATTCCTTTCTGCTGTTGACACCTTACAAGAGGATGAGGCTCTCCTGGCCAGCAGCAAGCAGTCGACGTGCAGAAAACTGCCACACAGCTGGAGCAACGTCATCTGTGCCAGGGTTCCAGGCAGCATGGAGATCTCTGTGGAGAAGAAATACCAGTATTATAGCATGCCTCCTTCTTTGCTGCGGAGCCTGGCCGGAAGCCAGCACACCCCGACAGTGCAGAGGGGGCCCCTGCTTGAGATCACAGACAGTCAGAGAGAGGCTTCGAATGTAAGAGATGAGCAGGAAAAGCATGAAACAGGACCCACTTTCATGGCTTCTGGGGTGTCCCTTAACGGGCAAGCACAGCCAAAGCATGGCCAGTTTCTCCTGGTCCCTTCTTACCTCAAGCAAGTTCCTTTTCCCGCACAAACAGACTTGCCTCGGTTCAGACCAACTGTGGAAGCTGGTGCAGGTGTGCTGGTGACCGAACAGGTGGCCCCAAGCGAGGTCCCTGTTCGTCTGACTTGGCCGAGCCCAGGTGTCTCAGCTCAGGACTCCGTGCCCAAACCCAAGGCACAGCACAGGTCATTTGCTCAGATGCCAGCCAGACAAGACAAGGGGGAGCAAGCTCTGCCCACTTTGATTTGCACGTCTCCGCCAATGAAAGTGACCTCCCTCCCTTCCCAAGGCGACAGCATGGGAACTGGAGGTGGATACGTGAACTGGGCGTTTTCTGAAGGTGATGAAACTGGTGTGTTTAGCATCAGGAAAAAATGGCAGACCTGCCTGGCCTCCACTTGTAACAGCGACTCTACAGAGAGCGGCCAAGGCCAGAGGCACATCCGAGCTAGGTCCCTCTCTCACCACTCATCAGACTTGGCCCACGGTAGTGACTGCTCAGACACAGGACGGTGGCTGCAGCCAAACACGTCCCTTTGGATCAGTCCTTTCCGCAGGGATAGGCCCTTCACTCGGAGTCATAGTTTGAGATTCCAGAAGGAGGAGAAACTGAAGATCTCTAAGATTAAAAGTAAGACGTGAACATTTTTGTTTGTTTGTTTAAAAAATAAAAATGAAACAAGGTGGGACTGGGGAGGGGGACAAACCATAAGAGACTCTTAATGTCAGGAAACGAACTGAGGGCTGCTGGGGGGCTGGTGAGGGGAGGGAGAGGGTGGCTGGGGGATGGACACTGGAGAAGGTATGTGCTGTGGGGAGTGCTGTGAATTGTGTAGGACTGATGATTCACAGACCTGTACCCCTGAAGCAAATAATACATTATATGTTAATAAAAATTTTAGGGGCGCCTGGGTGGCCCAGTGGGTTAAAGCCTCTGCCTTCGGCTCAGGTCATGATCCCAGGGCCCTAGGATCGAGCCCTGCATTGGGTGCCCTGCTCGGCAGGGAGCCTGCTTCCCTTCCTCTCTCTCTGCCTGCCTCTCTGCCTACTTGTGATCTCTGTCTGTCAAATGAATGAATGAATGAATGAATGAATAAACTTTAAGTGCGTATGTATTAAAAGATGAAAAAAATTTTTTTAAAAACTCTTAAATTACTAAATTCTGTGCATTACTATTTTTAAAAAGCTGACCACCTTCGACTATATCCTCATTCTCCCCATTCTCAGTCATCTGTAGTACGAAATGGCTCCCTGAGCAGTCTTAAACCTCTTTTGCTAACTCTTTCCCTTACAGATCTTTCAAGATCCTCAGAGATAGGGCAGTCAGCATGGATCAAAACAAAAATGCTGATCAAGGATAAGAGGTCGTCAAAGAAAAAGAAGAAAACACAAGGACTACAGGTGCCAGTAAGTGTGTTTTATGTCGTTGGCCATTGAGGTAGTCGCCTATCTTAGCTTGGTTTCTCTGTAGTGTCAGGTGCCAGGCACACTACAAAATGGCCCTGTACTGGAAGGAGTAAAGATAAAAATTTAAGAGTCATCAGAGTGGATCTGCCACAGCTCATTTATCAGCTCACATGTTCAAGGACACTTGTGTTATTTTCAGTTTTGGGCTATTCCAAACAAAGCTGTTATGAACATTTGTGCATAAGTCTTTGTGTGGACATATGTTTCAGTTTCTCTTTGGTAAATATTTAGTAGTAAGCATGTCAGAGTCATATGGTAAGTATTTGTTTAATTTTAGAAGATATTTCCAAACTGCTTTTCAAAGTGGCTGTACCATTTTACATTCCCACGAGTTTATGAGGAGTGGCTTATGAGCGTTCCAGCGGTCCACGTTCTCACCAATCCTTAGTATGCTGGGTCTTTTTAACTTTAGCCATAGCTGGGGGTATGGAGTGGGATCTCCTGGTGACTTCATTTGCATTTCTGGAGTGACGAGTGCTGGGAGGTATCATTTATGTGCTTTTTTGGGTCACCCATATATCAGTTTTGGTGATCTGTCTGAATATTTTGACTACTTTTAAAAATTGGGTTGTCTTATTATTAGGTTGTGAGAGTTTTTCTAGATTTAAGTCCATTGTTGGATATATGTTTTGCAAATATTTTCTCTTGGTGGCTTGCCTTTTACTTTTCATAAATGTTCTTTGAAATGAATACATTTTTTATTTTGATGAAGTCCACTTGTTTGTTCGTTTGTTTTTTAAGTCTGTGCTTTTTGTACCCTATTTAAGAAAATTTGCAAAACTCAAGATCATGGAGATTTTCTTTCATGTTTTCTTCTAGATGCTTCATAGTTTTTGCTCTTATATTTAGGTCTAGTACCCATTTTGAGTTAACTTTGGTAGATGGTGATAGGTAAGGGTTGAAGTCCCTCCTTCTTTTCCTTTTTCTCTCCCCGCCCCTTTATTTCTTTGTTCCTTCCTCCCTCCCTCCCTCCCTCCATTCCTTCCTTGAATACAAATACCAATTTTTTCCCTACCATTTTCTGGTAAAAAGGTTGTCTTTCTCCTATAGAGTTGCCTTGACATCTTTGTCAAAAATTAATTGACCATGGAATCCATAATATGGATGGAGCTATTCCTGGATGTGTTCTGTTCCATTTATCTGCATGTCTGTCTTTATGATATTACCATACTGTCTTGAATACTGTATTTTATATTAAATACTGAAATCATGTAGTGTAGCTCTGCCAGAATTTTTCTTCCTTTTCAAAGTGGTGTTTTTTTTGTTTTGTTTTTTGTCTTGTTTTTTGGCTATTCTAGTTTCTTTGCATTTCCACATATATTTAGAATCAGCTGTACAGTTTTTACAGAGAAGCCTGCTGGGGTGAGTGGAATTGCTTGGGGACAGTTGGCATCTTAACAGTAATAAGTTTTTTGATCCATGAACATGCTATGTCTATTTATTTAGATGTTCCTCAATTTTGCTCAGTAATATTTTGTAGTTTTCAGTGTACAGTTTGTGTTTTTTTTTTTTTTTTTTTTTTTTTTAAGATTTCTTATTCATTTGAGACAGGCAGAGAGAGAGAGAGCCTGAGCAGGGGAGAGAGGCAGAGGGAGAGGAAGAAGCAGACTCCTTGCTGAGCAGGGAGCCTAACATGTGGCTTGATCCCAGGACTCTGGGATCCTGAGCCGAGATACAGGCAGATGCTTAACCATCTGAGCCACCCAGGTGCCAAAAGTGTTCAGTTCTTGCCCATGTTTTTAAAAATGTCTCCCTAAGTATTTGATATTTTTTATTTTATTATAAATGTAATAATAAAAAGTTAATTTCTGATTATTTGTTGGTGGTAGATAGAAATAAATATGTTTTAAAGATTATTTATTTGAGGGCACCTGGGTGGCTCAGTAGGTTAAAACCTCTGCCTTCAGCTCAGGTCATGATCCCAGGGTCCTGGGATTGAGCCCCGCATCGGGCTCTCCGTTCCTTCAGAAGCCTGCTTCCCCTCTCTCTCTGCCTGCCTCTCTGCCTACTTGTGATCTCTGTCTGTCAAATAAATAAAATCTTTAAAGATTATTTATTTGAGAGAGAGGGGGAGATAATCTTCGAGCAGACTCCCTGCTGAGCACAGAGCCCAACACAGTTTGATCCATGACCCTGAGGTCATGACCTGTGCTGAAACCAAGAGTTGGATGTTTAACTGACTGAGCTACCCAGGTGCTCATATATATATATTTTTTTTTTCTAAAATATTAGTTTTATATACTACAACCTTACTAAACTTGCTAATTTATTTGAGTAGGTTTTGTTCCTTCTATAGAATTTTTTATATAAATGGTCATGTTATCTACACATGAAGATAGTGTCACTTTTCAAATTTACTGTTTAACCTTTCAAATCCATATGTATTTTATTTATCTTTCTTGCCTTATTACACTGGCTAGAATCTCTAGTATAATATTGAATAAAAGTGGCAAAAGCCAATATGCTTCCTTTTCTCTGCTCTTCGGAGGAGAAAGCATTTAGGCTTTTACCAGTAAATATGATGTTATCTGTAGCTTTTATGTAGATGCCCTTTATCGAGTTAAAGAACTTCCCTTCTACCCCCTTGTTTCTGAGAATTTTTGTCATTAATAAGGGAGGGTTAGCATTTGTCAAATGCTCTTTCTGTACTTCCTGATACAATCAGGTGGTTTTTCCTTTTTACTATGTTAATATGATTAATTATAATAATTTATCTTATTCTAAACAGTACTTCTATATTATATTAAGTCAGCCTGGTTAGGATGAAATCTGCTTGACCATGATGTATTATCTTTTTTTGTATGTTATATTTATTTTGCTAAAATCTTACTAAGATTTCTTGCATCTGTATTCTTGAGGAATAGTTGTCTGTAGATCTCTTGTAATGTCTTTGTCTGATTTTGGTATCGGGGTGATACTGGGCTTAGTGATTGAGTTGGGAAGTATTCCCTCTTGAGTTTTCTAGGTGAGTTTGTATAGAACCATTGCAATTCTTATTATTTGGTAGAATTAACCAATGAAACTATCTTTTGGGGAACGTTTTTAGCTATAAATTCATTTCTGTAATAGATGCAGGACTACATATTCAGGTTAACTGATTCATCTTCAGTGAGCTTTGTTTGTATTTTTCAAAGAATTTATCCATTTCATTTAAGTTGTTGAATTTATTGGCATCTAGTTTCTATAATATTCTTTTCTTATCCCCTTATTGTCTATGGGATCTGTAGTGACATCACTTCTCTCATTCATAATATTCTATATTTGCATTTCTCTGTTTCATGATTAGTTTGGCTGCTGGCTTATCTGCTTTATTGATCTTTCAAAGAACCAGTTCTTGGTTTTATTGATTTGTCTCTGAATACTGTTTTATTGATTTCTGCTCTTCATTATATCTTTTGTTCACTTTGGTTTTATTTTGCTTTATTTTTTTTTTCCTAGTTTGTTAAGATAGAATCTTTAGTCATTGATTTGAGACTGTCGTCTTTTCTAATCTAGGCATTTAGTGCTATGAAATTCCCTCTAATCATCGTGTTAGCTATATCCCACAAATTCCAATATGTTATGCTCACATTTTCATTTAGTGAATCTTTTAATTTATTATTAGGAAGCTTTAGATCTGAGTTAGTAATTCCATAGGGCTTCATCTTTCATGATCTTAATGCCCTGCTTCATTTTTCTGCATAGTAATCTGGATGCATTTTTAAAAGCACCTCAGCTCTTTTTAGAATGAGAAGCAGAAGCAAAGAAAGAAGTATTAAGACAATTATGTAAAATGACCTTTTGCAGGGAGAGATTTAGCTTGTCTTTACAAGACTCTTTTACAGGGAAAATGATACGAGTTGCTGGAATCTTATGAAATATGAATTCAGTGGATTTGTTTTTTGCAATAGTTAAAGTGGCCAGAAATTAACTAGAATTTAAACTAGGGTTAGGTACTAATAACTTGAACTTGTTTATTGCTTGGTATTTTGTCAGTTTATCGCATTTCTTCTCTGTCCCTGGTTAGTACATGTGGAAGCCATTCTTGTTGGCTACCTGTTACTTTAATGACAAAGGGAATGGGGTTCACAGACATTAAATGATTTATTCAAGTTCACGTAACTTCTAAGTGATGGATCTAGAATTCCAATACAAGTTCTTTTTCCATCCAAGCCTATGTTTTTTTGCCCTATGCCACTGGTTCTCAAATTATGGTCTTCTATCAGCAGTGATAGCATTACTTGGGAACTTACTAGACATTCAAATTCTTTCTCCCTCTAGACCTAATGAATCATGGATCTTGGAGGTGGGACCCAGTGGTCTGTGGTTTAGCATAGCTTTGAGTGATTCTGCTTCCCAGTCAAGTTTGACGACTGCTGCCCCCTACCCTGGTTCTCAGTCATGACCACAAGTAGTAATCACATGGTGCTTGTGTCCTGCCAGCTTGACTAATGGGAGTTTTGAAAGCTTTCCAGTTCATTGTAATGTGCAGCCAATGTTAACAACCACTGCTACTCCACCATAGTACCTCTATGAGTCACATTAATGACTCAGAATGTTTTCAGATTAATGTCACTGGGTTCCAGCAATCATCTTTCTCTCCAGGTCATAAAGGTTGACACCTGCTCTCAAAATGACCAGCTGGATTCAGAGCCAGGAGAGAGTAACATCTCAGAAGAAGAGACCTGCAGCAAGAACTGGCTTACAGTATCCAAATTTAGTCAGATAAGTATGTAACAATCTACTCTTGGATCTCAAAAAGTCTGGGAAAGTTTCCTCATTGTGCCCCCAGACCACTGGTGGTCCTTGCTGTTCTTTCAAGTGGAGATGGGGAAACGAGAGGGTGGCAGTATCCATTTAGAAAAATAACTTTTTGATTTTTAATTTTTATGAAAACTATGGAAACTGTTCCATTCATTTAATGGAATAGTTGTTGGGATCCAGAAAAATTAAGGTTCAGTCAGTTTGACATTCAGAGCTGTTAAATCTGGCTCAGGTAGTTTTCATTTAGTACGATGGAGTGGGGTTGTCTCATGTTATAAATTCTTAAGGTTCATGAAACGTTGATATGAACCCTTAAACAGAACTCGGTGGGATGAGTTGTGGTTGGTTATTTATTACTATTGACATAGAGTATTTATTCCATGGGCAAGTATCCCTTAATGGTGGTTCGTAAAGAAAAGATGGATCAGCTAGCTACAAATGAAAACTCTGAGGTAGGCAGAGAGTGTGAAATAAGCCTGGACAAGTAGGATAAGGCCAGATTATGAACAGAATTGGGAGCAATGGTCAGAACTTTGAACTTCTTTTGTTACATGGTAAGAGATCATTACCAGCTCTTTGTTTAAAAATTTATTTTCTTTCACACATTTGAGGTTTATTCTTACTTAGGCGAAGCCCTATGCAAATGTTTGACAGGCAGCCTCCCATCCAGGGATGCAGGGACTATGTTCCAACCATGTTGCAGCTCTGTCATGCATGTTCAATGTGGGGCTTCCAAGATCTCTGCAGGGTAACCCGTGGCTGCCATGGCAAGACAGAATGCAGTTAATATCCATATTTTGTTCATCCATTCATCAGTGGACACTTGGGTTGTTCCCCCCCTCTTGGCTACTATGAGCAATGCTGTTATGAGCGTGTGTGTGCAAATCTCTTCTTTGATGTGGTCTCTTCTCTACCTTTCGTTGTGGGGTTTGTTTCTTCAGGTCAATTTTTGGAGTATTTAGGAGACTCCTAGTTGTATCTAGTTATCTGGTTATCTAGATAGTTATCTAGTTGTATTTATGGGAAGAGGCAAGGCTTGGGTCCTCCCTCTCTATCACCATCTTCCTCACACTCCCTTTTACTAATTTTTAAACAGAAGGAACTATGTGATCAGATCTCATAAATATTTATAATTATTTGAAATACTGAAGTTAAGGTAAAATAGACACTGTATTGAAATCTATGTTATTATGCTTCTTTAAAACCTTGCTTTGTCTTATGGTTGGTGGTTTTCAACCAAGGGCCAATTTTGTACACATCCCGCCTCTCTTCCCTGGGACGTTTGACAATGTCTGAAGACTTTTGGTTATGACAACTAAGGGAGGTACAGATATTCTTGACTTCTAGTGGGTAGAGGCCAAAGATGCTGCTAAACATCCCACTACAATGCACGGGATGGCCTCTTTCCTCCCGACAAGGAATTATCCAGCCCAAAAAGTCAGTGCCAAGGTTGAGAAACCCTGATTTATATTTGAAAATACTCAATTGTCTGTTAAATCACTGCTAATCAAATGGACTCTAAGCTGAAAGAGACATTAGAAATTATTCAGAACCCCCTTAACCTACAGATATGACTTGAGAGCTTAATTATTGTCTTGCCTTAAATCTTAAATTTATCTTAAGATTATCTTAAATTTATAAGAGCCTACAGTATGGAATAAACCCAAATGCCATACCTGAAGATACGATTCTAGGACCAATTGCCAATGTAGTCATTTTATTTATAAATGTTTGTTTATATTCTGATATATATATATTTTTTAATATTTTATTTATTTATTTGACAGAGATCACAAGTAGGCAGAGAGGCAGACAGAGAGAGAGGAGGAAGCAGGCTCCCTGCTGAGCAGAGAGCCCGATGTGGGGCTCGATCCCAGGACCCTGGGATCATGACCTGAGCCGAAGGCAGAGGCTTTAATCCACTGAGCCACCCAGGCGTCCTATATTCTGATATTTAAGTTGTATGTTTTTCTTAAATTATTCAAGTTCTTTTTTTATTGAGATATAATTGACGTATTAGTTTTTTTTTTTTTGTGGGCAATTTTTATTTACTCTTTTTTTTAAAATCATTTTTTAAATTTATTTTCAGTATAACAGTATTCATTGTTTTTGTACCACACCCAGTGCTCCATGCAATCCGTGCCCTCTCTAATACCCACCACCTGGTTCCCCCAACCTCCCACCCCCGCCACCTCTTCAAACCCCTCAGATTGTTTTTCAGAGTCCATAGTCTCTCATTGCTCACCTCCCCTTCCAATTTCCCCCAACTCCCTTCTCCTAACTCCCCATGTCCTCCATGCTATTTGTTATGCTCCACAAATAAGTGAAACCACATGATAATTGACTCTCTCTGCTTGACTTATTTCACTCAGCATAATCTCTTCCAGTCCCGTCCATGCTGATACAAAAGTTGCGTATTCATCCTTTCTGATGGAGGCATAATACTCCATAGTGTATATGGACCACATCTTCCTTTTCCATTCATCCGTTGAAGGGCATCTTGGTTCTTTCCAGTTTGGCAACCGTGGCCATTGCTGCTATAAACATTGGGGTACAGATGGCCCTTCTTTTCACTACATCTGTATCTTTGGGGTAAATACCCAGTAGTGCAATTGCAGGGTCATAGGGAAGTTCTATTTTTAATTTCTTGAGGAATCTCCACACTGTTCTCCAAAGAGGCTGCACCAACTTGCATTCGTTTAATGTGTACAACATGATTTGGTGTGTGTGTATGTGTATGTATGTAGTGAAATGATTGCTACAACAAGTTAAGTCTTTTCCATAGTTACAATTTTTTCTCTTGTAATGAGAATTTTCAAAGATCTCTTCTCGTAGCAACTTTCAAATATACACTGTTGTTAACTACAGTCACCATACTGTACATTACTTCCCAGGACTTACTTATCTTACAGTTGGAAGTCTGTACCTGAGACCACCTTCACCCATTTCACTCACCCCCCAACTCCTGAGTTATTTCTTTCCAGTGACTTTCAAATAGAAAAAGATGCAGGTGGCAGGAGGGTTCTGGGAAAGAATCTTAAGTCTGATGATTAGAAAGAAGATGTAGGGAAATAGGTTGGATCCAGGTGCCTAGTTAATCTGAGGAGACCAGGAGGCCCACTGTCTACTTGTCTACTGTCTACTAGGAAAAGTATATTTTTAACTTTTCCTAAAGGTATTTTAATTTTAGTTTTGCACTCTCATTGAAGCCATATTGATCATACCTTTACAATATTACAAAAATGTCATATGACATTTTGTGATTTTTTTTTCCAATAGATTTTTTGCACTCTTTGTGTGTGTGTGTGTGTGTGTATTTTTGGCAAAAAATAATTAGAGAAAAAAATGACTGCTCTTATTTCTTATCCTCCTACATTTAGCCTGGGACTCTTAAGCATTATTCTCAGAATTATTCTAGACCAATAATTTAATTATTATTGGGCAGCTACTCTGCGCCAGTGATTCTGCAAGCACCAGTATAAAAACTAACGACAATAATGATCCTTGCCATCCTCTTTAAGAAAGAGCTGAAAACGAAATGTGTCTTTTGGCATTCTTTTCTGTCTTTTGTTTTTGTTTTATTTTTTTCGGGTAGCCTACTATGATGCTTCATGCAGTTGTTAAGGAAGGTTGCCCTAACACTTTGGAATGAAAATTTCATGTGTTTTACATAAAGCATGGACAATAGGGTATAGGAGAACAATTTGGAATGAAAATTTCATGTGTTTTACGTAAAGCATGGACAAAAAATCGCTAAAGGTGTCCTTCTGTAGGGAGGACTCAAGTTACGGATCACTTAGTGCTTGACTTTGATTAGAGAGCATAAATTATTATAAATGTAAAGAAACCACTGGCGAATAGAAATACTGTAGAATATATAGCTTTCAACCACTTGAGAAAAAAAAGGACAAAAGAATCTTGGTAACACTTGCTAAAAAGAGAAAAAGAAACTATATTCAAATTTAGATGAATGCACTATGTTCAGATCTTTCTATTTAGGAATGTGATTTGAATGTAACACATTTTCAAGCATTCTCTAATTTTTTTTCTTTCTTTTAACAAGGTCTAGAACCCTCTCTATTCCAGAAAATGAAAACGAAAGAAATGGAACAGCATGCTCTCCAAGTCAGTGATTATCTAAAGCAGTCGCAAGAGGTAAAAACATCTTATTTGATATTAAAAAAAAAAAAATCTTATACACACTTCTATAACTCCTTGACTGTGTCTGTTTTACCTTGATGTCCCTTAATTGGCTTCTACTTTTTATTGGTACTGCATTTAAATCCTTGCTTTGAATATATGCTCAGTTTTTTTTCTACTCCCCTTCAGCCCCACCCCCCACCCTTTTTTTCCTTCCCTTGTTGGTTTTCCTCCATTCAATTTATTGGTCCACCAGTAATTGATCATGGGTGTTTTTAGCCTGAAAGATAAATAAGTCAGGAATTTTTGAAAATGTTCTGAAGTTTATGAATGTTGCCAGGTGGAAGAAAAATAGGTATTTTCAATATGATTTCAGGGGTGGGGCTGGAGTCAACAGACCGAAATCACTGGGAGGCAGATTGAGCCCAATTTGAGCTGGAGTTTTTAGCAACTGGAGCTTTCTAAGGATGGGATGGTTTATTTCTTGAAGTAGGAAGCCCCTCGCTTGGTGTGGTTTGGCAAACAGGCTGAGCCAGCCTCTCCGCAGACGTGCTGGAGGGGATTTGGGCATTGCCGCGTGAAGGGGCCTCCAGCACTGAGGGTCTGTGATGTTACAGCCTGTGTTCCTTACCATCTGCAAATACGTGCTCGCTTTCCTGCCATCGACCATGTGGGAAGCATGAGATCTAACTGTGGTCATGGTTTGGACATTATTTCTATGAACTCAGGAACTCTGTCCACATTACCCGCATGAGTGTACATTAATAACCTCATGAATGTGATCTGTGGAAGGTTCAAACTAAAATGTAAGACTGCTTGGAGGTGAGTGGAGGCCAGAACCTGTCTGCCATTCCCAGGTTTCAGGGCCGGGTATGGTAATTAACCTCTGAGCTTCGTTAGCTGTGTCTCTAATATAGGACCAGTGCCATCCTTGGGAGATTATTGGTCGTGGATAACAAAAATAGGACCACGGGAAGTGCCTAGAGTGATGCTGGAATGTAGTAGGTTTCAAGAAGTCATAGTTGAGTCTACATAGGAATTAGAATGATAAATTCCAAGTAATGTTATTCTAAATAATCATCCATTGAAACAACAATGTCCTGATAGAGGACATAGGGATATAATGGTTGATGTTTCTTGTCAACCTAGACCTTCATTCCTTCTTTCCTGTCATTAACTGTTCACTCTCATTTCTGTATATTGTGTTTTCTCTGGGATGTTCCCATACAAGTAATTTCATCCTGTTAAGGTCAGTCAACACACTGACTTGTTCAGAGATTGTGCTGACATTATACATCTTTCTAACTTGAGTTTACTGTGTCCAGTGGAAGAGAAATACTGAGTTAGAGGAGGTGGGTTGGAGAGCTGGGGGAGGGTGGAGAACTATCCCGTCCAAGGTGTGTGTTTTTGCAAATGTATTACTGGAAGCCTGGGGTGGGCTAGTGTTGGGTGAACATGTAATGACCTTTCCCTTCTGCTCAGGATCCAAGCAGAAACTCTTCATGGAGCTCCAGGAGCACCGCCCTCGATAGGAACTCCCCGTGAGTATTTCACAGTGTCTGTTTTTAGCATCATTGGCTTCTATTTTTTTAGCCTGATTTGTAACAGAGGTTTAATTGGGTCGGAAAAAGAGGGAAAAGAAAGTGTTTCCAATGACAATATTTTCCTTTTGTCGTAAGACAAAACTTGTTATTCTCCAAGTTTTCTCGTTTCTGGCAATAAGATCCCACCTCAGTGCCTTCTAAGAAAATAAGAAAACACGTACTACCCACAGCAGATTAAGCATTTGTCTTTTCAATGTCAAAAAAGCACACGTGGAATCATGAGTATCCCATCTTTTCTGACAGATAAGATTGTGACATTTGCATTCAGGAATAGGAACAAGCCTGTCTGACTGAAAGAAAAAGACTGAAGCCCGGATAGTTCTAAAAATTTTTTTTTCCAAATTTTTAATTTCAGTTTTTGAGGTTGATCTTTTTCATTTTTGGTTTCTCATGAGCATCCCAAGTGTCTATCAAAGCGGTAACCCTTCAAGGATTGAGACAAAACAGAGGGAAGACAGGGATCAGAAGAGAGGAGCTAGAGAACCCACATGGTTGTAGGCTAGAGCATTTTCCTGGAATTTTATTTATTTAGAGAAACAAAGTTGGAAAACCAGCCAAGCAGAATGATTCTGTTTGGTTCGTAGTATTTTCTGGACCTTTCTAGTTAACATCATCAAATGATCCATCTGGCTCTGGGGCCAGAACTCAGAACCATCTTCTGTATGAGGGGCCAGTTGATATCAGGCAAGTGGAATGTGACTTACAGTCTGCAGCCGGTTCCATTCGAGGTGGCCTTTTCAAAGTTTTTTGTTTTTTTTCTGGAACTCCCATCCAGGTCTCTGTGTGCAAGCCTGCCTCTAGACTCTGGGCGCACGTGACTTTCTCCTCCCAGAGGTTCGGTAGTGTGTGCTCATGCCGAGTGGTGGGTTATTGCAGCATGAAATTAAACAATAATTGTAATTGTACTCTCTTCCCTAAGGACCTTCAGTACTGGAGATACTCTTTGAACGCGTTTATTCAGACTTGCCCATGGTCACTTGTGCACTTGAGCAGGGCAAGTGACAATTTACAGAGCTAATCTCAGCCTGAGAACATTTAGGGGCCACATGGGCTAATGAAACTGATTTGTAGGCTTGTCCAGAGACATTCGCAGACTCATTTGTAGGCATCTGCTTTGCGTAGTTCAGGAACCCTTTAGTTTAATTGACCCGGAACAACACAGACATGGTTAAATCTTATATATGTCGTGTGATCACATAGCTAATTAAAAACAAAACCAACAACTGCTTTTCGGCTAGCTTAGGGCATGCACGGTAAGTGAATTATATGCATATGTGGTGCTCATTTTTTTATGAAAATAATTGTAGGGTTGCAAACCATTTCTCTGTTGATAGAGGTAGAGGTCAAACGACACTTCTCTTTCCAAGAAAGTCTACATACACACATACATACACACGGACATACAGACTCTGTATTGTTACGTTGTACTTGTTTTTCCTTTCTTATTTGTCACTGAAAAATTTAAAGCAGTATCTAAACAACTTCAATTTTTCATACAGGTTGAGAAGTTCAAATGGAGTTGACAGTAAGTTTTTTATATTTAAAGTTGTTATTTTTTAAATCTCATTAATGGCAAGGTTCCCTCTCCTACTGAGATTTCTGCAGTCCTTGAAATTCTGTATGTGATTTTTGTCTACTGTAGGAAGTAGAAAGTTCAGTAGAAAAGTAGGAAGTTGATTGTCTTTCTCCACATAAATCAGAATCGATGTCTGGTTTACAGTTCTGGTTTGTTTTATTTTTTTGTATTTCATTGCCCATTTCGGACGGTGATTTTCCAGTTTTCTCTGTGAGTGAGGGTCCCACTGAGCTCACTTCGACTGTTCAGCAAGTCTGTCTGTCTGTTACATACCGCTCACGAAGAGCCCTTCGTCTCGTATGTGGATACCTTTTCCTGTATGGCTTCCGTAGGACTCTGTGCCCCAAGTGGCTGAGTAAGGCTGGGTCATATGAGACAACTCCCTGGCAAAGCCACCGTCAAGGCTGTTCTCAAACTTTACCACAGTCTACAAGCTCCTTTTCAGGTTCTTGACCTCTTGATACCGTTTGGGCCCCTTCTCATCCCCAGCCCTGTGTGTCCCACTCTCTCTGGTTCCCAGGCATCAGCTTTGCCTCCGTACCACCGCGGCCCCATCCTTAGGAGCTGTCTGTGTTGCTCTGTCCCATGCCTTCTGCCTTAGAGCCTCTAATATTTATTTTCCCATGTAAAAAGTTTTGCCCTTGATTTTATGCTAGCTTTCGGGTGGGTTTCTCTCCCTTTGTACTTCCCTGTGTTCTCACTGGAATTACATTTCTGAACAATAATTCATCACTTACGTCCAGGTTTCCAGTGGCTTCCCATTATCTACAGGATAGGCTACAAATCCCTTAATCTTCCTCAAGCTTCAGTGAGGGCCCTCATCCAAATATACAGGCTCGTGTTCATTCTTGCACTCAACATTTCTACCCTGAGGAATAGGACAACCTACCTATCTACCCCTTCCCTTGGGTGTCTACAAGGCATCTCAAACCAAATGTGCCACCTCCTGCCTCACCCATCTTAGGAAATGGCAACTCCATCCTTCCAGTTGCTGAGGCCAAAGTCTTGCCATCATACTAGATGCCCGTTTTCCCACATCTCCACGTCCAAACCATCGCTATATCCTCCAAAATATATCAAGAACCTGATCACTTTGCTACGTCCACATACCACTCTTCATCTCCTCCCTGGATTACAGGATGACCTCCAAACTATTGCTCTCTGATGGTCAATTTCCAGAGCGCAGTCAGAATAACACTTTGAAACTGAAAGTCAAATCAAGTCACTCTTCTGCTCACATGGCATCTCATCTCACTCTGTAAAAGCAAAGTCCAGATGTGGTCTACAAAGCCCTGTTGATCTGTTGCTCCTCCTCCAGCTCTCCAGCCTCATTTCCTCTCAGCACAGCCCACTCTGGCCACATTCTCCATGGTCCTGCCTCAGGGCATTTGCACCTGCTGTCACCTCTGCCTGGAATTTTGCATCATTTTTCCATATGACTTACCTGTCTCTCCCTTTGGGCCTATGCTCATATTTCACCTTATCACAGAGGCTTTGACTTGCCATCCTTAAAATAATAACCTCCCTTTCTCCCACTTTCTAGCCCTCTCACTTGATATATGTGTAATACTATATGTACTATATATTTACTTTATTTTCTCTTTCCTCTCACTAAAAGGTAGCCAGAGATTATATCTGTTTTTACACTGGTCTTTCTCTTAAGCACCTAGTAGGTGTTGAATAAATATGTGTTGGATGAGTGTGAACAAATTCTCACAGCTCCTTAAACGAGCTGGGATCAAAACTCAGCATTATCAGATTCAGATGCCCACACTCTTTAAGAATATCACGTTGCTTGTCTATGAAGGTTTCATAAGCCTCTGTGTACATCTCTCGTCTGTTACTTAGCCAGCTGTGTTGTAACTATAGTTTATAGGTGCTTAGCTCCCAGTATTTCGCATTTTCTTTTTTTCTAAGGTGGGAGCCACAACTTACTCAGATCTGTCCTGGCTAGCAGGACCTAAAGCGGGAGCTGAATATGTTTTTATTTTTTATTATTGAATGAATTCAAAAGAAAGGGCCTTTTCTGCTGATCTTACTTTTTACGAAGCACCCCCAAAGGAAGGGATTTTTGTTCCTTTCCTTATCCGGCAACAAGAAGCCAGTGTGAAATTGGGCTCATTATGCTGCTTACTCTACTAGGTATAAAGCAGGTACCACCATGAGACTAAAGCTCTCCACTTTAATTTTAATTTTATGAAATGGCAAAACTGTTGCAAAGGATTTCTCTGGAGACTTGTAATTTAGGACTTGAGCAGATAGAGGAGAACGAGTTAAGCCTGCAGGAGGTGAGCCCATCAAACAAGTCCCTTGGTGTCCTATTCTCCGCCCACTCCTTTGTTTCTGGTATATGCCTCTTAATTTGTTTTCATCACTTTGTTGTCATTTTAGGTCAGTGAAGTAGACTGCTAATAACTTGGTATTAATAATGTCTTCATATGGGTACTGCATCTTGGTGGGAGCTCAGAGAATTGTGCTTTGGGGATGTCATGAAGTGTGATGGGCAGCCCAGTGCCTTCTGCAACCCAGAGGTGTAATTGGTTCAGAGAAAATGCATCTTTGAGGCTAATATTACCTGTCTTTCTTCAATTCCCTATATAAATATGTTTGGAGATATTACATTGATGATTGGAAGCTGTCAGGATACCATGCCCAATAATGTGGTTGAAGAATATTAGGCAATCTCTCTCAAATACGGAGAAGCCGTTCTGATTAACCTGTTCAATAATAACTTTGAAGGCAGTATATTCATAAGCATGTATTTATCTCCAGCCAAGTAATTAAAATGCCAATCTTCTCTATAATTTCAGAAATCTCAGCCTCCTTAAAAAGCCCTCCAGAGCCTCGCCATCATTATTCAGGTAGGAAGCATGTGCGCCTTGACGTGTCAGCTGAGCTAAAAGTCTGCGATTCTGCAGTTGTCAACAGAAATATTGATGAATTGCCAAGTATTGACATGACTCCCGACTTGAAAGGCTGTGCGTTCACCCTCATGAGAAGAGCATTCAGACTTCTTACCTTGCCATTTACTTGGGAAAACAAGTTGTTAGGATTTAAGAGATTGTGGGATTAAAAAAAAAAAAAAATGTATGGGCAAGTGCCAAATGGTGAAGAAAGGTGACCTCGGGGTCTAAACATTCCTTACAAGCCCAAAGCCAGACATCTCCGTATTTTAGATTGGGGCTGGAAACGAGTTCTTTAAAGGAGGATTTTATACCCTCACTGGCCCTCAGCAAACATAGCCTCTGAATGAAGGCCCAACCCAGCGAGTAAGTCCAACAAAGACACCTGACAAGGGTGTTATTTAACAAGATGTCAAGGGCCTTGACTCTCATAAGCAACATTGCTTCAGGGCGCTTCGGGCCGGCTTCCTTTCAGAGTGGGAATAATTGTACTTGCCCTTCCTGAGGAACAGTCTGCCAAAGGGCTAGCTGGAAGCGAAGAGAGAAACACTTTGAAATGCAGAGCCATAGAACAACCAACTGGACTTGTGCCACTGGTTGGTCTTTTGCTTGCCATTGCTCTCAGCACTGGAGGAGATGAGACGCGGGCAAGGTCTTCGATACAGTCTAAAGCTCAGCCCCGGCCTATGAGGTCGGTGGTGTGACGCTTACCATTAGTATCATGTCAAGGTCACGTGCTCAGGGCCCGGTAAGAGCCTGCCTTATCCTGAATTCTCCCCCGTGCAGGATTCCAGACTGCATTCCGTGCCCTTCTAACTGGGTCTTTCAGCTCAGCAGTAATCCAATATTTTGACTCTGGCTGTCAACTTTAGAAAGTATGCTGAAGAATACTGTGGCTCATATTGACTCTGATCTGTTAGGGTACAGCTCTCAACAGGAAAATGCAGATCACTGGCTTCTAATTAAAACTGGCCTTCAGTTCTCTCCGGGAAAAGAAGGTGAACTGTGCAAAGTCAACAGTAGATGTCCCCACAGTCCACTGTGCGCTAGATGTGCTCTGGAAAAGGAAAACCAGAGAAAAGAAGATCACAGAACGCTCTTTAAAAGAAAGTTCCACATATGTATGGATGAGTCTGTGATTTGGTATTCAGGAGAGGGGTGGTAATAGCCCCACTCAAACCATGTTATATAATCTCATATCATTTCGAAGACTGGGGGATGGCCTTCCTGTGTTAAGGCACAGTTTATTTTAAAAGCTGGATTATGGAAAATATTTTTGAGGAAGGCAAAAATAAGGGGTCTTTGCAATGAAATATTTTAGCCTTATACGAGTAGGCTGGTGTGGGGAGGCTTTCTGTAAGTTCAGTCCACTGGTGCATACTTAAAATAGTAAATCTGTTTTTGTTTGCAGCCATTGAAAGGAACAATTTAATGAGGCTTTCTCAGACTATACCATTTACACCAATCCAACTGTTTGGTGAGTGTGCCATTTCTACCTTCTTGAGGCTGTGCCAGGGCAGAGGCATAGCGGCTGAGGAAATCACAGGAGAAACCCTTTTGCATCATCTTCGTTGAAAATTCTGTTTTGCCGGTGGTTGCCGTTTAGTGCAATTAATTTTCTAAAATGGAAATTCTTGTTAACTGTCCAGCCAGCATCCGAGGTCAGAATCGGATACTGTGGGGATGGGACCTATAATGGGCAGCATTTGGAAAAAAGCAATAATGTTGCACCGGGCATTCACTGATTTAAGGCTGGAAGTAAGTAGGAAAGAAAAGAACCAACCAGCCGTGTGTAATGAACACAGAACAAAGCGATAAATGTCAATACAGTAAAAACTAACAGGCATCTAAAGAGAAATGCTTTGTATATTGTTTTCAGTTTGTTTTGTTTCGTGTAAACTAATTGCTCTTAGCTCAGATAGTAAATGTCATTTTTAAAGGCTGGAGTGTTCTAAAAAAAACAAGCTCGCCTTAAGCCAAGGCTACCAGAGTCTCTCTGTCCAGCCAACTGACAGTGTAACAAGGGTCCCCACTCTGTCCTAGATCTTAATTCTCTTCACATGGGGACGGATCAGGTGGCTCCTGATCGCAGACGCAAATGCCTTTCCCTTCCCTGTGGCTCCACGGCTGGTTTTGCAACTCAGAAGCCGTGCTGTAAATCCTCTAAATATTTAGAACTCTAAAGAGACCTTCAGTGATGTTTATCTGGGCACCAAGAATAAATATTTGAAAATGTGTTACTAAGGATTACCTAGATGTGTTCTGTTCAATTCAGTGCAAGAGTGAGCAAGTAGATTCTTTTCTTGGTGGACCGGTACAGTGTTACCCAAAAAAGAAAAAGGAAAAAAAAAAAAAAAAAAAGAAAAGCATTTGAAACCAGAGGTGTAAGGAGAAAAACGAACCCAGGCTGGACGGAAGTTGTATATAGAATGTTACTTCTGCTATGAAGCATTAAACACTGTAGTAGGTGGCGTCTAGGCTTGAATTGTTCCCTGTTCAACAGCCTAAAAGTGGAAACTGTCCAGCAGCTCAAGAGTATTTTATGTGTAAAATCTTTTAAGTGGGATTGAGTTTGTATCTGAAGTTCTAGTTCACGTTAGCCAAATTGACATATTTAATCTTTACAACAACCCAGTGAGCTGAGTGTTATTTTCACTTTCATTTCACTGATCAGGAAAGTAACTTATCCAAGGGCACCAAGGAAGGAGGGAGAGAAGGGAAGGAGAGGCACCAAGGTATGACCGTGGTGCTAACTCCAATTGTGTTAAACCACAAATTCTCAGTGGGCGTGGTAATATCACCAGCAAGGGGGCAGGAATAGCTTTTTCTGTATAAAGTGCATATATTTGTGTGTACTTACTTGTAGATATATACAATGTATTTTCGGTATTAAAATGTCATAGAAGGGGGAATTAGGAGGCGCACCTGGGTGGCTCAGTTGGTTAAGCGTCTGCCTTCAGCTCAGGTCATGATCTCAGGGTCCTGGGATCGAGCCCCACATTGGGCTCTCTGCTCAGTGGGGAGCCTGTTTCTCCCTCTCCTCCCCGCTCATGTTCTCTCTTGCTATCTCTGTCTCTCTCAAATAAATAAATAAATGAAATCTTAAAAAAAAAAAAGGAGGGGGAATCAAGAAAAAAAAAAAGCCTAATAAGGCTTATTAAGGGATTGATAGTGAAAACATGGGGTTAAACTATCTCTTTGGAAGTATTTGTCTTTAAAAAGGAATCATAGCCCTACTTGTTTGTTTTTTTCTAGTTGTAGTTTGCAATAAGAACAACCTAATTCTTATGTATTATGTATTAGTGGAAATAGGACCAGGCTTTCTTTCTTTTTCTTAAATTTTTCATTTTTTTAAGTGTCTTTTTAAAAAATATTTTCTTTCATATAAATACTTATGTTTATATAAATGTATCATTTGATGCTTGTCCCTCCTCCCCCTCTCCTGCCCTCTCCCCCTACTGGAAAATAACGCGGCCGAAGTCCACGCCTTTATCCTGTACTCCTTCGTGCCTAGGTGGAACTCCCGCTCTCTTCCGATCATTTGGGAAACTGAACTGATTCTGAGTTGTTATTTAGGACGCTGTAACATGTCACAGACGTGCGATGTCCTTGAACTTCTCACCTGTACTGCTTTTTGCAGCAGGAGAAGAAGTGACTGTCTACAGGCTGGAGGAGAGTTCCCCTCTGGCCCTGGACAGGAGCATGTCTTCTTGGTCCCAGCGTGGGAGAGCGGCCATGATCCGGGTGCTGTCCCGAGAGGAGATGGATGGTGGGCTCCGGAAAGCCATGAGAGTCATCAGCACCTGGTCTGAGGATGATGTTCTCAAACCAGGGCACGTTTTCATTGTGAAGTCCTTTCTTCCCGAGGTTGTGAAGTCATGGCACAAAATCTTCCGGGAGAGTACGGTGCTTCACCTTTGCCTCAGGGTAAGTTCGAGACCCGGTGCCCACCTGGAGGGATCGGTCAAAGAAAGCCGTTCTGGCTGCATCCTGATTCGAGGCCATTTCCTTCAACCCAGAGGACAGCCTTTTCTGTTCTGGATGTGGTGGTGTTCCCCCATCTCTGTTCTGTAGAGCTTTTGCTTTTGGAGTGGAGTGTGGTGGGAGCTGAATAAGGCTAAAAGTCACACCGGGGAGGACTCTGGTGCTTCTGTGATCATTGATTGGAACGCATATGATAACAGATCAATGTCTTTATCAATGCTCCCTACTTTGTAGGAAATTCAGCAACAAAGAGCTGCTCAAAAACTGATCTATACCTTCAACCAAGTGAAACCACAAACCATTCCCTACACGCCAAGGTGAGTATAGGGAGCACGGGCACCCTGGCCCTTCATTTTGAGTACAGATTTTTCTCCATTTTTTCTCAGGCCTGTTAGTCATGAGAAATGCCAAAGCCATGAGGAAATTCCCCATATGATCTTATTTTGGGGTTTTTCCTTCTATAGTTCTGGGGACTGATAAGGAGAGAGTTAGATGTCCCAGGAAATCTTGGCTTAAACCCTGAACTCATGTGTGTTGAAAAGAGAAGCTCAAGCAGAAGCCATGACGGGCAGAGCCTAGATGTAGTTACTAATGTCTGGGAATATTATAGAAGAAAAACATTTCTATTGGAAGCCCAGTTTCTTCTCCTGTTTTCTTAGAGAAATTAGGAACTTTCTGAGAATGAACTCCTGTTACTTTTGCTTGAATATCTCAAGACTCTGACATTCATTAGTAAGATAGATCATAATAGATCAAGGTAGATCCTAATAGATCAAGATAGATCATAATAGATTAAGATAGATCATAATAGATCAAGATAGATCATAATTTGGTGCTGGGGATTATGGTAAAGTTTTACTGCTTCAAGTAAGAAGTAACTTCAAGTTACAAGGAACTTTATAGAGCACAGCAAGAAAAGTTGAGTCCGGTACTCATAAAAGAGTTGGAAGGTTTCTTCAAAGACAAGGGAGGTGGATAAGTGTGGGGAAGACTGCCAGTCCTTGCGTTCTGTCCCTGCCTTAGAAAGGTGGGGCACGTGCATTGAGGCTTCATCGGGCCAGACTTTAGATATTCTCCCGGGCTGCTGACTGGTAATGTAAGTCTCACCTTTGCTGCCTTGTGGGGACTCAGCGGCCTCCTTTTCCCCCCTCATAGGTTCCTGGAAGTTTTCTTAATCTACTGCCATTCGGCCAACCAATGGTTGACCATTGAGAAATACATGACAGGAGAGTTCCGGAAGTACAACAATAACAACGGTGATGAAATTTCCCCCAGCAACACCTTGGAGGAGCTGATGTTGGCTTTTTCTCACTGGACCTATGAGTATACCCGGGGAGAGCTGCTGGTTTTAGATTTGCAAGGTAATTGATCGTGCAAGCGTGATTGATATAACAAGTATGAGGCACTGGTTTGGGAAGCATTGACCAGGGATGGTTTGTCCATGTCCTTGTCACCTACACTTGACCCTGGCTCGCTCTTTGCCCAAAGCCATAGTTAAGGTCTTGCAGTAGAGATATTCCCCAATAGTGTGTGCTTTTTAATTTTTTTTTCTTAATTTGAAAACTGAAAGATGGTGTCTGTTTTCTGAATTTATTATTTGTGAAACTGTCCAGTATGCGAGGAACCAGACAGGTGTCCCAAGATATCTTGCAAGGACAGGGATGGGTAATGTGTGGAGTTGCTCTACCTAGTTTTGAAGGGAGGCGAGGTCATTTATTTCAGAGACATTGTGCAGTGATGGTCACGAGCACCTCTTATGTTGTTTCCCACTTAGCTCAAGAGGAAAATACAGGCATGATTAGCTGCCTAAAATTTAAATATGTCTTCAACTCTGATCTAAATGGGGAGTGATTTTTTAAAAAAATTTACTTGAAAGAGAGAGAGTATGTGGCAGGAAGGGGCAGAGGGAGAGGGAGAGAGAAACTCCAGGTGGACTCTGCACTGAGCACAGAGCTCCATGTGGGGTTTGATCTCAAGACTCTCAGATCAGGACCTGAGCCAAAAACCAAGAGTGCCCCTAAGAGGGGATTGATCTTTGTACCAAATTTTTTTAGTTTTATGGCTTTACCTTGAACTTATGTTCATAATAACAGTAGGCACACATTTATATACCTAGGAAAGTGTAAATTCTGGGCATTTTTCATGATTTTGAGCTCAAGGCTTTGGCAGTTTATAATTTAGCTTGCTCTCTTTGCTGTGTACCTTGATATGACAGTTCATGAAAGTACAGACTCAGCCCGAGAGAGGTGACACAGTACACTCATATTTAATGGAAACCTTTGATCAGTGCATCTCCCCACTATCTACACCTCACATGTGACTTATAATCCTGCAGCACAAAACAGAGTATCTCTAGCAGGCTTTCCTTGCAGACACAGAGCAAAATATGTATTTAGGTCTAAGTTTAGTCCTTGGGCTCACTGACTGGGGCTTTGGTTTTAAATAAGGGATTTAGTTCAGAAACTTTCACAGGAGCCATCTCGTTTAATCCCAGAAGCAGCGCCTCAAGGTAGGTATGATGGGGACTGTAGGCCCAGAAAGTTTAAATAACTTGCCCGAGGCTGCACAGCTACTAAAGAGGGAGCCAGGATGCAAACGGTCCATTCCATGTTCTTTCCTTCTCACTGTAGTTTTTTTCTTTATGAGTTTCCTAGGACATAACCGTATTACAGTTCCTGTAAACAGATTGGGCATATTGCTTGTCCTTTCTGACTTTCCCACCTCTCCAGTCCTGGGATTCTGTACCGAAAGCCAGGCTTGGAGGCTGGGCACAGCTGACATACATAATCCTGAGGCATTGTGAACAATGTCCAGTAAATTCTGATTGGAATTTATGCCATATGTTCAAGGATGTGTACAGACTTTTTAAACTACACGTCAGTCTCTCTGTCTTTTCAGATCTGCACTGTTCACAGAGCTGAGTTATATTTCTAACCCTCAAACACAATATTTAGGGAAGGAATATAAACAAAGTTAAAACAGTCAACATGATTCAGTTTTTCAACCAGCAAGTGTATGATGCACGTAACTCAGCATGCACATGCCCACGGCGCTGCTTTTGTAGCTTATATTGGGGAGAGGCTGATTGTTTTCATCTGTATTCGAGGGCCTGTGCTTTGAGTTTTGGGTGGAGTTGTTTAAAAAGCAAAAACAGAAACAAACAAACAGAAAAAACAACTGAAGAAAAACTTTAAGGAGTTAATGATGGCTCTTTAGTGTGTTTTCTATTCCAGTTGAATAGGTTTTTGTTTAATGATGTTTATGTTTGGGGATTTTTATGTCTCTAAGTAATCCAAAGTGACATTAAACAGAACAAATGCTGCGTTGATAGTCTTGGGGGGTGGGTGGGAGGGGAATGGAATTAACTTTATTCTTTTACTGGGCAATTATGTGAATTGTAGAAATATGCCACTCCAAGAAACTATGTCAAAACACTGACCTTCAAAGAGGACAGTGGGCCTCATGGAACGAGCAATTGAGATACTTACTGGAGAGTTTTGGCCAATTGGTGAGGCCTGAATTTATGGAAGAAGATGAATCCTATAATAGTAACTATGAGCAGTTACACGACTACAGCTACTAGCTAACACTTACCAAGCACTTATTTTCTATCAGGCGCTTGGGTAAAGACTTAATGCATTATGTTATTTAATCCAAACCAAGTGGGAAGCGAAACATGAGGAGAATATATGTATTCTTAAAATGCCATCGTGGGTTTTGGCTCGGTCTTGGGTTTAACTGATGAGTCTTTCTGTCGTCGGAGAGATGATGATCTCCGTTGTTCAGGTGGTATGGAGTGGAGACTGAGAGGCCTGGTTGCACCAGTTTGGAGGAAGAGGCCTGGAGTTGCAGTGCTGGGGTCTGACTCCTGGCTCCAGCGTGAAGTAGCTGTGTGATGGGGGGCAACCACCTTGAGTCCTACTTCCCTCATTTGTAATCGGGGAGATGCTGTTATGCACTTAACTCATTGTTAATCCCTCCTGTTAAGGAGCTAGAATGAGGCAAGTTCTTGGCCCATAGTAAGGCCTCTGTAATGCTAGTTATTGTCATTAGTATTCTCCAAGTGGCTCTTTAAAACAGAAGTGATTCTTTATCAGCTTGCTGTGGCTCCCAGTTGCTTAAGGGGAAAAGAAGAATGAGAAGCACTCTGGCAGTTTTTCTTTTTCTTCCACTTTCTACTCTCTTCTGAGGGAGTGCCAATCATTAACCCAGGAACTGCCTGCCACACCGGGCCTGGGAGCTGAACTCTAAGGAAAGGCTTGACCGGTTTCTGTTCACTTGTAATTTATGCTGTAGTTTTCCACTTGCTTTCCATTTAGAAATCCTACATGTGAGGGCCTGCATCATCAGCATTACATGTGAAATCCAACATTTGATTCTCAGCAATGGCAGTGAAAAACAATTACACCTCAAATTACAGTTGTCTGGAGAAGTCTCTCTCTCTCTCTCTCTCTCTCTCTCTCTTTCTCTCTCTCTCTCTCTTTTTAAGAGAGAGAGACTGGGGGAGGAGTCAAGGGAGAGAGAGAGAGAGAATCCCAAGCAGGCTCCATGCCTAGTGCAGAGCCCTTTCGGGGCTCGATCTCACGACCCTGAGATCATTACCTGAGCCAAAATCAAGAGTCGGACACTTAACCGACTGAGCCACCCAGGTACCTGTAGATTATTCTTTTTTTTTAGAAGCTCATTTTAGGGCGCCTGGGTGGCTCAGTTGGTTGAGCGACTGCCTTCAGCTCAGGTCATGACCCCGGACTTGCAGGATCTCGTCCCGCCTCGGGCTCCCAGCTCCTTGGGGAGTCTGCTTCTCCCTCTGACCTTCTCCTCTCTCATGCTCTCTCTCACTCATTCTTTCTCAAATAAATAAAATCTTTAAAAAAAAAAAAAAACAACTCATTTTATTTTTCAAAGAACTTTGGAGATACCAGATTTTTTTATTCAACAAAGCATTTCCAGAATAAGTCAGCATTCCCATCAGCGCTACCATCATGAATTCTGCCGTTACAAAGAAAGTAACTTATTTCCACGGATTTAGAGGCTCACAGATGTGTCCGGGGGTGGTTGGGATCGGAATGTGTGTGTCAGAGTTCCTCACATGGGCACGCAGGACGCACCTGCACGTGGGCGTTTACCTTGGTAACGTCAGTAAACAGGTGTGATTGGGAGTTTTGGAGGTTGAAATGCCTAGTTTTCTTCCATATCTTCTCACTCTCTAGAACGTTCCTTCTGCCATTGGAGGGCCCCAAAATTTGCATTTAGTAGTGAGGCTTTGAACCGTCAGATTGGGTTTAGGGATATAAAGATTTGTGGAGGCTCCACCGTCATTCTTTTAGAGGGATTTATTCATTAGGGAAATAGGATAATCAGAACATGATTTTACCAGTGGTAAGAAAGTATAATTTTATTTTGAAAGAGGTCTTGATAGAATAAAGAAAATAAAGGTAGCAGTTGACATTTTTTTAGCTTGCTCTGGGACACTTTGCTAAGCCGCTTGCATACAATAGTTCATTTCATCCTCAGTAAGCATATAAGATAAGGCCCATTATTATTCACACTTTCAGATGAGAACAGCGAGACTCAGATCAGAGAAGGTATCCAGGTCACGGAACTAGAAGGTGACAGAGCCATGAATGGGACCCAGACCCTTTGACCCCTGCCTGTCTAACAGGCAACAAGATTTAAAGTCAAGGGGAGCTGATGTGATTTTGATCAGAATTGTTCTCCCCTGTAAACTTCCTTTTCCCCTGTTGGTATGACCACTTTAGGTACTGAGCATTTCCAGCTTAAATTTAGTTTCCTTAGCCATCAGCCTAAAGCTCTCGTCATTGCTGGGAAGTCCAGGCTTAAAGTTAGATCTGAGCATAAGCATGAAAAGGTTTTTAGCTTCTGTAGTCTCTCTACTGACGGTCCTTGGACTATCTTTCTTTCTGTTTTTCTGTGTATTTACTCCGTCATTAGAAAAGTGGAGTCAGTGGACCCTGTCTCTTCTTGTATCTGTAATGAGAAAAATATAAAGAGCCCAGTCACTTCCTATGATTTTTTCTTTAAAAAGAATAAAGCCCGAGCCAATCACATTTTACACACCTCCCCGTGAACCTGAGTTTCAACCTGACTCTTCCTTTCCCTGTGCAGAATCAGTGTATGGAGATTGTAAGCCAGAGGCTCTTAAAGAGAATCCAGAGGGTCTGTGAACTTTGATGAGAAAACAAATTACACCGCTATTTTCACTAACGTACAGCTGAAATTCATCATTTCCTTCGATTATAGGGGAGACCACAAACCACAGTGGCATTAGCGGTACCCATGACTGTTTGCAGTAGCAATTACCGATATTAATAAAGCACATTACAGTGTTGGCAAATACTGCAAAACGCTGTTTATATGTATGACGTGGCGTTATGGTAGTTATAGACTGCCCTAGATTCTGTTATTTAATGTGTTAATGGAGATGCATGTGTCTTGCAGTACAACTTAAATATTTTGATGACTGTATTTCAGTATCATTGGTTTCCTTTGTCATCCTATGTATTTAAATTACGCATTTTTAAAACATTAACCCAGACTGGCAAAGAGGGTCCTGACACGAAAATAGTTGAATACCCTTACAATAAACAGGTTATTTTTCTAAGGAAGTCAGTTTCTTGGGAGAAAGGTCTATAAACTATAAGGATTACATTTTCTTATGAAAGGTTTAGCATATGGTAAAACATACTGAGCATGACAAAAAAAAAAATCTTTTTAAAATAGCGGTTAGAAAACATGAATATTTTTTGCCGAATAGAAATACATAATAAATCTCTATATTTCATTTGATTTTTTTAAAAAAATGTTTTATTTATTTACTTATTTGAGAGAGAGGGAGCATAAGGGAGGGGCAGAAGGAGAGGGAGAGGGAGAAGCAGATGTCCCGCTGAGCAAGGAGCCCGATGCAGGGCTCGATCCCAGGACCCTGGGATTATGACCTGAGCCCAAGGCAGACACTTAACCAACTGAGCCACCCAGGCACCCGTTTCATATGATTTTTAAATAGTTTTCCCGCAAGGTTGCTCTCTTCCAAGCAAAGAGAACCAGTGCAGTCTAGAGGCCTATCTTCAAAGGGGCTTGGGTGTGCCCAAATGGTGCATTCCTCCCCATCAGCTTGCCCCGACGACCCGTTATATCCGGCGGAGAACTGCTCCTCCCCACTTGCATTTTATAACAGATTCACTCTAGGTATCGACCGCTGATTCGTTCCATGTCAGTGCTGAATTCCACTCTTGCTGTCCTTGTACGCTTTGGTGTCCATTTTTTTTTTTTAACAACTAAATTGTATGAAAGAAAAACACTGGTTCAGGAAAGTGCACACGGCAGGAGCATACCCCCCAAAGAACTTTCACAAGTGAACCCGTGTGCAGCCAGCGTCCGCATCCAGAGGCGGGGATTGTTGATAGGCTCCTGTTGGTAAAGGCTGTGTATATACAGCATCTGGTGGGCATCTCCGATGGAGGAGAGGTTGTACTTGCAGAACCTCACAGCCCCTTGTGCCTCGCTGGGCGCCGGCAGACTCCACCTCCGGACCTCACGGCCTCAAGGGAGGGATGCAAGGTCCAGCTCAGCCCGCATCCTGTTCTCATCACTGGTGAACTGTGCAGCCTCTGACAAACTGCTTAATCTTCTCGAATGTCGACGTTTTCGTTGGCAAAACGAGGATACGAGGGTGCTAATACTTCTCCTTTATAGTCGCGGAGAATTACAGAGACTATAATTAGAAAGTCTAGTGTAGACAAATGGTAAATAAATGACGGATGCCGCTATCAGGAACTGTGAACACACCACTGAAATGTTTGTCTGCGGCCTCCCAGTTTATTACAGCATTGGGAGGGGGGGCTGCGGGAGACAGTGGATTAGCTAAAATGTTCAGGCACACCTGCGTAATTGTTATGGTCCATTGAATTCATATAATGTCACATTTACTACAGGGTGAATGTAAGTTTAAAGAAAGAAATTAAGATCTGGATATTAGTTTCTTGAATTTCTGAGGAGATGAAATTCCCATTTGCTAAATGTATTTTATTTTTTCTTTGGAGGTGTTGGAGAGAATTTGACTGATCCATCTGTTATAAAACCTGAAGACAAACAGTAAGTTGATTAATGAGGTTATCATTTAGAAAATTGCTTTTAACACATTGTATCTTTTTTTGAAAAAATAATTTTTAAGCATTTATATTTCTTGCCTAAATCCTAGAAAATTTTGAGATGGCTTATATGTACAGAGAAGCTGGATATCTCTATTAGATATCTATATATCTATATCCAATAGAATGAGATTTTTTAAAAAAATTTCACAGATTAGGAAATGGGGGCAAAAAGAACATATGGAAATAAAATAAGATGAAATTCGGAGTTAATACACATAAGTGGAAAGTATAAAGACCGATGTAGTAACTCGGATTTTGTTGCAGATTTAACCCTGAGTTTTCTGGTGGCCCAAGCCAATGAGAAATGTGGGTGGGCTCAGCTTCTGTAGGCTTTGATGGGAAAACGATGTCATAGGAGAAGCTCTGCTCCCCTTGCTGGCCTCACAATGGAGTCACTTCGTCTTCTCATGGCAGGGTGTTCTGTCACAACGGAAGGCATAACGTGTGCTGGTCGGTAACAGCCGACCTACAAGAGGCCAAAGCAGCAGGGCTTACAGAGGAAGCATCAGAGTGCCTGACTTAATTCAGGGACGCTCTTTAAACTACGTAGAAGAATGAGTCGTCTGTCTGTCCTTCGAATTCTCATGGGCATTTGATCCCATACGGAGGCACCGGAGGGTCTGAGGTTGTATTCTTCTGTTCAAGGTGGAGGACAAAGTATGGTGAGGCCGATTAAGGACTGATCAAAATGGCAGACGTTGGCGGTTCTTAAACAGGAGCTTCCTCTACCATCACGGAGCTTGTTAAAACACAGATTGCGTGTTCATGATTCAGTGGGTCTAGGGTGAGGTCAAATGAGGCAACAAGCTCCCAGATGATTCTGACGCTTCTGGCCTGGAGACCACACTTTGAGAACCACTAGCATATGGTATTTTTACTTCTCAGTTGTCCTACGTGTCTGTATTTGGCCCCTGTAGGAAAAAAAATGTATAAAAGAAATTACATATGTGGGCAATGTTCATACGATAACTTCTGAAATTTTTACTTCTCTCCCACAGCACTCATATTGTAAACATTCATGCTTTAATGCTCTTCTTTTCCTCAATGATTTACGCGAAATATCTTCTCATCTGTTTAGGCATCTTTGCAGAGAGGTCCGTCTAAATGTGTATTAGCTTATCTCTTTGGACTAGGTGAGTTAGAGGAGATAAAGGGGATCCCTATGCCCGTATGCATCCAACTTCTATGATATTTGAGCATTGAGTTCACGTTGTAAGCCTTAGGGTACAGGGAAAGGTTTATTATTATTTTTATTTTAGCAGAGCTAAAGTGTTTTTAGCTAAGGATAGTATTTCTTCAATAGCCCTGTGCACCCAAAGGTTTGTAGTAGAAAACTTGTACTATAAGTACTTTCTTCTTCCTTCATAATTTTGCAGTAAAGAATGTTTGCATATAGAACGAACCCAGTTTATGTATACTCTGTCATCTATTACATTTTGATCTCGATGTGTGTCATTTAATATGGCCTGAATATTTCCACCTTTTAGAATTCTAAGATCACGTTATCCCACTTGACAGTGGAGTATTTAATTGCGTTCTGTAGGCCAGTGGGTCTCAATTTCCATTAAAGTCACCTAGGAAACTAAAAAAAGAAAAAGGAAGGAAAAAAAGTTTCTGAGAATGAGTATCAAATCAAAATTTCTGAAGAGGGGGCCCTGATGTTTGTATTTTTTGAGAAGTCCTCCCTCGAGATTCTGCTGGGCAACCAAAGATGGGAACCTCTTGTCTTAGGACCAGCTTCATTGTTTATGACTTCAAGATAGGAACTCTGTGGAGATTGATAGGATGTCATCACTGGAGGCTGTCTGGTTTTGTGGGGTGCCCTCATTTGGGGTGCCGTTGGTTTTCCCGGTGAAGGTAAACTTCTCGCAGTGGTGGCAGGTGGCGTCTACTTGGTTCACTGAGACACACATTTTTGAGTGCCATGTGTGGTGAACCCTTTGCTACCCAAAGCAGGAGCCATGGGCCAGTCACGGCACACCACCTGGGAGACTGTTAGCCATGCAGACTTCTCCAGCCCCTCACTAGACCTATTGAATCCGTTGTGTCGGGATCAGCAGGTGATCTGGTGTAAACCACAGATGCTGGAGAAGTGCCAGTTCAAGCAAGCGCTTTCACGTGCTTGCTTTACCCCTCACAACAACACTGGCAGTAGGCCTCTCCCGTCCCCGTTCCCCCACGAGAATACCGAATCTGGGTGGAGATGGGTAACTTGTCTGTGAGGACAAGGGGTCCACGAAAGAGAAGAATCCTCTACCAGAGAAGAGTTCTTACAGTACAGATTCGGGTATTACCTGTAGTGCCTGTTGTCCCCATCCTCCCCCACACTTGTGAACGTGAACACACGGTCATCTGGATTTCTCCCCAAACCCTGTCCGGCCGGTCACTGCCCCTGCTTGGGTCACTGAACCTCGGAGGAGGCGGCCTCAGTGACCGGCCGTCTGGGGTTGTTTTCCATTTACTGCCTTGCTGGATGGGGGCCTGTGACAAATACAAAATGACAGTAACGGAGATTACATGTTCTTTAGGAAATCTGTGACTGGTATTCCTGCGCTCACGGAACCCAGCTACCACTTGCTTTCTCCTGTGAGGTAGAAGATCCGGAAAACAGCTTGTTGTTGTTACTGTTCTTTTTCACTTTGCTGAGACGGCAAGTCCGTCGGCATGCTGTGGGACTGTAGACGCAACAAAGCCAAACGAAGGTTTCCATGATCCCCTGCCCCTCTCCCCTGCACGCAGAATGGTCACAGCCCTCGCACAGACACGAGAGAAACGTGGATTCTTTTGTGTTAACCTTCACAGAGCTCACAGAGGGCAGTTACTTAGCTGACGGCTTTTATCTGCGGATCAGGGTTACATCTCTAAGTTGGGGGTTTTCCTGCTTTACGGGGAGGGAGCAAATGGCAGGTAGAATGCAGGACTGAAGTAATCCAACGGGGTCACGCTAGAGAGAATAGAAAAGAATGCTTGTGTTGGAACGACTGAAGCAACACCATTTTTCACTCTGCCGGCATCAGGAGAGTTCTAGTACTAAGTAGCCAGTGGTTCTACTTTTTTTTTTTTGGGGGGGGGCACATTGTTTCATCTTATTGAAGTCATTTATTAGCACATGCCTGGAAGAGACGGGTAGTAAACAAGAGGCAGCTTGTGCAGCTGGTAGATCCCAGCAGAGCCGCACTTTGTGAGGGCGATTGAGTGACCAGGAAAGTTAATCCTGGGTGTCCGTTCACGTTGTCCTCCCAAGAGATTTCCCCCACCTCCTCGCCTCGGAGCAGCGAGGCGATCCGAGAGCAGACTGACATCAGCCCCTGTCCCGAGCTTGGCACATCTTCAGAGCAGCTACTGTTGTTCTGCCAAAAGGAAGTGGAAATTGAGATAAATGTTTCAATACTCAGATGGAAAAAAAAAAAAAAAGTCCATTTTTTACACCACGTCCCTTTTGAAAAGTCACATTCCTTAGAAGCGAAGTTTATGGTTTCCTTTTGTGCGAGTTTGCTTCTCTTTTTTCCTAAGACGTGGTATTTAAGAGTGGTAATTGAGTTCAGATTTTAGAATGTGCTGTTTCCACTCCGCATGTCATTAAAATAAAATATTAGCTCTCGTAAAGTTTCTTTGGAAGCGTTTCTGGTGTGCTGTGCTCCACGGTGTGTGGGGTGTCCGCTGGGGAGATGGTCGTGCGTGATCTAATCGTGGGTGAACATCGGTCCTCAAATCCGCTGGGGAATCGATCATGTTTTGGAATATTCGAAATGTGCCGAAGATAGGCTGGTTCTGTCTATAATTTTGTCACTCACACTGAGCATATGTAGTTTACTTCTACGAAGTCACTGTCTCCTAGTGGTCTTGTCTTTGCACAAAGAAAGAACCCAGCTAGAGCAGTTTGTGGGATAAAAACCAACTGTCGAAAGAGCTGTGAGTCCCGGAAGTAGGGTTGTAGCAGGAATTTATTTTTGAGGACATCAGTTACTCTCTGAAAAGCATCTGGGTTTGAAACAATGTATCTGAGCCTTTCCAGAAGGTGTGTTCCGACAGCAAGTTTATTTTACGTCTCACCTCACCTTTTGGGGCTGGGAGTAGAAAGAACATTTGGTGATGAATGTCATTCTCTCACCCCATATGCGTTGAAAAGGGTCTCACTGTATTTTGTTTTACTGTGGTACATAGAAAATTCACTCTTCTATCAGATTAGCGTTGAAATGAGTTTCACAGCAGGTCTTGGAGTTGGGTACAAAGATTGAAGTGCATTTGAATTTTAAATTTGCAAACCTAACATTGTTGCTTCTCCAAAGTGCTCTGTTCTTTGTTGGCTCCTTCGAATTTACTGGGTTACTATGGGATACTGTTCGGTATCTCAGAGAATCCCGGTTGAGCTCCTTTTGCTTCGCTGTGATCTCATTGATATTCTGATATTTCCTCTAGATCAAGAGGAATGGTGTTTGGACCAGCCAATTTAGGGGAAGATGCAATTAGAAACTTCATTGCAAAACATCGTTGCAACTCCTGCTGCCGGAAGCTCAAACTCCCGGGTATGGCCCCAGACAATTCTATTTCTCTCTGAGTAAATCTCTCCTAGAACAACATCCACTGTAACCTGGGATAGAGTCGAAAATCTCAATCACATTTTTATCTCATTCCTAGTCGAGGCCTGACTTTCTGACTGCAAATTTCTCAAGTCCATGAAGGGATTAAAAGGACAGGGATTTACTTCAGGTTCTGCCAAAATGTGATAAAACAACATTGGGCCCAGTACTTGTCACAGTCTCTCCAAGGGGAAAGGTTTACCGACTTAATTGGGGTAAAATTGAACTGAGGCAGGTTCCCCCCTGCCCCGCCCCCACACTTCCCGCTCTGAGTCCTGTGTGGTGTGCCCAGGATTTCAATTCTTAGTTACTCATTGGACACTTGGGACCAGGGAGTAGCTAAGGAGACAACAGCTGTCAATTAAAGTAGTGCTTTTCACTACAAACGCCTGCCACGTTCAACATTTTTGCAGTGTGTATTTTTAAAAATCTGATTTGACAATATGGCACACTTTCTCCGAAACTGATATAGTCACCACAGACAAATATTCTTAGCATAAAAGCAAGCAGCTGGAGGTCTGTGTCCCCCAAACTGGCAGTCCCAGCTCTGTCGAATTCTTTTCTTTGGTTCCAGAAGGGATGCTTCATGTCTCCCTGCTTGTTTGCTGTTTTTCTTCCGTCGTACCAAACTTGTCCTCAGACTGGAATCTCACGTGCTTTAAGCCCAGTAGCCCTTCCTGCCTTAGGCTAAAGGATCCTGCCCCGGATGGGAAATCAGTAAAAGATCAGCATCCACTGTAACTCGGGATGGAGTAGGTGCAAACGTACAACAGAGAAGGGCAATTTCTTATCTCGTTGGCGGTAGAGGTAGGCAGTTGAGAAGCTCTTGCGGGCATGGCAAAGCCAAAGATGGGGATGGGAGCAGGCTTCTAGTTCTAGTGGGAATGAGCCTGTTAGCCAGGGGTGGCAGTGGGGCTGCGGCTGGGGGTGGGGAGGTGACACAGGATCAGAAGAGAGGGGGGGCTGTCACTCTGGTCTTGTAGCGGCTCAGAGCTCGGTCTGACAGATACGCATTAGATGAGGGCAAAGAGATCAGTCCACAGCACACTGGCCATGCTGCCCAGTGGCGTCCTGTCTGGAAGACCCAGGGACTGTATCTCATCAGCCCGGAGAAGAGAGGACAGGAGGCATAACTCAATGCTTCCATCCTTGAGCCCAAGTTTAGCTCTTCTCCATGATGAAGGCTGAGATCCTTTTTTTTTTTCCACCCATGATGGTGAGTTTTGACTAACTCAATAATTCTTCCATTTATAGCTTTAATTTTTGTTTTCTCTCAACACTTTAGTTAATACGTTTAAGTGGAAATAAGGAATATCCTCATTTATTCAGATATTTATTAATATGAATATTAAAAATATCTTAGGAAAAACAGAACTGCAGGTGATTTTTCTTTGCTCTTGATTATGTTTTCTCGGTCTCACACATTTTTTTTTTTTTTTTTAAAGGAAAGCTAGTTTAGAATAGTGTATAAGAGCATGGAATCTAGAGCCAGATAGGTTGAGCTCATATCCCAGTAATGCTTTTTACTACCTATGTGGCCCTGAGCCTTGATGTTTCTCATCCATGAACTGAGTATAATAGCACCTAACTCATGAAATTGCTGTAAGGACTGAAGTCATCTATGGATATGTTCAATAAGTGTTGGTTATCAGTAAATGATAGTATGTATTAGTTTTGTGTCTGGATAATCCCCTTTTAGCATTAAAAAACAATATAAAGAATACATATTTAAGGTTAACAAACTTAATCAATATGGCACTAAATGCTACATAAACATAAAAGAGCCCGACCCTCTCCATAAGTTTCTCCCCAGGGGTTATACCCCATCAGTATTTTCGTTTGATAATTTTCTTTTGCAAATGGAAGAAGGAGGCTTCAGGGAGCGTAGAATCCGATAACTGGATGAAACCTTCCTCGGCGCTTCCGGACCCGAGGATCGACTTTGCTGCAGAACACTGACCCCTGAAATCTCTCGTATCTACCTTTTTGGCTGAACTCCCTGTCCTGTGCCTCACCCGGCCATGAAAACGCCCTGTTTTCAGGTTGGCCTTGCTTAACTCCAGAGTGTGTTTTCTAGGGTGCTGCACGTGGAATTCGGCGATCAGACCTCCCCTCTCAGTGTCCCCCCACCACCCGGCCCCCACAACAGCACTGGGGAGTTAGAGCGACTCTGGGGCAGGGGGTTTGGACGCCGTGGAGGGTTCGCGTTTCCTGTATCTGCAGCCTTAGGAAGCAGGGTCCGTTCTGAGCACTTGGCCAGACCGTGAACATTCAGTCTGTGTGAACACTGCCTTCTGGAGGCTCCCCTGTAACCGTCTGCCTTGTTTTCCTTGCAGATTTAAAAAGAAATGACTATTCCCCTGGAAGGATAAATTCCGCTTTTGGACTTGATGTCAAAATAGAACCAGCGGAGGGGCCTCCAGCACGGGAAAGGGGGCGTCATTCTCCAGAAGACCTCACCCGCCTATAAAAAAGGAAGGAGAGGAGAGGATACCGGCCCTTGCCCTCCTTCCCGTGAACTCTGGTAACAGAGACTGATTGGAGCGCTGTAGGTGACACCAGAGTGTCAGCGGGACAGACAGCCTGACCCCGAGGGCCTCCCTGAGACACGCCTTCGGAGCCTGGAGGCTCGGCCGGCCTAAGGACCTCACTGGGGTTTGACACACGGATTCTCCCTGACACTGACCTGTGTGCACGGTGCTTTATGTGTGTTTGTCTCCCTGTCCTGTGGCTGGGTAGGAAGACCCTCAGACAAGCCAGCTGGGAACACTGCTCCCTCATACCTCATTGCCTTGGGTGGTTTCTTAGAGCCCTTGGAGCAGGGTGGCGGGCCCTGTAGAGCCGGGAAGATGAATTTAAGTTATTTTCTCACTGTGTGCACTGACTCGGGCCCCCACTGCTGTTCATTACCTCACCCACATATTGTTTATGGATGTACGCGTATAGACATTCAACTTCCGACTCCCTCCTTCCTCCTCCCCCGCGGCACAAGGCATGGAATAGCAGCAACAGGGAAAACAGCGGGATGGGGTGTCTTTGCTCAGATTGGAGCACCTTCCCGCATGGGCTCACCAGTGAAAAAGTTAGCGTCCTGGTGAAATCCAGATGGATTTGAGGTTTTGTCAGCAATCACATGACGCCCGGACATTCCGGGTTTCTCCGAAAGAAAGGAAAAGGGAAGTCTAAAACAAATGCTCCTGCTTCCTTTTTGTATTTTTGTTTTGTTTTGTTTTCTTCAAAGGGGAACCAGGGATATGTAGAACTAGGAATTGCCACAAAATATTTTCCCTTTCCTTAAGCTCAGGGGTACTATCAGCTAGAGTTGACTAAGGCAACCTCTAAAACAGGACTCCCCTTTCCAAAGCTGTGCATATAATACAAGAGGCTAAGTTGCTCTGTCCGGTCCTCTGGGGAAAGATGGGGTTTCTGACTGAAAATGTGCTTGAAGGTGTTCTCTTCATTCCACTGCAGAGTGCTGGTGGCTTGAAGGCGGAGTGCCCTAGTAAGCTTTGGAAGTATGGCCTGAGAACATGTAATCAGTTTCCAAGGTCCAAAGGAGGGCTCCCAGGTCACCTCACCACCCAGAACCTTTGGGGGATCAGCCATCTCTCTTTGGCACTGGTCAGAGTCACCCCACCTCAGAATAAGCATGAACTTTTCACACAAGGAGGGAATGGAAGGCTTGAAAAGTGTCAACCCCTCTTTATCTTGAGCTCTTCCGTGAGCTGGTTTGAAATATTCACCGACATAACTGCATTTCTAGATGATTCTTTGGGGGAAATGTGGCCCAGGCATGTAAGGCTGGAGAGCCACAGATTTCATTTGCCCAGGGTTGTGTCTGGTTCTTGTGTGCATTGCAAAGGACACATTTCTACCCCTTGTACTTTGGCCTCGGGGGGTGGCAGTGGACAGGAAATTTGGGTGATTTCTTGATTGGCAATGGGGATAAAATGTTAATGTGTTTTTCAGGGCTTAACAGCTTTATCCTGTTCTGCAAATCAATAAGGGATCTCTTGGTACGTCAGTGCTGTGTTGAACTGTGGAAAAGAGGCAGTTTTACTGTCCAAGAGCCAAACTAAAGGCGTTAATTGATGGGGCAAATATTTGTTACTTGGCCTGGAACTTGAGAACAAATGCGTTTTGATTTCAAATGTCTGTGTTGTGCTTTTCTTTCTTTCTTTCTTTCTTTCTCTTTCTTTCTTTTCTTTCTTTCTCTCTCTCTCTCTCTCTCTCTCTCTTTCTTTCTTTCTTTCTCTTGTTTTCTTTTCCTTCTTTTCTTTCAGAAAAATCACCAGAATATTATATTAAAAAGATGAAGTGCTGGGCAAAGTTCCCTATGCAGTTGCTTGTGTGCAAATACCGATGTGACAGTCATGACTTTTGAGTGATTCATGACCACAGACGGGTGGGTATTCATTCATTCATTTGGTCAGTTTTAGTCAACAGATTTTTACCAAAGTGCCTTCTCTGTACTGTGTGAGTGATGAGGACACAATGAACAAAGCATTTCTTTGCCCTTAAAAAACCTTTATGTCTGGTGTTTCTGTTCCCCCAGCCCTTTGGTACCAACTATAGATTTGTAGTTAATATTAAAAAAACTGTCTTCTGGGAGAACATTGGATCCAATGATAAGTCCCATGCTTCATCTGCTAATGAGTAGTAGGGTCTGACTGGGATAAGAGAATTAGGGTAAATAAGAAGACCCAGCTAAGGATGGTTTTAGGAACCACTGAGGAAGAATGAACTGTACAGTCCTTGCATGAGCACAAAACCCATCTCCCAGATGGGATATGACTTGGGAGATTGGAGAAGCAGCTGGGTTCACAGGAGCCCCTGCTGAGGGCATCCTGTCTACACATAGTCCTCTCAGTGAGGCTGTGTGTTCCTGCAACGACTTCTGCCTCGTGACACCTGAAAGCCTCTGACAGCTCTAGGGAATGAGATCAGATATGGTCTTGGGTATTGCTCACCCTGTTACTATTTTCTGTGGCTTTGCAAACCAAGTTCTCAGTGATAAAGTCTTACCAAACAACCATTTACTGAATGTTTAAAAAATAATTTTATTTTCTTGGTGGTGGTTATTTGTTAACTATTTTGGATGGGACCACCGAAGTTCTAGAAGTCATGACTCAGATGCCCCTGTCATAATGAGTTGTCTTTGTCCACTAGTCACCAGCGTCTGGCACAAAACACGGCACACCATAAGCTTCCAATGTTATTTGTTGGAAGAAATAATAAAACCTTCAAATGGTAATGGGTTTCATTCACTAGGTAATAAATCAGATTTGCATATTTAATCTAGAAGGGAATGATTACCAATTCCTTAAGACCCCACACAATTCTTTTGATCTTTCTCTGTTTTAATTTTCCAGGAAATAGCTTTTAACAACCTATACCTTGTCTATTGAATTCTCAACCAGTTCTTGCCCTTATCATTGTTGTGATACCAGAATAGGTCCTTCTTACTGGCGACTATTGAAATGAGATGATAACTTCCCAGAAACTGCCTAGAAATAATCATCACTTTATTACCCTTTGAAAAGAAGATTGATAGAAAAGTCATTTGAAAGATGGTTCATTACCATGCCCTAGTCTGATTTCTTTACTCACATCTCTCCAAAGCATGAGAAAGGGAGGATTATTCTCTGAGGTCGGAATTTGAAGGCTGTGTGTTTTCCTCTTTGAAGTCTTGGTATTTAATTTTCTGTAGTCATTTCCTGGGCAATTTTCTAAGAAACTAGTTGAAGCTAATTTATCATAAGTTAAAGTCAAATGACAGAAAAGATTTTTTCCCCTTAACAGTCTTTTATTCCACAGAGGTTAGCTTCTGAAGGAAAATGAGACTTAAAATAGCATTTCAAATCTCCAGGCACATGGGTGGGTCCGTAGAATGGAAAGCGTTCTGGAAACCACACTGTTTGTTTTGTTTTGTCTTGTTTCACAGTTATTATTTCTTGACTTTTCTTTCTGGACCATGATGTACAGATAAAATATATTTTTGTAAAATGGCCTCCTAAAAATATTAAGTTGTTTAATGTTTCCAAGAGAGATATTTAGTCCTCAAGAGTAACAGACCTTGGTCTGTATCATTGGCAGATTTTGGTATAACTTTATATAATTTGTTTAACCTTTCTCTTAACCCCTAACTCTGAAATGGAGATGAGATGCTTACCTTTTCAAACAAAGGTGAGCAATAATGAGAGAGCGTTTATAAAACCCTTAGAGAATCTCACCAGTCTTCTTGTGAGTATGAGATCAAGTTCGATAAATTATAAGGGGTTTTTATTTTTGATATTATGTGATCATTATTTAATGTTTACCGTGGACCTGTTTCAGTGTAAACACAAAAGTGGGTTCTGCTATTTCTCCGTTTCCTAAGGGAAAAAGCTCATTGCTCCCTTTTTGTTTGGAAGCTTAATTAAATAGCTCAAAACCAGGAAGTTCACCATTTCAAAGTGTCTCCTATTTATTTTGCTTTTCACTGTATTTAGGTTTTGCAGTGAATTTCTTTTGCCATCTTCTGCCCAGAGAAAGCCTTCTGGAACAGTAAAGCCCAAATCTGGCACCATGATTGGTGACATTTTTGGGAATACACGGAGAGCAGGCTTAGAGTCTTGATGTTTGCAAAGCTGGATGTTTCACAAAAATTTTAATTAATGGTGACTTAAGTTTTGTCATATGGGGCTGTTCAGTAATAAAATTCCAGCCTTTAGCTTGCCAGCATCTTTTAGCAACTACAGCTGACCATTGAAGAACTGGTTTGAAGTGCACGGGTCCACTTATACGCAGATTTTATATAGTGTAGCACTATAAATGTATTTTCCTTGTGATTTTCATATTCTTTTCTCTGGCTTAGTTTACTGTAAAAACAGAGTTTATAATACATATAACATTGAAAATAGGTGTTAATGGACCATTTGTTATTAATAAGGCTTCTGATCAAGAGTAGGCTGTTAGTAATTAAGTTTTGAGGGAGTCATTTACAACTGTAAGGTGGGGGGGGGGTTGTGCCCCTGATCTCTGCCTCGTTCAAGGGTCAACTGTAACCTATAGAATTCTCCCCTTTCGCAATGATTTTTCTCATTGTGAACCTTTAGAAATCCCATTTGCTATGTTAGTATCACCAAGTCCTCACAAGTATTATAGTAGAAACCCTTTGGCTAATGACTGTCCAAATGCCTTTCCTTGGAGGTATTTGGGGGAATCATTATCGATGTCATGTGGTTGCATTTTGACTTCCCGTGAATCTTTCTCTGTTTCCCTATGGGTCACTAACTAAGAGATTACAGAGCCTCGGGATGCCTTGGTAACCAAAAGAAACTCTTGGTCTGGGTAACAGGCTGAAATGTGCCTCCCTACCTCTCCCCCCAAATTCCTGTGTTGAAATTCCTCAGAATGTGACTGTATTTGGAAATAAGTTCTTTAAAGAGGTAATTAGCTTAAGTGGAGTCATTAAGGTGGGCCCTGATCCAGTATTATTGATGTTCTTATAAGAAGAGAAGATTAGGACACAGCACACTCAGGAAAGATCATGTGAAGACACAGAGAAGGTGGCCACCTGCAAACCAAGGAGAGACACCTCAGAGGAAACGACGTGCCGACACCTTCATCTTGGACTTCCGGCCTCCAGAACTGTGAGGGAATTAAGTCTTTTTGTTTAAGCCACCCAGTCTGTGCTACTCAGTTATGGCAGCCCTAGAAAACTATCACAGTTTATTTTCATATTTTGGAATTCTCTATTATCTTTGAAATTTCATAGCTAGGGCCATGGGGAGCAGAGATGCTGGTAGCAACAGAGGAGGAGGAGGAGAAATGGTTGTTGGATGCACGCCTCTGTTGGGGGTGAGGATAGAGAGTACCATGGGTTGTGGTAGGACTAGTGAATTGTTTTATTGAGCTAGTAGAGGGGCGTGTGTTCTGGAAGATCACATGAATGTTGCAGATGAAAACTAACATTGGCTGGGCTTCATGAGGTTGGCCATTTGCTTATTGTTGAAGGGCTTCTGGGGATATCTTAGGGGATAAGGTGGGAAGAAAGGTGCAACCCTTAGTTTTGTACAACTGTTCAGTGTATATCCTTCTCAGGAAATGTTTATGGAGGCCAGCCATATCTTATGCCTGACACTAAGGTTAGACTTATTAGATAAGACCCATTTCTGTCTTCAGGGGTCTCCAAGACAAATAAGGAATTTATAGTATTACTGCCTGTAAATTTATAGTGCTGATCATCATTGCCCAGCACTAATAACAATTAGATAACTTTTTAATATCTTTATTATAGGCGACATGTGTTGAGCACTCATTGTGTTTTAGGCGTTGTGCTAAATGTACACTACACATAATTTCATTTATCTGAACAGCAACCTGATGGCTATGCTCATTATAAAGATTTGAAAATACTGGTTATAAGTTAAATAACTTGATTAAATCAGCTACTCAAGGGGGACTTAGGAGTGAAAGCTACATCAAATCAGTAACATAGAAGACAATACTAGCCAGCACACTCAGAATTACTACAACATGCCTAAAAACTGTAAAATACTTATGTAGGAAATTGAAGACACAAAGAAATGGAAAAACATTTCATGCTCATGGATTAGAAGAACAAATATTGTTAAAATGTCCATACTACCTAAAGCAATTTACACATTGAATTCAATCCCTATCAAAATACGGCCAGCATTTTTCACAGAGCTGGAACACACAGTCCTAAAATTTGCATAGAACCACAAAAGACCCTGAATAGCCAAATCGATCTTGAAAAAGAAAAGCAGAGCTGGAAGCATTACAAGTCTGGGTTTCAAGTTACATTACAAAGCTGTAGTGATGAAGACAGTATGGTACTGGCACAAAAACACACACACAGGTCAATGGAACAAAACAGAAAACCTCAAAATGCACCATCAGCTCTATGGTCAACTAATTTCCAACAAAGCAGGAAAGAACGTCCAATGGAAAAAAGATGGTCTCTTCAGCAAATGGCGTAGGGAAAACTGGACAGGTACATGTAGAAGAATGAAAATGGACCACTTTCTCACATCAGATACAAAGATAAATTCAAAATGGATGAGCAATGTAAATGTGAGACAGGAAACCATTAAAATCCTAGAGGAGAAAAGAGGCAGTAACCTCTTTGACCTCAGCCATAGCTACTTCTTACTACATATTTCCTGAAGCAAGGGAAACAAAAGCATAAATGAACTATTGGGACTTCATCAAGATAAACTTCTGCACAGCAAAGGAAACAATCAGCCACTCCCTTTTGACATCATCACAAGGTAAGTGCAAGATGATGAGTGTGTTCTCTTGGGTCCAGCATTGTGTCTGTCAGTGAAATTTTCTGCCTCTACTGTACTCTCCCTTTCTCGCTTTTTTTTTCTGCTTCCCTAGACAATTAGATTTTTTTGATCAGTACAAGAACTATTGGATAGCATCTAGTGACAGTCCACTTTATCAAATTATAGTGAAAAGTAGAATCTGTGCAAACTACAAAAACTTAATCAGCCTGACCATCACAATGTGTCCTTGGAGGCCATGCAAGATGGATTATAATCAGAGGGTTGCTTGAAGTGCATGGAATCAGAACAAAGAGAGTTAGATAAATCAAATATTTAATGATGTTGGGCTAAGACATCCTGTTTCATCCCATCTTCTCCAGAGGGATGGGCCTGTTGGGGGAGTGGAATACCAAAGCCTACAAAACTCCAGACTGGGTCCAAAGGTTGCAACAGAATTTCAATTGTTTATCGATCTTAAGAAATTTGGACCATAATGAGAAAATACTTCTTTTCTTCTTTTGCATTCTTTCTCTCTCCTCTCCCTTCCTTTCCCTCCCACATTTTCCTTTCTCTGATTCTCTATTATGTTACATCTTTTTACACTACATTGACTGCAAATGTAGACCAAAAAAATCATTAATTTTATAAGTGAGGTACCAATTTTTCCAGAAATGTAGAATCAGAAAATGTGATACCTACAAATGTAGATGCAAGTAATGAGATCAAAGACATTGTGCTTCACCCAAAGTTAATATATTAACTATTGTCAGAGGAAGTACTGGAACCCAGGCCTTCCAAGTCATCGTTATTTATCTTAATAATGACCGAATATGTGTTAAGGCAAATAGTGTTCTCTTGTTGTATTAAAACCTTTCTGTGTTTTCCTGGAAAATATTGAGGTGTTTCTGTGACTGAGTTTTGAACTTGGAAATCTTTATATGGCTGTCATTAAGATGAGTCAAATGAGATTTAATCATCTACGCTTTTCAGTACGTGATTTCAGAATTCTAGTTGCAAGGCGACATTGCAAATTAATGATTTTAGCAATTCTCTTATTTGTATATGTGTATGTGTGTTTGTAGAAGTGGAAAGTAGCTATTTGAATACCAAGCTTGGGTAACCATTGAAGATACAAAGTGAAACGATTCTGTAAGTCTTGGATTTCAGTGAGTCTGTCAAATACTCATTTATTGAGGATGATTTATGATTATTTCCTATTACTAAAAAGCCTGTGGGCCTGTGGTATGCCTTTAGTTTTCCCAGGCTGGGTTACAGGGAATGGCAGAAAATTCTCTAGACTTTGGGGCCAGTGGACTTAGGTTTGAACTCGGTTTGAAGCTTTAGCACGGAATAGTTTTTGACCTTGGGCAACTTGTTGAATATCTCTGGACCTTTATTATCTGAATATGGTAGGATAATCTGGTAATATACTGACTTGTGTTTCTTGCTATTTTCTATCCCAAGAAGATAGGTGGACATACTCCCCTCAGGGCATTAATGGTTTACTGCAGAAGTTGCCAGGCCCCAATATGACAACCTGTCACTAAGATTTCTGGAAAATTGATTGGGGCTGGAACTTGGAGTTGAAGAGGCAGAGGACATCTATCCTGGGAAAAAGAAAAGAGATTCGTTCCTGGAGATAGGGAAGATGGTGGTTTTTTCAAGAGGGATATAGGACTTGTGAAAGGGTTAGTTCATGGATATCAGGAGGGCTGACTAAGAGCTATTGCCAGAGAAGTCACAGGGAGCAATACATGTCCATGTTGGTCACGGATCAAATGGAGCCTCCTGCCTCTCAATGAGTCCCGTGGGCTGGGACCATGGGCCCGATGGCCTACAGCTTAGAAGCCCCTCCCTGTTTTCCAAGTGCCCAGTAAACAACGTTGGTTATTATATATTTTATAACTGCAAAATATGACTGAGATTGACTCTTACCATTTTAGAGGGGACTTCTAGATTTAGAAAAATAAGGAAGTGTGCCATTTTTTGCACCTGAGTATTGTGGAGAACATTATCTCTGCAACCTAAGTTCTACCAAGTAGGATTATTCTGGGAAAGAGAGATAATGTGCCTAGAGCACTTAGGACAGTGTCTGGCACAAAAGAGACATGCTGAGAATTATTAATAATTATTATTTAAGCCATTTTTATTTCATCATCTAAACAACCTCTGACCAAAATTGGTGGAGCGAGAACTGCTTTCTCTCTTTTTAAAAAGACTTTAATTTGTTAGAACAATTTTAGGTTCACAGAGAAGTTGAACAAAAGGTACAAAGATTTCCCATATACTCCTTTCCCCAACACATGCATAGCCTCCCCAATCTGCTCCTCTTTGCAAGCAGAAGATTAATATGATAGCTCTTGAGATTGCACCTAGAATGCCAAAAATGAAAGAGTCCTATATCAGGGAAATCTAGGCAACAACACTAAACACAAAAATGGGATGACTTAACACAAGAGACATTTATTTCTTGCTTGCCTAATAGTCAAGGGCCCAGCCTGACAGTGGTTCTTCCATTTTTAACAGATGGATCCCAAGATTGCCCTTGGGTGTCCACAGCCCAGGTGCCAGAAGGGGAGAAGAACATGGCGGAGATACATGGGAGGTCTTATGGGCCATCCCTAGAAGTGAAACACATCCTTTTTTCATACCGTTGGCTAGAACTCAGTCAATCACAGGGTCATGCCTACCTGCAGAAAAGGCTAAGAAATGCCACCCAACACTATATCTAAGAAAAGACAAACAGGAATGTGATGAATAGCTAGAAATCTCTACCAAATTATGGATTATCTAGTCTGGTCCAGTTCCTCATTTGACTGAGTGTGGCTCTGAAGATGGAGTGTTTTTTTGTATGGCTTTGGAGAGTGGATTTTTTCCCCCTTCTTCAGAAGTCCTTAATTAAAAAGTTCTCCTTATTTAATGCAGAACACACTTTTGACTAACTCCCCATATCTTGCACCAGACATCTTCAAAATATCATCAGATATACTCCCTTTTATTTTCCCACAGTTCATTTATAATGGCAAAAATCTATTGGACACAAGTAAAATCTAATTAGAATGAGAGTAGGCTTTACTGAGCACTGTTTGGTGACAGCTATAAAATATGTCCATTATAACTTTCTTTTCACTGCTTGAACCCCACCCATTCTCCCCCTTACCGTCCCTCTAAGCAACTTCATGTGAAATCAAACTTATCTTGCCCTCATTTCTAAATTGCATACAACCAGCTAGCAGGCATAGAAGCAGTGAGGTTAAGAGTAGAAATTTACATAAGGAGCCTATTAATATACTATACAAATGAGGGTCCTGTGGAGAATGTTAATTCATTTCTTACACTAGATGGTCATGATCACTGTAAATTTTCATCACGGCAAGAGCTAAGATGGAGGTGGAAAACTTGGATGTACCTAAGAGATGGGAATTGACTACATTTTATGAAGACAGTTAATTATCACATACCTTTCCCATAAAGTAGAAGACCTTAAGGGGTGCTTTGACTTTAAAGTTTGGGTGCGTATGCTTGAAAATGATTTTTAAGAGTCATCTTGGATCATTTCATGAAGGGCACTGGGTAGGGGAATTGGAACATTTTAATATATCAATTGATCAAATTTTGAAAGTGAGTCTATTTCTAGAGTACTGTGGTGAAAATTTATGATCTCTTCTTTAAGCTGCCTAAGAACCACAGCTGATAACTAGATTCGACATGATTTTTTTTTTTTGTAAACCTCCTCCCCACCCCACCCACCCAGTGGCTGCTCAATTATTTTATTGGTTGAGTCATTAATTTATTGATTTATCTAAGATTCAGTAAGTGTCTAGCATTTGCCAGGCACTGTGCCAAGATCAGCAAGATGGGTACTCACAGGTCCGTGGTAAGACAGATGTGTTTGAAAACCTCACTGCACCACAAGCTACAATTGAGACATTTGCAAAATGCTTTGGCGTCAAGTGAAGGAGGGACTCCCTCACTCGAGAAGGAAGGGAGGGCTTCACAGAGAATGATAGGAAATTTTCCTGGAGAAGGGAATGGGAGCCAGAAGAGAGGCTTGTGGACTGATGAGTACATGGGTGGCTATTCCTTTATCATGGAACAGAGCTGGAGGTGGCAAGACATGAAGGTGAGGAGAAGGGGGAAATTTGTTAAAAGCCTTGCATGTAATCATAAAGAATTAAGTTTTACCGCGCAGGCTACAGAAGTTAGGAACTGTTCTCAACACAGTGGATAGTGGGTTAATTAATTAATCAGCCATCCACGGAGTATAAACTGCTTGGCCTTAGTAGTATAGCACTGAGTATGACGTAGGCTCTGCCCCTAAGCAACTTGCAGTTTGGTGAGCAAAGACCATGAGTACAGATGGCTCCAGGGGTTTCTTGGGAAGGGCTTTAACTGCTCGTACCATCAACCCCTTCCAAACTCACTTCATATCACCATTAACTCTGTTCTATATGGCTGATAGACATTTTCTCAATCTTCTGTTCAAGGGCATTTTTGTAAAATACTGCTGTTTTATTGCTCTGTGGCATAAAAGTGATGAAAACAATGTCCTTAAGAAACAAGCAAGAAAAGATCCTTAGTCTCTTTCAGTCAGTCTCTCCATACCTGCCCCGTATAGGAAGTCCGGAGCAGACAGCAATGGCATGTTTTACTGTTACAAGGGGCTCTCCTAGGTGTGTACTAAGGGACAGGCAGACCCAAATCAATCGTTAGAGCACAGGGGAGAGAGCGAGCAGGTACGTGCAGAAGGTCTCCTATAGGCGCCTTATGCTCAGGGCAAGGGGCGGCTTCCTGCAGGGGCTCAAACCTGCACTGAGTCCTGGGGAAGGAGGAGACTGGGGAAGTCGGGGCGTGTCCTGCGGAGGGCATGCCAGGGAACAGGAGCATCAGTGTTCTGGACCGACTGCTGTGGTTGCTGTGCAGGAGAGAGGAGAGGTTGAGGATGGGAGAATGACGTGGTCACCTTGACAAATGAAAGATTTGGAAGAAAGGCTCGTTGGACCAACATCTATTCCTTAGATGCAGTTATTTGAGTGAGATGTGTGGCAACAGGGGGGGAAGGAAGCCCGCTTTTATTGACTCAGCCTAGCTGTCCCACAAATTCATTCTCTTTCTCCAAGAAATCGCATAAAACAGTGAGCATCAGGGCGGCTGGGTGGTGCAGTTGTTGAGCATCTGACTCTTGGTTTCAATCTCACGGTCGGGAGATCGGGCCCCATGTCTGGCTCTGCTTTCTGCGCAGAGTCTGCTTGAGATTCTCTCTCCCTCTGCCTCTCCCACTCATGCTCTCTCTCAAGTAAACAAATCTTTAAAAGCGAAAACAGGGGCGCCTGGGTGGCTCAGTGGGTTGAAGCCTCTGCCTTCCGCTCGGGTCATGATCCCAGGGTCCTGGGATCGAGGTCCACATTGGGCGCTCTGCTTGGTGGGAGGCCTGCTTCCTCCTCTCTCTTCTGCCTGCCTCTCTGCCTACTTGTGATCTCTGTCAAATAAATAAATAAATAATAAAAAAATTTAAAAAAACCAAAAACTAACAAAAACATCAGGGCCCCAGTATAAACTGCCAAAGATTTCTTTGGCCATAATCTGCTTTTCAAGGTTGTTGGTACGTCTTTCCTGATCTGTGTGTCCAGTCTGAGAAGCTGAGTGTTGTGTATTCGAGCTTGGTTAGTGGTCCTCAGGCTAAGAGGAGCGAGTGGTTTAGCAAGAGACAAGTTTCATTGTCGCTCAGGGTCTTAACTGGGGGACTCAAGGAACCTTCCTGAGAAAAAAACATAGACAACTGTGGATACCCGTGACTTCAAATAATGGAAACTGGCCTTGCGCCCAGTTCATTTTTAGAGAAAGCAATGAAGGTGGAGGGTTAAAGCCTCTGGCAGGGAGGCGTTTCAGCGGACCAGAGAGGTTTCTCAGCCTGCCGTGAACCACTGGCCCTCCTCACTGGGGCCATCGGCTCCACACTGTCTAGGAGTGGGAGGCATCTTCTGATGGCGTGCTCTGGTCACAGTGTGGTCTAAGGTTTTTTACCAAGGGAAGACAAGAGCAGGGTTTATCGAAAGGAATAAAAAGATGCAGTGAACTGTTTTTACTGTAGCAGCATCTTTCCAACTGTAGCCATTTTAAAATGCCCTAATCTGGCACTGCCTTCCAGTAGTCTCTCCTCCCAACATTCACTGACTGACCTTCAAACTACTGTGGGCCTTGGGCCTAAGCTTATGTCTCTGACTCCTGCCCCTGCTGAAAGCAGTTCTTATATCATGAGTAATTTTTTACAGATACACCTTTGACTCCCGCAGAGAGTCTGTGAAAGGAGTTTAAAAAGGGCTTAAAAGCAATCATTTAAATTTCAATTAATAGAGGTATTCACTGGGCACAGCGAAGGATAGAGAATGGACTGGGGTGGGGGAGATGAGCAAACAGGAAGCAAACATCGTAACTTTTTAAGGAAGTTTTACCTGCTTCCCCAGACAAGATTGAATTAGATGCCTCATCTCTGATTTTATTTTGCTGATGTTTTGTCATTACTGAATTTTGACTCATGAGTGTGCTTATTTTTGTTTCCCCTAAATATCTACTTTCATTTTTCTTCTAGCTTTTTCTTTCTTTCGTTTCTTTTCTTTTTTTTTTTTTTTTAAGTTTATTTTAATCACCTGGTGTTCATCACAATTAAGTGCCTTCCTTAAACCCCATCACCTATTTCATCCATTCTCCTCTGGGAACTATTAGTTTGCTCTCTCTGGTTAAGAGTCTGTTTTTTGTTTTTGTTTTTAAAAGATTTATTAAATTTTGGAGAATTAGTTGAAAATTCCACTGGCCTCTGGGCAAGGGAGGATTCTACTACCCAGGCCTCCCCCCACAGCCACATGCCCTCTGGGAAGGCTAGTGTGGCCCTCTTTTCTGAGAGGCAGGAGGCCAGATAAATCGGCAATACCAACGTCTCAGGTCCCTCTCTTCTGACACAGAGAACACCCATGCCTTATCATTTTATTTTTGGCCTCCCTCAGGTACGGCTACCTCCCACGTGTCCAGCCAGATCAAGACACTCACCCCAGCCTCCATAGCGGGCTTTCCAGCCCCAGCAAGGACTTGAACTTGTGGTCCCAAGAGCAGGCTGGATTAGCGCTCGGGGCTCCCACGCCGACTCTCTCAAAGCTTTCCTCTGCACATCTCCATTATGTGAACAGCTCTGTTAACCAAACCTATTATCTTTCCCCCTTGGTTTCAAGTTGAGGAAGGGAAAGCAACTTCTTTAATGGCCCACAGATTGATGATTAACATTTTACATGTCCCTGCTGCTAAGTAAAAGAACTGCTTTGTGGACAGTGAAAACGCCTCGGAGAAAGAAGTGGAAGTCAGCTTGGTTTAATAAGTTGTGCTGCTTCATTAATCACAATCTTTTTTTATGGCGGTACTTAGAGACCCATCCATTGTACTTCTCGGGAATGGGGTAGATCAAAAACAAGTGCTTTTAGTGCACCTTTGACATCTGGCATAGCAGCCGGCTATCTGCGATATTGCTCTCAAGCAGTGTGGGGAACTGCAGCGACTGTGACCGAGCTGGCCCTTCTGATCTAAGCTACTGCAGAGGGCAATGAATTACCTTAAAGGAGCTCCGCCGCGGAGCTCCCAAGTTTTATGCCGGACCCCTGCCAGCTTCCCCACTTTATGAGTATGAACAATCAGACAATTGAACTGATTTGACTTTGCCACTCCCGGGGTTTCATTGCCGCGAGCCCGGGGAGGTTATGATGGCAATGCCACGCTCAGTGCTGCTCTGAGTCGCAGCGGCGCCCGCTGCCCGCTCAAGTAGGGCACCCCTCCTCGTTAGCTGAAAAACTCTTCTGATTTGCAGCAAGGGTGGGGGGTGAAGAGATCCCATGCAATCAGATTAATTCAACTCTAAATGTTATTTTCATTTAACAATGAGGAACTAGGCAGTGTCCCAATTTTTTTTTTTTAATGGTAAACTCATTAAAAGGCAGGGTTCTTTTGCAAGGAGCCTTCTAGCACGGGTGTGGAAGACACCTGCCAAGTCCTGATGCAGATTTGCAGACACACACACAGACATGCGTAGAAACTTACGTACATAACGCATATCCACCTACCTACTCCACAGGCTGGCTCAGGCTTAACTTAGTATTGCCAAAAAAGGGCATCCAGTCCGGTCATAGTCTGAAAATGGGTAATTTGCATTGTCTAAAACTCATGTCGTTAGATCCTCTTTCTGTCTCTTTGTGTGAAACTGAAGGTTTCAGTAGGTTTAGTTTCAATAACTAAAGCTAAGTTTTAGTTATTGTATACATTCTGGGTCAGAGAACATACTTACTTTCAGCATTTATTACACGTAAATTTCCTCTAGTATCTTTTGAAAGTAGTGTTGTTGTGTATGGAAGGATAGTCTAATACTCATCGTAGAAAAAATTCAAACAGTGCAGTGAAGAATCTGAAAAGAATGTCCAAGTCACTCACTATCTCACCGCCTACAGATTCTGATTATTAAAAGTTTATCCAGACTTCTCTGTCAATATGCCCCGATTGATTGCTTCATTCATTCATTTTGTGTCCATACACAAATCTTAATGTTAGAACGGTGTGGAAAATGTGATCCCATTTATATAAAATTAACACACACACAGCATACCCATTTAAAAAAAAATGCCCTAGCATATCAGTCCCCTATGTTTCAATGCTTTCTTGACCCTGAGTGCTAGCTTGGGAGTCTAGCAGACATCCTAAACGATTTAATACCTACACCCCTGATTTCCCCCAAATCTATTTCTCCTGCATTCCCTCACATCTCAGTTAATGCCTTCCATCCTTTTGGGTGCCAAGGTCAAAAATTCTGGAGTCATCATTGATTCCTCTTCTTTGTTTCACCCCATATCCGGTTTACTGACACGTGATCTAGGGTCTGCCTACAAACATATTCAGTCCATGATCACTGCCCGCCCTCTCCAGCATCACTGGATGACTACTGTAGCCTTCACGTCGTTCCCTCTGACTCCCGATTGCAATGTGATGAAACTCTACCTCTGAGGAGTGTCACTTGCTTTTATGGCCTTCAGAAATGTGACAGTGGGGTGTTTTGGAAAGAGCAGGTACTTACCACCAGATGAGCCTTTGTTTGAATGTTAGTCATTAATGGTTACTAGCTGCGTGGCCTTAGGAAATTTACTCTGATTTTCTGAGTCTCTTGGGTTCTTCTTCCGTATAGCGAGGTAAGGAAAGGTTATCCTCTGGGACTCTCAGGAAGAATTAAGAGAATTTACACTCCGTAGCAACAGTCTGGCACACAGTAGGTGCTCTGTAATTATTTTTACGCTCCCGTGCATTTATTTAACTGGGATAGTGTCACGCTCTTTCCCGTGGCACAGAAGACCTTCACATTGTGACCCAGCTTCTTTAGGCTACACACCTCGAAGCCCTTGCTGTGTCCCATGCTTCGGCTACAGCAAACACCCATCCTTCCCTAAACCCACACTCCCTACCTCCTCCTCAAACACATATTCAAGACACTCGACGGGCCTCCCCAATGCCTTATTTCAGTCTCCCATATTGTAAAAGGTTGACTTAGCACATATGGAAATCTGGCAATATTATTAATACCATTCTTCTAGCCCACCGAAGGGTTTCTACTGCACCTGTAATAATGCCCAATCTTCCTAATGTCGCATGTGAGTCCCCTTTACCTCTCTGGGTGCAGGTCACCGTGTTCTCTGCCTCCTGCTTCCTTCCTTCCTCTTGCCTTTGCTGTGCTGCCCCTTCTGCCTGGAGCTTTCTCTCACCAACTTCTCTTTGATGGCTGAGACTTAGCCTTCAAAAATCCTAATATTTCTTTTTTGACATGTAGACAAATGTATGACTCTTAAGCATACAGACTGATGAACTTTTGACACATTACTCATATTATCTAGATCAATATAGTGGACAATTCCATCCCCCCAGGAAACTTTCTCGTGTGTTGTTTCGGTTAGTTCCCAGCCCCTACCTTGGTACTGATTTCTATTACTGTACATGATTTTTTGCTGGATCTTGAACTTTTTATAAATGAAATCACAGGATATATACCCTTTTGTGTCTGATTGGTTCTGCTTAACATGTTTTGGGGGATTTTTTTCCGTGTGATTGTGTGTATAAAGAGTTTTGTTTTATTGTATTTTTGCTAGACATGAATATTGTATGTAGTGGTATCTCACAGTTTTAATTTGCTGTTCCCTGCTACCTAATGATGTTAAAAATCTTTTCCGATGCATACTGGCTTATTTCTCTTTTAAACCAATGTTTTACAGACTACAGGTTTAGTCCAATGGTGAGTCATGAAATCAGTTTTGTTGGTTGTAAGCCACATTTAAAAGAAAAAAAAAAAAAAGGAAACACAAGTAGAACAAATTATCATAGAATGCATCAGAGAGACTCCTACATGGTAAGGTTAAGTACACTTTTGTGAAACTTTTTCGGCTATTGGCATGAGTGTGTGTGTGTGTGTGTGTGTACTGACAGCAATTACATTTGTGAAAGGAGTTTAAAAAGGGCTTAAAAGCAATCATTTAAATTTCAATTAATAGAGGTATTCACTGGGCACAGCGAAGGATAGAGAATGGACTGGGGTGGGGGAGATGAGCAAACAGGAAGCAAACATCGTAACTTTTTAAGGAAGTTTTACCTGCTTCCCCAAACAAGATTGAATTAGATGCCTCATCTCTGATTTTATTTTGCTGATGTTTTGTCATTACTGAATTTTGACTGAGTGTGCTTATTTTTGTGTTTCCCCTAAATATCTACTTTCATTTTTCTTCTAGCTTTTTCTTTCTTTCTTTTCTTTTTTTTTTTTTTTTAAGTTTATTTTAATCACCTGGTGTTCATCACAATTAAGTGCCTTCCTTAAACCCCATCACCTATTTCACCCATTCTCCTCTGGGAACCATTAGTTTGCTCTCTATGGCTAAGAGTCTGTTTTTTGTTTTTGTTTTTGTTTTTAAAAGATTTATTAATTTATTTATTTGGGGGGAGAGGAGGGGGCTCAATCCCACAACACTGAGATCATGACCTGAGCTGAAACCAAGAGTCAGGCACTTAACCTACTGAACCACCCACCTGCTTCAGGAGTCTGTTTTTTGGTTTGCCTCCCCTTCTCTCTCTCTTCCTTCCCCTTTGGTCATTTGTTTTGTTTCTTAAATTCTACAAATGAGTGAAATCCTTGGTATTTGTCTTTTTCTGACTGACTTATTTTGCTTAACATAATACTCCCTAGCTCCATCCATGTTGTTGCACATGGCAAGATTTTTCAAGATTTTATTCTTTTTTATGTCTGAGTAATATTCCATTGTGTGTGTGTGTATCCCACATCTTTATATCTATTCATCAGTCAGGGGACACTTGGGCTGCTTCCATGTTCTGGCTATTGTAGAAAATGCTGCTATAAACATCAGAGTGCATGTATCGCTTTGAATTAATGTTTGTATATTCTCTGGGTAAATACCTAATAGTGTGATTGCTGGGTCTTAGGGTAGCTCTATTTTTAACATTTTGAGGAACTTCCATACTGTTTTCCAGAGTGGCTGCACCAGTTTGCATCCCCAGCAACAGTGTAAGAGGGATCTCCTTTCTCCCCATCCTCACCAACACCTGTTGTTTCTTGAATTGCTGATTTTAGCCATTCTGACAGATGTGAGGTGGTCTCTCATTGCAATTTTGAATTGCATTTCCCTGAGGATGAGTGCTGATGAGCATCTTTTCATGTGTCTGTTGGCCATCTGGATGTCTTTGGAAAAAGATATCTATTTGTGTCTTCTGCCCATTTTTAATTAGACTATTCTTTTTTGGGTGTTGAGTTTTATAAGTTCTTCATAGGTTTTTGGATACTAACCTTTTATCAGGTATGTCATTTGCAAATATCTTCTCCCATTCTGAAAGTTGCCTTTTAGTTTTGTTGATTGTTTCCTTCACTGTGCAGAAGCTTTTATTTTGATGAAGTCCCAGTACTTTATTTTTGTCAATTTCACTTTATATAGCTGTCTTTTAGTCTTATTTATCTTTAGTCATAATTTGTTAGCCAGATAGTCTTACAGTTCATCTTATGTCTTTTATCTAGCATTTTTATTTATCTGAAAAACTCTTTCTTTGAATTCTTAAGGACAGTCTCTCCAGATAGAATATTCTTGGTTGGCAGTGTTTTCTTTTAGCACTTTGACTATATCATTCCACTCCCTTCTGGCCTGCACAGTTTCTGATGAAAAATATGTTGATAGTCAAGTTGCTTTTCACTTGCTGCTTTTAAGATTCTCTCCTTTTCTTTTCTCTCCTTTTTTTTTTTTAAGATTTTATTTATTTATTTGACAGACAGAGATCACAGAGAAGCAGGCAGAGAGAGAGGAGGAAGCAGGTCCCCTGCTGAGCAGAGAGCCTGATGCGGAGCTCAATCCCAGGACCCTGGGATCACGACCTGAGCCGAAGGCAGAGGCTTTAACCCACTGAGCCACCCAAGCGCCCCTATTCTCTCCTTTTCTTTAACTTTTAACAATTATAATGTGTCTCAGGGTGGGTCTCTTTGGATTCAGTTTGTTGGGAATTCTCTAGGATTCCTGGATCTGGATGTCTCTTTTTTCCCCCCAGGATAGGGGAGTTTTCAGCCATTGTTTCTTTGAATAAGATTTCTGCCCCCTTCTCTCCTCTGTTTCTAGGATTCATATAATGCACATACTGATCCAGTTTATGGTCCTATAAGTCCCTTAAGCCACCTTCACTCTTTTTTATTCTTTTTAAGTTTTCGCTTCTCTGATCAGATGAATTCTGCAGTCCTGTCTTCGTGTTTGCCAACTCTGTTTTCAGCTTGATCTAGTCTGCTGTTGAACACCTGTATTGAATTTTTCAGTTCAATTATTGTGTCCTTTAGTCCTGCGACTTTGTTTGGTACTTTTTAATATTTTCTATCTCTTTGTTGAAATTCTCACTTTGCTTATGCATTGCTCTCCTGGGCAACTTTATAACCATCTTTTGAATCCTCTATCAGATAAATCATTTCTCTTCATTTCATTAAGGTCTGTTTCTGGAGTTTTATCTTGTTATTTTGCTTGGAATATATTCCTATGTTTCTTTATTTTCCCTCTCTGTGTTGGTTTCTATGCATTAGATAAAACAGCCACTTTTCTCATTCCTGACAGAGTGTTTTCATGTGGGAGATGAACCTTGTCAATCAGCCTGGTACCATCTCTTGGCTATCTGCACAAAGCTTTGTGACTGTCCAAGCCACTTCCTTTGTTCTTATTGAGGGTGTGCCAAGACCTCCAGGGTCCAAAAGGGGAGGATTGCAGTGAGCACCTAGATGCAAGTTCATTGGAAGCTGGGAGCTTAAACGATAGCTGGAAAATTATGGTGTTAAGCCCCTTCCAGGAAGAAATAGGGAGATGTGGGTATTTTTGCCTACTTTGTCTCTCCTTGGCCTGGGTGGAGAGCGGTAGAGGGGTTGATCCTATACCTGTTAAGAATAGCTTCTTTGTGGGTGCCTGGGTGGCTCAGTGGGTTAAGCCTCTGCCTTCGGCTCGGGTCATGGTCTCAGGGTCCTGGGATCAAGCCCCACATCGGGCTCTCTGCTGAGCAGAGAGCCTGCTTCCCCCTCTGTCTCTGCCTGCCTCTCCGCCTACTTGTGGTCTCTGTCTGTTAAATAAATAAATATTTAAAAAAAAAAGAATGGCTTCTTTGTTTGCTATAGTATTGTGGGACTTGTGAATGCAAGCCCCCTTGGCTACCAAAGCCAGGAGATCCAGGGACCCATCCTTTGGGCAGTACCTGCAAAAACTGGGGCACAGACATGTTTAAGCCCCTTCCATGTAGTTACTGGTGATTTAGACTGGGCTAGAGGGAGAAGGTGGAGGATGCATCTGCTGGTTTCCCAGTCTCTGGGAAGGATGGCAGTCAGCTGCCGTTTTGATGTGTAGGTATTGCTTCCATAGTTTTTGGATTTATTTCAAAGGAATTTGCTTGCTCTATGTGTAGCTGTACACTTGGTATGTACATGGAAGAAAGGGAGTTCAGGAGCCTCCTATGTCACCATCCTGGACGAGAACCTTAAGTGATTTATCTTTGAGTCACTTCTACTCCAGACAGGACAGTCTGGTCCCCACGTTCCAAGGGTCCTGGGCCAGGGGTTCCTTCTGTCCTGATGCTCCTGACTTGTCCGCTATTTAGCATTTCAGATGCCTTCCATGGAAGTTTGGTTTGAATCATAGGTAGACATTCTTTTAAATACTTTATGAGTGATTACATCAAAGTTTTTTAAAAAGTGCATTTAAAAATTTTTTTAGGTTTATTTATTTATTTATTTATTTAAGTAATCTCTACCCCCAATACAGGGCTTGAACTCACAACTCCAACATCAAGAGTCATATGCTCCTCTGACTGAGCCAGCCAGGTGCCCCTAAAAAAGAAAATTTGTAAGCCTGTTCAATTTTGTAATAATACTGAAGTACATATTTAGATGAACTTCTGTGATCATGTTCACAGCCTTATTAAAAGCAGTAAGGTGTAAGGTCTGTAAGTTTGAAATTCAAATCCAGAATCCTGCCGTTCAAATCCTGGTACCATTTCTTATCGACTGTGATTTTGAGCAGGAAAGTGAACATCTCGATGTATTGTTCTCCTCACTGGAAATGGGGAATAATAGTAATAGTTACCTCACTGGTTGGCACAAAAAGACTTCAGTGAATTACTATATGGACCAAGGAGAGAGTGCCTAGCATACAGCAAGCACTATTAATTATTATTATCTTCTGTTTTCTTTGTGTTTGGCTTATCTTCCAGTGTTTTGGTAAATGTCTTTTGAAAGTGTCTTCTTCTTTATCTAGAAAAAGTATATAGTTACTGTTATTTGGCAATCTTGCATATTTGAATATTATTTTTTTGCATCTCATAGGAACAAAAAATTGGTGGACTGGGAATCTTGGATAATAATTTTTTTCCCCTGAAAGCTAGTAAATAGTGTTTTACTGTCTTCTAGCATTTATTGTTGCAAAAGTCAATGCAGTTTTTGTCCCTTGAAGGTGAATTGTTTTATCTTCTTAGATTAATTAGTTCAATAAATATTTCTTATGCTGTTTCTATGTATAAGGTAGTTATGTGCTTTGGGTATATAACAGTGAACCAATGCTGGTGAAGCTGACAACTTTGTTGGAGTATGGGTTGGGAGGAAGACAATACCTAGAGTTGAGTAAATTACCCAGAACTGGCTAAAATCCAAGGTCTGAGGGAACAGTTCCCATAAGACTGTTCTTGCTTCTTAGATGGATTATAAATTTAGGGTATTCACAAAACCACTTTCAGATTTGATAATTCACTGGAAGTTCTCACAGAACTTGCTAAAGGCTATTGTATTCACGGATATGATTTATTATAGGGAAAAGATACAAATTAGAACCAGCCAAAGGAAGAGACACATAGGGAAGATTCTTAAAGGGATACAAACTTCTGGTTGTCCTCTCTCCATGGGGGTCATGGTGGCATTACCTCCTCCTGACCACAGTGTGTGACAATTTTCACAGAGTACTGCCAACCCAGGAGACTCACCTGAGACTTTGGTGTCCAGAGTTTTTACTGGACTCAATTGCCTATGTAGCCTGCCTTGCTGTCTTTCAGTCTCTAGCCCCTCCTGGAGGTTGGGCTCCTACTCTATGCTTCTGGAAGTTGGTTGATACGGCACAGTGCAAAGCCCCCACCATGTTAGACCTTCCCTGGACCAGGACCCCCAGACAAAGTCATTCCTATTAGGACATTACAGGGCCCTCTTGTTCAGCTCCCAGTAGCCAAGGGCAAAATCCAGACCTCTTTTAGGGGAGAGGTTAATTCTTCACTGCACACCAATATGTATACAGTAAATGCAATGAGGAATAATAAAGCATGGTAAGGGGATAGAGAGGGACATGGAGGTGCTCCTTCCTGTAGATGGATTGGCAAGAGATCCCTCTCTTGGAGTTTGTCTGTTTTATAGCTTTTGTTAGGGTCACTTTTTTGTCTTCTTGATACACTCTCCTAAATTTTGATTAATTTCTGCTTTTGTCTGCATTATTTCTTCCTTCAACTTTGTGTTTATTTTATTCTAATTTCTTGAGCTGAAAGCTTAGTTTTGTCTTTTAAAACATATGAATACATATCTACATATGTATTTATTGCTTTCTATGTATATATAGCATATTATGTATAATATATATTATATATATATTTTTTATAGCATCCCATAAATATTGATATTTAAAGCTTAGATTACTTTCATTTCTAAACCATTTGTAATTTAAGTTTTGGTTTCCTCTTTATCGAGGAATTATTTAGAAGTTTATTTTTAAATTTCTAGATGCTTTCACTTCTTTCTTTCTTGGTGGTGGTAGTATCTTTATTTTGTTGTTTAGCTTCTAGTTTTTTCCATTGTGGTGTATACTTTCTTCTTTTTGGAATTTATTGAGAGTATATTTGTGACTCAATACAGTCTGTTTCTATGACTGTTCCATGTTTTTGAAAATAATGTGCATTCTTTGTTTATTGGGTACAGAGTTAAATATTTATCTCTTTGATCAAAGTTGTTAACTGTGTTATTAAAATCTTCTCTAAATTTCCTTGAAAAAAATCTGATGTATGATCTGAGATCTGTGTGATTTTTGTTCACTGTAGCTTTTTCAGTTTCTGCTGGGAACTCTAGTAGATTTTGATGTATATATTTCCAAACTACATTGATAGGTACATTAAAAAATAAATGACTATTGAATATTGTAGGTGAGTTTTTTTTTAAATATTTTATTTATTTATTTGACAGAGATCACAAGTAGGCAGAGAGGCAGGCAGAGAGAGAGGAAGGGAAGCAGGCTCCCTGCCGAGCAGAGAGTCCAACGTGGGACTCGATCCCAGGACCCTGAGATCATGACCTGAGCCAAAGGCAGCGGCTCAACCCACTGAGTCACCCAGGCGCCCCCTGTAGGTGAATTTTTAATTTAAAAAAACACTAAATAGTCCATACTATAATGCTCTTGAATCCTTTTTTGTTTAATTACTATTTCTACATCCTTAAATCATCTTTTTGTTAGCATTATCTAGGGCATCTTTTTAAGCTTTTTAATTTGCAACATTCCTGTGTCAATTTGTTTTAAAGCTCTCTTAAAACACAATATATTTAAATTTTTACAAGAACCTGATTTGTGCCTCTACCTTTAAAAAGGAGAACTAACACATCTCTTATAAATTATTACTACCACAAACTTCTTTTTGAGTCATTTTATTATGTTTTCTACAAATATGCCTTCTGTTGTTTCTTTCCTCATTCTTCTTCTAGGAATGCAGTGCGTTGAATCCCTTTTTCTGCCTTATTGAGAAAGATCATAATTTTGTTCATATGAGCTCTGTACTTTTGTTGCTAATTTGTTCACTGAACTTTGTAGTAAGTAGTACTGTAGTGAGTGAGATTTTTTTTTTTTTCCATTTCATTTCTTACTGACATAGAAGTTTAAAATTTAGGTTGTTGCATATTTATCATCCATGAAGCTAGTGAAATTATGTTTTTAATTTGAATAGATTTTAGAAAAGTAGTCTTTTGGATTTTCTAGATACTGTGTAGACTATAAGGATGATTTTGCATTCTGTAGCTAAATTTTGCAAGTACTGATTACAAATTTAGGATGATTGTCCGTAACGCCTATTTTCTGCATAATGGGCTGTTGTGATGCTCAAGTGAAGAACGTACGTGAGAGGCACCGTAAAGTGTCAAGGACTCTGCCATGGTTGGGCACTATTAAGAGAGTGCTCAGTCTGAATGTGCTGATTCAATTTGATCCCTAACTTGGCCACTTTTCCCACATATTTCCTTTTTTAATTATCTGTGCCATTTTTGAAAGGCATAGGAGATCCTGTGTCCAGGAACATAGGAGATCTGTGGGAATTTTTGTTTAGAAATGGATTACCACATAAAGCTTCCTTTTTTTTTTTTTTTTAAAGATTTTATTTATTTGACAGAGAGATCACAAGTAGAGAGCGAGAGAGAGGAGGAGGCAGGCTCCCTGCCTCGCAGAGAGCCTGATGTGGGACTTGATCCCAGAACCCTGAGATCAGGACCTGAGCTGAAGGCAGAGGCTTAACCCACTGAGCCACCCAGGCAGCCCATAAAGCTTCCTTTTAAAGTCAGACATTAGGGTCCTTTTTTTCTCCCCCCTTCTCCTTTTTCTGTTGGTTCTGCCAGCACATCTATGGAATACGTGCACCCCTGTGGTCATTTTGGTCAAACCCAAAGCTGAGCAGATGCTTGTTTGAGCCCCAACCACCTGAGAGGCCTTTGTTGTCTTGTCAAGAGTCTCCAGACTGGGAAATCCAAAGGACACAATTCATTGCAGCTGATGGCAGGATTTTGAGCTGATGATTTACCGTGAGACCCAAGCTGGACTAGAGGCACCATTTGGAATGGGTAGCAAGGGGATTTGCATCCATCGGGCACAAGGACCAGGAGCCAGGAGGTGAATTAAAGACCAAAGCTGTTTCACCCGCTGGTGAGACTGTGATTCGGGTCCAGTGCAGATAGAGTTGGGCTCATGAGCAAAGGACAATCAGGCAAGCTGGCAGGAACCTTGCCCGTGAGGGCAAGGGTATTTGCATAAAAGAGCACTATCTTCCCTTGTGGAAAGTGGAGACTTGGAGAAAATACCCTGTGGCTTCTCCTAGGTTGAGTTCCATGAACCATCTCCCAACCAGGAATGGGAGAGCCTCAGAGAGTCTTGTCTTCGCTTCATGCTCAGCAGATGTGTTCGGGTGTCCAAGCTGCTGGGACTCATGTTGCTCCTTACAGAAAAATAAGACATTTTTTTTATCAAATATTAAGATTAGTCATAATTTAAAACATTATTTTAAGTATTATTTCATCAGTGATTAAGTTCTACTATTAACTTAGTATTGGTCAGAGCTTTTCCTTTCTGAGATCTAGCTTAAAGCATGCCAATTCCATGTGCCTGTCTAATACCTAATTAAAGAAATCTAAACTTCTTCTGATGATTTCTGTATCTGGATAGCTAAGTCCTCAAGGCCACATAAGCATTTTGAGGTTGACATTACTGAAAATCAGAAGCCACATCAATGGGAGGGGGTGGGGTATGTGTGTCCCACATTGTTCATTGAGCAGCAACTAACCTGAAACCATACATTTACCATCCCTGCTTCAAAAACCCTTTGGAACATTCTGCCACAGAGAGTTTCTCATTGATCCTTTGATCCATTGATCCACCACTGGTGCCCAAGCTTCATGGTCTCACTGACTCCTTTCTTGATGTTTTTCCCCCACTCTTTCCTCGTGTCCTACCTTTGTCTCGGAGAGTCTTGGGACCTCTGTATCCTCCAAAACCTCAGTTCTCTTGAGGGTTTTCTGTTTAATAGAAACTGTCTCCCTGAGCAGGAAGTTGTGGTTATAAGTAACCGGCATTTTTTCCCTAATACACCAGCACAGAAGAGTGGCAACCAGTCCCAATATTAAAAAAAAAAAATTTTTAAGGAGAAACAGATCAGCCATTTGATCCAGCTAGTGGGTGACCAGTTCTGTGAGGAAGTCCTAGAAACACTGAGCTAAAAATAAGCTGCTCAGGTAGGCATTCCAGAGCCTCTGTAACTGGCCTACTTTTCACTTTTCTCCACTGATCGTCCGTCATTGCTCGCCGGGAACTCACTTGTCTAAGGAGCCAGGCAGGGCAGGAAAGGAGTAAAAGAGCCAAACTAGAGAAAACATGTCTTGTCTAAAAGCGACAGTTTTTCCAGCTGGGAATATGGGCACAATGTTGCTAGATCTTCTATTTTTTTTTTGCAAAAGCCTCTGGAGAGTCCAGTTCTATATAGATTTTACTAATGAAGTGTCACCCGAGCAAAACACGGCCGGGGTGACATTCAGAATGCAGCCACAGGGCTCCGTGTTCTAGACTTGTCACCTTGTGTTTGCTCCAGCCTCTTCCCCAGCCCGAAATGCTCCTCCTTCTGATAAACACCTTGTCACCCCTCAGGGCTCGGTTCACACAGCGCTGTTTCTCTAGATCTCCCCATTTCCTCCTGCAGCTATTTCCAAATAGAGATGACTCCTTCTTCACAGTGGTCAGAATCCTCTCTGAAATACTTGTTTTGAAATGTACGGCTGCCTTTGTTTACCCTTCTGCCGGCTCTGCTACACTGTGAGAACCTTGAGGACAGGGACTGTGTTAACTGTCTTTTATCCTTGCGGTGTGGTGTGTAATGCTTAGCACATAGCAGGCGCTCAGTGTTTGTTGAATGGATGAGGGAAACAGACATGACTTCAGGATGTGGGGCCTGAGCTTGGCTTTCTTTTAATCTGCTTATTGTATTGTTCAGATTGTTGGTTTTTTGTTTTTAACATTTGATCACAATGCCTTGCCTTTTGGCAGTTCTTATCCCTGACCTCTGGGGACTAGCAGCAAAATAGCTAATACCATGTCTGTGAAAACCTCGTGTGGAAAAAACAATTTATTGGTCATTTTGAGCAAATATCTGGCCTCTTTCACTGAAGAGTTTATTTTTAAAGAATATTTCACTGCACAGTCCACTGAGGGCAATTGGACAGGCATTTGGTCTCGTGTTATGAAGGGGAAGGCTTGAGTAAGGTAAAAGCTGGACACGAGATGGAACCTTCTAGATCACACCTGGGTGCCCTCTCCATAACATGAACTAGAAAGAGCAACCTGACTGCTACCTTGAATCTGTCTGGATAAGAGATTTAAATTCTAAAATTAGATGAATATTTCCCATAGCACAATGCCATTTAACCATCTGAGGGATGAGTCTCCACATATTCCTGTAACCTACTTTCAGGAATTTAATTCTTAATTTCTGGAGGGCAGGAGGATGGTATTTTGGAAAGGAGAATTTAGAGAGAGAAAACTTAAAGCCCCTTCTCCCTCACGAACCTGGAATAGTTTTAATTTAAAAAATCAATAAAGATGAAGTGGGGTGTGTGTGTGTGTGTGTGTTTTGTTTTGTTTTTAGCAGGATGATGTAGAATTAAGATGTACACCAAGGGATTTTCTGTAGGGGAGTATTCTTTTAATAACCAATATTTTTTGAGTTTTTCTCCCAAGACTAGAAACATCTTAGAGCTCAATGGCTTTAAGCAGAAAACAAACAAAAGCAGCAGTTTCCACGCGTGTCATGTTTCTATCTTGTCTAGTATGTGCACAGGGAGTTTCCAGGCTACACGAACCAGGATTCCCTGACCATTGATGTGGACTTGGGGCTTGTGGAAGGAAAGTTTCTGCAGACTGAGGGTCATGAGAGTTACTGTTTATTTTGGTAAAGTCTTTCCTGACTTTGCTTTCCCCGCTTCCCCACCTCAATCCTTAGTCAGTAAAGTGGCATTTTACCCAAGTGTGTTAGAAAACTTCAGGGCTTTAGGTTTGTAAAGGGCAGTGAGGATGGAAAGTACCAAGCAGGAAGTGGGGAGCACATTCTAGATGATACTAAGTTGAACCCGCATGGATCACAGCTCCGGTAAAACCTCCCTGCCACTTGGCAGATCCTGTCTATGGCAACGTGGAGCTGTAGAGGGATTGTTAATTCCATTCTCCACCCTCCTGGTTAAACATTCTTAGGTGGCTGTGGGAAAGTATAAATTCTCAGTTCACGTTTGAAATGAGAAGTGGGACATTTGTTCTCTGGGTAAAGTGCTTAGAGGGATGGTGGCAGGTTTGGCATTGGGTGGCCATATTTCAATCTCCACATTCCCACTTAATTCACTTACCTCTTAAATACCTCCTGTAGCATTCTTTAGACAACTTTATCTCTTCCCTGCTGCCCCGTTATTTTCTAATGCTGTTTTGACCACTTTCCTTTGAATTATGAACAAGTTGTGTGGTGTGTGTATCGTTGGTTCATATAGACATTTGAGAAAAACCTTTTTTATTTTTTTTAAAAGATTTTATTTATTTATTTGACAGATCACAAGGTAGGCAGAGAGAGAGAGGGGGAAGCAGGCTCCCTGCTGAGCAGAGAGCCCGATGCGGGGCTCGATCCCAGGACCCTGGGATCATGACCTGAGCTGAAGGCAGAGGCTTTAACCCACTGAGCCACCCAGGTGCCCCAAACCTTTATTTTTTTGAGATTGCACTAGAGTATCCTCTTGTTGAATGGCCGGGAACTTACAAAGATCACTGGAATGTACACTATATGAGCAGAAGAAACTTGTCTGTCTGTTCATTACTTTTTCCCTGGTTTTTATTAGCTGAATTGTGTCCCTTAAGAAAAAGACAGGTTGGTGTCTTAACCCCCTCCTTCCTCAGAATGTGATCTTATTTAGAGAGAGGGGCTTTATAGCAGTAAAGCTCATCAGGGTGGGCCCTAATCCAATATGGCTTCTAAAAGGGAGAAATCTGGATACAGATGCACACACTGAAATCAGGATGGTGTTTCTATAAGCGGAGAAACACCAAAGATTTCCAGAAAACCTGAAAGGTTAGGTGAGAGGCACAGAACAGATTCTTACCCACAGCCCTTGGAGGGAACCCACCCTGCCTACATGTTGATCTTGGACTTCTAGCCCCCAGAACTGGGAGACAATACATTTCTGTCATTAAACCACCCAGTTTTGTGGGGACACTTTCTCACAGGAGCCCTAGCAGACTGTTATTGTCATGATTGACAGGCTGTCTGGTCATAGTAGGTGCTTAATAAGTAAGAGCTGAATGAATGAATCACGGTGTCCCCCTCCCAGGGGAGGTCCCTGTTGTGCCTAGAAACTGGGATGAAGTGTCCGTGTTCCAATCAGCTCATCACTGCATATTTCTTCATGATCTAAACCTTGAAAATGAACATTCTCTTCTCTGGTGCTCTTTGTGAGACAGAAAAAATCTTGGCTGGGACTGGGACTCAGGAGCCTGGGACTCAGCTTTTGACCTTGTAAAAATCCTTGAAGGAAGGAATTACAAAGACCTAAGATGTGAGTCTGAACCCAGAGGAGGGAAAATGGAAAAACACAGATGATTGTCTCAAAAAACGTCTTTCCACAAAAGATGGAAATTGTTCTGTTCTTCACATATAAGACTTGGGGTCCAGCATTTTCCCTTGTGGGTCAATATGCACAAATCAATTTATATTAAGCATGTCTTTTTATTATGATGCATTCGGGGCCTTGCTGACCCTGCGAAGACTAAAGACTCCCCCCCGCTCCCCTCCCCGGGCTACCAGTTCCTAGGACAGTAAATGAAGCCCCTGAGCGACCTCTTGCAAATGCATAGTGACCACTGCAGAGTCCCTGTCCCAACCTCTTCTGTTCTTGATTGAGCTCTCACACTCTGCTCACTATCCCCCCACCCAGCCACTCCAGGGCCAGGTATGGAGAAGGACTTGAGACACTTCCTAAATCCCAGAGCCCACTAAAATAATCCAAATCCAATTACCCAAATTAGCCAACCCTAAACATGCTTACCTTGCCTCATCAGTTCCTTCCTTACCATGGAAACCACAAGAAAAGTTATTTCCTGGGTTTCTCCCTCACTCCTTCTGCCTCCTGACCAACCTGGTGCTTCCCCACATGGCCTTGCGTGGCATGGCATGAGGGCCCCCACTCTCTTGGAAACTGTTCACAGCAAACTCCTTTCAGTGGGAATCACCTCCTGATCTGTCGGCCTCGCTGGACTTGAAGAGTAACAAAACCTACGTTTTAAAAACACACGTGTCTGTAAAAGCCATGTCCTAAATGCAGACGACCCATGTGGGTGACAGAGACAGGATCCCTAACCGCCCCTCACGTCACCGATCTGTGTTGCTGGTTGTTCTGAAGAGGTTCTTCAAATGAACTATCCTGGTCTCTGTGAGCAGATTACGTGGTCAGAGATGTTTGGGATCACTGAGAATTTTCAGTTTGTGAAAAGGGAGACTGGGAGTCAGGAGTGCAAGCTAGATTTTGTTTACGGTGTTGACAGGACAAAGAGGTTTGGACACGTACATTCTCTGCTTAGTCTCAATGAGCCAGCCGAAACAGCTAGAACAAGCGTTAAAAGATAGGTGGAGGAAGATTCTGTCTATTAAGAAATTAATTATAATTAACATTTAATAATAATGTTATATTTTAATGTATTTTATATTTATATATATTAAATATATATATTTACTATATATTATATATTTAATATAAATATATATTTAATAATAATAACATTTAATAATTAACATTTACATTTTTTTTAAAATTTTTAAAAAATTAAAAAAAAATTTTAAAGCCGAATAAGCAATGATGGGTGAATGATGAGTGATAATGAGTTCAAAGAGTAGAGTTAAGTAGAGAATAAATGATCATGTGTAGGAACATCTAATATTTTTTGTAGTTAGTGTAGTGGTTGTAATAAAACTTACCTTTGCCTTTGACCTCTTGTGTATCCACCTTTCTTGGACTATAAGAGCAGAGTCTATAGCTGTCATATTTCATGATTTGGATTTCCATGAACAGTGCCTGGCATGTAGTGGAAGTAATTATTTGTTGGATAAATGCTTGTTACAGTACCTGATAGGAAATTACAGACTTTCTTGGAGTTTCCACATTTGTGTGAGGACTGCTAAGTGTTTCCAAAAACCTGGTGTCTTTTCTCTGTGGGCACACAAGTGGAGTATACAATTCCCACCGACTGGTGGAAGGTGGATAAGCCTACCCCGTCCAAACCTACTCAGATCTTGCATGTTCTTTCTTGCTTGCCTCATCCTCTGGCCACATACAAAGTATCCAGGTGACACGTACGATGACACCGGGCTCCCCATTTTGACTGTTGGATCAGGAGTGCATGAGTACAACTATAGTAACTTCCATCTCTTAAAAAACAGTAACATCTCTAAAATTTCTTACTTGAGCAGTGAAATAGCACAAGGAGCGATCAGTTCTCCAGATTCTCTTTCTTTTGACTGAGACGTTGGGACTTGATCGGATCAGACGGGGAATTTGAGAGGGATATGTCAAGACCAGACTTTTATGTCCAATTTGTTTTATAAATTGAGCTCCCCAATTTTTCTATTTTTTGTTTCCTGCCTGGATGAGTCTTCTGTGAAAATCTAGAAAGTGATGTTTAACCACTAACAGCCACTGAGGCTCCTTCTCTCATTGCTTTTGGCTAAATCTTTGGAGCAGAGAAGGAAAGAGTCTTCTTCCCATGCCTTTTGCCAGGAGGTATCCATCTCCCCTCTCACTGCTGTGGTAAAAAGGCATGTCTAGATCTGGTGCCTCTTCATGAGGGTCCAGGGTAAAACCAGTGAAATGACAGCAGCTAGTTGGGAAGCTCAAATTACAAAAGGAGACTGGATCTCAGTACATGTAAGTACATTTACTGAGTACTTACACAACGCCATGCCCTGCTTCATGAACTTGGGAGGTTTAAAGATCTGTGAGACACAGCTATAACAAATTTTATAGCGTCTTATTTTATAGTAATATTTATTCAACCAGTTGAACTTCACAAGTTCAAGTTCAGGCAACAGTGAGAGAAAACTTGTATAGCACAGAGGCTTGGTCCTATGAGATACTCCCCTCCTTCACCAAGATAGCATTAGGGGGTCTCTTTCACTTCTACCTCTTCTCTAATTGGGTCAGAGAGCTGGTTTGCCACGTGCAGTGTGGGGCCAAACACTGGGTGCTCTTTCGATATCTGAAATGTCTCATGCACATTAGCTTGGTGTGATTATGGGAACATGCTGCCAGTTCTTACTCTTAGGGAAGAGGATCTAGGAATGGAACAATGCTTTAGGCATGAAAGTGGCTTCATTCATGATTTTTGATAATGCTATCAAAAGTTAATAACTGTCATCTTCTGTGGTCCAACCAGAGTTTAAGTGGTTTCATTCTATGTTTCAGTGTTGCCTAGATCTAGGTTTCTGGGGGAAAAAATTAGATAATTTTACAGTCAAGGGTTTTGTGATCAGTTGTTGGTGGCAAATGACATGAGCCCAGGATAAGTTGAGATCATAGATTTGCTGTCTCTGACCAGTCATTTGAGGACCTGGTTAGAAAGCATGGGGTGTAAATGGTGCTCTGACAGAAAGATGGTGGCAGTTCTCTGTTTCTGTGCTCTCTGATCAGGGCCACATGGAACAGGATGTCTGAAACACGCTACAGGGGTCACCACTGGCTCCAAAGACTGAAGTTGGGAGGAACTTTACGTAACGCTTTGTGAGACTCATCTTGTTGTGTTGACCAGTGCTTTTAGTTTTAAAACCTGTTAAATCTTGCTTTGGACTTCTAGTGGAGCATTTTAGCTCTAGGGATGCCAACCTGCAAGGACCTCCCAGCATGCAAAAAATCACCAGCCTCTCTTAGAATTGCCCTTTTCCAGCGTCTCTGTGAGTCTGTGATGATCCTCAGTGACTTTCTACTACATCTTCACATAAAACTCAAAAGAGTATTCCTTTGTTGGTGGGCATTGATTTTGGGGTGGAGCAGCTTGGTGCTGCTTGGTTAAAGAAAAAACAGACCTAGAGACTTAATCATCAATTATTCATTATCTGAAAGCTTTCACGAGATGTAGGGATTGTCACATCTCTCTGCAGACCTGCTGCAACTTATTCCAACAACGTGTTTGCCGAGGCGTTGCTTATGGCTCCGCTGGCTGCGATCTCCTTTTATGAAAGTTCTAGAAAAGGAGAGCCACCATCTTTGAGAGCTTCTGCTCCTAGTTTAATTGCAACTCAGTGAGTTGCTGGGCTGCAGTGAAGGTGCGTCTTTTCTCATTTTCAAGTCTCAATGAGCACTTCTAACCCAGGCCAGGTCCATGAGGACTCGGGAATTTCTGGAAAAGAGTTATCCATTAGATCCTGGAAAAGAGCAACTCTCTAGGTAAGAGCCCCTGGGAAAATGTTTACAAAGGCAAATCTGGCTAGCTCCTTCATCCCTTCCTGGTTCCCTGTCTGGGGAAAGAAAACGATTAGGCAAGACTTTTTTCTTTTTCTTCTTTTAATTTTGTTCAGCATTAAAGGAGGGAACTTCATAAACATTGATTGTCATTTACAGAAAACATTCAGAAATCATGTGTGCATTATCTGGGAATGCTAACAGTATTCAACTAATAATTTACAGGACATAAAATAAGGACAAAAACCTATTACATTCTAAAGTAATATAAAACTCTTTTTTTTTAATTGTTAGGGAGTGCTGTTTTATTCTAGTATATTTATAATAATAATAATAATAAAAAACAACTCAATGCTTACTTCCTAAATGACTCAGGCTGCAGTTTTACTCACGTACACAGAAATTAGGGCTTATATATTAAACAAGGAGAGAGAGATCAGAAAAATCGTAGATTTTAAAACTAGATGTCATGGGGTTTATTTGTAGTTTGCTTTTTGCCTCTATAGGGCCAATAATAATACATGGTAATAATGTGATTAAGCTCCAGAAAAATCCATGGTGACTATAGGAGGCGTTATTCTTTTAAAAAAGTATCACTATTATGCATCTTAGAGTGAATGCTTTTATTTTACATGTGTCTGGCAATGCAGCCTTTGTGCGTCGCCGACATTTGTGCATGCTAATAAGACGTATCAAATGCACTTCGTGGCTGCCCCTCCAGGTGCAACCCTGGTTGGTAGGCGCAGCTGAGCGCCACCCCTCACCCCCACCCCACGCCCCTGGCAGCCCATGGTTCCAACCACTGGAGGACCTGGAGTCGTTCTTCACTTTACACTTGTAGGCTGGAGCTAACATAAAAATCAAATCTCTGAATGTTGGAAGTAGATGAAAATCATTTCTCTCAATCCTAAAAGCAGGGAAGCATTGTCAGGGACTTAAAAAATATTGGAAAGTCTCATTTAAATCTAAATATCTTTTTTTTTATTATAAATCGATCATCATAAAATACTAGCCTTTTAAAGTCATATTTGGGATGCAGGAAAAGCATCAGGTTCATCGGACTTGCTCCTGCCTGTGTGGTTACAGCTCAGGACACCTTAGATCTTCCTCCCTCTCGGTGTCTCCCCAACCCTCCCCCAGGTTCTTTGCAACATTTATTTGGTGAAGGTCAGTTATGGCTTCAGCGAATGAGTGATCTGACCTCAGGTTATTCATAAGAAATCAACGTGTACAAAAATATTTTGTTCATCAGAAAGCAGAGTTTGTGTTCCTTAAGCTAGTCCATGCAGAAGGGATTTGGACAAAGCCACTTGCTACAAGGAAAGATGACTTACTCAGGCAACTTCTTTTTTTTTTTTTTTTTTTTTTTTTTTTTTTTTTTTTCCTTTTTAAACTTTCTTTCCTCACATTGGCTAGTTCAGATAGCATTTGCAGGTCTTGGGCCAATCTTCAATACAAATTCTTTGGAGCAGATTTAATGGACAGCCCTGTCCCTTTGTCAGCTGTATTACAAAAAGAAGCATACACTTAACACCAATGACCCGTCAAGATGCTTAAACTGTTAACAACCAGTTTCTGAGAAGTACATAACACGCATAACACGCAGAAAGGAAGCAAGTACATATTTGCTCTTTGTTGGTTTTCCCCCTCTAAAAAAATTGTTACAAAGTCTTAAGCTTAAACAGAGACATAGAAAAATCAGTGTATTCACTGTCTCCAGTTATTTACAGCAAAAATTACAGAGACAGCATACATTGTATTAGACCTTCCACAAGCATATATTAAAAGTAATTACATTTGAAAAAATATTTTTATTTTTCCTCTACATTTCTACAATACGTACTCAGTTTTCTGTGGGTGTGGTTTGCACTCGTGTGTGTGTGTGTGTGTGTGTGTGTGTGTGTGTGTGTTCCTCAGATGAAGCAGACAGTACTGTGCTTGGATGTGCGATCTGTAGCTTTTCAGACATACCTAACGTGTGTCTGCTTGTGGTTGTGACAGAGCCATGCAGATGCCCTCCACCGGCCACTGCCACAAGAACAGGGTTCAAGAGAAGGATCATGCTGCCCAGCTGGGGTGTGGACACCCTGCGCCTGCCTCAACTGGGTCTATTCAATGCCGGTCCCCTTGTGCTTTAGTTTTGGCCTTGAGAACAATCACTGAGCTGCTTTTTCTGATCCACTGGAGGTCGGGCTTACGGTCATGCAGGAGGCAAAGATTACTATGGGCAATTCACTTCGGAGGATTTTCAGCAGCTTAGGCAAAAAGTGCACAAACAGACGACCTCCACCTGCTGCATAGGAATCCTGGGTCCCGCACTTCAGAACACGGGGGACTGCGTGATCATGACCATGAATACATTCTGCAGACACAACTAAGGGAAAGTAAAAACGTGCCACAGATATCGAAGCCACATATCAGAAGAGACACATCAAGACTGAAAAGCAGAAAAATCGTGCGTTTGATGTTCAGAAAAAAAGTGGTGAGAGATCGAGCCACCTGGCTCTAGGAAGCTAGGAGTTTGGGCGAGACAAAGAGAGATGTCTCTTATGAGCCATCGGTAAATGGGATCGTTTGCATTTTTCCGACTACTTTTGTTTTTCCAGCTGAACTCTTGCTGGGAGTGACAGTCAGATGTGGAAACCCCACTGAGCTCCGCACCCCCGCCCCTCTCATGCGGAGTCCTGTCTGGCCAAACTTATTCCAGGAAACAGGCCCCGAGATTCAATTTTGCTTTAAACCAGAGGTTATAAAGTGGACCCTCTTCTGCTCGGAGGTGTATTTGTTTGGTCTGTTCTCAGCTCTGAGTCAACTGACATCCCTTCCAACCAGAGAGATAGTGTAAGATTCAGAATCGTTAGCGACACTTGGGCTTTAGCCGGCCATCGGATGTCCCCTTTCAGATGGGGCACTTCCTTGCCAGCTGGCGGCTGGACTGCTTTTGCTCATTTGCATCAACTCCCTGGCCCTTTTAGGCTTCGGAATTTTTAACCCTTGCTTCAAATGAACATGTACCTCTGGGTCCCGAGACCTGTCCCTGCGCCCCTCCAAAAAAAATAGGTTGTCAGCTCCCGTCTAATGACCCACGTGGTTTTCCATACCAGGCTGCAGCTTTTATCGGCAGTCAGAAACAAAAAAATCAAATACCACTTCATCTAAAGCAGATGGTGTGCTCTGGTCTTCCTGGTCCAGGGGACTCTGTGCAAAGGTTCACTACAGACGCAAACTTTCCAGCTCTTGCTGTTCTGTTGAATGGTGGCTCTGTCGGGCACAGGCATCCTTGCCTGAATTTGCTGCCAACTGTGGCAACTTCATTGGAAGCAAATGTTTACAGAGAAAAGAGAGTCAGGAAAAAGTTATTTCTTCGTATTTCCAATAGCGGTGGAATTTTTCCTTCTGTAATACACGGAAACAAAGCAAATGCAACAAAATGGACATCATTTGCATCTGTCTGATGTTTTTGAAAAAAGCTGGTTACGTTTTAGGTTGTCCTTGGGACGGAAGAATCACTTTCGCATTCAAGCCTGGTATACATGGGATTGTGGACAGTGAGCGTGAGTGGACTAGCCATGTGTGTGGTTTTCTACGGACAGTTTAGCTTGACTGCTGTGAAGTTAGGTGTTGAACAAGGCAGCTACAATAGGAAATGTACTGGTTTGTCCCTGGCACCTCCTGCTACTAACGTCCAGAGTTCCCTGTGATTTAAGGTGTCACAGATTCTACCCAAGAAGTCGCATTACCCTAGAGACCACTATATTGTGTTTATACCTACACAGTGGTCCTTTATTCCAGAGCTCTGAAGACAGTATTCGAATGCGGGAAATCCAGAAGGGGTATGTTTGTAGAGTACATAGTACATCTCTACCCTCAGCTTTCATTCTCTGGGGTCGGGCGAGGGGGGCACAGAATTAGGGATACTAAGATGACCCAAGTTGTGGACAGTAGGAGTATGTGTGGTGGGCTAAGCCAGATCTGGAACTCTTTCTTCTCCTATATTCCTTCCAAAATTTGCCTTTCCTCTTCCAGATCACAGATACGCTGGAATTTGAATTCACACAGCTTTACCTCCCCTGGCAGAGTCAGCTAACGCCACTTAGATTTCTGTATTCTCCCCACTCAGGACCTGTGTAGGAAGCTTGGGTTTGCTCGGGAGACACATATTCCTATTAATAGGGCAGCTTGATTATTTGGCTCTTAGCAGATTTTAGAAAATGAGACCAAGTTGTCCTTATTCGTGCGCAACTTTCCAGCAAGTCCACACAGTTAACGACACGAAGTTACTGCTTATTGTTCTGAAAGCCTTGTCAGAGAGGTTCTCTTATTGGCATATTTAATTTATGCCATTTACATTTTGTTGTCATTTTCCTGTTTTACTCCCCCCCCCCCGATTTTTTTTTTTTTTTAAATGAAACATCCCTGAGTGGGTACAGTGCACTATCTGCATCAAGCAGTGATTGTCATTTACGAAGCATGAAGTGAAGAGTACAGATCGTGGGTTCTCTGGTCCAGTGTGCATTGTATCATGAAGGTGGTGGGAACCCCTGCGCGTCTTCACAGGGAAGGGACAAAAATTGCATGTGGTACACAAAGTTGTTCTCAACCAAATTTCAAAATACCTTGAGATGTGGTCATAGGAGATGTTCAAAAGGCAGCTTGGAAAGGCATATGTTGCCACCGAAGATACGACCTGGTTCTCTTTTCAGGGACAGATTTGGCAACTGGGGAGCAAAACGGAAATCTCTCTTCTCAGCTGAAGTGGCCTGAGTGTGTACTGGTTGCCACTGTTTTGTTCTCGTTCAGTCGCTTGCTGTTTCCTGTGCCCTCACTTCAAAAGGTTCCTGCTGTCCCAGTGAAATGCTCGCATTGGTAGAAATGACAAACAAATTCAAATCTGGTACCTCCTGAGGCACATGTGGGAAATAATCCTTTTCCTACATCGCCCATGGGACGAGGGAGGAAAAAATTCTCAGCCACTTCATCAATTGAGCCAATTTAAATCCTCTAAGGTAGACCGGAGGAAACAAATGATTCCCTTTGCAACGGAGCAGGAATTACAGGCCAACAACGGAAAACATGAGGCCGACAGAACGATGGAAGCAAAGTTTGACATAAGTTCAAAGCTCAAAGGGAAACACCAAGTAGACACATTAAGCGTTGCCTATCACAAGCCAATCATAAAACATACATTGCATTTGGAAACGGCTTGGTTTAATTGAGCGCCTTCCATTACCCTGTTTTCCTAGCAATCAGTAAAGTAATCTTTCCATTAGAAGGAAATATGACTCTTGGAATTAATTCTTTATACAAAGAGCTAGCAGGAGTGACATTTACACCAGAAACAACCAAGTCCCCGCAGCAGCATAACACGCAGTGCGCAGCTGTCTTCTTAGACACCGAAGGTAATTTGGTTCAATGTAGTTAAATTAATTGAATATAACAGTAGTTGAGAAAGAGAGTCATTATTTTAAAGCCTTTTTGTTTTTCCCCATTGGTTTGGAATTCATCAATCATGAGGTGGGAAAAGGCTCTGTTTTCTAGAAGAAAAGACTACCGCTACTGTCTGATCATCAAGGAGGGGTGCAGTAGCATCGCGGAGATGGCTCTCAAGACCATGTTACTTTAGGAGAGCGTCGGAGATGAAAAGGAAATCAAAGTTTCCAGTGATGGAAACTTTTCAAAGCAGGTGTGCGCGCATGCGTGCGGGTACGTTTGCCGAGGAGGAGAGGGCGGGGCCTCGAGAGCTGGCAGCTGGGCTATGCTTCCGGGAGATGGTGCATGTCATTGTCTTTTAGACAAAGCTCGGTTCTAGCTTCCTTTTTAAGAACTATTGTTTTGGATCCACTAAGACCCAAGACCTCGGGCCTCCAGAGCCCAAGCCGAACAAGCTGCTTGGGGTTTATGCTTTCCTGGTACTCGGCTGGAGAGCAGGTGGAGAGGGGAGGCTTGTCCTAGGAAGTCTGAATTCACTAAGCTTCGTCTTGCCTCTTGCACTCTGTGCTTTTGCACAAGTTGCTTGGGAAAAAAAAAAAAAAGTAAGCCCAGGCTAGATGGATGATGCGATTTCAAACCACATGGGAAATAGTTTTGGCTTTGGGGTGTATTGTACAGAATAACTCAGATGTGTTTTCCTTATCTGTCAAGTTCTTGCTCTGTGCCTACAGTGTAGCATTTTGGAGTTGAGAAATTAGAGGCCCCACACTAGGACATATAAAATCCTGCCTCCCCCTTTATTGCTGCTTTTTCTAACAAACTTGGCAAAGGGAATGCATATAAAGAACTACTTCTTTACTTTGTAGGTGCTCTTTCTACCTCTTCTTTGCCAAAACCAAAAAAAAAAACAAAAAAAAAAAAACCCACACCAAAAAAAAAAAAAAAAACAACCAAAACAAAACCCCAAACCGCCCCCAAAAACCCAAACCAAAACAAAACAGGTTAGAGAGGACATGTTGACATGAAATGGCATCCGGACCCTGGCTTCTGATTTCTGCCGTGACTCTAATTTTATTAGAAAAAATTGCTGGTGATCAAACCTACAGACTGTGTTTCTCTGCTGAAGATATAATGAGCACCAAAATCAGTTTCTTTCCCAGCCTAAAATCCAAAGAAAAAACAAAAGTGTTTTGCGTGTCTTGGTGAAAAATAGGAAACAGTGATTGTTTGGTTAAAAAAAGTTCTGGACTCCACAATATTATCTGTGGCCTAATTCTTAAAACAGGAAAATGGCTCCAAATACCCCCCCCCCCCCCCCCCCGCCAAAATATTTACCATCCTGACAAGGCTTTGATGTCACTGAGAGAGCTAGAGTTCTTACTCAGAGGCTGGGTGTTAGGTTTGTTCCTTCACAGACTTATCTCTGAATCGGTATCATCCTGCTGTAGACGATAGCTGAAAAGTCTGGCTGGGAAAACAAAATCCTGATTGTCTAACATAAAGATAACACAGAAGGGAAATAATAAGAGAGAGCCTGACTGAACCTCCTTCACTAGTGGGTATGGTGTTTTAAGCCACAGTGCACATGCAGGTGTAAGTAATAATCATATATAATATTCTCGGATATTATATACTTATTACGTACCTGCACAGTGCTTTCCAAGACAGCTACAAATTTTCACATGCATCAACTATCTAAAAACATAGAAATAGGTAAACCTATTCAGTGGAGTTTTCTTAAATTATATTTGAACAATTAACAGGAAAAGTAATCATGTAAAGTACCGCTCTGTTCTCGTATATATCTACAATAAAATTCTATAAACAGTTGTCTCCCAAAACATACCCGAATAAAATAAAATTAAAAAAAAAAAAAAGATAACACCCAGTGTCCTCTAGTTGTATATTTATGGTCATTTCAAAAACAAACAAATAAAAGAGCCCCACTCAGGTGCATATTTACATTCTTCAAACTGTAGCGGTGAAAAATAATTCTATTAAGTGCAGGACATTCCTAATGTTGCAGTAGACATTTTTCTTAAGTCTTCATGAACACATTGCTTTTGTCTTAATGGTGGTGCATTCCGTGACTAGGAGACAGTCCTCTGGTCGCCTTCATTTGCAGACAGCGGCACAGTCAGGATTGAAGAGCTCCTTGTATAAGGGAGGAAAGAGGGTGTTCACTATGTCTGGATGTGACTGTTTGAATACCTGCAGCTTCTCCCCGTGCAGGTTGCAGACCGCCGTGATGGTGGGGATCTTGGCTATTAACTGCAGAGTGGGGAGAGACGGGGGAAGGGACAAAGCGGGAAGGAAGCTCATTAGTGCTCTGTCTTCTGAATCAGTGTCCTTCCTGGCCTCCGACGAAGGCAATGGCTTTGGGAAAAGACGTTCGGGAAGAGAGCAGGCTCACTTTCAGCTTCTCCTTTCTGACAAACAAAATGTGCCTCCCACCCCCATCCTCCAAAGGGGAAAGAGAGAAAGCACGCAAGCAGGGCCAAGCTTCCTGATTTCACTGCTTTTAAATAAAACTGTGTTTGGGAGGTAGTCGACTTTGATCGGTAGGAGTGGGTGCTTTGCGCCAGGCCGACTGAGTCAGAATCCTGGTTCCAAAATAGCTAAACGGCCGTGTGGCTGGGATACACTCTGTCTTGGTTTTTCTCGTGTGTAAAGTGGCTTACTCACAGTTCCTAGTTCCTTGGCTTGTTGTGTGGACGGAGGTAATTCATATAAAAGTGGTAAGAATAGTGTAGGCATGAAACACCATTGTTAGCTAATATTATCTATCGTTTCCCACAGATTTATCTGATATGACTGTGAGATTTTTGGTTTTTGGAAGGCGACCATGCGAGGAAGGTGTGATCTAAACTGTATGAGGCGTGATCCATAATCCTCGGGGCTGCTTTGCTCACTAGCCTGCCTGAATCCTTCTCGTTCTTTTCTGCTCTAATGCATAAAATGAGACTCTGTTTCATCAGGAGAACCTGGGAGGTCACTGGCACTAGCTTCTTCAGGGAGGCATTTAAAGAAACTCGTGGGGAAACAGCCACTTATAATTGCTAGATTTTGACATATATGTATCATGTGGGATGTCTTTTTTTTTTTTTTTAGTTCAAATACCCAGAAAACAGGGTTTTATAATAATTTAAAATGTCCACAGTTTGTGAAATGCTACATAGGTCTTAGGAGATGAACAAGTCTAGCTTTTAACAGATTTGTAATGTGGGGACACCTACAATTTATCATCTCATGTCAAAATTAGCTTAAAACCAAACGTCATCATGATCAAATCACTGTTGAAATAAGATGTGTTTCATAAAAGATAAGCCCGATAGTTCATAGAGCTGACCAAAGGTATACTTGAAAGTGATGATAAAATTAAATAAAACCCATTGAATCACCAGTTCGGTTCATGTGCTCCTTATCCTACTCAAGAGTAAGAAACCATCTCAGAGGAAAAAAAAAAAAAAAAAAAAGAAACCATCTCAGCCTTTGAAGTAAAAGAGAAAATAGATAATTAGTTACTTTGTGGCTCTTCAAAATCAGAAATTTCCACTTTCATTAAGTTTCCCTTTAACAACTAATGACTGTATAGCCACGCTAGGAGCAATTCAAAATAGCATCAGGATGAGAGCTGTTGACACATTCATTAAAGGGATCTAGAACACACAAAGAAGGTTGGGGTTCAGACATTCCGTTTCCATGGCTGTTTAATGACAGGGGTAGAAATGAAAAATGGGACATCTTTGTTTATAGAATGCATGTTAAATTTTAGACTGAGAATCAAGACCTTCTTTCCTACAGGATGTTACTTGAACTTGCAGCAGATACTCTGCTAGACACCAAAGTGCACAAGACAGTATGGTTCTTGCTTATCACCTGCTTGCGAAGACGGACGTGAATAACGGCATCCCACCATCAAAAGGAGACTGGAAAACCGTGGTGGGTGCCATGCAGAAATGGGCTAGAAGTGCTAGAGAACAGAACGTTCTCTTCTCAAGGCTTCCTTGAGAAAGCACCACTTAAGCTGAGCTCTGAAGGGAGAGTGTGAGCCGATCAGATGCTGGGGTACAGGATTTGCCCCGGAGCCACGTGGAATGATGCCGCGGTACTTGGTGCACAGGAAGAATGGAGCGGTGAGTGAGCATGTCTGATGGAAAAGCGGGAGGGATGGGCATGGCCAATAGATACAAGTTGATGTTAAGGCTCTTTGGAAGCGTTTTCAGCAAAAGAGATGATCAGAATCACATTTTGAAAGAGTCACTTTGGGTCCAGGGTGGAAAACAATGTGTCTTCTACATTTTCATAGGTAAAGGGTGTACCAGGGTCCACTTCCCTAAAGTCCCTTGGGAAATTATCCAAGCTCTCTCAACCAGCTGGTTTACAAAGATGGAGGCTACAGCAAATTGGAGCACTTCTTACATATTACAGCCTCCCTGAAGGAGCGACTGAACGCAGAGAGGCTCTGAAGGCTTTCTGTGATCGCCTGCAGCGCAGCGGATGCTACCTTGGAGCTCTGAAAACTTCCAGCTGCGATCCGTAATGCCTCTCCTCTGCATAACAATCACAGGGGCACTTCCTAGAAATCCAGATTCCTGGGATCTACCCTTAAGGAGTCTGTGTCCGTAAGTCTAGGTGGCCTGTCAGCCTCCATGCTGGAGAAAACATCCTTCGGGAGGCTGATGGACCGCGGCCGTGGAGGTTCAAATTTTTTGCATTTATGAGTTGCAACGTAAATTCGGTACATTCTCTGAAACAGTCCTGGGAGCTGGGTGGAAGGTTAGCTCCTTTTCAGGAGATAGAGACAGAACTGGTCATCCTCAGAGAGGAGACGTTCCATCTGCTTAGCTCTGTTAGCGTAGTGGGGGACAAGAAGTAGAATTCCTAGTTCCCTATGGGACACAAATGCACCATAGAGAGGATCTGCCTAGTGATTTAAAAACAACAACAAAACTAAACCTATGGGTTTTAAATCCCTACTGCCTGGGTCTGAATTCTGCACCTGCTATTTACAGCTGTGTGATCTTGGGCAAGTCACTTAACTTCTCAGCTTCGTTATTCATCAGATGGTCCCTCCCTCAGAGGGTTGTGTGAGGGTTAATTAACTGCGTTGACACAAGCTGTCAAGAGCAGTGCCTGGCACATGGTGGCAATACAGGTGTTAGGTGTTATGCTTCCATTCCCATATAATGCTTCCTTCAAGGAGAGGAAGAGTCAAGGCCACGCTTGTTCAACCCAATGACCCAGGGGGCAAGATCCCAACTTAACCCTTAACCAAGCACTGGGAACTGGGTCATGTGTTAATGCTGCGGAAATCAGCCACTTCCTTTTGTTGAAATGAAAAAGCAAAATCGTATTTTCATTTTCTTATAACAATTAAATAACCTGCTCATTTAGGAAACTGTGATTTATAAAGTAGAATCCTATACACTACAATTCTTAAAGCTTTTTTTTTTTTTTTTGCTCCTTTTGGGAAGGGGAGGAAATGTCCTCTCATGCATTTACTTGTCTTTAAATGCATAAGAGGACAACCCTTCTATAGTTGCTTATTTGCCTTGGGAATACTTAATTATGTGTTTGTTTTAGAGAGAGTGAATATGGACCCCTGCTTCTTTCCTGCCGCAAACTGAGGTTTAAGGAACATCTGATTCAGGACCTCCTACTTCCCTCTTTTATGGGATTTGGATCCTGTCCCTGCTGCTCATCTGTACAATGGGTCAGAGGATGAGAACTGCTTTTTGTGAAGAACACTGGGGCCGCATGAGCAAAGGGCACCAAGGAAGGCAAGGAGCTTCCCTAACCTGTGTGCTCTTGGAGGAGGCTGATTTAAAGCCATCCAGTCAGTGGAAACAGAAATGCTGACAGGGGCATCCATCAGTTGGGAGGCATGAAGGGCCAGGAGGGCATGCAGAGGCAGCAACAGCGCTAGTCAGAGCCCAGAAGGGGTTGGTGGAGGAGGCAGCAGGCAGTCACTTACTGCTCATTAATATTATGTACTGCAGCTGGGGGACCCCCATTTCAAAGGGAGCTCAGAGCAGCCTCCGCGGCAGTTAATGGCTCAACAACTTTTTAAACAGCTGGGGAAGTGATCCAGAAGCACTTGGAGATGGAGGGGGTAGTTGATTTCAAACCATCCTGAAATTTCTTCATGTTTAAATAATCCCCCTAGCAGTAGACAGAGGGTCCAGAAAAAGGCACTTTCACATTCATCTCTCTCTTATGACAAGCATTTCTTATAAGAAGGAAGCTTTAGCTTATACCTACAGGGGTCTACGAGAAGAAAAAGCAGCTGTTGGAGAAGAGCTAATAATCCAATGCTTCTTTCCAGAAGGTGGTTTTATGAGAAAATCCACAATTCTGTAACGAGTACGTTTGATGTGGAAAAATGGAACATGCAGAGGGTAAGGCGAGTGATCTTGTTCACAGAGGCTTCCAGGCCATCCAGATGCCCTCTAACCTGAAGCAGGAAGCCAGCAACGGTTTGACCGAAGTGGAGGAAACTTCAGAAGCACTGATAAAAACCGGGCACATCAAGTGAGGCCAAATACACCTAGTTTGCATGCCTATTCACTTTTCTTTTTCGGGGGTTTGTCTGGCTAAACTCGGGACACTTGGGTTAGAATTGTAATACTGAACTTGAGATATCGATCTGGTTGTGAGCCCAACACCCATGACCCCATCCTTGGCATCCATGCTGAACCACTGGGTACAGGGGGCGTGCACATGGATTCAGCCAAGGCTGGAAGCTGGGACTGGACTGAGAGCCAACAGGTTACTTTTTAAATCTAGTAGAAACTACACTTGAAGAATGTGGTTGGAGAAGTTACGCGCTAGCCATATTTCACCACATGGACCAGGGAAGCAGGGTTGGCTGGTATTCAGGGAGGGAGAAGAATTAAGGAGATGCCTAAAGAGAGAGAAACGTGAGATGGAGAATTAGGAAGGTGTCTTGATTCCTTGTCCTAGTGCCTTCCTGAATGGTGGCTGCATTTTCATCCTTAGGTTCCAGGAGATCTCTCTCCATTCTTTTTTCTTTTTGCTTATGCTAGTGTGAATTGGTTCCTTTTACTTGTTACCAAAGAGTTCTAACGATGACATCGACTTCTGACTTGAGGCATGAGGAGTGACATCAAGGTCTCTCCTTTTCTTTTTAAATTTATTAGAGAGAGAGCACAAGCCAGGGAGAGAGAGGGAGAAGCAGACTTCCCGCTGAGCAGGGAGCATGATGTGGGGCTCCATCCCAGGGCCCTGGGATCATGACCTGAGCCGAAGGCAGATGCTTAACTGAGCCACCCAGGCACCCCAAGACCTCTCTTCTTACTTACAGACCATTAGTCTGATGGAGAACCCTTGGAATTTCTGGGTGGTGGACATGCAGTGTATGCCAGCAAACTTGGAGCAGCTAAAATGAACCAAAATAATCTCGTCTTTCACAGTAACTCTGCAAGGAAACTGGCCCAGACCATATGGGACCACCGTCTCCCCCTCGCATCTGGCACAGAGCTTACACTCCACCAGAAACCTGAGCTGAAGTAGGAAACGGCCCCAGGACAAAGCTATGCTTCTTGGGTATGGACTCGGAACTTATAAATGTGGGTGACATGCTGAATTGTTTTCTATAGTTCTGCCTCTCCTTGGATGATTTTAAAGCATAAACACCATTATGAGGAAGCCCGAGAAGCCTGAGTGGGGCTCCAGGGGCCCAGCTTCATCAGGGCAGTGGCTATGTTAACTCTGTGATCATTCTCGGAGCAGTCTATCTACTTACCCTTTAAGAACTCTTCAGCATGTGTTCTGCTTTTGAAAAGCATAGCAAGTTTGAAGTATGAAACCAATTCCTAGCCAAGTAGAGGAATGGGGAGGCTCATCACCTGGGCAGGGGCTCCTGGAGCACTCACAGTGGACCCCACAGGCCACCTACTGAGAATTCTAGTATAACACCCAGTGTCTTGCAAGAAAGCGGGCTTTAGACTAAACATTCCATTGCTAATCCGGACATAGCCTATTTCGACCTCATTGAGAAAGCAATGAAGATCAATGGAGATGACCCTGTGCCCTTTCCATGGACCCCTTGGTCAGTATCTGCTCTCCAGGGTCCATCAGAAAATCAACATGGTGAGTTTTTTTTTTTCTTTTCTTCTAAATCTGTATCAAAAGAGCACCATTAATGTCACAGTGACCAGGGCTGGTTTCTTTCCAGTAAAATTTCAATTTATTAGCATGTGAAATAGGGCCGTCTAAGCCTTACATTTTGTAAGCCTCCATTTAGTAACTTGGTTCTGTTAATAACAGAAGAAACTTCCCTCTCTATGTCGATGAGACAGTTTTGCTACTGTTAGGCTAGAAACGGACCTGGAACGAAGAAGTTAGTGTATCAGTTGGCTTGTACTTCTCCGAGCTCAACCCGTCACAGTTTCCCTGGGGAAGGCTGGAAGCTTCCAGAGCTAAGGAGGAGATGAACCTCAAAGAACCAGATTTGTCACCACACGGTGCAGCCATTTTTCTTGTCTAGGACAGTCTCTTTTCGCAGCTGACTTGAGTTCTCCACCGTGTTGTCATTAACATGGTACAACTTTAGAGTAATACTTATGGACGAAGGGATGTGGTGCGACATCTTCACAGGCAGCAAAGGCTTAGAAAGAGTGACTGGCCGCCTGGCTAAAATTAACAAGTCAGGAAACAGCAGGTGTTGGCAAGGATGCAGAGAAAGGGGAACCCTCCTACACTGCTGGGAGTGCAAGCTGGTGCCATCCCCTCTGGAAAACAGGAGAGAGGTGCCTCAAAAAGTTACAGATAGAACTACCCTATGACCCAGCAGGTGCACTATTTAGGTATTTACCCAAAGGACACAAACATAGTGACTCAAAGGGACACATATACCCCAATGTTTATAACAGCAATGTCCACAATAGCCAAAATATGGAAAGAGCCCAGTTGTCAATAGACAGATGAATGGTTAAAGATGTGGGGGGAGGGATGTGTGTGTAAACACACACACACACACACACACACACACACACACACGGAGGAATATTACTCAACCATCAAAAAGAATGAAATCTTGCCATTTACAATGATGTGGAAGGAGCTAGAGGGTATTATGCTAAGCAAAATAAGTCAGAGAAAGATACCATATGATTTCACTCACATGCGGAATTTAAGAAACAAAACAGGATCGTAGGAGAAGGGAAGAAAAAATAAAATAAGCTGAAAACAGGGAGACAAACCATAAGAAACTCTTAGCTCTAGGGAACAAACAGGGTTGCTGGAGGGGAGGTGGATGTGGGAACAGGATGGCTGGGGGATGGGCATTAGGGAGGGCACTTGAAGTAATGAGCACCGAGTGTTCTATGCAACTGATGAATCACTAATCTCTACCTCTGAAACTAATAATACAGTATATGTTAATTAAATTGAATTTGAATTTAAATAGAAAATTAAAAAAGTGACCTGCAGAGAGAGAGCCATAGGGGACAGGTAATAACCCTCTGGCCATCCAGGAATAAGAGGAAAGAGAAGCATGAGAGAGATTCTGAGCTTCGGCATAATCCCTCGACTCCTCCATATCTAGAAGAATTCGAATTTCCACTAGCACAGAACTGTGTGTTTACAAACACCTGGAAGGGTGGTGTGGCCCATCTGTAGTGCACGGCCAGGCACAAGCAATTGAACAGTTTGGAGAAATGGATTAAAGGCACGGTACTCCCTGGAGTGTTCCGGTTGTAGTAAAATAAGTACCAGCACTCGCTCTAGCCTCTGCATATGGTGGAGCGAGCAGCTGGTGGTCCGACTCCCACCACGGGTCCTCCAGGCCTTCCTGTCGGGTATGGGTCAGTACGGAGTTTGCTACTTTTAAACTTCTCAGTAAAGATTTGGGCAAGAACTCAGGAGGGTCGCATGTATTTGCAAGAGGGCTAGGAACAAATAAATAGTCTAGCTACCAAGATTTCACGACTCTGATTATCCAGGAGCTGCGACAGGAGGGGAAAGGCTGGAGAAGACTTTATCAGACAGGCCTCCAGCTGTGGCCCTGGCCCAGAGCTCGCACTGAAGGAAGGCCTGGGATGTGAGCAAGATGTCTAGATCCAAGCTTTGCCCTCAGTCGGGAGTACGCTGCCCCTCCCCGGCCCGAGCTAGATTGACTCATTTTTCTCCTTTGCCCTCTGTCCTCTGGCCAGAGCAACAGGAAGGACAGATTCTTGTGACTGGTGATAAAGGAAGTCCATACGCCAGAGAACCAGACTGTCGCCGGTCGTGGCAGTTCAAATATACACCCACCCTGTTATTCGTAGCTCAAATATACCTTATACTTCCTTACCTCTTATCATTTCCTCCATCACTTGGAAGGCCACACTCCATCTCCTCAGCCCTCCAACTTCCTTTTTTTGAAATAGTTCTCATCCATTAGTGATTAACTCAAATATACCACCTTTTGGATCAAATTTCCCTGCCGAAATGCACTTCTGTCCACAACAGCAGCACTCACATACTAGACCCTTACAGAGTACGCCGCCGGCTGATACCGAATATCATTTCATCCTCAAAATAATCACAGAACCTCAACATTGTCTTCAGTCACACTTTACAAATGAGGAAACCTAAGCACAGGGAGGGTAAGTCACTTTTCCACGGTCACTCAGCTAGGAAGCGGTTCTGATGATTATTATAAATAATGCTACGTATTATCACGATGCTATGAGGAAAGGAAACCAGAATCTTTAATAAGGCTTTAAAAAATAAACAGGTTCATATACTGGGTTTGAACTCTTCTAGTTAATGGATACAGAATTCCTAATCTTCACACTTTCCGCACATCCAAATTTGGTCAAAAGTACAAGGCTTGGACTTCAATTTCAGGAAGTGGGCGTGGCAGAAGCGTGCTGGAGCCTATACTTTCAGGATCAAGTTCAGTGACTGTGTCTGAGCCCCAACCCTCTCACCTGATGTCCATTCTACTCATTCAGGGGCAAATTGGTCGCACTATAAATAGTCCCTGCGCGTCACCCAGAAGGCAGATCCACCCCACGGGCTGTGGATTTACCTGCGCCCCTGGACTTGAATACCACAGTCGGGTGTGTGCCCGTTCTTCTAGAGGGAGGCTTCAGGATGTCTGCCAGATTCCCCGAGGGCTCTATAAATTACAAGTATTAAGAGTGGCTGCCGCTGTTTGAGAGGCATCGTAAAGGCAGACGAGCTCTGTGACTATGGGGGGCAGAAGGAGCGTTTCAGAAAAGATGAGAGTCTATGGTGGGATAGAAGAGTGTTTGCTGGATACAAATGAAATGATTCCTTTCAGGGGGTAAGGGCTTCGTGAGAGAGAGTGCCTGTATGTCGATGGCACCATTGTCCTTCTGTGTGAAAGTGGTTGGGAACTCGAGATACTTGCCCATTCCCATCTCCAGCACTTGACAGTTTAGGATCTAAAATAAATAGAGTGACTCATCGAAAGCCACGGAGTTCAGGGTTGGGATTGACTAGAGTCCAGAGCTCATTCTCTTTCATGGTCCCTCCCCCTTACTTCACAGAGCATCCTAGGAAATGCTGGCTTACAAGCAGGGGTCCACACAAGAAACCTACATCCACCCGCAACCCATGGCAGCAATGCTCGTCATCTGGCTCCAGGGAGTTGTATACAAGAAACAATCCTCTTTTAACACTTTCTCTTGTTTCCTTTCTACCCCAAATACTTCTGATGGCCACTTTCAGGACACCAGGAGGTAGAAAATGGTGTAGGCAGGAGAATTTATGTACTGTGGATCTCATTTGAACCTCAAAACAACCATACAGATGCAAAAAAAAAAAAAAATGATAATCCTCATTATCATATCAGGACCTCAATTTTAGGATGGCAGATATGGGGACAAGGTCTTTGGGAGATCCAAAATGCAGGAAACATCCCCCCTCCATTAACTGACCAGATGTATTTATCGTATATTCTGCAGAGCAATTATAGAGACAGGTGTATGTTTCCATAACCATCTCTTCTGCCCAGTGTATCTGAAAGCATGCAGAAGTTTTGTCTTGACTGGGAGAAAACCGAGGTACAGAGAGCAAGTGGTTTGTCCTGGGCCATACAAAAAGTACCAATTTCTACCAGAGAACTATCCCTCTATAGTGTAAAAATGTCCCTCCTAGTGAGACCTTCATCCTAACAAAATGTTACCATCATGAAACAGCATATGTAATTTATAGATTTTTTTTTTTATAGATAGGAGTTTCTGTATTTGCAAAGTAGTATGTGGTAATACCTCCAACAGAATTTTCCCCTTTAAAAAAAATAAGGAACTTTAAAAGCAGTGGGAAGGTTTTAATGATTATAAACATAGACTAGGATTCCTCTTGTTTTCAACTGAGAATGTGCTTCATTTGCCAGTTGCTTGCCCTCTAAAAAATTCCAGTTCTTAAGAAATCCAAGATACTTCAAGATCTCAAATAATGCTTAGTTTCAATCATTAGGAAATTACTTCTTCCCCCTATGAGCATTTTACTCTGGTAAACATCTCTTCTCAGAACTCTTCTTAAAGATCACTATTCTTAAGTAAGCTGAACAAAGATAGCAGGTTGCACACATTTTGACCTAGGGATACTTCACTATTTTGAAGGAACCCCTGGATAAATCGTGTATGAAAAGATTAGAATTGAAGGAAAATTTACCAGTAATCAGTCTAATCTACTCTGGGAAGGACTCTGATTTACAGAACATCTGACAAAAAACCAAGCAGTGTCTACTAGAATATGACAAATGCTGGGGAGCTCACTACCTCACAATGGTTTACACCTTTGTACAGCAATTCTTATTTTACGGTTCTTTCTGATTTTAAATAAAAATCTCCCTACTCTTAAGGTTGGCCCACATCTGATTTCTGAAGTGCCACAAAGTCTCTTCGTTCATCACCTGTCAATTCTGAAGACTTGATTCCTTGCTTTAAGCTTTTGTTCTTCGTATAAAACACCCTTAGTTTCTTTCCCTGGTCTTTTTGTGCCTGAGGTTGAGATCTGTCAATACCCTTTCCCACACAAAGTCATTCTCCTCTCAATCTGTTATAATTTACTGATCTCCTTTTTAAAGCAGCACCTCAACTTTTATACATCTTTGGTAAATTCCAAAAACTGATACTGCTGAGAAATGCCCTTGCTTTCTAAATAGTCACTGTGTTTTTCCAGTGACATTAGGTCTGTTCTCCCAGGACATACCTTTGCCAAAGTCTCATCATCCAGGTGATTCTTCTGAATCACGTGTTGAAGTGCAAAATAAATTTTTTCCTGAAGTTTCTGGACCTTCCTTGGTTCTATCAGCCAGGCTCGGTCTGACAAAGGAAAAGAATTAGGTAAGGGTGGGTGGGAATGTTAGCTTTCACAGCTTTTATAGGTGCTGAGTTTCAGACCCATTTCATTGCTTCCAAAGACATATAGTTATTTATATAAAACACAAATATTTTAAAAGAAATACCCTGATGAGAGTAATGCCAGATACACTGACCCAGGAAAGGAGGATGGAGGGAAGAACCCAATGGTTCTAGTAAACACCAGCATGTTTCGTATTATCTGTGACCTATCTTTTTTTTTTTTTTTACATATCTTTTTTTTTTTTTTGGACATCAACTTCTACTTTGAAAGAATCTAAGTTTATGACTTGTGAAGAAAATGAATTCTAGAAGAAAATCTATTGCACAGGAATATTTTTGGTATTCAGGATGCCCCTTCCCTTTTATAAGCTAAGCTGTAATGCAAAGCATAAACATGAATCGATTCCAAAAATTTAATCCTGTGTGCTCTTTTTCTGCATGGAATTTTTAAGTGGTGGGTAGGACAATCCCTCCTTTCCTTTCCCCTATCCTACATTTTCTTTTTTTCCTTCCTATATCTCTCTCTTCACCACCCCCTTCCTTCCTAGAAGCTTTATGTCTGGTGACAAGAATGCAGCCCAGCATCAATGCCTCAGGTGGGAGCTTCCATGAAGAGACATCTAGAGTCTCCAAATGCTGAACAAATACTCATGGAAAAGAACTTGGAAATGGTCCATCTGAACACGGTTCAGGTCAGGTGAGAAACTCAATTCTGTAATCTTAGACAGGGTAAGGACAAGTCTAGCCACCGGTTAAGCAAAACCCTTACGTAAGTGAGCACAAAAGCCTTCAGTGACAATTGCCAATCCGAATAAATTAGGTTTCTCTCCCTCTCCCTTCTCTAAACTATCCGGAGCTGAACAGACCGTGGCTTTTATGACAAGATCTGGGGGTTCAAGGGTGGGGTCTGGCATGAACAGAGCCTGCAGAGGCTGGACATCTGTCTTTCCTCTCTTTTCTGAATATGGCACTAGGCCAGGATGGCAAACAAAGTATCTGGAGCTGCAGAAGCCCCTGAGTTGGACTGGAAGATTCTTTGCTAGGTAGACAAAGCCAAATGTCATGCTTCCAAACTCTGCAGAATCTGATGGCTATAGGCTCACAGTTCAACTGATTTCTGATCCATAAACAACAGGCTTACCTTAGGCCTGGGCAGTTACCTTCATAGATAGTTTAGGTGAGTTATGCCACGTCTTACGTATTCGCTGCTAGGAATGTACTCACTTACCACAGACATTCCTAATAAGCACAGTGTATTTTGCAAAACTTCCTTTGAGCAAGTAGGAAGCAGTGTGAAATCTCCTCCCTCATCCTAGACCCACAGGCTTAGAACGAGTCTTCTATTTAACTATATTCCAAGAAAACTGTCAAATGCGATGAGAAAATGGTAGGAGGAAAATTATCTGGCATGTGGTTGCTATCAGAAATAACTATTTCTTGTCACTTCTCCCATTTATCTTTGTGCTTCCAGGCCTGGGAAACTTTGGAGGGTTTAAAACAAAACAAAAAACAACAAAAAAAAAGGCCTAGAGGAAAAACTTGATTGTAGACAGAGCCACAGAAGAAACTGTTAGTAATAACATGCCACGTGATAATTTCTATTTTTGATAACATGGTTAAAAAAGAGAAGCAAATTTAAAAGTCTTCATAAAATTTAATGATAAAAAGATAAAGCCTCGCTGATTAAAAAACGTAGAGGCTAAGGGACACCTGGATGGCTCAGTTGGTTAAGTGTCAGACTCTTGATTTCAGCTCAGGTCATGATCTCAGAGTCTTGAGATCAAGTCCCACTCCAAGCTCAGTGCCCAGCATGGAGCCTGCTTAAGATTCTCTCTCCCTCTGCTCACTCTCCCTCCCAGATAAGATCAAATAAAAAGTGTAGAGACTGGTGTTATTGGTAGATACAGCTGGAATGACATGTCAGTGTGTGCAATCACAGGTAAGATTAATTTCTATCAGTCCCACTGAAAACTATGTTAGGGAATAAGAAGAGCTCTAGTCCCTAGGATGAATTTTATAGAAAGAATGAGTCTCGTGGCCATGAAAATTATTAGCAGAGAACTATAAATGACACTGGTATCCTTTCACCCAAAATCTAACCGAGCAGACAGCTGAGTGGCTCTGAGTTCATTCTGGTTGAAGAAGGAGCCATGTACTTACTAGGATTCTAGACATTCTCAAGCTGCCATATATTTTAAACAGCATTTCAGCTGCTAGAGTTCTATTGGATCTATAAACGTTATACCTTATCGTCTTTGAAAATTTTGGTATGTTATTGCATTTTAGAGCTAGACATGATCTTCATTTTTTCCTAAGATTTATTTATTTATTTGAGAGAGAGCATGCTGGGTAGGGAAGGGGCAGAGGGAGAGGGAGAGAATTGAAGCAGACTCCGAGCAAGCGGAGTGTGAGCCCGACACGGGGCTCGATCTCATGACCCTGACATCATGACCTGAACTGAAATCAAGAGTTGGACACTTAACTGATTGAACCACCCAGGTACCCCACGATCTTTAGTATAATGAAGTCCACACTTATTACTTTATAGATGAGGAGACTAAAGCTCTTGGGGGGGGTGTCAAGTGTTTAAGGTCACAGAAGTGATGACACGTCCTCCTATGGGAATGTCTGCGTCCACATTGGAGATTCTCCCTTTCCCAGTCTTTAGTGGGAATCATTTTTCCCTCTGCTGTCCTCATACTGGGGCTTTTCAAAGCCCCTCATATTGGTAATCTTGGTGGAAGAGCCAACAAAGGAGGTGTTTAAAGAGAAGGTTGTACATTTTATTTCCATTTGTCCTCATGCTGGATCTTTCATTTAAATATATTTCTACTAAGTCTCACCTTGGTGGACATTTGTTTTCTTACAATCGAAATAAAACTTACGAAATAGAACTTAGCTGTAACTCAAGCCACCATCCGCCCTCATTAATCTGTTAAGGAATACTTTCGCTTATCTAAATCTGGAGTAAGCCTTACCACACACCCTTCTCTTGCTTGTGGGGCGAAATGGCTCATTTTAATTAATTTAAGGCTACTTTCTTTTGAATTGTCCAAAAATATCACAAGCTTGCTTAAGGAAATTTAAATTTCTCCTGAGTACATAGGCTTGGGTAGATGTAATTCATATTAAAGACAGAATTTTTTTTTTTTTTTTTTTTTTTTTTTTTTTAAGACAAGACTTCAGACCTCCTTACCTGGAGATATCAGTACAGCAGATGAGAACAAAGCAATCTCCTCCTCAGTCAGCTGCAAGGAACACAAATTCTTTGCAAAGTCAAATGCTTCATTCACTAGGTCATCGGAACCTATAAAAGAAGGCCAATTAAATGAGAATAATTGAATGGAATGGGGCAATAGTAAGGAAAGCCCCATAATCCAGACGGTATTCAGGGATTTGCACACTAGGCAAAAATTTTTCCAAGTTCCTAGTAATTACAGAATGAGGAAATTGGGCAACATCTCAATCAAGCACTGAAAATTAACGTTACACCAATGAGGGGCCAATGGGGATGGTGTGTGCCCACTGTAGGATTCAACTGGGACTACAGAAACTAAAAATAATCTTGGAAGTCTGAAATTAGTTCCATCTAAAAATATTTAAATAAGTGATTTTGGGGATCCTTCAGTAGAGAGAGAACATACACAGAAAACCAAAAACATCATGCATAAGGGCTATTGGTCTTAGTGGCCTTGGAACCTCAAACTGAGATGTTCCAAACTTCTTATAGAACGAAGAGGAGGTAGCTTTCAAGTGGGTAACTTCCCTGAAAATCTTACTGAGGGGCAGGCATTCATTTATTTTTACCTTCTCACGGATCCCTTGTAGGTCAGTTGCTTAGCAATGGTGAATTTTGGCAAAAGAATGCTTCGTCCCTACACTGATCCTTGGTAAATGTTTATTTTATGAGGCTGGAAATATACCCAAGTTGCCTGCCAAGGCTTTTCCTCCTTTCTTGAAAATCTAGCCTTGTAGAGGACATGGATGTGTATCAGTGGCAGAAGGCAAACAATGCCAGCCAGACGGACTTGCCGTTCGCCGCCCTATCAACTGACAGCACAGAAGGTGAAAGGGCACTGCCTTTGTGATGTCCAGGGGCCATGTATGGAACAAATGGCACTGCCAATCGTTAAAACCTTTCCTGGCATCGGCCCATCTTCGCTAACGTTCTTATCTGCTCTGCGACTGATGACGGATGTGAATGAGACCCAGCACTTACAAAGACTGCCTCTGTGTGTGCCCCCCCACAGGAAAGGTCTGGGGGTCATGGGAAGGCAGGTTGGCACCCACTCTTCCTGTGCTCCCACCAGAACTTCATGGATTAACAGGGAGAAAGTCTGCTATGGGAGAGAAGTGAAGGAGCTCTTCTTTTCATTAAATATCTTAACTAACGATTATGCATTTACAGAAGACACCAAGAGATCACTCACCCACGGACCACCAGTGGTATACCTAATGTACTTTGTGAGGCAGTAAGCTAGAAGGGAAAATAAAAGTTGATCTTACAAAGAATAATCTAGAATGTCTCTCAGTTCTTTCGGAACCGGTCTCCATTGATTTCTGAATGAGGTGTGGGTGATCTCAAAGGGGTCTGTGGTTCTCTCCCACCTTTCATATTAGGATGCACAACTCTAAGATCCTAGATAACACTGGTCCAGCCCCTGTCAAGTGAGATGCTAGTTCAAATTCAAGAATCAAGGCATTTCATTTACCAACTTCTCAGTGGAGAAACTGATGGCAGCTAAGAAAATTGTGTCACCATCAAAGGTAAACTCACCTAAGGCCTTGAACATCTGCATTCCTCCATATTTTCCTTCAAACAGAACAGTGTTGTTTAATGGGTTGAAGGCACGGCACATTCTCACTAAAACCACTTCCAAGCAACCTATGAATAAAAAAATAAAGGAAATATGTGTATATGTGCAATAATAAAGAAGTTATTATTATAAGGGCTGGGGACTTCCAAAAAAACCTTGAAAACACACACACATACACGCAGACACATAGCTGCACCCATTCAGAAATACCTCAGGATCTCTTCCCGAGTAAAAAAAATAGCTCTCTTCGTGCTTGTGTGAGGAATTAAAGATAAAATAGACCTTAAAGGAGGTTAAAATGGAAGGCAGCAACAATATGGTTTTTGGGAAGCATAATTTTTCTTTTCTTTCTTCTTTCTCCTTCCTTCCTTCTCTCTCGTTTTTTGTTTTGTTTTGTTTTGACTAATATTACAGGTGGTTCCAACTCCTGAATCCACAAGGAGCTTTGCAGCAGGCAAGTCCAACCTGTTCCCTTTTGCAAAAGTTCCGCAGGGGCCTCGATTTCTACCATAGTCCATGTTAGGTTTCAGCACAGGACGACTTTACATAGGGACCCCTTCAGGGTGTTTCTGAAGGGCACCACAGACACCCGATGTCTTTGAAATGAGGTTTTCTTGGTCAAATGAGTTTTGGCAAAATGCTGAATATGATCTCACTTCCAAGTTACAATCAGCATTCACAGGTCAAAGGCCTGGGGAAGCCTCAACATGAAGGAACTTGTTCAGCCTTGATACTAGCGTTTCTAGGACTTCAATGTTGGCCCAGAGAGGGCAGGACCTGTGTCTGCAGACATTAGGGAGTCGTGGTTACTTTATTCACGATTACATCTCCAGGACCTAGAAAAGTTCCTGGCACCTAGTAGGGGCTTACTAACTACTTATTTTTATTATTTCTGTAAAGTTTTCTTTATTTGAGAGACGAAGAGAGTATGTGGGTGGGGGGGAGGGCAGAGGGAGAGAAACTTCAGGCAGACTCGCTGCTCAATGAGGAGCCCTGCACGCTGCTCCATCCCATGACCCATGAGATCGTGACCTGAGCGGAAACCAAGAGTCAGACACTTAACTGACCGAGCCCCCCAGGCGCCTCTAAATATTTGTTGAATGAACTAGTTTGCTGCCTTTGTTTTGCCCTCTGAACATTTATGGACATTCTGAGGAACCACCATACAGGTGAATCGGTTAAGCCCATGGTTTCCCCAGGGTATCTGTGGTGCGTTTCTTACTTGCCACTGAATATTTATGTCTGTGTCTTACTTTCTTTGGTCTGCTGATTTCTCTCTGCTTTCCCTTATATGTCACCCAGCATAGGGGCTTACACATAGAAGGGGATTTGTAAATCTTAATTAAAACAGTGGTTTTTCTGGGGTGCCTGGGGTACCAGTCGTTAAGCGGCAGCCTTTGGGGCAGGCAGGTCATGGTCCCAGGGGCCCAGGATCAAGCCTGCATCCGGCTCCCTGCTCAGCGGGGGTCTGCTTCTCCCTCTGCCTCTGCCTGCCGCCCCCCTGCAGCTTGTGATCCCTCTCTCTGCTGTCACTGTCAAATAACAACTTTAAAAACAAAACAAAACCCCCCAAAACAGTGTTTTTTTCTGACAAAAATAATAACAGGTACCATTTATTGAGTATCTATAAGGGGGAAGGCACGTTCCTTGGCCCCTGACATTTGTTATTTTATTTGTTCCTTACAATACCATTTCAGGTGAGTCTGATTAGCCCCTCTTTTTTTTAGGGGTGAGTTACAGGAGACTTAGGGAGGTTAAGTACTCTGTCTGCCCTTTATACTAGAGTCAATGTTTTTACAGCAGGCAGAGATGTTAGAAGGTCATATGGTAGAGTGGTTCTCCAGTATCAGTCTATGGACTCGTTATACCTGAGACTTAGAAATGCAGTGACCTGGGTTCCCTTCTCAAAGTCTCAGATCCGTGGGCCTCGGATGACACCCACGACTCAGAACAGTGAGCTCCTCCAATGCTGCAGTGCAACTGGAAGTTTGGAATTCATTATTTCTACTCCATCTCTTTATTTTGCAAATGAGGAAACTGCCATCTCAAGAGGCTAGCTCAAGGTCACATATCAAATGTGGCAGATTTTTTTTTTTTCCAGAGAGTCACAAAAATATCTTCCATCCCACATGCTTTTCAAGGGCCTTACCACTCCCCCGTCAAGAAGAAGGATTCATGTCTCCTACCCTTGAGTCCAGGGGCACGGTCATGGCTGCCCTGACTAACAGGGTGAGGTGGAAATAACACAGCTAAGCCAGAAAAATGTTACGCACTTTGGCCCTGGGCGTTGGGAGTGCTAGCTTCTGAAACTAGCGAGCATGCTGCGAAAGTCCAAGCGCTCTGTGGAGAGGCTGACATGCATGCACAGGAACTGGGGCCTGCAGTCCAGAGCCTTGGCCGAACTCTGGACTCAACCAGCCCACACTGGCAGCCAAGTGAGGGGATCCTCCTGTCCTCAGTCAAGTCGCTTGCTTCAGTGAACCCCACATGGAGAAAGAGACAAGCCATCCCTAGCTGAGACCCGCTCACATGGTATACCGCTTTGGGAGCAAAATCAATGATGACTGTCAAATGACCTATAGGTTTCAGGGTCATTTGTACCCAGCAATAGATAACTGATCGATCAAGCTCATGTTCGAGACAAGGTTTGTACCATCTTCAGTCATGTGGTAAAGCAGCGGCAACCTATAGCTATTCTATCTGGTCAGCTCGGCCATACACTGGCTTTGGGACATTGAACGCAGCCCTTCATTTCTCTGAATCTTCCCCTCCTCCTCTAAGAGGGAATTAATACCAATGTCCCCAGACTAAGTGAGATGTCGTGAGTAAACATGAACATACGTAAAGTATGTTATGACACACACATATATATAATCATTACTACGGCCCAGGTCCAGGAAGGTTAACAAACACCATGATGGTTCCTATTTTCTATTTTGAAAGGGGGGCGGGGGTCAAGAAGGCAAATTCGTTTCCTGTTTGGGTAACGGCATCTGGGAAGTCCATCGCGCGCAGACGTTCCTAGGTGACTGCGCGAGTCAGAGAGCAGGTAGGAGAGTAGGGGACAGGAGATTAGAGCTCAGGGGGTTTCTCCGGGTGTAGACTGGCTGCAGGCTATCCTCATTAAAATGACGGGGAGTGACCCCAGAGGCAACGCGCTGCTAGCCTGGGTGTCTCCCCGAGAGAGAAGCCACGTGGCGCGTCTGAGAGCCAGCTCAGTTCAGCCGCCTTGACACGCTCATGACTTGCTCGGCCTGTCAGGCTGGGGAATCTCAACCTCCGCAATTAATAGCTCCCCTTTCAATGAGCAAAATCGTATCTGACTTCAAAGTGGAACGGAAGGAGCATCAGGGCACTTTCTTACCGGGAGTCTCCTCTGGGAGTTGGCTGACGGTGTGGGTGGTAAATATGAACTACACCCTGGAAGGAAGGTCTTCCAGAACCAACACTGAGCCGAGGGTTGACCGCGTCCTGCTCGCCAACAGGCCCCCCATGAATCTCCTCCCGGCCTACCTGACTTGAGAAGTAGAATCTGGTCGTTCTGACAGAGCTCCATGAAGCCCGTGATCCGCTTCGCGAACTCCACCACGTACTGGATGGCGTGAGTGATCTGGATGGCGCACTGTTGCCACAGCGCTTCCCTGGACTTCAAGAGAGAACCACGGAATGAACGTGGGGCCCAGAGCAACGTGGAGAGTCAGTGACGTAGTCAGGGTTTCCCTCCTGGTGCTCCCCTGTCACGGGGAGCCCAAGGCCAGAATGTACCCAATTCCTTTGAAAGAGGTAGACAATGACAATATTTTCTGACATATTGTTCTGACCTGTTCGAACCCTGATACACGATTAATGTACTGAGATGAAAATAATGGAAGCATTGCACTAAGGTATAAAGATAGATGTTTAGTTTCTTTGCTCTTTTCTCCTCCTCTTCCCCTAAACAAACTTGGGCTCTTAGTCCATTTTGGGAAAAAAAAACTCTCGCACTGAGGAGCAGTGATTTCGTTTCCAGGCTTCTATCTGGTCATGTTCGTGGGCACCTAAGGAACACTGAACTTGTAAGATTTTTACATTGTGTTCTTTTTCCAGAACTTACAGAGAGTGCTGTTTGCTATAAAAAGAATTTCACGGGGAAAGACCTCAAACCATCAAATCACTCTCTTAAGTAATTTAGAATCTCCGAAATGTATTTTTTGACCCTTGCATCATCTTCCTTGGAACAGGAGACATAAATCCAAGTGTGTGAATTCTGCTTTTTATTGATCATAACAATATCTATGATTTTGTCTTATTTATATAAAAGGGGTAAGATTTAATTATGCCAGTGGAGAAAAATCAGTGTTATAATCATATATTTATTGACTGATACTTATTTTTTTTAGATTTTAAGTAATCTCTGCACCTGACATGGGACTCGAACTCACAATCCCGAGATCAAGATCACAATCCTGAGATCAAGCATGCTCTACTGATTGACCAAGCCAGGTGACCCTCATATGATTGACCAAGCCAGGTGACCCTCATATGTTTAGATATAGACCCATTTATGTATTTTATTTAAAATTTCATTTACTGGTAGATCTTGTAATTGTAGATCTCCATCCCAAAGAAAAGTGATATGACTATATAACAATAGCAAATTCCTTCTCTTAAAAACTTCTCTAGTGGATACAAAGTAATAATAATAATAATAATAATAAATAATTATAACATGAGGTGAGTTGTCTTTTTTTTCTTTCGTCCTTTTTAACATGTAGGGCAAGAAAAACATTTAGGATGCTTTATGGCATATCTTTGTAGTGTAAATTGCAACTATTATTACTGCTACAATTTTTCAATTGTTTCTCTTCCTTGCCTGGCCCCGGGAAGCCACCACGAGAGGTCTTAAAGTCATCTGATGTGGGCACAGTCTCCCTGGTCCCTCGAATAGGGCAGTGTTTTTTAATTGGGGTGGTTTGGGCTCCCAGGGAACATCTGGCAGTATCTGGAGGCAGCTGATTGCCACGACGGTGTGAGGGGACGGCTACTGGAATCTGGTGAGCAGAGACCAGGGATGACGCTACGCATCCACCAGCGTGCAGGACAGTCCCTACACAAAGAATTATTCGGCCCTAATTGTCAGTAATGCTGAGGTTCGAGAAAGCCAGAAATCGGGAAATCTCAAGAAAAATGGTCTCATGATTTCCTAGAGTACCTTGCTCTGATAGGCTTTAATTTCTTCATAGGTGTGGGTCTGCCACGCCAGCTGGTGTAGCTCTTCCATGGTGTACTGACACGTCTCCAGATGGGACTTGATGATGTTCTGTGCAATTCGATCTGTGAGAAGGAAGATCTGTTAGAGGGTCTGTGAGTAAGTTCCCGCTCTGCAAAGAAACTAGCTGTTACTGTTTTACTGTTTACTACAGGAATCCCTCTGGAGACACTCCAATTGTATTAGTGTCTTTTTTTTTTTTTTTAAGATTTTATTTATTTATTTGACAGAGATCACAAGTAGGCAGAGAGGCAGGCAGAGAGGGAGAAAGGAGGAAGCAGGCTCACCGCCAAGCAGAGAGCCCGATGCGGGGCTCGATCCCAGGACCCTGGGATCATGAGCTGAGCTGAAGGCAGAGGCTTTAACCCACTGAGCCACCCAGGCGCCCCTGTATTAGTGTCTTTAACCCTACTATCTATCTATGTATCTCCTAACTATTGTCTTTTTTTTTTTTTTAAGATTTTATTTATTGAGAGAACACAGGGAGATAGCACAAGCAGGGGGAGTGGCAGGCAGAGGGAGAGGGAGAAGCAAGAAAGCCCAACACGGGGCTTGATCCCAGGGCCCTCAGATCAGACCTGAGCCAAAAGCAGATACTTAACTGACTGAGCCACCCAGGCATCCCTCAATTTCTAGTCTTTTAATCAAAATATACCACCTTTTACTCCCTCCCCCTTTTGGGTGGGTCACAAACCCGGGGCTTTACAAGTTGTAAAGTGTTCAAATAATTATTTTTAAAATAAATACAAATGACCATGTTTCCTGCTTTTTGGCCTAGAAGACCAGTAACACACTTGACATTTCACTCCAAAGACTTTTAAAATATTTTGAAAATCACCAGACTCCCATTGTTTATCTCAGAAAGGGGGAATTTAAATATAACGTTATTGGCTTATATTTTTAAAGAGAAGATAAAAAATAATCTAAAAAGATAAGTTCTTTATTGAGAAAAGAGAAGAGAGTAGAAGGACAAGGTAGAGGCTAGATGCTCTGATATTATTTTTGTAGATTGCACTTTGGAACCATATAAATATCTTACATGATAAATAATGGCAGAAGGAATATAAAAGAAACAGTATTGACTCATGAGGTGATAATTATTGAAGTTGGGCCATAGTGAGGATTATATTCTCCTTTCTAATTTTTCATAAGAGGAAATTTTTCTTTTAAAAATGAGAAGATGATTACATTCATAAAAAAGTAGGATCAGGGCGCCTGGGTGGCTCAGTGGGTTAAACCTCTGCCTTCGGCTCAGGTCATGATCTCAGGGTACTGGGATCGAGCCCCACATCGGGTTCTCTGTTCAGTGGGGAGCCTGCTTCCCTCTCTCTCGCTGCCTGCCTCTCTGCCTACTTGTGATCTCTCTCTGTGTGTCAAATAAATAAAATCTTAAAAAAAAAAAAGTAGGAACAAACAAAAGCAGTCTTTTGGGGCCATTCATCTCAAATGAGCTGTATCTGGTATTGTATCTTAAATACCGAACGTTCTGGGTTTGGAGGTATGGCAGTTGAACAATAGAACCAGACATAACAGATCTCCTTAAAAACCTGCAATAAGTCTCCTAGAGCTAGACAGGGCTGGTAGGAGGTTCCCTCAAAATCCCCTCAGCTATTTGAACATACAAATAGCATGAGACCTCAGGAACACAAGTACCCAGGGATTCTATATAAGCGGGATGAGTACAATGAAGATGACCAAATCTTTTTTCCACCTAATAACTGTTCTTGGCTCATACAGGAATAGAATTTTTCTAGTGTCTCAGGTTATGCAATTTCAGATGGAATTTCTGTTCTTTCTAAATGGCCATATTTCATTCCTCCAGGATAACTCCCAGAGTGGTGCTGAGGTACCTTCTTTTTATCTTGCTAAGTTCCTGGGACACGTGGCGTGAAATATATTGAGTTCTGGTGATGTAGAGAATAAAGACATGTACGCTTGAGCCTCCAGTGAGCTCTCCAAATAAAAAACCTTGTATAGCCCATTGCCTGGTATACTATAAACACTGAGTAAATGCTAGCCACACTGATCATTATTAGGACACTCTATAGAATTTGTCATCAGGGAAGCTATGTGAGGACTCCAATGGACACAAAACAGGGAGATTCTATTTCTCAATCAGTGCCACTGGAGGAAGATATTTCAATATTTCTTAGAGTTTTCCAATCAGAACCATTAAGTGCTAGATGTAGAAGATACTACAAAATGCTAAATTATGATCACAGTTATTCTTTGCTGTTGAACTGAATGAATTTCTAGACTCCCATTGCTTCTCATATTCTAAAATCCTTTCTTTAAAAAAAATCCCATATTCAAAATTTTATTGAATATCCTCCAATGTTATAAAAAAGGCAGGAATTACTTTATACATCATATTAAAATAGATTGGTATGTCATGGTTCATCATTTTTCAATTTCACTTGGGCAGTCTAATTATTTAGAATCTAAAAAAAAATCTATTCCTAAGAATATGATGAAAACATAAGGTTTCTATGGCTTTCTAGTTTTTAAACCTTTATCTTCTTGCTGTAGTCTGTCTTCATCTTCAAAGATATGCTGATTTGTCAGTAATTTACAGGCTTCAGGGTTTATAAGCAAAACTGCAACTGCCACTCAAAATTGCATTATGGAAAACTATCTGTCCCTTTATGCCATCTCCTGGGAACTACTGGCCAAGGTTTAAAAACTCTCTAGCCTTCTGCCACCAAAGCTTGGGGTCCTGTGGGGAATAAGGAGAGGTGGGCATAATAAATACATGGACGGGTTAAACAAAACCGGAAGTAAAATCCACACACATGCTCAGATGTCCACTCCCTGCAAAGGTTTCCTCGCTTCCCTGTGTCCTCAGGTGGAGGGGTCGGCTGCTGTTACACGTGATTCCACATCCGAAGAGCCCTGTTCCACTTAAACTTGGATTGTGGTTATTTGTGTGGATGGGTCTGTTCCAGACCTTTCGAGGTTGTGTGTGTGTGTGTGTGTGCTTTTCAAGAACTGGACAGTGGAGCCTAGCAGAGTGCCTCCACACGCTCATTCAAGAAATATTTTTTGAAAAGCTATTTTATACCAGGTTAAGGTACAGATCTTTTAAAATAGGACATTGTCTTTTTTAAGGGGTCTTACAGTATCATACATCATAACATATCATATCATAATGTAATAAATGCCCTTGAGTTGTTCTGGGAGCCCGAAGGAGAATGTCTCCGACTCAGTCTGGGGGAGGCAGAAACATAGCCATAGAGAAGATGCCTGTTGGTCTGGGTCTGAGCAGGGGTTTGTCATGGGGAGAAGAGAAAGGCACACACCTCTGGGAGAGGAGCTGCCCTTACAAAGGCACAGAGAGAAAGCTATTAGGAGACAGATAATTTCTGCTCCTTATAAGCCTTACCTCTTACCACCAATTTCCCTTTTACCAAGAGAGGGACTGAGTGCCTCTAGAGCCATTTTTATAGAGCCAGCAAATGGTGATTTGAAATCAGGTCTGTCTTTCCTGTAGCGCGTGCAGCAGAGAGTGCGCGGAGAGATGGGAGAAACGAGGCCGGGCACCAGGAACCCAAGAGCGGAGTGAGTCGGGGCTGAAGAATATGGTTTTTTTTATGTTAAAGCAACTGGGAGCCCGTGGAAGCTGTGGAGCAAGAGAGTGACCGGTGGGGTTTTTCTTTTATGAAGGTGACCTTGGCCATAGCAAAGAAGAGGCAGGTGCATGAGGGTGTACCCAAGATTAATCAGACCATGGTGAGAAGTCAAGCAAGAGAGCAGGAGGCTCTGGCTCCAGGACAGTTCCGAAGCGGGGTGCACGGGACCCGCGGGTGTGGCAGCGACAGAGAGAGGGACGGGAGACAGAGCATTCAATGTGGAAGGTACTCAACCAGTGCTGAGTTAGTAACGGGGATGCTGAAAACGTCCATCCCTCCAGCCCTCCCTCCGCTCACTAGTCTTCCATTTTCTGCTTTATTTCACAAAGGATACTAGAAAGCTTACACCGCCCTGCGCTGGAGGATCTTAAAGCCTAAGCACTCCCAGCGGTTTTGAGGTCAAACACGGAACGCGCGCCATTACTCTCACCCCCTTTCGGTGAGAAATCAAAGGTGAATCTGACCTGAGAGTCAGGAATATCCGCGGGGCGGTCGCACAGCGCGGCCCTGCTCCGCGCGCTCCCGCGGGCGCGCCCTGCAACGGTGAGCCGCGCGCAGGACCCGCCGTGCGCCCCTCGAGGCGCGGGTCACCACACCGCAGGGGGCACTAGACTCTGCCCCAGCGAGCAGGCCCGAGGGCTCGTGCTGCCCATTAGAAAGACACGCGGCCATCAGACGAGATGCTCTGCCCGGACCACAGTCTGCGGTTGTGTAAAGGGGAGACGGATTTCAGAAGGGACAAAGGGAGCGACAAAGAATACAGGAGGCCACGTTCCCTCTAGGAGCCAAAGGAACTTTCAAGAGCCCTTGCCTGGAACAAGAGAAAGGGTGAGAGTAAACGCAGTCCCCTCCAGGGACCGACCCCATGAGCAGTCGGACAAAGAGACAAGTAAAGGAGCAGAGCACACGGAATCTCTCCGGGCAATCGCACACCCTTCATCCGCTTCCCGGGCTGGGACTGCGCTTGCTGGTCGGAGCCTCCTTTCTGTCCGAGTCTTTAACCAGCCCGGGCCGCGGGCGGCACAGGTCCACGCGGGAGCCCACGGCGCCCAGCTGGGATAAGGGCTTCCACGGGGATGGCCCGGATGGCTGACAGAGGGGAAGGTCTCCCGCCTTTAGGGACGAGGTCCATGAACTCTACCTTGTTCTTCCTGAGATCCGGGATGAGGTTGGAAGTTTCTTAAGTGGATGTAAAGACGCAGCTACATTTTCTCAGGAGTTAAGGCTCAGTATATATATGTTCAGTGAGACACAGGTTTGTCCAGTTCTCTGAGCACGCGAGCTGCTTTGACAGCTAATAAAGTGATGGCAAGGAATGAGAAAAACAATCTTACATGCTCCGTCTGGTCATTTCTTTTCAATCCCGATGAGGTAAAACACAAACACTGATGCTGTGAGGAAAAACTGGGTGTGTAATTACAGGTTAATGTCAAGTCTATGAGCCTTGTTTTCTGTTTGTTAATTTCACAAGCAACTTCTTGTTCTTGCTTTCTCTCCACGCCCCTCTCCCCCATAAAATTGATGTTTTGTTTTTGGACTTTGACCCTGATACTTTTCTTGAAGGAAGGCTTGTTGGAACACAAGACTTATAACTGACTGGCAAAATTTGTAACTCCATATATCAAGTAACTTTATGAGACACAAGATCCAATACAAGTGAAAGGATAATCCCAGAAAATTTTTAAATAATTGATACAGGGATACGTTTATGGCACAGATTGTGGCTAACAGATTGCACTTATCTCCAAACTCATTCAGCTGTATATTTAATGGTATGCATAGCTTTTTGTATGCCAATCATACCCCAATAAAGAGGCTTAGAAAATAAGTGATATAAAGCAAATATACTTAACCATTTTTGATGAAAAAACAAAAACAACCAAATAATATTGTTAAAATTGTCACACTTCCCTGGACCCCTTAGGGGTAATTTTAAATCCACTTACGATGTGGGTGTTAAGAAGAGAAAAATTAAATTTTCGAAGGGAAATCTAGAATAAAATTGATGGCAATTCTCAACAGTTGTGCAAAAGTTATAGAACCCTGGGACTGGAACTAATCTCCTTCTTCCATTTCCAAATGGACTGTATCTAAATAATTTCAGAAGTGAGCCAGCTCTCTATTCTCTGAGACTTACAGGACTTCCACACCCCTTCTCCATCCTCATCAATCTTCACTGTGATCTGCTGAATAAATCTAAGAAGTAGGCAGGGACTCCTTCCTTAAGGCATTTAGAAACGGTTGAGATGTGTGTGATAAGGTTCACAAAGGTAAGTAGTTTTAAAGATCAGTCCTGTTGCCCAATGTAAAAATAGTATTTTGAAGTAATGCTTAAAGAAATACATGGAAAATAATTTTGCATACGTACTGATCCACAGAGTAAAGTGAGGTTGGGAAACAAGTCATCCAAATTACCTAATCCTATGTAGAAAAAAAGGTTATGTGTGTATATTTTGGTGAGAAATAAGTAAACTGACAAGTAAGGTGACAATTCCTTGTTTATAACTGTAATGCTATAAAACGAGGACCAGCTTGCAGCTTCTAAAATAGCAAGTGACCTTCTGCAGCTCTGATTTCAACCACTCAGCGGGTTTTTTCCACCAAAGGGGCTTATTTTAGCTCTCACTAGACATTTCAGCAAATGGTGCTCTCCAAAGGCTGCAGCATCTCTGACACGGATTACACAGGTGGTTTCATTAGAATCCCACATCCCGGGAGCGGGGAAAGTTGAGTATATCTTTAAAAACTGCTGCTTTCAGTGTTATTACCAAGAGCACCCGTGGCCCAACTGTACCAAGGAGAGAAAGCTGAGACTCCACGCTATATATAGTGCATCTGAACTTCCTAATTCTTTCTCTTCCTCCCCTCCCCCCACCAACTTTTTTTTGCTCCATAAGAAAGGATGGTTTCTTCCTGGTGAACTATACCCTCTATTCATTTTCCTCCACAAGGGATTTTTTTTTAAACTTGGAAGTATTCTCCCTAAAATACTATATCTCCGCCTCAATCAAAATGATTAATGAATTTTTAATTTATCGCTTGCCTTAAGGATCTAGAAAACCACTCAAGTCTCTGTTTCGTTTGTATTACTGGTGTGAAAGTGGAATTCTTAGGGGATTCACTTTGAATTAATGCCAGGATATCTCCACGGACTTGCTCAAGCCAAGTTTTAAGTGTCTGCATTAGGTTTTCAGAATATCAGGATTCCTCAGAATCCATGCTCTGAGGCAGTAACTATAATACAGTAGAACAACTGCTTGAAAGGTGAAGCATTTAACCAAGTGTGCATTTCGTCTTTTTGACCGCAGACTACTAGTTTTGTAAGTTTCCTGTCACTGAATAGAACAAGTACACCATTGGGGTTTAATAGGTGACTATCAATTTCAAGACCTTTCTGATTGTTTTTTATTTTTTTTTTAGATTTTTTATTTATTTGACAGAGAGAGATCACAAGTAGACAGAGAGGCAGGCAGAGAGAGAGAGAGAGAGAGAGAGAGAAGCAGGCTCCCTGCTGAGCAGAGAGCCTGATGCGGGACTTGATCCCAGGACCCTGAGATCATGACCTGAGCCGAAGGCAGCAGTATAACCCACTGAGCCACCCAGGCACCCAGAACAGCCATCTCTTAATGATGCATAACCGCAACTGCAACTGCATATTTTTAGCATTTAAGTTTCTTAAATTCTTTTAAGAAGGAGTTGGGGGCATAAATAACCTATAACTCCTTTGTTGGCTCAGTTTCACAGTCTAACCACTCACTACTCCCTCACCAGTGAAATAACATAGCTTCCAGTCTCCTTTTCATACAAATTCTACTGCTGATGAGTATATAAAAAAATGGTATAACAGATTTTTACTTCATGTAGACCTGAACCAAATGTTCTTAGAACTCTTCAGAAAAATTATATTAACAAAATATGAGACTATGTAATTAACTATAAAAAATGATGAAAATGTGATCAACACAGTTCGATGAAGTATGAACACAGAGTAAAACAATGAAAAAATTAGATTACTATTACTTCCAGTAATAATATTATCTAGGCAAAGACTGAATGAATGGATGGTTAATAAAAATGGTTACTATTTCCTCAAATTTTAGAAAGCTCAGGTAAGAGCACTTTATTTTTTTAAAATTTTTAAAAGATTTTATTTATTTGAGAGAGAGTGAGAGAGATTAGAGAGTGAGAGAGATCACAGAGGGAGAGCGAGTAGGAGAAGGAGACTCCCTGCTGAGCAAGGAGCTCAATGCGGGGCTCCATCCCAGGACCTGGGATCATGAACTGAGCCAAAGGCAGATGCTTAACCAACTGAGCCACCCAGGTGCCCCAAGAGCACTTTAAATAGAAGTAAGAAAGCAGAATGTAAAGAGGAAAAACTGGAAGAAACTCTATAGCATTCATGTCTAAGCAGAGTATAAGCCAAACCACAAAGCATCACAAAGCAGCAAAACAGATGAACTATGTAAGAGGGTGCTTTCTTAATACTTTAATAATGGAAAGCCATTTGGGCTCACAGGCGTTTTGTTTTATTGCGATAGTGTATAAGTCTGACTTTTGGGAAATTACAGCTCCCTTTCTTCAAACTAGTTAATACAATCGAGAAAGAGTCTTTTATGAAAAACATTTCAACATTAACTTTCATAGTGAAAGACCTCTTTCACAGAACAATCAGGAAACATCAACTTACTTCAATGTCCTAGAATTGATGAGTTCTAAGGGAGCTATCTTCTAAGACAGAGGAAGCCAATATGGACCCCTTTGGATTTTTACTCTGTGGCCTTTGGGAAGTCACTTAACATCCTAACGTCCTAGTGTCTTTGGGTTTTTCTTTCTAAAGAAGGATTTGGCAGGAGAGACATATTCTAAGGACTGTGTGAAGCATGGCGACTTGAGTCTGAGGGGCTACATGGGAATTTCTCTTTGTTCCGACTCATGAGGGAGAAGTCTCGCAGAGTTACAGAGGGTGTTCTCAGATGGAACAGACGAGAGCAATGCAACCCAGAGCCCATTAAGATCTCTCCCTACACTCTTTAAAAGACCGCACCTCCGCGCGCCACCCGAAGGATAATCAGCAGGTCACAAATGATGAAAATCTAATTATGAAAATTGCTCAGGGCCATCATCAGCATTGACTTTTACTATTTGGATTTTGTTGACCTATGGATTGACTGTGAATTTAACCTGAAGCAATCCCCTTCCCCCTTTTGGAAATTTAGTCAATATACTTCTGACCTTAAGGAGGAACAATTTCAAGGGAAATCTTGGGAGGTAAACTTTTAACATTTCCAAACATTAAATCCAAATTTTTGAAAGTAACTTGATTCCTTAAATAATACCTTTAGTGGACTAATGTTTTAAAACAAGTGTTTTCTAAAAAAATCAATAAATAAAAAATAAAATAAGTGTTTTCTATATAGTCTCGCTCTAAGTCATCCTACAACAAACCTGTCTGAGAACAAGAAAGCAATTCCACAATGGGCCTTAGAAACATGGCTCAAATTTAAATAGCACATTTTTTCTCCTTAGGGTAGAACGTATTTTGCCTCAGGAAAGTTTAGATCCTAAAAATAAAATCAAAACAATAAGAAAACAAATAAAACAAAGAAAAAAGTCTTTCCAGCTAGGAACTTTTCCCACAGGTCTCCCCACACTCATAAACGTCATGGAAGTCAATCTTGAGCCCACTGACAGGGACAGCCTCTCAAGCTGGTTGTATCCTACACCAGTAACACTGAAGTGCATTAACCTCCAGTGATTTGGCCATCAAATGACATTTCTGTGTTCTGCAACAACCCACATGGTACTTGAACCCTAACCCACTCTTCCCAAGATGGGTGCATGGAAAAGCAGTTCAGGGCTCTTGCCAAGAGCCAGTGTCAAAGCTTGCAATGACTCAAAATGCTGTTTGACCATGGGGGCTGTTTCAGAGGTTATCTCATAAGCATAAACATTTCCCCCCCTCGGCAAGTCGTAGGCAGAACCTCTTGAAATCTCCTTTCCTCTTCCTTACTGCAGAGTATTTCATATCTACTATGGCTTTTGAAATTGAGTGAAATTGACAGCTTCTGAACAGCATTTCTCTCTCTCTTTTTTTTTTTTTTGGTTGGTGAATTTTAGAGTTTTCTTATGAAGTTGTGAATTCTGAGTCAAAAATTAATCCCGAACTAGTATTGCTAGGAAAAGTCCAGTGAGGAAGATCAGTTTTGTACAATTTCAAGTCAAAACAGAAAAGGTGAGTTAAGATATTTACCTAATGCTAGCACATTAGGAAAGCTGTATTAATAGAGAGGTAAAGCATGTCGTGATAAACATGCAAACATGTACATGAACTTGAACTGAGCATATACCTTTGTATTGCTTATAATGTAAGCCATCTTTGTATTTGTTTGGAGCCTTGCTGGTCACAGAGTGCTTCTATATACATTATGCCATTGACTCCACTAAATGCACAGAACTTGATACTAGAGTGGCTACAACATATCACTAGGTGATTTTGGAACATCTTTGTGAGGTTATTAAAGGATATCTAGGAGGATACGGATTTGAATGACCCTAGCAAAGAACTGTAGTTCTTTGTCCCAGGACACTCGAGAGGAATGCACAGCCATGGACTGGTTAAAACAAGAGTGTGGCCACGGTAGAGATCCCGGAAATGTGACAGATGGAGTTGGTTAGACCAGTCCCCATATCTGGGAAATTTCTCTTGGGATAGAAAGCAGGATTCTAGAAATGGCAGCCAATTCTGTAGGTGGCAAAGAACGAGGGGGTGTGAAAAATTTCAGAGGAGTCAAGTAAGACTCTCTCCAGTGCCTGAGGTAACTGGGTAGGCCTGGGGCTAGGGCTAAGGCCCTTTAGCAGTCAAGAACATATCTTCATTTTATAGTCTCCTCTCTTCCTGCAAGAGAGGCTCAGAGATGGGGCACCTGGGTGGCGCAGTAGGTTAGAGCCTCTGCCTTTAGCTCAGGTCATGATCCCAGGGTTCTGGCATCGAGCCCCGCATCGGGCTCTCTGCTCAGCAGGGAGCCTGCTTCCTCCTCTCTCTCTGCCTGCCTCTCTGCCTACTTGTGATCTCTGTCTGTCAAATAAAAAAAAAAAAAAAAAAAAAGAGGCTCAGAGAGGTAGTCAGGTTGGAGTGGGCCAGTGAGGGTGGGTGGATTTACCCTGAACTTGTATCTGCACAGCATCCCATCCTTTATACTGAATGAACATGAACTCCGGTATTCGGAGATTGCTTGCCACCCTCTTCTTGAGCCTCTGGTTATCCTTGATGCTCATTTTAACCTAGTTTCTTGTGTTTTATTTTGTTTTGTTTCAGGAGTGTGGATGGGAGAGAAAAGGCTGGTGCCGAGTTCTGGTCTAATTGTGGTTATTAACTTTCTCACCGCTAGGGTCAGTCCAGCACATGGGTCCCCCTCCTCATGAGGGAGGTGTAGTTGGCTACAGCCCCAAGCAAGAGCTTGAGCACCTTGTAGAACAGCCTAACTGCTGCAAGTCCCTCCTGTCTACCACCCTACCCTTCTCTTTGGGGAGTGGCTGTAACAGAGGGAGTATTTGTACAGAGGGCTAAACCTCCCACAGGAGGTGGGAGAACCATAATCCTTCAAAGTCATTTAATCCAACCCACCTTATTTTTCTGAACAAAGAGATTGAACCTCAGTTCACACAACTGGTATGTGGAGTAAGGATTCTCAACCTCAACATATGGTCCCTAAACTGCCTGCAAAGGGCCTGTGGTTGGGGGGAGGGAACAAGAGGTACTGGAGGACAGTGGAAGTTCCCAAAATGTCTTCCCTCAAAGCAAGAAAGGGAGAACAAAAGACACTGACTTTTGGGAAAAGTCTGCTTTTCCCGTGCTGCTTGAATGATTTTTCTCACTAATTTGGTCTACTCCTATTTATTTCAGTGTCTTACTACACAGTTGCTCTCAAATCACATGCCTGCCTGTGTTTGCCACCAGTGCCATTGGGGGACAAAGGAGATATGCAGCTAGAACTAAATTCTATTCTCTGTACCATTTCCAAATAAGTCATTAATTACATACAGAGAAATGTATATTAAATATACATATGAATACGCATAGAAGGATTTAAGCAGTTATAAAAGATTTATCTGCAGAAGTGTATGTCATTAAACGTGCCACCTTAAGACCATAGCACCTGCTTTGGGTTCTAAATAAGTAAAAACTGAAACACCAATATTGATAGACTTCCCCCAAATAAAGCATGCTAGTGAGATCTTCTGTGTTTCTATATGGACTTGATAGAATTCAGTAGTAGTGAAGGGGACTAGGTCACTTTCATACCAATCTCTTTGCAATCTCCTCTATTACTACTCAGCTTCTGGAATAGGTAACTTAAAAAAAAAAAAGGCTTATGTCTGGTTTTTAGGCTTAAATTTCCAAACTCCATAAATGGAACACACAAGAAACAGGAAACTAAATCTATATTTAAGATTATATAGGGAGACCAAGGAATTCACGTTTCTTTATCTAGAGAGGAAAATTACTAAAAGCAATAGCAAATTCAGGCGGTGTGTGTAAAAGGTAATTCGTTCCCTTAGTCTCACAGCGAATTTGATGGATCCTCACAGGCCCACCCCCGATTTTAAAAGCATATTGTTTGGCTATTTGAACGGTCTTGTTGTCTAGTACCTTGCAGATATGTTGTCAATCGTCTTTGAGCTTAAAAGAGCTTTCCTTAAGAGTACTGGCCCTATTGGGTCCCCCAACCCGTCTGATAGCTGCTGTGGAGAGCACATACAGAAGCCTCCCTTCCTTTCTTTGCTCGCTCGCTGGGTACCCGTTAGCCAGCATCCTCTCCCTGCCACCAAGCACTGCAAAATTTTATCTCCAAAGATATAACACATCCTTATGCCAGCCTGAAGTAAAGTTCCAACTAAACCCAGTTAATACTCCTGCCTAAATATTAATTTGCTGCTTACTTTCGTCTTTGTCTTATTTCACGGCTTTTTCTCCTACGGGATTTTGAGAAACCCAAGGATATAATTCTTGAAATGTTTCATATTTTTCTGTTTGTTTACTCACATTTTGTTTTCCATTTCCAAGACCACGAGAACAAACTATTCCTATTAAGAGCTATGGCTCAGAGTAAGCAATACCTGCCCCCCCACCTCCCTCACCTCCCCGAGGGTCTGTGGTAGCATCACGCCCAGGACTTGTAATGTATGACACACTGAATTACTGTATGTCTGCTCTTAGCAAATGACGGTAGGAGCCACAGTCTGCTGGTCTGGAAGGCCAGACACATTTCAAAAATATGTTTTCAAAAAATGCCTGGTTGTCTAGGGCAGTTGAGGACCTACGTCAGAATTTAAATGTTGTCACCTAACTAACTACTCTAGGAAAATCCCTTAATTTCTTTATCTGCAAAATGGGATTTCTTCACTATCCAGCTGAAGGCATTGGTGTGAGGATCAAAATGGCTAACATGCATTTTCTACACTTCTCTCCATGAAGTAAGTTATTATTATTAGGCCCTTAACCTAAGAAGTTTGTAGTTTCTTTGGTACATTTTTAGAAAGACAAGCTTGGATTTTCTGAGGAATATTCATGACATTCCTTTAACTCACTTTTTGGGATGACCCTGCTATTGTTTACACAGTTTTTCATGGTTCTGAAACATGTGGTTTTTAAAAATTAACTCCAAGCTGTAAGACCATATTCTACACAAACTATTCCCCAAACTGGTTTAAAAAAAAAAAAAAAAAAAAAGAAGCTGCTTTTATGATAAATTCAATACCAGAATAATGTCATGCTTGTACGCAGTTCATTATTCCTTCAGAAACCAGGGGAAGCAGATCAGGGCTTCTAATAGGCAAGAGTGATGCTCAAAAATTCTTCAGTGTCATATCACTTTCAATTCACCCAGTGAGAATGTGGCTAAAATCAGACTTTCTATTTTGTCTGCGCAGAGTTCTCTCGGTGACAGCTTGCTACCAGCCACATTAGAATAGATGCTCATTCATCAAGACAGGTCAGAATGTCAGCTTTCTCACTCCGGGTGCTCCTTTGTAGCCCCTAGAAGGACGGCAGGCAGGCAGCAAACACTAAGCATGTTTTGCTGTGCAAATGCCAATGACCTTGTGAGGGGTTCCCTTTGGTGGGAGGACATACAGGATAATGGTTCAAAGAATGGCTTCTGATGTTACTCAGACCTGAGCTCACGTGCTTATTTTGCTTTTTTATAAATTTTGTAACTTCTGAGCCTTTTTTTTCATCTGTAAAATGGACACACGCCTACTTCTGTAACAGGCATAATACAATTGTTATAAGAATAAAGGGAGGACATTGCTCAGCACAATGTAGGTGCTCAATAAAAGGTACTTCTATTACTTGTAATAACCACTGATGTTATTAATTATAACGATATGAATCACATTGCACTATCAGTTACATTAATAATAATAATAATAATACAGCTTACGCTTGATAGGTGCCGATCTAAGAGCTTACAGTATTAATTCATTTCATCAACACCCTCTGGTGGGGCTACTGCTGCTCCAGGTTTACAACTGAGACCCAAGGAGATCAGGTCGATTGCGTACGGGAAAGGGCACACTAGGATTTGAACTCAAGCTATTCAGCTTTGGAAAGAATTCTTCACCACCATCCCGTACCACAGATGCTTTTCTGCTCAACGATAATGCTGCGGACACGGTGTTTTAGTGAAATGAGGGCCAGTTTTTTGGATGGTGCAAGAAAGAACAGTGTATCGCCTTACTGTGGCTTGTCATAGGTTACATGCATTTGACACGCACAGCGGGAGTATGCGTCCACTAGATGGCATTGTTGTTTTAATGAAATGCGAACCAAGTCGCTACTTCGGTTCAGGGGCCTGCTAAATTTGCGAACAGCAGCAGGACAAGCCAGGTAGATCCCTGAAAGTCTGATGGAAGGAACCCCCCGACTTTACAGCTCGGCTAGAGATCTCTAAAGACTAATGGTACCAAGAAATGATCAGAAAAAATACATGCTAGTTTTTATCTGGGTGTGGATGTCTATAGAAAATCTGGATGAGTTTTGCAATCATCTTGTCCAAACTCATCAGTTCATAAATAAATAGACAGAGGGCCAGAGAGGAAAAGTCACTGGGAGACGGAGGTCCAGATTTGATGGCTCTGGCTGTAGTTCTCTTTCCCTAATACTTCCGACGGATTCTAAACCACAAAGGAACTGTGGTTTCTGAATTCTTAGAAGCCTTTCCTTTGGGGTATGGGACAGAGGACTGCCCAAAAATGAAGAGTTTTTGCCTACATTTTATATGTATGTTCAAAATCAAACCAGACTCAGATACTTAGATATGAAGGAGGATAAAAGCAAAAAATGGTGCCCGTTTCTTTTTCTAATATGTCGACTTGGAAAGACTGAGTGACTGTACTTTATTTTAAAAATTTTTTTAGAAAGGGAGAAAAGGAAGAGGGGCAGAGAGAGAGAGAGATTCTTAAGCAGGCTCCATGCCCAGTGTGGAGCCCGATGTGGGGCTAAATCTCACAACCCTGAGATCATGACCTGAGCCAAAATCCAGAGTTAAAAGCTTAACTGACTGAGCCTCCCAAGCACCTGGAGTGACTCCACTTTGAAAGACTGACCTTACTGGCTGACAGTGCAGTTTGTGGATATTAAACCCAAGCAGGTAGCAGAGTAATGGATAAGCAAAAGGACTGGAATCAGACTGCCTAGATGGAACTGAAAAACCTGGGAAAAGCCATGAGACACCCCTAAGCCTCTGTTTCCACATCTGTAAAATGGGAATATTTTTACTTATGAGATGTTTGTGGAAACTAAATGCATATAAAGTGCCTATGACACAGTTAAAAAGCCAAGGTTAAGGGTGGCGATGATAGTGAAGGTTTTTGTCATGATGGCTGATGCTTAGTCGTCTGTATCTCTCGGCTATGAATGTCATTGCAGGTGCTTTGTCAACAACTTCCTTACTCACTGTCACATGCTAAACTGCTAAAAAAGAGAGATAAGGTTTCAGGTTTTATAACTGTGTAACATAACTCCTTCCTCAACCAGATGGTGGAAGTAGCCAAGATACATATGGCCTGGACTTCATTATGTGTTCACATCAGCTTTATTTAAAACACTCGTAGGCTTGGGGCTCCTACTCATAGTTTAGACAGAGAAGGTGACTGGCATGCAAATAATAACCATTGAACACTTGCTGAGTGTCAAACATTGCTCTGTTTTGCAAGTATGAACTCATTTAATTCTTACTACAACCGTGTGATCTAGGAACTAATACTTTTCCCTTTATAAAGATGAGCAAACTGGGATCCAGAAATTGCTCCAGCTTAAATAATAAGCCAGAGTCAGCACTGGAACTCAGGTGGCCTGGGGCTTAGTGACCCTCTCAAGGCAGGACGTGAGCAGGCTTTTCCTCCAAGGTTCCAGAGGCCCAGCTCGCTTCCCTCCCACCCCCCATACCTAAGACCACAATGAAGTCGGATGGAGCCACTGTCTGGGTAGCTCTTCTAGGCTACTGTTAACGGGCAACTTCGTGACCCCAGGAGGCTCATGTGAAACCTACATCAATATTTTTATGGCAGTTAGTTAACGAGATCCACTGGTTAATAGACTCCTGAGCTTAACAGGGTAAAACAAAGTTGAAACAGGTCAGAAGGGAGCATGGCTAGGGGAGCGCACTCTTGAGGCCCACTCCCTAAGGGATCAAAGATCATCCCGGCAGAAGGAGGTTCGTGCCTGTAACTCACCCTCTTCACGGGAACTTACTGGGGGCTCATATGTTCTGTAACATTCCAGACTCCCCTCTTTTCACTCCAGGAATTCAGACTCTCTTCCCATGTAGAATTCTTGAATTCAGACTTACAAGAGACACAGATCCTTACACAGGTCTCTGGTCTACTCCTCTGCTTTTAAAAAGAAGGAAATGGAGGTACTGTTTGCTTCTGGTTTGTCCCAAGTTATCTTAGAGGACGAGTTGGAGCCCTGTTCATTCAGGTATTACAAACTGCTTCTACATCCCTTAGCTATTTTATTTTAAATAGCATCACTCTGAATACGTGCTGAAATTCTCGTTTATGCTAATAACATTTTTCCTTCAGTGATGAACCCAAATTCAACAGAGAGCACCTTTACACACAGCACCCTGTTGGTCATGTCCTCTTTCTTCCTTTGCCCAGCATCAAATTTTGTGGACCGGGAGACCAATGACATTTATCACAAAAAAGATTTTTAACTCAAATAGCGTTTTTCACTAGAAGCCATGCACGCAAGCCGTCGAACCTAGACCCGCAACCACAACCACACCATGCAGGACCAAGGTGACGGACTTCAGAGCAGAATTGCCAAAAAGGATCTGGGAGGCGACTCCCACTTACCGATTTCGGTCATCGTGATCCCTGGCGCTAGCTGCCCGTTGTTGAAAGAGCTATAGGTAAACAAGTTGGGTACGGACGTGAGGTCATAGATGGGTTCTTGCTTTATCTGTTTGATTCCAGTCATGTCAAGTCCAGATTGATCCGGGGACGGCTGGCCGGAATCCACGCTGTAGTAACCCTCAGACTTGGGCAGGTCGATGACGTGTCCGTTGGCGTAAGCGCCCCCCGCCTCGCCGCTCAGGCTGCCGAGGCCGTTGCTGAGGCCGCCGCCGTACACCCTGGCCAGCGCCTCGGCCTCCCCGCTCTGCTGCTGCCGCTGCTCCTGCAGTCGCTGCTGGTGCTTCTGCACCTCCGCATACAGGCTGTCCCGCTGCTTCTTGGACATCCTGCCGAACTTCACAGCTGTGGGGGAGGGTGAGAGAAAGGCAGGAGAGAGGCTTGGGGTTATCATTTCGGCAAGTCCAAGGGGTCCTGGGTCCTTGTCCCCTCCACATCGATGCGTAGAATCCCAGCACCCGGACGCCCAAGAGTGCCTTCATCTGCCCCCTGCATCTGGGGAAAAGTCAGACTAGGGAGGGTCCGTCCTGGTTTAAAATGTGCATAGTGAGAAATAAACCTAAGCTTCGAAGAAATGTCCAAACTTACGTATGTATCTCTTATTGCCAGGAAGTTAGAAGGCATAGTTCCTGGTTCTTTCTTCTGTGCAGGGGAAAATCCACAAACCAAATAGCACCTGCTTTTAAAATGTCAACCAAGGGGCACCTGGGAGGCTCAGTGGGTTAAGTCTCTGCCTTCGGCTCAGGTCATGATCCCAGGATCCTGGGATCGAGCCCCACATCGGGCTCTCTGCTCCACGGAGAGCCTGCTTCCTTCTCTCTCTCTCTGCCCACCTCTCTTGCCTACTTGTAATCTCTGTCAAATTAATAAATAAAATAAAATAAAAAAAGAATTTATAAAATTAAAAAAAAATGTCAACCAATATTCTTTCTTAGCTTCCTGGGCTAAGCACTAGGGTTAATAGATTGTTGGAGAGAACCCTATTATTTCTCATTAAAAAAAAATATTTTATTTATTTGTCAGAGAGAGAGAGAAAGAGCACAAGCAGGGGTGGGGCAGAGGGAGAAGCAGGTTCCCCACCGAGCAGGGAGCCCGATGAGGTACTCGATCCCAGGACCTGGGGATCATGACCCAAGCTGGAAGCAAATGCTTAACTGACTGAGCCACTCAGACATCCCATATTTCACATTTTCTAAACAGCACAGTTGGTGAGACCAAGGATGATAAGCACCATTTGAAGTAAGCATTTGACTTCAGTTGGCTTTTGGGACCAAATTCAGTCTTTGGAAAACAGAAGTTTTGGATATCCAGTGCTTGGCAAGTGAGCCCACCGTTATCCTTCCTTTCTTGTTCTACCACCCCCGAGTTTTATATTGCCTATCTCTTCAGGAAAAATCCTGAGCCGTCGTAAGGAAAAAGAAGGAAGAGCCTCTCTAAGCGGTCACAGAATGATCTGAGGGTGTTTTGATCTGAATTCACGGTTTCTTAACTAGAAGAGCTTAACCTCCTGAACTGCTGGGGATATTGACAGTTTTCCTCACAAGCAAGTATTTGAAGCCAAAGGACCACCTTGTCTGAATCCTCAGACACTGTGTCGTTCAGTTCGTGTTCATGGTGGGGAGGGGACTGTGACAAACACGGAGGTTCCTCTCTGAGTTTCCATTTTCTTTTCTTTCCCGACCAAAGAAAATATTTTTATTTATTAATTTATTTTAGAAAGAGAGAGAGAACCCAAGTGAGCAGGGAGAGTAGCAGAGGGGGAGGGACAAGCAGACTCCCTGCTGAGCGTGGAACTGACTTGGGGCTTGATCTCACCACCCTGAGATCATGACCTGAGCAGAAACCAAGAGTTAAATGCTTAATGGACCGAGACATCCAGACCCCGCTCCCCCAATCACCTTTTGGTACTGGAAGCCCAGGGAATGTGGAAAGAAGAAAGTGGAGGGTAGAAGCAGGCCCAATTCCTGGATTTAGTCACTAGTGCTGGTGAACATAATTTCTGAGAAAAACTAAATGAGGAAGCGCTTAAGAACTCTCCAGAACAGAGAGTCCCCAGAGAGATACCTGCTGTGAAAGAGCTGCCATTTCACAACGCCCCCGTCCCCTGCCATGTTCCATCAATGTTCATTTTCTCCTTCTGTTGGTTACAGAGCTACCAAATTCTATCTAAGCGTTGGCTGTTCAGAATGGAGACCACATTTCCCAGCCCCCCTCACTGGCAGGTGCTGCTGTGACTAAGTTCTGGGTGGCAGGAAGTAAATGGAAAGGCTACATATACTTCTGAGAGTGGGGACATGCTGTCTTCCTCCTTCCTGCCTGCTGGAAGGTTGTGGCTACAAAGGCTGGATTTAGAGCAGCCCAAATTTCTTGTTTCTCCTTAGTCCTCCTTAAAAGACTAAGTTGTGGTGCTGTCTAAGCAGAAAAACAAAGGGGTAATTACCCAGTAAGTTTTCTGACCGAAGACAATTCACATGTTTAATTCACACCAAATTCCCCTTTCCACCTCAACTGTCATTTTTATAGAGTCTGGAATCATTCAGATCACTGCATTTAATTTTGTTGGTAGAGACACACTCTTTTTTAGATTCTGTATCTCAGACATACATTTATGTGCTATATTTCCAGTTTGTCCATAGACCAAATTCTAAAGAAAATTTTAGGGAAAGCATCCTGTGTACCTTTATACTGTATCTTTACAAATAATATATATAACATTTTAACTATAATTTCATAAATTTATTAATAAATTCATATATTTTATATAATATATAAATTCCTTTGGGAAAAACTTTTTTAAGAAAAAATAAACCGTGATAACTCTGGATTCAGGAAGAAGAACTTTTTCCCCCAAGAAATTAAGTGACACCCTTCTTTATTTGCTAACCTGTGCTTTGCATTCATGTAGGTTCAGAATAGCATTTATTACAGAGCTATGCAGATGGATACAAAATTTCTATTTATTGTTGTAGATTAAAATTTTATTTTGGCTGGAGTAGATCTACCTTTTTAATTTTTTTTTAATTTGAGAGAGGAAGAGCGGGAGAGAGCATGAGCAGGGTGGGGGTCAGAGGGAGAGGGAGAAGCAGGCTTTCTGGGGACAGAATTTCCCTGGGCAGGGAATCCCATGGGGCTGGATCCCAGGACCCCTGGGATCATAACCTGAGCTGAATACAGCTGCTTAACCGACTGAGTCACCCAGGTGCCCCATGGAGTATATCTACTTTCTGAGTTACTTTAGTAGAATACTTTTGTGTTTAAGATCTATAGAGGAGGAAAAAAAAAAAAAAAAAACTGGGGAGAAACTCCTCCGTTGCGGAGACATAAATGCAACATCTCTTTTTAAAACCCTTTCTGTTTAAACCTTGCTTCAGATTTCCACACACTCTGCCTTTAGGTGAAATATACAATGGGGCGGATTGATTGCTTTAATGACCCTGATTCTTCATACCTATTCCCAGGGTAAATGCACACCACCCTATCATTGTGGGCAGGGCTGCCCTGCCCCACCCCCTTGCCACAGGGTCATGTGACTTGCTTTGGGCCAATGGGAGATTGACACGTGACAAACAGAGGCTTCGGAAGTACTTGTGTGACTGAATTATCTCACCAGGAAAAGGATGTGCCTAAACCAGCTTGCTAGAGGATAAGCTTTGTGAAGCCCCGCCCCAGTCCTCTGGATCTTTCCAAACAAGGCTGTTTGCCTTCGGCAGAGGCACTGACTGACCTATAGCTGGAGGCAGATGAATGAGTGAACCCAGTTAAGACCCTACCTTAAATAATTTTAGGTTCAGAAATGTGCTATTAACCACAGATCTCAATCAAAGCGAACGAGGTCAAGTAAGTATGCTGTCCAGACCTCTGCCCTAGTAAACACCTGAAAACCCAATGGTGAATAGTTACGCCCTTTCCAGGTCACCAAACAAACCGAAATATTTTCAGAGACAACTTAAAGCTCTCCTACATTTTGGAATTATCTGGCTTCATCCTAAATCAAGAACTTCACTGACAATTACTATAATACTATTTTAGAATAAATTTTCCATTTATTTCAGAAACACTGATGAGCCAGTATTTCAGTTTTGTGCCCCTTCCTGTAACAAAAGTCGTGGTATATTTGGGGAAAATGATTCTAGTACATGGAACAAGTAAATCTACTGAAAACTTTCCTGACAGACAGATATATATTATACATATAAAAAATTCCTTGTCACCATTTGTAAAAACGTTTGTTATATTCATAGGCCTATTTCTAACAAAGGCTGAATTACTATTATATTTTCAAGTATTAGCATTTTTCTTACCACTACTCATTAATCAGAATGGCACATATTTTAAGCATTTGCCCCTCTCAAACTTGAATTATTCTGTTAATGATTTTCACTTGAGTACAGAGGCAGCCACTTGTTAAACTGCTAGCTCTCAAACTCACACGATTCTGTATACATCAGAGTGCTTTATAAATATTCAGTGATGATATTTGCTTATGATATGCTCTTATCACTCATTTTGATCCCATACTAGCAAAGAATAATTTTATGCAAAATATTGGGAATCTTTTCATATTTATTTAGATTGTGGGATTCTTTTTTTTTTTTTTTAAAGATTTTATTTACTTATTTGATAGAGACACAGTGAGAGAGGGAACTCAAGCAGGAGGAGTGACAGAGGGAGAAGTGGGTTTCTCACCAAGCAGGGAGCCTGATGTGGGGCTCGATCCCAGGACCCTGGGATCACAACCTGAGCCGAAGGCAGATGCTGAATGAGTGAGCCACCCAGGCGCCCCAGACTGTGGGATTCTAAACGGAACAGAAGTTTTTGGAATAATTATAAAACAAAGTCATCGATTCTTTGAAGGTTTGTATTTACTAACACATGACATCTAGAGATGTGTTTTTGGCTTCAAGAGAACCCAATCGTAGAACTACCATAGTCATTTTGGAAATTATTTTATCTTACAATCTTTTGGTTGTAAAGTTCTCTATGCCTACATCTTGCTGCTTACCAAGGAAACTGGTCTTAATTTAACTCTTTTTAATTTCAAGGATATGCCTTTTTTATAGTGCTCTAAGCTTTGTAGAAAAGATCAGATTCAACCTACCCAACCCTATTCATAATTTAAAAATATTCTCTCTCCTCCCTCTCCTTTCCCAGCAGAACTTCCTGTGATGACTGAATGTTCTATATGCTTTCCAAGATGGTAGCCACACGCCACATGTGGCTACTGAGCATTTGAAATACAGCTTGTGTGAGTGAAGAAGTGAATTTTAAAATAAATTAAAAATTAATTTTAACAAATTTAAATTTAAACTTAAATAGTGACATGTGGATACCATTCTGGATATTGGACAATGCCATTCTGGAGAAGTAGAAGCCTAATCTGTGATGCCTGTTCTTGTAGGGCAGCTGCTGCTTTTTCATTGATGGATGTCATTTAGGAGGTCACACGCCCAAATTATTGCAAGGTATCGTCCTTTTTCTTTGGGGCCCCACATCTTTCTGCTGACACCAAGCATTTTTTTCTGGGTTTTGTTTGTTTGTTTGTAGTAATATAATGGGAAACAGTTTATCCTGAAGACTCCTGAAACTAACGTTTGTGAAGGGCCCATTAAAAAGAAAAATAAATAAGAATGTTGAGAAGATTTGGTGGGCGTATACATGCTATCAACTCTCACACATATAAACATGCGTGCCCTTGCCTTTTTAGACACGGAAACACATGTGTGTGCATGCCAAGTGGATTGGATTTTCGAGTCTTTACCCCAAATAAATTTGAACAAATTTGTTACTGCTGAGTTTTTTTGTCTACTCATATATGTGCCATGGCTGCTAAACCATTATAGAATGGAAATTCAGGAATTAATGAAAGTTCAGTGATTTTAACAGTTATATCAAACTATCCATAAATAGCCATGTTGCTTTGCTGACTAGGTACAGTGAAATAAACATTCCTGGTGCCATGTATAACTGACAGAAAGCAAATGCAAATATCGAAATGAAGATGGCACTTTCTGTCTGAAGGAAAATGGGCAAGGTGTATGCAGAAAGAAGTTAGGTGTAAGGGCATCTTAACTTGGCTACTGGTACTACCACTAAAGGACCTTGAAAGTACTTGCCTAATCAGTAGAAGGTAAGTATAATAAATTAGTGGCAAAGGAAGTACCATTTCTCATTCTTGAGTCCTTACTAGACATAGGTAATCAACTATAACTTTGGGGCTTTTGAAATCCACAAACAAGGCATTACATATCAACAGGAGATTAAACCTAGTCAGCTACTTTGGTATTAACATAATTTAATTGCTACAAAGTACCCTTTATAATCAAGGTTCAGATGAAACTTCCTCTATATAACATAGTCAAGAAGAATTGTTTTCCCTTAGAAAGAATCATCTTTTGCTTCTGCTGGAGCCTCATTCCAGCAGAAGAATTATCCTTATTCCCAACCACTATACCCATTCCCGAGCATTTCTCCTCATCATTAGTTTGATATAAAACATGTTTAGGACATCTTTTTGAAGACATCTCTGGCTGCCTCAGGATTGTCTCTGGACCTAAAATTAAGGTGGATCGTTATTTTGAATTTCCAGCGTCTTTAAGACATTTTCATTGTATTGCTTTTACTTGCAAGTTTTTGTGCTGTGGTGAATTTCTTCCCCCTTGAGAGTAGATTGTGGCTTTATCCATTAAATAACCCTTCCCCCAACACATTTCTTTTATGCCATGGGATTCAGACAATCTCCTAGATTTTGAGAACTTTGGACCATATGCCTTTTTATTGCCCATAATTCTGTTCACCACCATGGACTCCTAAGACCTGCCTTCCAAAAGAGGCACTTTCTTTTATTGTAGGAAGAAGTAACAAAGACAAATAACTAATGACTTATTTTTTGCACAATTATTAATATATGCTCTCCTTCATACACTATCAATTAATATGTTGCCTCACTATGGTGAAAATAAAATATAAAATCATCAACTCAAGTTCCCATATAATTTCACTAAATAAATCCTTAAAACTACTAAATCCCCACCCTCTACCTTCTTCACTTTAGTTATGTGGAAGTACACAGTGTAATCAATTTACCCTAGGAGTAAGCTACACAGCAAGTAAAACAAGCAAAAACAAGAAAAACAAACAAAAGCAAGAAAAAAAAAGCAAGAAAAACAAACAAAAAGTCAGTTAATAGAAGAGTTTTGGAAACTTACATCTCTGCGACTTTAGAAGCTACCTATAAACTGAAAGGCTCAAAGTCAGATTCTTTTTTTTTTTTTTTTTGGTCAAATTGGTCTCCTAGGTATATGTTTATGCAAGGCAGTTAGGTGGACTGGGAAGTAGAAAAAGATAAACAAAAAATTATAAGTATTTTGAGAATGCAAGCTAAGAACCGAGCAGTTTTTATGTTTAGATACCAAGGCTCATGGAGAACTGATTTCATCCAAATGAGTAAAAGGCTCATGGTGATTTAATAACTCATAAAATCCCTTTATACCAACAGACAGTGCATGCCAGTTACCTGTATTTCTTTAAAATCTGGAAGCCTTCCTCCCTCCCTTCCTTCCATAGTACCTTGACCTTCATTAGGTGTGACCAGAGGCAGAGAAACCACAACGATTCACACACACAGAGAATAAGTACCAAGGGAACTGCCTGTGTGTCAGGCTCTAGGTAAAAGAGAATTCCATGGTTCATTCAATAAACATTTAGGTGCCTGCTTTTAACCAGACTCTGAGGATACAGTGAGAACAAGACAGAAATGCCCCCAGGACTCAGGGTTGCTCACAACCTGATATAGAAGTGCTATGGCCAATGTCATTGGGGAAATAATTAGTTGAGATGAGTGCTTACAAATGAAAGCAATACTAGATGAAATTCTTTGTGTGAGTTTATTTGTCCTGTTTCATTAATCTGTGGAATTTAGCTGTGGACCCACCTGCCCCATTTGGGCTGTATTATGAGAAGGACACCACCCGTACGGCCTTTTTTAAGACTTGGACTTCTGTTACAGCCTTTGCAATTTTCATGATGCTTTCCCAAAGTCCATGCCCAACAGCAGAACTTCTCTGCTTCTTACAGACACGCAGGCCGTTCCTTAGCATCTGCAGGTACCAGGCAACCTATGCACCTGTCAGACTTACCCAGTGACCTAATGGTCCTGGTTTGCCTGAAACTGTCCCTGGTTTTGGCTCTGAAAATCTCACATCCTAGGAAACTGTTCCTGCACAGGCAAACCTAGATAGGATCCAACCTAGGCCTATGTGGCTCTCACCAAACCTTGTTAGCACAGTTTGCTCCATGAACAACAGGAAAGTCTTTCCTTTCTTCCTATTTCAGAGGCAATACAGTATTTTTATACTTTCTTATCTTCTTCATGTACAACCAGCACATGGTTTTCTTTTCTTTTATCCCCAATTCCCTTTGTCTAGAATCCTTCCGGTGGCTTAAACAGACTCCAGCAAAGCATCCATGTGAAAGCCTTTAAGTAAGAAATAGGAACACAGTGTCTTACCATCTCTCGACATTCCTAGGGCAAGACACTTTTGCAGTCGGCAGTGCTGGCAACGGTTTCTGTTGGTTCTGTCAATTAAACAGTTTCTCTGCCGTGGGCAGGAGTAAGAGGCATTGTTTTGTTGGCTCCTCCTAAAGAATCCCTAGAAGCAAAAAAGAGAATGGGAGGGAGGTGGATCTATAAGAAGGAAAATGGAGACAATTAACATATACCTTTGCTACATTTTCTACAGTGACTGGAACTGAGTTTAAGTAAAAAAACATTTTTTTTTTGACACTTCTCCTTGGTTAGCTTACAGATGTTTGCACTGGGGAAAATGTGTACTATCTGCAGAGAGATGAAGGCATCTTTCATTCATTCATTTAATCAATGTTTACTTAAGACGTCTGTGACCTGTCCTGATCTCTGCAAAGAAAAACAGAACAGAGCTCCTTCCTTCAAAGAGGAGGGAGTTGGGAAGGAGAGGCAAAGGACAGTGTCACTGCCAAGCCAAATGTGACAAAACATGATGGGGACAATAATGCGACCTTATGCAAGTGCTGGGGGGGCGGGGAAAAGAACTTGGGCTGTTGGTCGTAATAGCTGTACTGAGGAGGGTGGGCCCAGTGTGTACCATCACCTTCCTATAGTTCCTAAGATGCACATTTACCTATTTGAAAAATTTTAAATTTGGCCAGAATGCATCTGGAAGGTTGTTTTTTTATACCAGTGATGTCCCTTATAATTAACCTCATCTCTAAATAAAGGAAATATGGTATATACATTGTTCACTAAAAATCAGCAATAAATAAAAGCTGAACACATGCTCTTTGCTTGGCCTCAGGCTCGGGAGATGTAGGAGGTTTTCATACAAGTAAGTCTGGGTCTTTCTGGTACAAACGTAACTGCCATGGACTACACATAACCCTTCTAAATAATTCCACAGCTGAGTTAATCATTTAAAAAATTCTTTGGATACCACTTGCCTTAATTAGAAAACCCTACAGGGGAAAATCTGTTTCCTCAGTTATCAACAGCAGGATAGAGCGGGGCTGGGACTAGGGTCACAGCTAGTGAGGCACCCATCTTGGCCACAAAATTTAAGAGGAGCCAAAAAACTTGTTAATCAGGGTAAGTAATATTTTAACACAATATATTGAGAATCAACATTAATGCAAAACACCCCAAAAAGTTCAAAGAGGATCAAGATTATCGATGTTCTTTTAGTTTGGGGCTCTCATACAGCGTGGCCTGGCACATGAAGAGAGCTCGGCCACTCTTGTGAAGAACTTCAGAAATGGATGTGTGGTTCGTATATTTTTAGAGAGTAAAAATGCCAACCAGTTGTGTGTTGTAAGCTCCAAGTCATTCAAAACAAGGACGACTTTGGTGCCCACAGGCCCATGTGTATTGCTTACATAATGGACCCGTGGTGGCAGAAGGAGCTATCTAATTGTCTAGTTCGAATGAATTCATGGAGCCCTTTAAAATGGAGCTCACATCCAATCCCCAGGGATCGAAATGATGTACTCCCTACACAAATTGTTCCTGACATACAATGGTTCAATTTATGATTTTTTGACTTTACAGGTGGAGCAAAAGCAGTGTGCGTTCAGTAGAAACCACACTTCAAATTTGGATCTTTTCCCAGGCTAGTGAGAGGCAGTATGGTGCTCTCTTGTGATGCTGGGCAGGGCTGTGGCCCCAGCTCCCAGTCAGCCTGGCAAGCACGAGTGTCAACAATCCCCTATACTCACAGCCATTCTGGTTCTCACTTTCAGTATGGTATTCAGTAAATTACATAAGATATTCGACATTTTATTATAAAGTGGGCTTTGTATTAGATGACTTTACCCAACTATAAGCTAATGTAAGTGTTCTGGGCACACTTAAGGTGGGTGACGCTAAGCCTCTATGTTTGGTAGGTTAAGTGTATTAAATGCATTTTTGACTTCAGGTTTTTTCAACTCACCCTCAGTTTGTAGGGACATAACCCCTATGCAGGTTGAGGAAGATACATACCATCAAAGCAGAAGCCATAACTTCGGCCCATCAGTCTTGATAAAAGAGGACTTTGAATTTATATTTTAAGAAAGAATCGGTGGTTTTTATCTTTGGATGCTTTAGTGCCACTTAGCAAAAGAGCTGACAGAGAAGACTTTTGAAGTCATAGCCACAGTCCTAATTTAAGACCAATTTGACATTAATTATGAGGCATTTCTTGCTTATCTGTTGCTCATTATTGCCAATGAGGTCTTTGGCATAAAAAAGAGATTCTGTTTCAAATTTTATTGAATGAGGAGGAATTTGAATAAGTGCATAAGCTGAATTGATGTTATTTGAAATGGGTTGTTTATGTTGACTCAAGAACCGTATTATGAAAATTCAGAGGTTGATAGTGAACCTGATTCCAACATCTTATTCTGAGCAGAGTTTCTTGAGTTTTCTATTTGGAGAAAGATGCAGCAGACTGACACATGTGGGTTTTCCCAGGACATTAAAAAAAAGTAGTGTTGTGTACAATGTCATTCTGGCTACACCTTTAGAATATGGTTCTGAACGTGGGTCCTCTTCCTTTAAACAGAAAAGAAGACAGGAACCTACACACTTGTTTCTGGCTATTGACCTGTTCGAATATATTTGTTTCAGAGTCAAATCTTCTGGAGATTGCTGTTTAAAATGTTTTGCTTTTTAACAGGAACATACACTCATATTTTGAAATCAGGCGTTTTCCTAAAATAGAGCTTATATGTTGAAACACAAAACATCCACACTTTGACACTGGTAAAAAAAAAAAAAAATGTATGTGGTGGATACTTTGTAAACTAGACCAGAGGCCTTAAAATTGCATAATAAACCAGCACAGTGGTGGGAATGCTTTCCCTGGAGGGTTCAGATTCTCAAATTATTAGCATTACGAAGAAAACTATTTGTCTAAGGAGAATAAAAAATCGCTGATTTGTAATTTTGCTTGTTTCTTCTCATGAGCTGGAAACAACTAGATTAAGTTGGGTAACATGCAGTTCTCAGCTGTAGGTCTGCGGAGGACTAGAACGCAGCGTCGGTCTCATGACGTTCAAATAGGATTATCACTAACCACTTTTAAAGCAGGTATATCAGTATATCGACGGGTTAGTTGCATTCATGTTATCCTCCCCTCTCTGCATCCTTTTCCCACTTTATTTTCATTTATTTCTTTTTCTTTTCTTCGTCCCAGTTTCAGTTCCAGGAATCATACTTTTTTGAGACTATGATGAAGACATGGCCAGTTTTTCACATACCACGGCTATTCGACAGTTACGGTTGAGTTTCATTTCACGTGTTTTTGAGTCTGTTAAGATTAAGGCTGGTTCTTAGAATCTATGGTTGTGGTACATCTCCTTCAGTCTACAGATTTAAAACAATTTTTTTTAAATTTTTTAAGTCATCTTTCTACCCAACGTGGGGCTCGAGCTCAAAACTCTGAGATCAAGAGTCATGTACTCCACCGACTGAGCCAGCCAGGGGCCCCCGTCTACCGATCTTCAATTAATTAATGAGTTGCTCTGCTTTCATCTTTGATCAAAAATATGATTGCTTTTGCCAATAACTTTGCCAACATATCATTTTTCACTTGCAGAGTGTAGCTACATTTTCTGTGTTCTGGTGACACTTTGCCCTTTGAAATTAGGTGTGGAATTGTTTTTTATTTCCTCCGTGGTGTTTTGCCTCTCACTCTTTTTTTTTCCCCTTCTAAAGAAGAATTTTAAAAACTTATTGTGAACTTTCAAATTTCTCTTATTTCAGATTAGGTCTGTGTTAACTGCGATTTTCAACTTTGTATTTTAAGAGCAACTTGCTCATAGGAATTTGTCTTTGAAAGGGTTGGTTCAATCTCTCTTTGGAGAGGAACACTGGATTGAGAATAAAAATCCTGTGTTTTTGGCCATACTCTGTCACTAAATACATCAGTGATATTGGCCTAATGGTGTAATCTTGTTTATACCTCAATCATTGAAAAATGAGGAGGTTGGGGCAGATAATTTTTAACTAATTTAGAGTCTGGTATACTTCTGACATTCTATGCTTCTACTTTTATTTTTCTGGAATGTGAGAACAAAATATGGCCCTGTGCATACTGCAACTGTTACCTGTGACTTCTTTCTCAAGCAGATTAATAAATCTAGGCCATTGGCTTGCAATCTTTAGCCTTTAGTACTTTCACCTAGTAATCAACACCCTTGAGTTTACTGAAGACAGTACTGTTAAAACAGGAAGAAGCTGTATTTCTATCTCTGTAAATGCGACTAAGTCAAGCTTTTAAATAACAATCCATTTTTAAGTAGCTGCTGACCAGGTAGGCAATCGCGAAAAAGCTGGAAGGCCAAAGAACAGAAAACCAACCCAGCCACACACCAAGCAGAAACTCTCATGTGTCAGCAGCAGGCACAAGCATCCTTCAGCCCTCTTTGAAAAGATGTCATCACGTGCATGGGGAGGTACACCAATGCCTGAGGCAAACACGATGCCTGGCCAGTGCTATGTTAAAGTCCCCTACCTTGCAGCCTTCACACGTGATCACTCCGTAGTGGATCCCGGAGGACTTATCGCCACAAATTTTGCATGGTATCACTTCAATTTGTGCTGAAATGGGAAAAGAGACATTTTTGAGTTTCATCCTTTTGCTCTCCTGTCTCCCTCCCCTCCTCTTCCCAGCATGACCTTAGGATTTGAGGACGCTGGGGTGGGGTCGCCCACCACTACCGGAGAGAAAGGGCAGCCATCTACCACTGTTTGCTTTGTTTTTCTAAAACTGAAATTTATAAGCAGGAATCAGAAGTTTTCTAAACTCTTAGTTCACTGCTTCCTCTTTTTTAAGCTTGACCTGGTTATTAAGTTGACTCAAAAATCCCTTGAACCTGTGGCTTTGGTTTTCTTATTTTGCACTTCGAACACGAGGTCACTGAGAGCTATCCCATGCCTCATTTCAACAGCATTTTAAATAAGTAAATAAAGCAAAACTGGAAGGGATGGCGGCTTTTATACATGATGTGACTGGATGTTTACTGGTGAAAATGTCAAGGGTGACAATATTTATTGATCATACTCCACATGACCACGAAACTAATAAAAGTTATCGACACAAGATATGATAAATTAAGGACACAAATAATTTCACTAATACAATAAAATTAATCCATGGAGAAATCAGGGGAAAATGATAAAAACAGGTGGCTACTATGACTTTAACACAAAGTAATTTCATGGGGTTGAAGACATCTGGGCCGAGTTTGAATATTGTGTATGATGAGGTTAGGCAGATGTGAAGGGCAAAGGGCATTTCTGCCAGCAGAATGCAACAGAAGAGGTCTGGAGTGACAATAGCTCATGATCATTGGGACAGACAACTCAGCTCTACTGGAAATGTGGGCCATGTGGTTGGGTAGAGGGAGTGATATGAGATTATGGAGCTCCTGGGAGTTAGTAGAGGAATTTTCACCTGATGCCACTGGCCATAAGGATTCAAGGAAGGGAATAAGGTGAAGACATGTTGGAAGTGGTGGTTTGGGTCCCTTAGAAGGGTGGGTTCAGCCAGCTGAACAAAATGAAGCAGAAGACCAATTCAAAGGCTATTCCAAAGCTGGTGTTAGGAGATCAAAGTATGGATTACATCAGTGGCAGGAGAAAGGGAGAGGAAGAAACAAATAGGAATTTCAATCAGGATCAATAAAAGAAAGGACACAGAGGTGGAGACTGATGGAGAATCAAAGGTGACTTCAGCTTCACCCTTGAGGGTCAGGTTCAACAGCAGGTTTGACACAAATGGGGCTGCTGGTAAGGCAACTACTTTGTGGAATGTGGTGGGGCATGGGATTTCCAACTCTCCTGTGTGCACGGGTAGGCACCTGTAGATGGAAACTTTTGGAAAGATGATTTTAAGTCATCAGCATTGAGGTTATGGATGAATCCATGAGATAAACTTTATTTAGAATATAGTAATTCCTATGTCTCTGGTAGTATTCTAAGTGCTGTTAAAATTGTACACACCAGGAAGAGCTGCTATTCCTGTTCCCAATTTAAAATAATTATGCAAAATATGCCTCAAAATGCTTTGTACATCAATCTGCCGTTTGGATGCTTTTCTACAGTTTCTCACCCTGGAATATACAAAACAGATAAATGTAAGACATAACCCTCTTTCTCTTATTGTTTTGCATTTTTAAAAAAGAGAATACTTAGCTTTAGGAGAGTGTATTCAATTTTTTGAAACCAAGTATTTCATGGTAAGTTCAAGTCATCTTTATGAGCAAAAAATTCGGCGTTATGGCCCTATTTTTTATATGAGAAAACTGAGGATCGAAGTGGTTAATGATGCCCTTGAGCTGGTTTGGGAGACGGCAACTAGAAATTAGCCAGCTTTCCCAATACTTTGTTCAGTAACCCTTTCCCTGCCTACCTCAGGGTTCGGATATGAATGCAATTTTGAATTCCTATATTAGTCCAATAGCACCAGCCAAAGAGATAATGATAAAAACATCAGGAGAGGAGACAAAGTCAACTAAAATAGTTATTAGCCTAAGTATTTATATTAGTTCTGTTCCTTTAGCTTTCAAATGAGATGAACTGGTAATTGTTTTCAAGGTTTTGTGATGGGGGAAAAATGTGAGATTTGATGTAACTCTATTCTCTTTTCCTGGATTCCTGTCCTTAATCTGTTAGTGATTGGGTCCACGGCCAAGACCAAATTCATGTTCTTTGGTTTATCAAGTTTAGCTGACAAACGTCATAGATCGGTGAGGATTAAATGAGATATTTTATGTGAAGTGCCTTGCAAAGAGTAAAGAACTACAAAATGTCAGTCCTCATCAGCATCAGAATTACTGTTAGCTGGTATTTCTAATGCTATTGGACAAGAATTATGACAGACCACGTTATTATTCCTCTATTAAAAAATCTTATTTATGGAACTCAAAAGAGTGACACTATACATTATTTGTACTTTTTTTTTTTTTTTAGTGATAACCTTTCAAACAGGAGACTCTTTATAATGATTACAAAACTGACTAAAAATAACAGGTACCCGCTGTACAGTTGTTAGGCGTCTATGATATTAAGTCAGAGGCACTCTTTGCATAAATTACTCCCCAGGGAGTAACTTACACGTGGGGAGAATCTGCTTCAATAAGTTCTTAATTATAAAATGATCTAACTCTAAAGGAAATGAAAATAGAGGTAATTTGCCCCCCAGGGTGTGAGAAGATGTTTTTGAAAGCCACAAAGGTTATCTTATACAACTTGGAAAATACAAACGGGAGAAGGAGTGATTCAATAGAGCATCTGCATATTTATACATATTTATTATCCCAGCTCAACGTGTAATCCTGAAGAACCATAAACATTTTAACAGTATTTTTAAAGAGAAAGAAGAGGGTATATGTGTGTTGCTATGTGTGGGAAGGGATTATCAATTTGGAAAACCTAGGACCGTTTTTACCTATCATGGCAGAACAGGTCATCTGAGGCGTATTATAGGTAAAGATAAATTTAAATAATGTAAAGGACTAATTCTATTCTTTTGCCTTCATTTAAAATAAACTGCTTCTGCGCTAAAACATCACAACTCGTACTGTGTATTTTATAAAGCGTGTCATGCAGTGAACGCAGATCCGCGGACATGCTATTTATCACGGGTCCAAGCTGAACTTCCAGGGAGGATGTGCTGGCTTGGACCACACCAGCTGTGACAGTGAAGGCGCTCTAAGGTAACTGAAGGGGGAGTTCAACTGTCCTGCTTTTGTGTGACTCGAGGATTAATTCAACAATAGTGTTTTCTGAGAGACAAACACAGAGGAGCCGGGATGCCCTGAGAGACGGCTTGAGATGTGCTCATTTCACAGTTCCCCCATTTCTTTTTTTTTTTTTTTAAGATTTATTTATTTATCTGACAGAGATCATAAGTAGGCAGAGAGGCAGGCAGAGAGAAAGAGGGGGAAACAGGCTCCCCGCTGAGTAGAGAGCCCGATGTGGGGCTCAATCTCAGGACCCGGGGATCATGACCTGAGCTGAAGGAAGAGGCTTTAACCCACTGAGCCACCCAGGTGCCCCAGTTTCCCCATTTCTTATATCTTCTGCTCACTTCCATTTTCCTACTGGCAATCCTCTGTGGAGACTTAAGTTAAAATTTTATTTACCAACTAGATCTTTTTGTTTATAAAAGCAATCCTAGATAATATTTCGGAAATGATATTCGTACAATATCAAAGAATATTATGAAAGATTTGAAAGAATTTGATGTTTTACCTTATATAAGATCACATTAGGAAGTACAATTAGTTTAACACCCCCTGATTTGGCAGGCAGGTCCTATTCAACAACTATCAACTAGTCACAGTTGGTCTCTTCTTTGAAGATGGCAGTTCTCTCTTCTCCCCTCCTCCCCCGGTACCTCCTGAAGGCTCTCCCTTGCTTAGAGCCCCTTACTATAGCATCGCACTAAGTCACCGTGTGTTCAGTGCTTCCTGATGATCAAAATGTACGTGTCTTTTGTTCTGCTCCCTCAGAACCCCCCGCTGCTGAAGGCAGGTGTGAAGTTAGATTAACTAATCCAGGCGAATGCATGCACTAGGAAATGCATCACTTTGATGCATCAAAATACGTTCATTCTTAAAAGAATCCGCCAGGCACGGTAGTAGTAGTGGACTGTCGGGTACTGTCTGGTTGAAGGAAACTGCGTATGTTCTTGCGGCACTCAGTTCCCCACTCCAACTTCTACAACTCAACCTGGCCATTTTTATCGTCAGGGCATTTTAAGTCCGTGGAGGAAAGTGTCCAGGTTAAAAAAAAAAAAAAAATATATATATATATATATATATATATATATTTGACAAAGAGGGAGAGAGAGCACAAGTAGGGGGAATGACAGGCAGAGGGAGAGGGAGAACCAGGGTCCCCACTCAGCAGAGAGCTCGACATGGGGCTTGATCCCAGAACCCTAGGATCAGGACGTGAGCCAAAGGCAGATGCTTAACTGACTGAGTCACCCAGGTGCCTCAGGACTTTTTTTAAAAAAAATTTTCTACTGAGACCAAAGATCATTTGTGTAACTCCTAAAAGCAGTAGTCCTAATTTTCTTTCTTTCAGTACAACCAAGAGATTCCACATATTCCCTTTTATAAAAAAGGCTTTAAGCAGGGGTGCCTGGATGGCTCAGTTGGTTAGGTATTTGCCTTCAGCTCGGGTCATGGTCTCAGGGTCCAGGGATCAAACCCTACATCGGCTCCCTGCTCAGTGGAGATTCTGCTCTCCTTCTCTCTCTCTCTCTCTCTCTCTCTCATAAATAAAATCTTAAAAAAAAAAAAAAGGCTTTAAGCAATACAGATTTCCCATGTTTGGAGTGAAGAGAAGTAATCAGAATCTTGTGATTGGGGTGGATGTATATTTTGGAATAGATCTGCAAGTGATTCTGCTACAGTAAGGCTCCCTCCCATTGAGGATTAAATGAATCAAGCTGTGAACTAGGAATTCTCTGTAGCATGTGAACCACCTGCAAAGGAAATAAAGCCCAGGGACAAGCCTATAATCTGAAATTACTAAGGAGTGACCAAGAAGTTTCCATTTGTTTGCTGACCTTTGGTTTGGGGTATATTATTAGTATCTTTTGTTTTCTGCCTTTTTTCTTTTTCTTTTTAAAAAGATTTATTCATTTATTTGAGGGGGGCTGGGGCAGAGAGAGAGAATCTCAAGCAGATGACCCACTGAGAGTGAAGCCAGGGTCAGGGCTCGATCCCAGGACCCTGAGATCATGATCTGAGGTAAAATTAAGAGTTGGATGCCCAGTGGACTGAGCCACCCACGCACCCCCATTTTTCTTTTCCTGAAGGGAAGTAAGAAACATTTGCCCCATCTGCAATAACTTCCATTCCTGGATACTGGGTTTACCCCTCAGTTTCTGTTTCCCAGAATTTTGCAGTTATGCTAAAAGTGGGCAGAGCAGGAAAAACTCTTACTGTCGGAGTGAAGCAAAATTTGCACATACAAAACTTCCAATAAGGTTGACTATTTTGGTTAAAATTCCTTTTCCACATGGTCTCAGTAGCTGTGGAAGTTGCAGCTCACCTACCGTTTGTGGCAAGTCCTAATCAAAAATCCCTGTTCGTAGTCTCTCCCTCTCTCACTGGCAAACTGGTAAGTTTCTACCTCTATTAGGCATACAATCTTCTGATGTCAGATAAGAGCAAACCTACAGGATAAAGCGAGTATTTCTAAGATCTGGTTTCACTGCAACTCTGATTTATCAGAAAAGAGCGGAAGTGCGGAAAAATGAGACCCTTAGGAAAAAAGCAGAAGTCTCTGAGCTTTTGCATCACGCTATGTGGTGACTCTAAAAGATTCCTGACGTCGGATCAGGTATGCGTTCACGTGTGTCTCAACGGGGCACACAGCATCTTTAATCCCAGCTTCCTGCTTAAATACCAAATACAGTGCATGCAGCTCAGTACACTCTAATTCCTACTAGAATTCCTCTAATTCCTCTATCAGCATTTGGGATCTCCCTTTCTTCTTAAACTCTCCTCTGTAATATTCTGGGTGGTAGACGGTGTGAGCCTTTGGCTCCATTCAGTTTAGACAGACAGCTTCTGAATGACCTGCAGGTAACATTTATTTTTATATTATTATATCCCATATGTCACTGGGAGCAAGAGTAAGAAAAAATTACCGTCATATGAGAATGGCAAAAAATGATTTTTTTCAAAGGCCTGATTTATAGGATTATCATGAAGGGCGTTGATTTATCTTCCAGAGGAACATTCAGCCCCAAAGAGTTGCTTGCCAACTGTAACTCCTCAAAAGACCGAAACAACAGAGAAGAGAATGAGACCAACAAAGGACAGTAGGAGCAATTAGCGTCATCATCAACAGCAATTACTGAGAGTACGTTAAATATCCCCCTTGGAAGTCGTAGTGGTTTTAAACTCATTATTTATGAATTGATTCCCATTAGCTACATCTTACCCTATCAGAGTTTTAATTACAACAAGATAATGTGTGTGTAGGACCTGACATCATTCAGGATAAAAGCAGTCATGTCTTTGGTGACCACCCACAGTGTGGCCAGCACACCAGTGGCACTGGCATGACCTGGGGGCATGTCAGAAATGCCACAAATCAAGACTTTCCCAAGACCAACCGAATCAGAATTGGCTTTTTAACAAACTGCCTAGGGCAGCATTCAGGTTTGAGAAGAAGTGCCCGGTGATGTCCAGGCAATTACAGTTGTAGCTATTCTGAGAACGAATGGAATTTTTAATTTCTCTGGCATTAAGGGAAATTAAAAAGTTAATGGGACTCAGGCAAAGGAGTTTCTGCTGTTGTCTGTTAGGTATTTCTCTTTTGTTCAAAAGGCAGGAGGAAGGACACTCGAAGAGTTTGTTACAAAAAACCCTTGTCATTAATTGACAAGGCAGAAGAAAGAGAAGCCAGTGTATGACCAGAAACATCTTGCATTACTGTGATTAACACTCGGTGTACCGGGTTTCCTTTACAGATTTTAACGATTGTCAGCTGGGTCTACATCTCTTCCCACTGTAACCCTGTGTGGTAGTATGTCCTCCCCCCACTTTCTGCGGACCTGTTTTTGGGGTCTGACCACTACTAGCTCACTCACTGGATGCTCTTCAAAAAAAGCCTTTTGAGGAGATTTTTAAAAGTAATTTTTCTATTTTAAATTTTTAAGTACACAAAGTTTACTCCATTTTGGTGGAGATAAGGAGGTCAAACAATATTTGCAAAGAGATGAACTCATTTCAGCTCTCCGTGGTAATTCTGGAGAGGATACCTTCGGAAAGCTACCCCATCTGGAGGAGCCTTATTCATTAACACAGAGCTCAGTAGTCATGATGGCTTCTCACGGCCTTCCTCCCGTCTATCATCATACTGTCCTGAGCCCTACCATCAAAGTGTGGTCCCTCACCAGCAGCACTGCATGTCCTGGGTGCTCGCTAGAAATTCAGGCCTTAGCTTCTACCTTGGACCAAGATAATCAGAATCTGTACTATAACAATGTTTCCGTGATTCATACGCACAGTGAAATTTGAGAAGTTCTGGAAGAAAGAAGGAGAAGGTATTCTACAATTTAACTCTCAGAGAGTCTACCCCTAAACCACAACTCCATGTGAGGAGACTTTCATCTCAAAAAAAAAAAAAAAGACATGGGGCCCCTGGCTGGCTCAGTCGGAAGAACATGTGACTCCTGATATCAGGGTCATGAATTTGATTCCCACATGGGAGTGTAGAAATTACTTAAATAAATTTTAAAAACTTAAAAGGAGATGTGTATTCTTGAGAGCTAATTTTTTTTCAGTTATATAAAGAAGAAAACAGCGATTATTTTGCTTCAGTGAAAAACCAGTCTCTCTGCAGTTCCTTCTTTTGTTCCTGAGCCTCTTTCTCTAGTCTTCATTTAGCTGAAATCTTCAACAGAAAGCTCATGTTTATGCAGCACCCCCTTCACTGAAGGAGAACAGGAATGGAGAACTCCACACACCAAGTCACACAGATGACTCAGAACAGGCAGACTTCATTCCCTTGATAAAAATTCAAAAACATCAAAACCCCCTCTTTCTGGGAGATGAAAAAAATATAGGTTTTCTATGTTAAATATCAAATTGCATTAAGACAGACAAATTACAGACAGGAAAAAAAAAATTAGAAAACAAGAATGTGACCGAGGGCTTCTAACCAAAATATTCAGAGTTTTCAAAATTCAAAAAAAAAAAAAAAAAAAGGGCAAAAGGCCAGAACAGACACCACAGCAATGATGTATGGATGGCAAATCAGCATACGAGGAGATGTTCAATGTTGTATGTCATTAGGGAATTACAAATTAAAACAACAATGTGATGCCACTACACACTTACCAGAATGACTAAGATCTAAAAAACAAAACAAAATTATAATACCAAATGCTGGCAAGGATGCAGAGCAAAAGGAATGCTTATTTGTTGCTGGTGGGAATGCGAAATGGGACAGCAGCTTTGGAAGTTTGGCAGTTTCTTATAAAACTACACGGTCTGACCACATGACCCAGCAACTGAATTGGCAACCTACAGCCACACAAAAACCTTTGCATTAATGTTGATGGCCACTTTATTCATACTTGCCCCACAAATGAGATATTCATTAATAGGTGAGTGGATAAACCAACTACATTGCATCCAGACAAGAAGTATCATTCAGTGATTAAAAAGAAGGGAGCTATGAAGCCATGAAAAGACATGGAAGAATCACATATGCATAAGGTAAATGAAAGAAGGCAGTGTAATTCCAACCATATTACATTTTGAAAAAGGCAAAATAGAGACAGTAAAAAAACAAAAAATCAGTGCTTGCCACAGATTCAGGGGATGAAGGGGAATATAAATAGATGAAATATAGAATTGTTAGGTTAGTGAAATTATTATGCATGGTATAATGATGCATAAATATCTATCCATTGGTCAACACCCATATAATGATAAAACACGAAGAGTAAACCTGATATAAAGTACGGACTGTAGTTAATCATGTATCAGTATGGGCTGCCCCAACTTCTTACTAAACATGCTTCCAGACGCAAGGGACACAAAAGCAAAAATGAGCCATTGAGGTTTCAAGATAAAAAACCTTCTGCACAGTGGAGGAAACAATCAACAAAACTAAAAGACAACCTACAGAATGGTAGAAGATATTTGCAAATGACATATCAGATTAAGGGCTAGTATCCAAAGTCTATAAGGAACTTCTCAAACTCAACACTCCAAAAATAAAAAAAATCCAGTCAAGAAAAGGGAAGAAGATATGAACAGATATGAACAGAAACTTCTTCAAAGAAGACATACAAATGAAAAAAAAAAAAGACATACAAATGGCTAGTAGACACATGAAAAAATGCTTAAATCACTCATCATCAGGAAAATACAAGTCAAAACCACAGTGAGAGACCACCAGTCATAATGGCTAAAATTAATAACTCAGGAAACAACAGATATTGGTGAGGATGAAGAGAAAGGGGAGCCCTTTTACACTGTTGGTTGGAATGCAAACTGGTACAGCCACTCTGGAAAACAGTACAGAAGGTCCTCAAAAATTTAAAAATAGAGCTACCCTATATATTATGTAGCATAATATATAATTACCCTATGTAGTGGTAGTGCATAATATGTAATATTACATATTACATAATATTATGTAATTATGTAATAGTGCATACCTAATATGCACTACTAGGTATTTATCCTAAGGATACAAAAATAGTGATTCAAAGGGGCACCGGTACCCCAGTGTTTACAGCAGCAATGTCCACAACAGCCAAACTATGGAAGGAACCCAGGTGTCCACTGAGAGATGAATGGATAAAGATGAGGTGTATATGTATGTATGTATGTAGGTGTATATAGATATATATATCTATCTTTACACACACATACACACACACACACACACACACACAATGGAATAAAACCCAGCCATCAAGAAGAATGAAATCTTGCCATTTATAACGATGTGGATGGAACTAGAGTGTATTATTCTAAGCAAAGTAAGTCAGTCAGAGAAAGACAAATACCATATGATTTCACTCATATGTGGAACTTAAACAAAACTTATGTATATAGGGTAAAGGAAGGAAAAAATAGAGTAAGATAAAAACAGAGAGGAAGGCAAACCAAAAGAGACACTTAACTCTAGGGAATAATCTCTGGGCTGCTGGAGGGGAGCTAGGTGAGGGGATGAGGGTAACTGGGTGATGGGCAGTAAGGAGGGCACTTGATGTAATGAGCACTGGTGTTCCATGCAGCTGATAAATCACTACATTCTACCTCTGAAACTAACAATAGAAAAATCTAAAAATAGTAAAAAGAAAAAAAGAAAAGGAAGAAAAGAAAAGAAAAGAAAAGAGAAAAACAATGTATCAGTATTGGTTCATCACTTGTAACAGATATATCTCACTCATGCAAGACATTAATCAAGAGGAAACTGCATGTGAGGGGGTAAGTACATCTATGGAACTCTATTCAACTGCTCTGCACATCTGTAAGTGCACTAAAAATTCTATTAATTATCAAAAATGATTGAATTACACAAAAGTACTTCTTTTGATGGAGGTGGTCAGGATCCTCTGAGATAGCCCAAGATTAGACAAGCAAGGAATACTTTAAAAATAATTAATTCTGCAAGTATTTGTTTTTGGCCACAAATACAAGCATGTCCAAGTTTCTGTCTTCAGAATGAATCCAGTGATTGTACAGCCCCACAGAGGTCTAAATAATTTGAATGCAAGGCAGACTGAGAGAGTGCTAGAAGAATATGGAGTAGAAGATGTTGATTTCAAGTAGGAGACGCTTGGGAAGGTTTGGCAGGTGAGGTGGTTTAGATAGTGAACAGAACTTCAAGTGGTAAATAGGTAGGAAAATGTCAAAGTTAAAATTGGTGACTAAAGATTGAAAGAGGAAAATCCAATTATGAGAGTAAAATTCTAGATGAGCTATTTAAACTTATCTTGGGGGCTTAGTTATTGGCGTTAAGTGAACAGTAGAACAGAATGCTTTTAGAACTATCATACGGCTAGGCTTTCTATCTGTAGTCACATGCATCTGGTTGAACTACACGAAATTGCCACTTTTTTTGTGTGCAAGGGAGCACGCAGGATTGGCAGTTTCATATGGCTCGTGTAGTATGGCTCAGTGCTCTAAGAGGTGGTCTGTACGCTACTTTCTTTTCAACAATACTTGGAAAGACCAGTTAACAGGGACATACATGATGAATATGAAAATCAAGACATCCTATTATGTATCTGAAGATAGAAGATTCAAAGGTTGGAACAGGAACACTAACTAATTAAACACAGACAGAAAGAGACACACATCCCCTGCAAGTAACTGAAGTTTGGGATGGAAACCACACAATACTACTTCTCATTTTCTTCATTGGTAAAGCAGAAGAGACCATTCTGGAAGCTCTCAGCCCTTATTTAGTGAGTTCAAAAGGAAGAAAAATACATCTTTCTCTGCTTGGTGGCAAAAAAAAAAAAAAAAAGGCTAAATCTCTTGAAGTATGTTTAAAAAGAGACAAGGCAGGACCACAGGGAGAAGAACTAGGTTATATTCTAAAAGGCAGTGATCAGAATCCAATTTCAATGCCTTTGCTCTGGAAAAGAGAAACCTTATAAAATAAAAATGGTATGTCATCCTCTTGTAAGGTATTTGGGTGGATTATTGTCCTGCAAGAAGACAATATCCACATAAGTTCAGAATGTTAGCACTATATTAACTTTTTTTTTTTCCTGGTGCCATAATCTTATTTAACTGGCTCATAATGTGCTACAATTTGCTTGGATGGCCCAAAACTGAACTCTTTCATATTTATAAACACATCTTTTTTTATATTCCCCTAGCTATTAATACAGCAAATTATTACATAAGCAAACTTTAGGACATACATGAGAGTTTTATGTCTGTTTTATGTGTCAGAGAGAAGGAGAGACAGTGAAATGGAAAAGGAATTGTCAATACGAAGACTTGCTTTGCCATTGGACAGTTGATTTGGTGAAAAATTTGTCTGAAGAGACACTCCAATATGACATGAGGCAGTTTTAGCTTATAGGATAAACACTTCGAACATTTAATGGCGTCACTGAATATTCTATAAGAACTCGGATTTTAGGCCCTCATTTTAGGCCCCCTCTGCAAGAGCTCTGACTCTGTTTTTAACAGCTAATGCTACCATCGCAAAATGTACTGCAAGTTTCTGTGCTGAGAATTACATCATCATATCATGTATGTCCTAGCCAAGGCAGGTATGGGCTCAGTTTCATCCTTACATAAATAGCCTTTCCAAAAAAAGGAGACATGCAGATTTTAAAGGAAGGAGTTTGCATCTTCACGCCACACCAGAAATTATTTTAGAGGTCAAATGATAATTCAGGATGTCACTTTCGAAGCTCTAATAACTTCTCCCTACGCCAAACATCACAAAGGCCCTCTGTCAATGTAGGCAAAGGTTTAGGGACCAGCAAATGGAGAATTAGGAGTGCCCAGCTCCCTTGAAGACCGAATGCCCGTTCTGCTGATACTGCACACTTTCCCTAAAGAGATTACCAGCATAATCCTAAATATTATAGGACCCAAGCTATCTTATTTTTGAGCTCATCAGATCCAGCATGCTGCATGTAATCTGTCACAGCTTTATTCAGTGTTTACGTAAGCTGGCAAAAAGGGGTGTAGGAACAAAGGTGACCAAGTACTAAGAACAAATACCGTGATTTTCCAATTTCACTTTAACAAGTTTCCTTTGTTGTTGTCTTTTTTTTTTTTTTCTACAACCAGAAGATTCACAATCATTGATAGTTTTTGACAGCGTCTGCATGGAGATGTTTATGGTCGGCCCGTCTGTTAGCTGTGTTTCTTATACATTAATTTACACCCTAGGCCTTTTGAGGCTATCAGTGGACTGAATCAGTAGGAGAAAGGGAAGTTTCCTTTTTCCTGTCATTTCTTTAGAGGTCTGAATTACTTCGAAGCCGCAAAGATACTTATTTGGGGGGGGGGGGGGAATAACAGAGGAAAGAGACTGGTGAAAACTACAGATTGCTGAGCACAGTACTAAGTATTCTACGGTAGTAACTTTTAAAAGAAGCTGCAGATTTAATTTAGCATATTCCTCTTAATTCCACTAAAATTGAAAAGGAAAGTAAAATATTTGTTTCTCTTTGCAGAACGTAAATACACATTTGCTCATATAATTTATTTAAAAAATGTGTGTGAACACACGCGTAAGCTCTTAAAATCAAACACTGTGTTTTCTGTAATTTTGCAACAGAGGGGAAAACTCCTGTTCTTTTCCCCACCAAATCAGGAGAGAAAGGAACATTTCTGTTCACCTGTCAGCTGCTGCTAATTGTTAATTCAGACGCAAAGAGGATTAAGTGCATAGACGTTAATATGTCCAGTGTTATTAATTTCTAAACAACAATAGCAACAATATCCTGAGTAAATCGGTCAGTAGTAAGGATAAATAGTGTTTAAAGAATCCATTGATGTCAGAACTGCAATCTGCTTGTCATGGCTTCTTTCACCAAGACGGTCTTTAAAAACATACATTTGAAATCAGTGAATAATTGCTTTAAAATAATATCCATTCTTTTCTAAAATTGCAAGCACCAGGAAGCTATCAACAGGCAAAGATGTAATTTTCAGTTTACATAATATCCAAAGGACTTTTAGTTTGATTAGTAACTTTTTTTGCATGGTGGTAAGATTTGTATTATTTGAAACAATAATTGTGTTAATTTACATTTTCATATTTTCAACTGTTGTTCATTGCTCTCTAGTCCTAGGGAAAGTAGTACAGCAAATCATCCATCATATTGTCCTGATATGTTTTTAAAACAAATGCTCAAAACCAATCTCAAAACACGATGAGATAATATGCATTCAGGGAACGAGGTACTAACTTGTAAAAAAATTTAGGAGAAAAACTCAAATATGATTCACCTTATTATTAGTAATCACTCAACCAAATAGATTTCCTTTTTTGGAAACTAGTTTTCTTACGTATGAGAAACTGCCTGGCATCATATAACCATAACGTGAATTTTTTAAAAATCAGAGAAAGTAAAATGGTCCTAACGGTAGTAATGCCAATGACTAAAATCAGAGCCACAAAACTGTGACAAGGCTGTTCCCAGAGTTAACCTCATGCTAGGGTCATGTGACTACCTGAATTCATTCTCAAAACTTATGCATTTGGTAATATAGGATATGGTAACACTCACATATAAATATGTTCTCCAGGGGAAAATAAAGCCTGTGTGACTTTATTACAGACATTCTCAAGTCAGAAAATATGTATTGTTCCCACCCCTAGCCTTCAATTCATTTTGCCGAGAGCTTCTACCCGCTTCCTGTTTGCCTGAAGGACAGTTGGTACAGCTAAGCATCTGAAGACAGAAGAAAACGCAAAACTCACCAGTGGCGTCAGCTTTACTCTTGGGCTCGTTCTCACACATTTTGACGTAGCAATTACAAGTCTAACTGAAAAATATTGCACTTTTCCCTGGAGGTCTGACGACTGCCCTGATGTTACTCCACAACTAGAATCCCAACAGACTGCATTAATGAGATTACATGAAGGAGGGAGTTAAAGGTATCAACTGTTCCATTTCATTAAGTGAAGGTTGATTGCCTGCCCAGGCAAGGGAGGCCGCAGGGAGAATATTGGCTTTTCCTTCGGATACTACTTAGTCAGGAGGTAAGGCAGCGTTTGCTAAATCACAATCAACAGTTTAAGAGCTGAGTATCCTTCCCCACACCCCCCCCTGCATCCAGCCCCCAGAACTGTTATTTCTGCACTGAAATTCTCCTTCGTTCTCAACCCCTTGGAAGCTGATCCAAGAGGCCCATGGCATGTAACAAGGGTCATCTCTGTGATTATAAGAGTATAATGTACATTTTCTTTGGAATTACTTTGCTCCCATGAGTTGAGACCCTCTCTGGAGGTCCAGGGATGAAGGATGGACCTGTTCTTCCAAATGCTGGACCCCAGCTGTCCACGGAGTACTTAAAACAGCCTACAGGCGTTTTACAGAAGAAAACACACGTGCCCTACACCATGCCCGTGGCAACAGTGTGTTCTAACCCTAACCTGACCTCAACCCTGGGCTTTAAAGTGACTTCATTTTCCCCAATTGCCTCAGTGCTCCCACTTGTAAAATAAGAAGGACAAAGACACACGGACAGAAATTTCTGACTTCATGACTATCATGGCTAGGTAAAAACTGCTTTAACTCCTACAGAGAAGAGCACTATTTTTATGCACGAGCAAAATGCTCTCCCGAGGGGCAGCTTTATTTAACCCTTGCTTAGGTTCACCATATGGATTCACTGATGGACTGCAATGCTTTCTCTTCACCTGTCACCTCCTGCTACCACCTGGGACAGCTCTCATTTTCTTTTCTCTAATCACCTGTCACAAATGGTTTCTTGATCTCCCTCCCTTCTCTTCCTCTCTTTTCTCAAGCACCTGTGCTTTTTCTTGGCCCACACTGTACTGGAAAATGCTTTTCAGCGGGAAGAAAGGCAAGGAGTGGTCAGGTGGATTGGGGAGGCTGCGGCCAAGCCCATCGATATTACTCGTGATGGAGCTGAGCCCACTGGTTTCCAACTTTGGATGCCCATTGGAATAATGTGGAGAACTTAAAAATATCAATGCCCAAGGATTTCTGTCTTATCTCTTGTTGATTTGTTCAGTGTGGGGGCCAAGGTATCTGGAATTTTTAAACATTTCTAGAGTGATTCTAACGGGCAGCCAGGACTGAAGCCCCTGGAATGTTCCTGAGTCACCAGAGACACATGTTAAATGTATAGATTCCTGACTCCCTGCCATTACTGAGTCTGGATCTTCTGAAGAGGAGCTTGGGAAGCTATGCTAATAAGTGCTCATGCATTTGCAACAATTAGTTTGGGGAAAACCCTGGACTTGGAATTAAAGCATCTCTTTTGAATTCTTGGGTAAATTACTTAACGTTTTTTGTGCCTCAGGTTGCATATCTGTAAAATAAGATCACAACACGTACCCACTAGATCACTGACCACTTCATCCATCATGAATCCCACCCTGGGATCCTATTTCTCCACCATTCATGGATACTAGTGTTCTTCATTAATCCTTTTTAGGTGCTTACATTTCACCTTGACTATAAGCTCCTTAGGGATAAGCACTCTCTGTGCGCTTCCAGGTATCTAGCATAGAGAGTCAATAAAATGTATGGAGCCCATCAGTGACAGCAGCGAGCCACCATCCGGGGAGAGGGGAACCATACAGAAGTCTGTCTACTCCCACCGTTTCCTTCACCTTCCTAGCTCAGCTTTGGGCCACAGTGAGCTTATTTGCTTGTTCCTCTTCTGTGGAAATGAGAGAAGGTTAAGAAGAAAAAGCGTTTCCCTCTTTTTGTTCTTTATTTACTCACAATTGGTTCTCAGCATAGGAGCAAGGAGGTTGGGACAAACAAATTCTCTTAATTTCCTCTTTCCCCTTAATCTACTACTCTTCCCCTCATCCCCTCTGTCTGACATTTAATTGCCTCTTTGGACCGTTGTCCCATTGGTTTCCGTCTTTCTTCTGTCCCGTTGGTGGATCTCTTTTTCTCCGGTTATAAGTATTATCATTAATTGACCTCTCCTCCCGGATGGCTCTCCCTCCACCCCACCCCAGGTAGGCAGAGGCCATTATACGCCGGCCACACTAACGTGTACTTAGACTGTCCCTGGTATCACAAGACATTAAGCTAGTGGCACAGAAAAGTTCTTAAAAAACAAAGAAACAGGTCACCTGGGTGGCTCAGTCAGTGAAGAGTCTGCCTTCGGCTTGGGTCATGATCCCAGTGTCCTGCAATGGGGTCCGGCAGAGGGCTCCCTGCTCAGCCGCGAGTCTGCGTCTCCCTCTACCCCTCCCCCCTGCTCAGGAGCCCCGCGCACGCGCACATGCATTCACGCGCTCTCATAAAATCTTAAAGAACAAACCAACCCCCAAAACAAACAAACACAAAACAACTCAAAATTCAGGGAGGAGGTGAGAGATGAAGCTTCTTCAACCAAAAAAGTGTCATAAAAGAGAAATGGCTTGATTTCATACGCAACTACCCCTCTTTAGCTTTGTGGTTCTCAAAGTGTGGTTCCCCAGACCAGCAGCATCAGCGGCAGCACCTGGGAACCTGTTAGAAACGCAAACTCTTGGGCCTTGCCCAGATCTACCCAATCAGAATCTCTGGCGTGTGTGGGGGAGGGGTGTCCAGAATTCCACGTGTTCACCACCCTCCAGGTGCTCCTGGGCACACTCCTGTTCAGAGCCATGGCTGTGCAGCCTGGCTTTTCCCCAGTCAGGCGGAGGGAGAGGTCATTTGCAGGCTGTCCCAGACTGGCTGTGTGGTTCGGACCAGTTACGAAGTCTTCTAAAACCTCGGCTGCATCACTTGTAAGATGGCCGTGAGAACACCCACCTAATGGAAGTGCGGACGAATTTAGAGGGAGATAATGAGATGATTCCTGTATTCAGCCTGGTCCCCAAGCACAAAATAAGCGCTCGGTAACCGTGCGCCATTGCTCTGTTATTACTTTAGAGGAGAAGGGGAAGGGTTTTGTACTTTAAAAAGCGCCACTCTTTGTTTTTACAAATTGTCTCAGAACCTAGCTGCACATTAAAATCACTTGGGGGAAATAGTAGAAAAATATCTGATTCCCAAGAGACTCACTGGAAACTAATTCAGTAAGAAGTTTTGGAAGTGAGATCGGGCATTTTTACTTTTATTTCACAGAAGATACCCAGATGATTCTGTTTTATTTAAAGATTTTACTTATTTGTCAGAGAGCAAGAGAGCACAAGCCGGGGAAGCGTCAGGCAGAGGGAGAAGCAGGCTCCCTGATGAGCTGGGAGCCGGATGTGGGGCTCGATCCCAGGATCCTGGGATCATGACCTGAGCCGAAGGCAGACACTTAACCAACTGAGCCACCCAGGTGTCCCAGATGATTCTGATATACACTGTAAAACAGTGTTATATATTAAACTCAATATTGCCATGAAAAAGAGGTGTGAGATTAAATGCAGGTAAAAATTAATCATCTGTAAAGTCAGATGTCATATTCATTATTTCCATGATTTTGCCCCAGTGCATTGGCAGAAAAGTTTAGAGAAATGCTTAAACATAGGTTCTAGAGCAGTCCACCTTGCCATTACTGACATTTTAGACTGGACAATTCTTTTTTTCTGGGGAGCTTTTCTGTGAATTGTAAACATTCCTGTCTCTATCTGTCCGCCAGAAGCCAGTATCATCTAACAGCTGTGACAACCAAAAAGGTTTCCGAATGTTGCCAAATATCCCCTGGGGGATGAAGTAGCCCCCAGTTGATAACTGTAGTTCTCGAGTTTCAGTGTCTGGACACAGACCCAGGCTTTATTATTTAACAGCTCTCTGATCAGAGGAAGCTACAACCCCTCTGTGCCTCGGTTTCTACTCTTATGAAACGGAGGTAATAATAACACCCACCTCACAGAGTTCTGTGATCCTGTGCAAAGACAGAAGAGAAAATGCATCTAAAGCCTTGAGAACAGTATCTAGAGTGTGGTAGGTGTTATAGTCGGAATGTTTATGTCCTCCCAAATTCAGATGCTGAGATCCTAACTCCCAGTGTGATGGTAATAACAGATGGGACCTTCGGGAAAGGATTAGGTCATGAGCTAGCTCCCCATGAATGGGATTTGTGCCCTTCTCAAAGGACCCCAGAGAACTCTCTGGTTCTCTCTTCATGTGATGGGGATACAATGAGAAGTCAGCAGTCTGCAGCCTGCATGGGAGCTCTCACCGGATCCAACCTTGCCGGGACTCTGATTTCAGGCTTCCAGCCTCCAGGACTGGGAGCTATTTGTTGCTTATAAGCCACCAGTCCATGCCACTTTGCTGAGGTACCCTGAATGCGTACTAAGATACTACATATTCAGTAAATGTCAGCTATCATTTATGCGTGTGTGTGTGTGTGATGTTCTTATATATGCATATATACGGCATGTGCATGTGTTATGTTATATTGATGTAGATATCTCAATAGTCTTATTTTGATGCCAAAAAAAAACTGAGAAAACTCTTTGCTTGAAGTCTTTACATACAAGCTGTATATCCATTCATCAATCTGTCCCCTGAGTAATGAACCAGAATGACTAAATACTTGTATACGTGTTAAGGTCTACAGCTGGTGCAGAAGACAGAGGGAAGAGCAGAAGCCTGTCGGGATTGGAGTAGGGTTGTTCCACTCTTTTGCTGCTCTGCATTTTTAAGAAGTGACTTAGCCTCCCAAACCACTGCTTTGTCCTTTGTAATGTGGGGAAAATAATTACCGTTTCACGTATTTGTTTCAAAAATGTGAAAGCATATACATCAATATCCATCTTGCATACTGAAGGCATGCAAGAAACATTTAGTTCCGTAAAGTAGGAATCATATTAGTAGGAAACAAGGTGGGCATCGTCTCTGTCTTCATGGGCGTGTACTTCAAATGGCATCATTTTGTCTAAATTGACAAGGAAGCAGTGGAAAGTGTTTCTCCAGTCATGAAAACGTTTTGTTCTGTCAAAGTTGCATTTGCAAAATGAAGTTTCTGAAGCACACACTTAAAAATATATACACTTTAGTGTAGTCAAAACTATACGTTCTCCAGAAGGTGAAAAGAATGGTTAACCTATTGAAGGTTTTGTAAATGCAGTATTTACGCTACTTGTCAACATCCTTGGCCTCTATGCACTAGATGCCAATATCACCCTCTAGCTGTCACAGTCAAAAGGGTTTCCAAATCTTGCCCAGTATCCCTTGGGAGACACTTACCTTGTACAACCCATTTAAGAAAGTTCAACACTTTCCTTTTTAGACACCGTACAGTAGTGATCAGTGCTTTAATCAGTAGCTAAATTATTCTGGTGACAGAGCTTGTAAATATTTAACTTTGGTTCAAACCTGTATTATAAAAACCATTTACATGTCCAAGCATTTTCCCTACAGTGCTCCTATTTATTTTCCATTCAAGGGAAAGTTATATAGACAGTAGAATCAAAAACAAAGAGACTAGCAATATGCTTACTGGATGATGACATCGGTCCCAGAACGCAAAACTAAACTGGCAGAAATTCTGAGCCTTGGTTGCTCATACACTGACACATTCCTAAGTTTCCTTCCAAAATATCATGTTTTAAACTTTAAGAAAATGAACAGGAATAACTTCCTGGTATTCTGGAAAATAGATTCCTTTCATTATAGGACTTCTTAGATCGATAAAATACATAAGGTAGACTTTGGAGAACAACTGGTTTTTTCTTTGCATAAAAAAGTGCTGAATATTTTTTTTTAAGAGACTATGTTTTTTAGAGCCATTTTCGATTTACGATAAAATTGAAAGAAAGAGATTTTGAACATACCTACTGCTCGCACACATGCAAAACCTCCCCCATTATCAATATCCCTCACCAGAATGGTACATTTTTTAAAACAAGGATGAACCTATATTGACACATCATAATCACCCAAAGTCCGTAATTTCCATTAGAGTTCACTCCTGGTGGTGTACATTCTAGAGGTTTGGAAAAATGCATCATGACGTGTGTCTAGAATATCACACAGAATATTTTCACTGTCCTAAAAATCCTTTGTGCTCTGCCTGTTCATCTCCCTCTCCCTTCCTTAAGCAACCTCCGATCTTTTTATTATTTCCGTTGTTTTGCTTTTACTGTTTTTGATATTAAGAAAACACTATCTAATTTAATAGAAATCCAAGCCTTAGGAGTTGATGACATTCGAACGTGAGAATACGGCTGAAATCCAACTTCTTGCATTTTGATATTTGTTCATTCAGCAAACACATGTGTTGAGGGCATCCTAAATTCTGGTTAACTGAGTGAAATGAAAACCTTCCTGTATGAACTCCTGGTATGTAAGCGAATGGTGCAAGACAGCCAAGAGAGTTCCCTGGTTCTCACGTGGCACCTGTTTGGTGGTGTTCAATGATGGGAGGTTCAGGACTTTGCAAGACGACCACATTCATGATTGGATTCTCCTGCTGATTAATCAAGCATGATTACCTAAAGCCTACATATTGTAGGATGTCCACAAGCCTTGCATAAATATGAGTAGGATTCCTCTGGTGTCCAGTTGGTCTTAATCAGTGTTATAAACACTATCAAAAAGTGCTTGGAGTTAGCATGTCATTACTTAATTTTTGGTGTCTCAAGATGAACGCCAGTGATACAGATTTACCTCCCAAGTTCTATGGCTCTACTCTGTCATTTGCTCTAAGTTCTTGCTACTGAGGGTTTTCAGTGTATATGTGTATATATGCATATATACGTATACACGTATCCATATCTATATACATATACTTATATGGTATAAATACTTGCCTATATGTAATTCGTCTTCCTCTGCCTGTTTCTGAATGTGGGGCATTTGAGTTATTTCTAATCTTTGGGAAGCTTTTTAGTTTGCCAGGAATCTCAAAGATTACCACTAAAGAAGAAACAATCTGTAATCTCCAATATAGCATTCATCTGGAGACTTGTCCTTACTTAAAGTGGCAAACTTCACACTCATAACCTTCTATTCACTGGTGAGCTTCCACTCTGCCTTCCTGACTCTTGTACCTCCTTCCAATCTAAAAGTCATTCTCCTGAGTAGAAGAGACACCATTCTTAAAAATATGCAAAAAAGATTGATATCATGAGAACGTTTGCCAAGGTATCTTCACTTGGAAGTTGGCTTCAGATAAGCCCCCTCATAAGCCTGCCTGTGATGGAGACCACCGTTACTTGGTGCCATGAGAGACACCAGTAATTCTGCCTGTTGCTGAACATGCAACATCAGAGGATGAGCTTTGATTATTTTAATCCAGGACACATGGCTACCAGCTGCTGCACCTGGGACCTGTATTACTATGAACTCTTCCATGGGCTTTGTCCACAGCAGCTCAGGATTTTCTAGTAAAACCATTCTTACTTCTTAAGAGCCTGGTCTTCTTGCACTGTGGTCATCAAGAAAAATAATTTTATAAACATCAGTGATCTTTAGCCCTATATCTCTAGGCTCTGTCATATATCGCTATTGTTTAGATTCTTTTTTTTTCCCCTTTCTGTACAAAGGCACCAACAAGATATCTTAATTTACATGAATTCAGGTACAGTCACAAGAGCTAAGACAACTCAGTTTTGCTCCAAAATCGGCAAAGGAGCTGAGTTTCTCATCTCGTATCTTCTAAGGAACATATTCGCCAAGAGACAGCTTAACAACCAGATACAGCAAATTTACTTAAAAATGTAGAAAGTCCAAGAATGGTAGCATTATCTCTGTGTGCAGTCCAAGTTTGCATTCGTACAAAGAAATCTGTCCCTAAAGTATCCTACAAGATAGAACTGTGTATGGTTCTTCTCCTTCACTCATCCTGGGACACCTTACACTTCTTACAGCCAACCAGATCATGAATATTTTATTGAACAGAATAAGAAACAAATGGAGAGTGTGAAACCACATAAACAAATCACATGTTGGTAAACTGAAAGTAGATTTAGCATCTTTGAAGAACAAAATCTTTCCTAACTTCAAAGTGAAAATAGCAGTTTAGTCTGATCTAAAGTTAAAAGCAGAAAATCCAGAGGAGTGATCAAAGGCAAATAAATGAGGTGCTTGGGCTGTCTCATTTGGTAGGGCATGCCACTCTTGATCTCAGAGTTGTGAGTTCGAGCCCCACACTGGGTATAATGATTACTTAAAAATAAAATCTTTATTTGAAAGGCAAATATATGAAGCCATTCACTGTTTTCATTTGCAGAATCCCTCCCCAGGGTCCACAAAAGTAAAATGTATTAACACCTAGAACAGACTGAGACCTTAGTTCATGTTAGGCACGTGTTAAGAGCTTTAACCGTGGGGCGTCTGGGTGGCTCAGTGGGTTAAGCCTCTGCCTTCAGCAGATCTCATGAGCTCAGGGTCCTGGGATCAAGCCCTGCATTGGGCTCTCTGCTCAGCAGGAGCCTGCTTTTTCCTCCTCTCCCCGCCTCTCTCTCTGCCTGCCTCTCTGCCTACTTGTGATTTCTGTCAAATAAATAAATAAAATCTTAAAAAAAGAAAAAGAGCTTTAACTGCATTATCTTATTTATCATCCCAACAACTATGGCAGGTGGGTGTGAGTACTGCCAGGTAGCTGGTGAGGAGACTGAGGCACGTGGGGCTTGGGAAGAGAACCTTACAGTGGTGGTCTCAAAATGTGGTCCACAGATGGCTAGCCTCAGTGTTACCTCCCATTTCTCTGTACATTATTCTGTAACGTATTTAGAAATGCACATTCTCTGGCACACCTTGGATCTCTGAGGTGTGCTCCCAATACTACGGGAGTGAACATTATACCAATCTGTGTTTTAGGGAGCCCTCCAGCTGATTTTAATGACTGCTAAAATCTGAGGACCAGGGCTTATATTACATGTCCAATAATGGTGGATCCATTTCTGGTTGGACATTTAAGCCCATGCTCTAAATCACATACATAAGCTATAAACTTGTTCACAAAGGTGAGTGATATTAGGAGCACTACAATTGAGATACACTTTTTACTGTTAAGCATTAAGCATTGCTTGTTTCTTCTATTCAAGAAGGCCTGAAGGCCTGTTTCCAGCCTTGGCAATTTCAGTAGGCCTAGATGATTCCGCCAAACAAGGACAAGCTGCACATTATGCAAGCCTTCCCCCCTCTCTCTCTTTTTTAAAGATTTTTATTTATTTATTTGACAGAGATCACAAGTAGGCAGAGAGGCAGGCAGAGAGGGGTGGGGGGAGGAAGAAGCAGGCTCCCTGCTGAGCAGAGAGCCCAATTCGGGGCTCAATCCCAGGACCCTGAGATCATGACCTGAGCCAAAGGCAGAGGCTTAACCCACTGAGCCACCCAGGCACCCTTCCCCTCTCTGTTTTTAAGGAGCAAACTGACATGGGGTTATCTTCTTGCTGGGGGCAAATTGGCAATTGCCATGGTAGATACAGTGCCCACACTGTGAAAAATGGGGCATGTCACCATTGCCAGGGTTAAAATTCCACAAAATGTTTCTCTTGGGGACAATGCTTACTGGCCCATAGGAGGTTTTACTAACCCAACAGTAGCGCTGAGCTTTCGGTCCTAGAGATGATCTAGGATCCTCCTAGCCCTCAGGAAATTTGATAACCTGTCATCAAACTGTGTGTCTGAATGAGAAAAGAATTGTGACTTATTTTCTCTTTCTACATTTTAATCATGATATTAGCCTGGGGCGGCACTTTTGTCACTATTTTTACTTAGTATCATTAGTACCTTTACTATACTTCCTGCCGAATGTTACTTTAGGAGTGAAAGGAAGATTTAAACTCCTGTCTCCCTGAAGAAAGAAAGGGAAACAAAGCAATACATGTTTATGATGAGATTTCCCTTTGCTTCCTAGGATTAAAGGGTTACTGTATACAATTTGTAGGCTTACTCTGTTCTGCCAGAACAAAGGGTAAAATAATGCATGGGGATACCACTTAGTGAATGCTGTAGCACCTGCCCTCCCATTTCATTTATATATATATTTTTAGGTGTGCAAGTAGCTATCTTAAGCACTATTAAGTAGTCAATTACAGTTATTTTTAAACTGCTTGAAGAGCATTATCAAAATATTGCTGTTTGGGAGGTCAACAAAGCCTGGGGAATTTTTAGTGATAAATGTCATATCAAAGACTTAAAAGACTTCTTTTCTTACCTATTTAGGCAATTTTTTTTTTTTCCTGGGTTGAGATAAAACCACCAAGTAGAAATAATTGCTGTTTCCCACCACACTTACTAACAAATAATGACTGGGTGATCTTTAGGAATGAACAGTGAATTATTATCTTATTGGCTGAAAATTAAAAACTGTCCCCCAACGGCTAAGGAATTTTTCAGATGAGTTGGGCATGAATGCTGCAGGGACATTTCAATAAATAAAGGACAATAAAGATCTTCAACTTTGTGACAAAAACGCTCATAGGGTGAATATAACCCAATTTACCAATGCCCTTGCAGTTAATGGGTCCAAGAATAGTTAATGCTCGGAATCTAAAAATTTTCTTTTGTTTGCTAAAGGCAGTTGATGGGAGATGTGTTGGAGAAGCAGCTGCCTCAGGTATGTTTCCGAAAAGTGCTTATTCTGACTTTCTGTAAAGAGACTAAATGGCCTAGCCGAAGAGTTTATGTTGCTTGGGGTATGAAAGAGACAGAATCGTTAGGATACCTTAAAACAGGAAAGGATTCAAACATTTACTCAAAAAAAGAATCAATGTGATTCTCATCAGTACTGAATGCGTCCTGCCTTATTTGAGATTCCAGACCATTTGTTCTGAAAATAACAATGGGACCTTTTTTTTAAAAAAGGATCCTATCTTGGGGCGCCTGGGTGGCTCAGTGGGTTAAAGCCTCTGCCTTTGGCTCAGGTCATGATCTCAGGGTCCTGGGATGGAACCCCGCATCAGGCTTTCAGCTCAGCAGGGAGCCTGCTTCCCTTCCCCCACCCCCGCCTGCCTCTCTGCCTACTTGTGATCTCTGTCAAGTAAATAAATAAAATGATGGTAATATGATAGTGGTAGTATGAGGAGGTGGGGCCTTCAGGGGGTCATGAGGTCATGAGGGTGGAATCCTTGTGAATGGGATTAGTGTCCTTCGCAGAAGAGGCCGGAGAGGTAGCTAGCATTCTTTTTCTGCCATGTGAGGATTCAAGAAGTCTACAACCCAGAAAGGGGCCAGCACCAGAATCCAATCATGCTGGCACTTTGGTCCCAGACTTGCAGCTTCTAGAACCTGGAGAAACAAATTTCTGTTGTTTCTAGGCCAGCAAACTCTATGATACTTCATTATAGCCGCCCACGTGCACTGACACGCCTCTTTCCCTTTCCATGTTAGTATACCAGTTAGGACAGTGGTACTGAGCCTTATTAAGCTGGAACACACTTAGGCCAGACCAATACCTCAGAGCTCCTAGGCCATGCCACCCTCTCCCACTTGCCAATGGATTTCTGATCATCTTTGTGGTTACATGTGTAAAGTGGCAACTTTACAACGTGATCTGTTAGTCTGAATTTCTTACAGAATAATAAATTAGAGCCATCTATAAGTACTTAATCACATGTTAATTTTAGTTTCTGAATATCCACATTTTAATATTTTTATTTTTATATTGTATATATTTATTATATATTATATGCACTATAGTCTTTTTTATTGAACTATTTAAAATTTAAAATCAATTAATTTGAGTGTCAACATTTTGACAGCTCCTTGTAATCCACTAAGTGAGTAACTAGTCTTACGTAAAAATGTAGCGCTGTGGACTTGTCATTTGCCTATTACAAGAACTGAAAATAAGAAGGCCCCGTAATATTTAATTAGAGGTTGGCCTCGAGGTTGGCCCTCCCAGCGAATCGAGGATCACACTCTGAGTGTGATTGTGCTGGTTGGCAGCGTGGGTCCTGACCTGCACTCACGTCCTAGTCCACCCAGGAGATGTATACTTTGTCAGGATGACCGACCTCTCTGCATCTAGGTCTCCCGCTACCAAACTGGTGTGATGACTCCTACCTCATAGGGTTGCTGAAAGAATAAAACGATATCCTGCGGTAAGGTCATTGGTCCATGCTTGGCAGACAGAACGTGGTCAGCATATGGTGGTCCTTACTAAGCATGAAAACTGCCCACCCCATAGCTGAGCTCCAACCCAAGGCATGCTGGGTACCTGCAGCTTCCTTACTGCTGGAGGTGGAGGGTCCTCCTGGAGGGCCACCACTGGGGACACGTATGTTTGAGGGTTGGATACTTGAGAAACTCTTATGACTTGGCACATCCTACTTCAAGAAGAGCTGTCCCACAGACCATGCATTCCTCCCTTCGAGGGCGGGACCTCACCTCCCAAGCTAGCTCTTACTCTCTATAATCCCCTGACAAGAAAAATTACACCTACTGATTAATTCAGCAATAAATTCCTACCAAATGCATACTAACTGCCTAGGCCAGTACTCATCTACACTCTCTAGTTATGCAGTGAACAAGTTGCCTGTTATTTTGGGAGAACATTATAAACACTATCACTCTTACACTAATTATAACAGCAATAATAGTTACCATAAATAACAATACTTTATATGGCACATTTTTATGTACATTTCTATGTGCATTTTAAAATCTGAAAATGTTCACCATTTATAAACGAATCTAATTTACATCGTGAATAATTTCTTGGCAAAGCAGGAGGAAAGGTATTAAATAACCAGATATGGGGAAAGGAATTATTGCCTGAACAGTGGAGTTGTTCAGACACACACACAAAAGGTGCTAGGTAATTCCGGGATCATCCATTTTTACCCCTCTGCATGGTTGGCTCGGTTCAGATGAAACAGCTTGGGGCCCCAACAGCCTGTTAATAAGGCCAGCTGCAAAGGGTGGGCCAACACTTGTCGCCACGTTGTACATCCTGTCATCATTAAGGCCTTTGAACCAAATGCTGCAACAAATCTTTCTCAAGCACAACAGAACAGGTTCTTTTCTTGTCACCAGAACTTCCCCCCACACTGTTTTTATTTAACATAATATACAGTGCCAAAAGGCATCATGCATGCCTCTTAAAAACAGTATCCTTTGAAACAATACAAGATTCATTCATTTAGGCAACTCTTTGAAAAATTATTGAATGCTTCTTTGTGCTGGGCTCGGGAATTCAACCAACAGCTTATAGAACAAGTTTTCTATCTTCTGATTTTAATCTGAGGGAAAAGCACAATGTCTCAGCATAAAGCCACGATGGAAGATATTTTATTCTGCCTGGAAAAACAGTGGGGAGGATTGCTCTCTAGGCTTTGGGGTTTCCTGTAGGCACAGGGAGGGTGGTGGCACTGACGGAAGGCCAGGCTGGGAGTCAGATGTGCTGTGATGATGGAACTAAACCCTGGTCGGCGTGACGTGGAGCAGGAGTACTTGGTGCTGGGTGGCCAGCATACTGCTGACCATGAGCGAAGCCAAGTTCAAGGTCTAGTCCTGCTTCTAAGGGGACAATGTGGTTCTTCCTTGTCACTAGAGCTTGTGCCAAGATTGGGGGGGTGGTTAACTGCACATTTACACTAAACATATAGTCTTCCGGTGACCATAACCTGGGCTTGAGAAAGAAAACTCATCCACTCTCATTCTCCCACCGAACTATAATAGGTTATTGGGAGTCCGGAGGGAAATTGCCTGCAGGAATACAACTCCTTATGTTTTTGCTCTTGATCACCGGTCTCTATAGAGATGTGGGTAAATAGGATTTCTAGCAATGTCACATGATATTAAGTCCTTCTTCTACAATATCTTTTGGAAATCTCATAGGAAGTTTTATAGTAAGAATTGAGATACTTAGAGTTGAGAAGTAATCTCTTTTAAAGCTACAAATTTAACATGAGTGTCCTCAAGGGAAAATAAACATTTTATTCACACTTGTTAGAACTCGTATATGCATAAAATATCTCTGATGTGATAAATGAGAAACCGGTATTACTGTTTGTTTCTGGGGAGATGGTTAGAGGTGGAGGGCCATTTAGTGGAATACCTTTTGAACCATTAAAATATTGTGTATATATTACTCAGATATTCCTGTGCAAAATTAAATTCAATTAAAATTTAAAATAAAATCCAAACAGGGCGCCTGCGTGGCTCAGTGGGTTAAGCCTCTGCCCTCAGCTCAGGTCATGATCCCAGGGTGGTGGGACCGAGTCCTGCATTGGGCTCTCTGCTCGGCAGGGAGCCTGCTTCCCCCTCTCTCTCTGCCTGCGTCTCTGTCTACTTGTGATTGCTCTCTCTCTGTCAAATAAATAAATAAAATCTTTAAAATAAAATAAAATAAAATAAAACCCAAACAGTTGTTAAGATATTCTCAGATAGGGTGCCTGAGTGGCTCAGTGGGTTAAGCCTCTGCCTTCGGCTCAGGTCATGATCTCAGGGTCCTGGGATCGAGCCCCGCATCGGGCTCTCTGCTTGGCAGTGCACCTGCTTCCCCCTTTCTCTCTGCCTGCCTCTCTGCCTACTTGTGATCTCTCTCTGTCAAATAGATAAATAAAATCTTTTAAAAAAATTCTCACATAAACATTAATTTTAGTAGATATGTAGTACTTCTTCACATAGTTTGCCTTAATTCATTCGATTTTATCATAGGTGGGTATTTAAGTTGTTTCTAAGACTTTTTCCCTAAAATAAAATGCATATTTCTGCTTACTTCTCTTAGACTCCCATTAAAGGACCAGCTAAGAAAAAGTACATAATGATTTTAAAGGTTCTTTGAAACAGTGAGCATGTTATGAGCATGCCTATCTCTTTATACTCTTTCTGATACTATTATTAATATCTCAAAACAGTAATTGCTAATGGAATAGGTGAAAAATGGCCTCTCGATATCTCAGGGTTATAATACAGTAAATATTTACCCTAGAATGACTTCTATGTACTATTTAACATGAAATTTTTGTTCTTATGTGTTTTGTATCTAAGGAATGCAAATTACTAAAAGCATTAGCCTAAGAAAATGATAATTTTATTTTTACTTTATTTTTTCAAGAAAATTATAATTTTTAAAGGAAATCTGGTTAAGCCTGGCTAGAAATAGTCTTTAGGTTTCCCCTGATTTTGGTAAAGTCTGCACTATTTTAGTTCTTTGCTGGATAAGCAATGCATACGATACTGCACTATACAATAGGATTGTACTTCAACAGAAGATTTTAATTTATTGATGTTTCTAGCTCTGGAATTCATCTTTGGAATCTTTTACTATCTTAACATCTGAGTCTATCTCAATGAGAAAACTCCACCAGAGCCAACAGGAGATCTTGGAGCTGGTTCAGTTCATGTTGCACCAAATGACAGGTGTTTTTGTTTATTTGTTTGTTTGTTTAGATTTTATTTATTTATTTGACAGAGATCACAAGTAGGCAGAGAGGCAGGCAGAGAGAGAGGAGGAAGCAGGCTCCCCACTGAGCAGAGAGCCCTATGTGGGGCTCGATCCTAGGATCCCAGGATCATGACCTGAGCCGAAAGCAGAGTCTTTAACCCACTGAGCCACCCAGGAGCCCCCATATGACAGGTTTTTGACCATCCGTAGTTCAGGAGATGATCTGAAATGACCATGAGTGACAGTCTGCCTGGTCCATTAGTGATCTCAGGGACACCAAGGATCCTCAGGAGGGCCTTTGTGAAGGTTTCTGTATCCTGACTAACTTTAGGGTAGATGGGCAAAGCATTTCAGTGGTGAACAGGGAGATTTACTTTAATTAACTCTGAATACAACCTTCACCTATAAATAGACAATTCCCATAATTTGACTAAGGACACCACCAAAAGTCTGAAAATACTTCATTTCTGGTCTCCCTTGTGTCTGAAACTTCCCATTTGATCACTTATTTCTTTGTTGAAGACACTGCTATCTCTAAGGAATTACTTTTAAGAATAAAACCACCTCTACGGGCCACTGTGATTCTGAATGTGAACTAATGGTTCAGGGGTCAGGAGCTCAGCAAAGCTCCAAGTGAAGGAGACCCAGGATGGGTAAGTTTTAATGGACAAGGGCTGAGGGATGTGTTTAGTTGAAAAGTAGTCTTTAGGAAGCAGTGGCAAAGTTGGCTACCTTATGAGATGACAGGAGACCAGCCAGGAGATGGCAGGATAAGAAGTGAAATCAGATATTTGTTAAAGAAAAAAATTCAACCCCTCCACAATTTGTCTAGGGCTGGTCCTAGTCTTTAACGGGTATGGGGAAGTTCCATACTAGTAGTTTCTAAAGTAGCTTGGGTTTCTGGGATGTTTGAAGTTTGCTTGGCATGGTCTAGCTCAGAGATGATCACCAGGCAGCTAGTAGGACCCCAGATGGTGCAGAATCCTGGCTCTGCCACAACCCACCATTACGACCTGGGCATATCACTGAATCTTAATTCTCGATGTAGCTATAGTACTTACAACCCAAAGGCGGGGGGGGGGTCCTCTGGAAGCCAACCCTCTGTATGTCTCTATAAATTTGATTCTCTAGGTCCTCTATACCTCTCAAATACCATCTGTCCTTTTATGACCAGCCTATTTCATTTAACACAATATCTTCAAGATCCAACCATAGTCAGAATTTTCTTCCTTTTAAAGATTGAATAATATTCCATTGTGTGTATATAGCACACTTCATTTACCCATTCATGTTAGGGTAACTTCCACCTTTTGGCTATTTGAATAGGGCTATTATGAACATGGTATATTGATTTCATTTTTAAAAATTTCATGTACATGGGGCTCCTGGCTGGCTCAGTGGGTTAAAGCCTCTGCCTTCAGCTCAGGTCATGTTCCCAGGTTCCTGGGATCGAGCCCCGAATCGGGCTCTCTGCTCAGCGGGGAGCCTGCTTCCCTTCCTCTCTCTCTGCCTGCCTCTCTGCCTCCTTGTGATCTCTGTCAAATAAATAAATAAAATCTTAAAAAAAAATTTCATGTACATGTGGTAGAAGTAAATTCCCTAGTTTTGACCTTGGAGGACATTGAATAATAGCTGGCATTTCAATTCATGGGCTTTTGTGTCTGATGGAAAGAATTTTTGGAGTTGGGAGCCCAGTGTTTTGCAGGGGAGAAAGATTATCTCCCGGCAGTTCATCTTGTAGGAACTGCAGAATTTTAGAGTATTATAGGGCCTTTGGAGATCACCAACCTACCACTCCTCCCCTCCAACCTACGACTACAAAGAACTGGTAGGCAATTAATAGTTCAAGAGAGTGAATAAGTTCTAGGTAAGCACAGCCCAACAGAAATATAATGCAAACCACATATATAATTTAAATTTTTTTTAGTCGCTACATTAAAAAGTAACAGAAAACAGGTAAACCTAGTTTCAATATGTTTTCTTTAACATAATAGGTACCAAACATTATCATTTCCTTATGTAATCAGTATACAAATTATTAGTGGGATAGTTTACCTTCTCTTCCCATATGAAATCTTCGACATCTGATATGCACTTTACACATACATCTCAATCTGGATGTTACATTTTTAATGGTTTAAGTTAAATATAGTTCTGCCAAAACAAGATAGCTAAAATAAATGGAAAAACATTTTATGCTGTTTTAATATTTAAATTATAATTAATCCAAGTTAAATAGCATTAACATTTCATTTTTAGGTGCTTATTTCCAGTGCTCATGAGCCACATGTGGCCAGTGGCTGCTGTATGGGACACTGCAGCTCCAGAAACACTCCTTTTCAGTTCCAGAATTGAGGCTTGATATTTGTAGCCCTGTCCTTAAGCTGGTATGACTCCTGCTACATACAGAGCATGGTTCTCAAAGTGTGGTCCAGTGAATGGCAGCATCTGCATCACCTGGGAACTTGTTAAAAATGCAAATCTGAGGGACCCCTCCTAGACCTACTGTGTCAGAAATTCTGGCGGTAGGGCCCAGCAATCTGTGTTTTCACGACCTCCAGGTGATTCAGATTCATGTTCAAGCTTGAACACTCTACAATAGGTCTAAAGGTTTTCCATGGTAGTGGGGAGGGGGCGTGCCAAGACAACAAGAGCTTCTAATCTACAATTCTGTCCAACAGAACTTTCAGCACTGTCCAATATGGCAGCCACCAGCCACATGGCCACTACCACTTGAGACGCAGCAAGTGCAAATAAGGAATTAGGTTTTAAATTCTATTTAATTTTACTTAGCTTGAATTTAAATTTAGTTAGCCACATGTGGCTAGTCGTTATCTAATGAGCCTCTCTTACAGACAGGCATGGGGTTCAGTAACTGTGCAGGATCACTGACCCAAACCTGGAGTGAGCTCAGGGTTAACTCGGAGGTAGAATCTGATAGGCAACAGCCCTGCCTTCTCCAGGGCTACTCTCTTAGAAGAGAGATGAAGTGGATTCACTCAACCTGTGTGTGTTCTAAACCCAGGATTATGGTAATCAAAATAAACTGTAGCCCTCCGCTTGATCAAGACCCAGGGGCTTATTTTTCCAGGTCCAAAGTAGAACCACAGATTCTGACCAGGAGGCCATGACACCATAATCTTATTTTGTAATTAATGACTGCACAAGCTGTTCTCTTCCTTTGGCCCCTGAGTTATCATAACTGACAGTCTATTAATTTTTTAATGGTCCAGGCAATCTGGCTGTGCTTACAGTGACCTTTCTTATTTGTTACTTCTCTTTTCTGAAAAGTGCTTTCTGGAGCTGACAAATGTCCCCACCTTTATTCTGGACCCTTTCTCCTTGCGCAGTTCTTGAGCAATTACTATGGTCTCCTTACACTTCCAAAGCACAAGCGTTTTCCATAATGACAGAGAGAAAAAGAAAATGACTGTGTTTTCAGGTACTAAGATGAAAAATCCTTGGTATTATGGCTCTTATTACCTAAAATGAGAGAGGATGAGAAGAAAAGTGGCTTGGATTTTTTGTTGTTGTTTTTGTTCAAATCATCACACCTTTCTTTCTTTTCTCTCTTTTTTTTTTTATTTAAAGGGTTTTGTTTCTTTGTTTGTTTTTTAGAGCTTATTTATTTATTTGACAGACAGAGATCACAAGTAGGCACAGAGGCAGGCAGAGAGAGAAAGGAGGAAGCAGGCTCCCTGCTGAGCAGAAAGCCCGGTGCGGGGCTCGATCCCAGGACCCTGGGATCATGACCTGAGCTGAAGGCAGAGGCTTTAACCCACTGAGCCACCCAGGTGCCCCTCATCACACCTTTCTTTTTTTAAAGATCTTATTTATTTATTTATTTGACAGAGAGAGAGAGAGAGATTACAAGTAGGCAGAGAGGCAGGCAGAGAGAGAGAGAGGGAGAAGCAGGCTCCCTGCTGAGCAGAGAGCCCGATGTGGGGCTCGATCTCAGGATCCTGAGATCATGACCTGAGCTGAAGGCAGAGGCTTAACCCACTGAGCCACCCAAGTGCCCCAACACACCTTTCTTAAGCCAACTTAGATCCCATGATTCCCTGGACATGAGTCCTGTTTGATCATGTGACTGAAGTGGGTCCCGTGGAACCAGGATGTGGTTTCTGATGAAGTGGACCAGGCGAAACAGAGGGACAGCACAGCTCCCCGCACCTTTGGGTTTCATCTCAACGTGCTTCGTAACACAGGTGCAGCCAAGGGACTCAGAGTGACCTCAGAACAACTCCAGCTCCTGAACCCGATCCCCATCTGCGTTTTCTTCCCAGAGACAGGAGACTTAATGTGTATCTAGTTGTAAATGCTAGAACTCATATGATGGCCACGCCATTTTTATTTGTAAGTAGAACCAAAACACCACCAACTAATGCACAGAGAGTATCATGTAAACTGATAGGCTGGCAAAATAATTCTGTCTTTGACCAAAGGAAAGTGATACAAAGTTGCCGTTTTCACCATATCCACCTGAAACCTTCCCGAACAATGGTCTACCTCATCCATCTAACACTTTAATTGGCAGACAGTAAAGTCTGATGGGAAAATAATGATCTCTTAAATACCTGAGAATGAAAAGCAAATTAAGTTAGCACAGTGTAAAAGGCAAGTAATTACATAATGTCAATCTCATTTTATACTGTTTAGTCTTAAACAGCATATAAAGAAAGGGCATGCTGGAGAGAAAAAATAAAACTACCTCCTTAGATGAGTTATGCCCTGCTTAGTTGGCTGAGCAATGACTCTACCCAAGAAGAGGCTGCCTGTACCCAAAGTCTTCTCTTTCTCCAGCCTGTCCTAATATTCATCAACCCATGACAGGGTGACTGTCATTTTGAGCCAAGGATTGTTTTTTTTTGGTTCATAGATGTGTTTCTGAAGAGGAAGATAACCAGACTGCATATAGGACAGAAAGAGCGCATCACAGAGAGCCTTGTGGGGCTGGGAGAGACTCAACTGAGGGAGGGTCCCCAATCTTTGGCTGTACCCACGTCTGGCCTTGAGACTTCAGGCTGGTTTTTATCATCTACCCAAAAGGGACATTCTCGGGGACTAGGTATGCAGAATGATCTGTGGCAATGACAGGGAAGCCCCATACAATAACAAGGACAGGAGGGGCGCCTGGGTGGCTCAGTGGGTTAAAGCCTCTGCCTTCGGCTCAGGTCATGAATCCAGGGTCCTGGGATCGAGCCCCGCATCGGGCTCTCTGCTCAGCAGGGAGCCTGCTTCCTCCTCCCTCTCTCTCTGCCTGCCTCTCTGCCTACTTGTGATCTCTGTCAAGTGAAACAAAATAAAATCTTTAAAAAAAAAAAAAAAGGACAGGATAGTTCAGAATGAAAAAGCTGACTCAGTGGCATTCAGGAGATCAAAGAACTGACTTGCTCATTCTTCCAGTCCTCTTTTCCATCTTTTCTCCCTCCCTTCTTTCCTTCCTTCCTTTCTTCTTTCCCTCCCTTTCTTTCTCCCTTTCCTTCCAAATGGAAATACTGGTAATTTATATATAGAAAGGTATGACTGCATGTGTATGTGTGTGTGTTCTTTATAAAACTTCACAAAACGCAGAGATATAAAGAAGAAAGTAAACACAATTAATCTTATTTCCCAGAGAAAAACCACTAAAAACCACTGTTTTGAGTGTATTTTTTATGAACTTTTTCCTGGCATATTCCCATCTCTCTCTCTCTCATATATATATGTGTGATAATATAAAATATATATTTGTGTTAAGGAAACTATATCAACAAGTTATGTACAAATTGTACATATCAGATATCCCTATTTCTGCATATTTCCTAAGGAGCAGGCAAATAAGAGTCGTGGTTCTTTTCTTTGAAGTTGAACTGAAATGATCCTCAAGAACCTGGAAATGGGGTTTGAAATATGAGAAGGGTTGTGCTGACAGCTCTGAGTCCTCACATGTGTCATGGGCAAATGCTATGCCATGTTCATAAATGTACAGCTGGTAAAAAAGCTTCATTCATGAAAAAGGCATGTAGAATAAATTAGGGTCCATCTAAGAGAGTGTTCCTAATTTCAATTTGTTGATGTCATGCCAAGTAAGTTTTCTCCCTTTAAAAACACGCTAAAGCCTCACATACCCAGAATTTTCTAGCTTGAGCCTTTGCAAATTCCCCTAAAATGAGCAGCTGCTCTTTCAAGCATCATGATTTTCGTACTGGAGCCTCTTTTCATGAAGAGCCTTCTAAAATATGTTACATAAGTTTTATTTTTCTTTAAACTAGTAGTCTGAACATGACTCAATTTTTTTTTTTTTTTTTTTTTTGGTAAAGGTTCAACTCCCTTTTAAGGATCCAGTGCACTGATGTAGCACATCATGGCCCAGATCTAGTGAGGTACGTGGAAATGTTGGTCTCTACACAAAGATGGCTTCAGATGGCTGTGCCTTCTGAGCTCTGGTCTTCTATTTGCAGATCTCCGCCTCTTTATTTAGGGACAATCTATGGCCCTTCTGGCTGAATTGGTGCATTTTCCTAGAGGAACAGCATCTTCCTCTCCATCTGCGCCATTTACGTATTCTATGGAGGACTTGAAAACCAGATAACCGAGTTTGCAGGAATTGTGTGTAAAGTAGCCTAAACTGGTTAAATAAAAATAGACTCAGAATTGGCCCATCCTGATTCTACATGGAAGAATGAGCTACATGAGCTTAAGCAATGAATTTGTTGCCTATTTTGGTTACTTGCAATTTTTTTTTTAATTAAAAAAACTGAGTCGTGAGTACGGTGCCTGACACATGCGATCAACCAATATTTGTAAAATCAAATGAAACTAAATTTCTGATGTGCCATCTGGGGAAATGACATTGCCAGGCAGTTGAGTTACAGACGGATGAAGGGCTATACTGAGGCAACTGTACGAATCTGGGCGGGCCCTTGAACTGTTGTGACCTCATCAGCTCAAGAAACAGTCTAGAGACACAAGGAAGCCCTTCCTAAGGTTCAGCACACTCTTCACAGGCCTGTCACTGCTGGCGTTCCCTAGTGCCCTATCTCCCTTCGCCCCTGAATCGTGGCTTTTGGAGCATCTTTGACAGGCCCACAGTACCTCCTGCAGGTTTGGAGACATGATATTGACGACCACTAGCCAGCTTGGGGTCTGGATTCTCGTATGACATACTGGCATTATCTGCCTTCCCCTTTGAGGTCCTTCATTTTCTACACGTTCACCAGCCCTTAAATCACCCATTCCTAGAAAACTGGCCCAGCAGTGAGTGGTGACAGAATCACGTTTTCTCGAGGCCATTGGCTGTTTCTTTTTCTCCAGTTCTACAAATTGTACAGCGATGTCATGAGGATATTCCAAAAAAACCTGGGGGTTGGAGGTAGCTAGCAGTATGGGGGACCTCCCAGGGCAGGACTTCCTAAGCCTTAATGTACATACAAATATTTTGAGAGTGCAGATCCTGGTTCAGGGGGTCTGGGAAGGACTTGAGAGTCTGCCTTTCTAATAAACCCTTCTCTGGGAATTTTATTTTCTCTAGTAAGAAAGCAAGCTCTCATCTTGTCATTCCTGAAGTTCTACATTCCCACCATTTAGTTTCCAGGAAATCCAGCAGGAAGCAGGAGATTGAGGGTTCCTGGGAAAGTGAATACGGATGTCTATGGTCAGTTTCTGAACTATCAAAATCTGAGCCACTCTAGTAGTCATCCACGTCCCATTTTGCTAAACGAAACAGAAAACAAACAATAATGGTACACCGTCAAAACAAAAAATCGACCATCATCTCACATCACACACACAGGCGCGCACGCACACGCACACGCACAGAATATCTCAGTAACGTTCTGGGCATTAGAAATGATGAGAAACCTCTTTGGTTAAACGTAGGAGTTAGGGCCTCTTCTATTTGATGTACATTAATAAATGAAGTGTAGTTTATCCACTGGAATCCCTGTGATGTAAACAGTTTAACGTGAATGCATTTGGCTTCCAGCTGTCAAGGAATTTAGGAAAATCCAACCTTGAGAAAAACATGCTTTATGTGAAAAACGATTTCAAATTCCATGAAAGCACCTGTTTGTTATCTGAAGCCTGTCTCTCCAGAGCAGTTAATGGACTAATCAGACCAGTCACCAGCACTTTATGATCTATGTCCATTTAGTATCAGCTACCCGACTTAAATTAGAATGTTTATGACTATGTCTTCTCTACATTTATTTGCTATAAATCTGAAATTTTCTTTTCTTGGTAACTAGAGTATGTGTAACTTTTGTGTTCTCCTAAAACATTTTTAGAGCTAAGCGACTTCTTACAATGAGAATTAATGAGAAGACCATGATGGGTTGCCTGTTGCCTAGACACTGCCTCCCACCATGGAAAGCCATTCATTCACATGCACAGACTATCATGGTCTCAATTCAAGATCGGGGTCACTTTTTAAAGGCAACATAAGGTTAGTTAAATTATAGAAGTTCAGTGTGTATTAAAGTCCATTTTACAAGAACTCAATTTGGCTAGAAATTTCAGGGTTTTCTAGTATTTGGTTGAAGATGTCTTCATCATTCCCCCTTTCCACCTGCCATTCAGTGGGCTCTGAAAATTTCCTTTGAATTAAGCAAATTGCTCAGATTAGGAAACTTTCCAATGAGAAAATACAAATAGCTCCTAACAAGCAGTAACATACTCACAAAGTACCCCTGGGTGCCTTGTGAGGGACAAGCTGGATGGGTCAGAGAGCTCACTCAGCCTGACAGCAAATCGCGGAAAGAGCCTTAGAGTGTGTAATTCAGTATGCATAACACTTTATATATATTATCTTATTTAATCCTCATGACAATTCCCATTTACAGGTGAGGAAACTAAGATGATGGGGGGCACATAAGTTTCCCAAAGTCAGGTGCAGAATCAGGACTTGAACTAAGGTCTGTTTGAGGTCAGAGTATAGAACTACACTCCAGCACTACAACTCTTTTTTTTTTTTAAGGATTTTGTTTATCTATTTGACAGACAGCGATCACAAGTAGGCAGAGAGGCAGGCAGAGAGAGAGGGGAAAGCAGGCTCCCCACCGAGCAGAGAACCTGATGCGGGGCTCGATCCTAGGACTCTGAGATCCTGACCTGAGCCGAAGGCAGAGGCTTTAACCCGCTGAGCCACCCAGGCGCCCCAAGCACTACAACTCTTAGACTATAACCCAGACTATTAGCAAATACTATTATTATATCACTAACAATGTATATGATATTTCAGAAGGCCTCATAATTTCTCCAAAAGTCATCAGTCTGTCAACAAACATATCTGAGGGCCTCCTGTGTTCCAGACCCAAACGTGGGCCCTGAGGACCAAACCACAGACATAGGCCTTTCAGTCTAGCAGGGGATGCTGCTACTCCCAGTGCTTCGAGTACGCCTAGCGCTAGGATCAGTGACTAGTGCTACTACTCCTATTTCTGTGGCTGTTACCGCAACTCAGAGCTTGCTCTAGGTCAGGCATGATATTAAATGCTCTCTCTCTATTACCTCCTTGAGATGGGTGATAGTGTTATCTTTATGTTACAGAGGAGGAAACTGAGGCACAGAAGTATTACGTAATGTGCCCAAGGTCACACAAGTATCAAGTGGAGGAGCCAGAGTTAGAATTCAGACAGCCTGACCCCAAAGTCCATGTTTGTTAGCCACCACAGAAAGCCAGTCACTGTCATGATTTAATTTAGTAATACCATTTATATATAATGCTACATAAGGAATTAACCGCAAGTGTGCAAATTGCAGCGAAGAATAAGGTTGCATAACTGGACACCCAAGCTCATCTACTTCTCTGAGGAAGACTGGAGGCTTGCAGTTTGGGGCAGAGTGCAGAGAGGGCCAGCTCCCCCCGAGGCTGGAAAGAGGAGATGAGAGGAGATAATGGTCTGTGCAAGGGGGCAGGTGAGAACCTCTGTGATGTCCTTCCTATGGTTTTCCTTTTCCTTTTAAATTTAGTTTCAGATGTGGAGATGAGATGTGAAAAAGAAAACCAGTATTTATTGAGTTAGGGTACTTTGCTAGATGCATCCCATACAATAAAAGGTGTTTAATTCTTATACGGGTCGTGCGAGACAGGTCTTGAAACCATTGAAAGAATGGGAAAACAGAGGCTTCCAAAGCAACTTGCCCATAGTCCCAGAGCGTGTAGGTGACAAAGTCAGGTTTTGAATCCAGGCCAGTCCTGGCTCTTATCCCTGAACCATGCAGACCCTGTTGGAAGAGAAAACTCTAATCATGGAGTGTGTGTGTGTTTGGGCGGGGCGGGGGGGGACCTGTGGTGTCTTTTCTTTCATTTGATCACTGAAGTTCCTCCTTCCTTCCACTTTCTGCCCATCCTATTTGCAAAATTACTGAACTCTCAGAATGAATCTAACTGGGAAAATGATGGATAAGTTTTTGAAAGGGATTTTTTAAAATGTTCTGTAATGGGATGTCCAACCTACACTGCTCTCTAAATGTCAACATGGTGTTTCTTTCTTTCTTTCTTTCTTTCTTTCTTTCTTTCTTTCTTTCTTTCTTTTAAGATTTTATTTATTTATTTGACAGAGAGAGAGAGATCACAAGTGGAGCTGGGGGGGGGCAGCACGCAGAGGGAGAGGGAGAAGCAGGGTCCCCGCTGAGCAGGGAGCCCCCATGTGGGACTGGATCCCAGGACCCTGGGATGATGACCTGAGGCAAAGGCAGACACTTAACCGACTGAGCCACCCAGGTGCCCCCAGTGTTTCATTTTAAAGAAAAATGATAGATACAACCATTCTTTTTTCAAGCATGCATGTAAAGCCTTCGCTTTCTATTTCTGGGTTTCTTGTTTAAAAAAAAAAAAATCTCATCTAATGGTCAGAGCCAAATCCAAAGGAAAATCAGAAGAAATAAGAAACATTAACAGGGAAAGCAGGCCAGAGAAATATACAACTGTTTTCCTCAGAGGATTAAAAGATATCTTGCTTTGAATCGCTCTGTACCCATACAACAAGGTAATACATGTACTTTAGCTGACTAAACAAGATTCCATTGATAGCCTAAAAGCTCCGAGTGTTCTTATGTAATGAATATACTATTTCATGTACTAATGGCCCCAAAAGAAGGAGAGATGTTTTTTTATCTTTCCTTCAGAAGGAAAGTTAATTGAATGATGAATTAAGAGTATAATATCCTTGTTCTAAATCAAAGAATACCCAACCATAATAAATGATGATCTATAATAATATTACATTGTATATAATGCATTTATTAGGATGAGAGGTAAACTCATTTCCATCACTAGCTTTGGCTCTTGAAAGCACTATTTTATGTGGAGATAAAAAAGTGGGTATTGATTTTTTTTTAAGGCAAACATCAAAATTTATTGACTCGAGTTTGCCAAGGTCAATATTTTCCTCATAGAGCAATATATCCATATGTTTACTGAAGCACAGAATCAAGTTTTATATGGTTATACATATTCTGGACACCCTGTGTTGTAGACTATCAGAGTCAGAAGCAGGCTTAGCCCAAATCCCTCAGTTTTTAGGTGAAGAGATTGATTCTCACGGAAAGGAAGCTCTAATGGATTCAAATCCAAATCCCAAAACCACGAAACCATCCCTACAGAGCACTGTGGGCCAACGTAGACTGAACTCCTTTAATTATTTTATCTTTATTACTTTCTAAGTATTCCCATAAAATTATGGGATAAATTCACAGCACTGTCCATTTAGACGAAGTTGTTAATTTTATTTATGGAGAAAGTGAAGCCAAAGTTAAACCGTCTGTTCTGCAAGGAATTTCCAGCTAATATTGGTACAAAGAAAATGCATACATTGGTTAGGAGCCTATCAGACATGACTTTTAAATATGGAGCATCAGATACTGAAATTGAAAAATGCATTTAGTTTGCCATAGGTAGGAGAGGGCTATGCTGTTAATTTTACAATTAAACCAAAGTTAAACATTGTGCTCAGTCTGACCAATCTCCTGAGTGATGCTAGGACCCATTACTAGCACTTCTCCCACAATCTCTTCTCTACTCGAAATTCAAGAACATGGCAAAACGCAAATAAAAACATTTGCCAGCCTCCGAGAAAAGATCCAACTCTGTCCATGTGGAGTCGTATAACACAGAAGCAAAAATAAGAATTCCGAAAATAAAATACTCTGAAAACACACGCGCGCACACACACACACACCCCAACACACACACACGCACACACACTCACACACACACAATTTTATTTTTCCTGAATCAATAAATACAAATAAAAATAAACGAAATATATTTCTATACAACATAAGCTACCCGTTCGCTCCAGACTTTCATATGCCGTTGGCATCTATGGACCATTAGCACTCTGGTAAATTACGGACATATTCCGTGTTAATATCTTCTGTGAAAAAGAGTGCTCTGGGCAAGGGCGGGGTGAATAGTTAAGAGCATGGAGGAGTTTTAGGGCAGGGAAATGCTTCGTATCCTATGATAATAATGGGTACATGTTATTACACATTTATGCAAACCTAGAGAATGTATAGCACCAGGACTGAACCCTACAGTGAACTGTGGACTTTGGGTGCTTGTGATGAGTCAGTGCAGGCTCATCCTTGTTAAATAACGTAGCATCCTGTAAGCGAAGCTGATGGTGGGGGAGGCTATGTATGTGGGGGCAGGGAGTACATGGGAAGTCTCTGTACGTTCCTCTCAGTTTCACTGTGAACTTAAAACTGCTCTAAATAAAGTCTAAAAATAATGTCTCAAAGAACTGCTGTGTAGATCTTTAAAAGTATATCTAAGTGTTCATAAACTTAGAGTGGGTGAGAACTAAGTGATAAGATGCACAAGTCTGAAAGTATGAGTTGAAAGCTGCATCTAAATAGCTTTTTATGGGGGAGAGAAAAGGGACCAATTGGCAGCACACATTAGTTCCCCCTTATCTGTGGGGAATACATTCCGAGACCCCCAGTGGATACTGGAAACTGCAGAGAGTCCAAACCTTATATATACTATTTTTTAAATATATAAATACATAAATATAATAAAGTTTAGTTTATAAATTAGGCGCATGAAGAGATTAACAACAATAATAATAAAGTAAAATTTTAACAACATGCTGTAATAAAAGTTATGTGAATACGGCCTCTCTCAAAATACCTTATCGGACCTTATTCACCCTTCTTGTGATGACGTGAGATAATAAAATGCCTACGTGAAGAGATGAAGTGAAGGGAATGGCGCAGGTATTGGGACGTAACGTTGGAACAATGTTGACCTTCTGACAATACTTCAGAAGGATGGTCTGCTTCCAGAGGGTGGCTGACTACGGGTAACGGAAACTATGGAAATCCAAACCGTGGAGAAGGTGGGCTACTGTAGTACCAATGAAGTTACTCTTCTTCATAACCAGATGGTCAGGACAAACAAAGGGTAGACTATGGTCGCCATCTGCATTCTAACATTAAAAATTCTAACTGAGGAAGAGGACTTAGCAAGATCGCTGAAAAGCAACAGCTCTTTGGTTTGACAAACCTTGAATAATTTATGAAATTGTTGAAAAATCTGAGAGCAGACCCTTGCTTATATTCTTTACAAAAACTCCATATAGAATATGGTAATTTAACCCTTGGAGAACTCCATTAACTTTTGTATTTTTGTACATTACTCTTTTCGTCCCTGATATTTTTTGAAATTAAGCGAGGAGGAGTGGCTTTTCTACAATTTGGAATAACAAGGCTTACTTACAGTGGGCAGATTTTCGGATCCATCCTAACTGGGAAGAGTCTGTTGATGGGGAAGAGTCACAGTTATAAAATGCTACTGATGCCCTCAGTACAGCATCTACCTTTGAAAAACGGTCACATGTATCCGTACTAGATAATATTTTTTAGCCTCAGGCAACACGTTGGTGCACATATAGATTGGATGGCTCTGCCGTTACCCTGAGGGTCTCTGGTTAGACCACTGCACTGGTGCTGAGATTGAAAGGGAGAATGGAGACTTCGTTCACCAGAGCCCTGGAGATATCGTCCCACAGCATTACATTATGGACAGTTGTTCTGTATGTGACAACACAACTTTACATCCATTGACAGTCAGTCCCACTGCCAGAAGCCTTAGAGCACTTAGCTGGTGATCTAACTTTGAAGGCAGACTCCAGATTCATTCTATGTCTGCTTCGCTTCTGCTTACAGCTCCCTTAGTCTAAGGGTCTGCCACATAGTCACCGAAGAGAGAATCACAACTGTTGGCAGAGCACGTGTCTCCATTACCAACGAACAATGAGTTTAAATAGAATAAACTCATGTCTAGCTAAATGTGTTGTTCGTGGCTTCTGTCCTCTGCAATACAGAGCTAGCGTGAAGAACAGGAGACTCTTGCATAAACAGATAACCTTTCCAACGCAGTGACCGGCACTGTGAATATCCCAGACTACTCTGAAAGCCCAGCATGCTACGCTGCCCGGAGGAATAAGAAGAAATTAACATTTCAGTAAGTGTTTGCTACATGCCAGTCATTATAGTAAGTCTTGTTTCCTAGACCATCTCACTTAAGCCTCACAACAACCCCACAGATGGTTCTATTATCACAATACTCATTTTGCACGAGGAAACTGAGGCAGAGAGAAGATAAATATTTTGCCCAAGGTCATGCAGCCAGGACAACGCAGACAGACTGGCTCTAAAGGACCTCTCCACCGCTTCATTAAACTGTCTACAGTGCTGCAGAAATGACAGAGTTGTATTAAAAAAAAAAAAAGCAAAAGCAAAAGACAAAATTCATATAATTTATAAGGTTGCATAGGGATGGGAATAAAATTCTGTATGATTTGCGACACAGAGACTACCAGAAATAGCCCATTTAATGATATCAGTGGTCTTTAACTTTCAGTCTGTCCAGCCAGTGTCTCAAAATTGTGGAGAGAATGTTCATCATCTGGACTAGCATGCAGAGAGATGGTACAAGCTAAATCCTCTGAAATGGTTTCTCACCATCATAGAAGCCCTCACGGGAAAGTTTCAATTTGTCCCAGCTCTACCCAAAGGTAACATTTGCATAAACTTGAGCAAAGCCAACAAAATTCGGAGCCTGTTTCCTAGTGAATTTATTTTCTGGCAGGACAAATGCTGAATTCTGCCTTGTAGAGGGAAGAGACATGTCTGACTTGTAGACTGCCCCTCAGAACGCACACAGAGCGTCTTTGGGTTCAGCGCTCAGTCTCAAACGTTTGAGAGGTTCAGAGCTAAGTAGCATTTACTCCTTAGAAGCTGTATCTCAACCGTGAGCCCATGCTCTCGCATATAGGAAGGAGGAGCTCGTGTAGAGTCTGAACTGTCTGTCCTCTGTAACTGCCAGATTGGCAGCCTGGGGACAACTTCTGGAAGTCTATGTGACTAGACAAAACAACGATTTGGCAAATAATTGCCCGTACCAAATAAAACACAGATAATACATATCTGGAAATATAAACAATCCTGAAGAGGGAGGAAAGGGGGCCTTTGTTTTGCAGAACTGCCAGGACCCTGAATAGGAAATGGCTCAATGCGGACTGTCTGGATGTTCAGGGAAGATGATGCTTGGGGCAGGTGAAACTTTGGGAACGGCCTGTATGTGTCTATGACAGGTCTTCTTTAGTCCATAAACTGCTTTATAAATAAATCATCCACTTAGGCAACAGTAAATTTCTAAAGAGAAGCATTTTCATGAGTCCTAGAATTAGGAAACTAGGTCAGTGTCAGTTCTTGAAGTGGCCAGCCTTGCAGACTTTTGAGGAAGCTAGGTGTGCATTCCCTATCTTTCCATTTTTACACACTGGCCCAGTCCACATGCCACATGACTGCCTCACGCACCGGCGGAGCCATTAGGACACACAATTCCATGCAGAGATCTGCACAAGTGGTGTAAGATCTTTACTCTTTCTCGAAGATAGAGCAACTTTCACTTTACTATCTGTTGGAAGCAAATTTTGACATCTTCCAAAGAGTGGATATCCTCCCCCTGCCCCCCACCCCCCCGCCAAAAGATCAACTACTTCGATCCCACAACTCTTTACCTTGTGCGTATTTGATCATCAGGAGATTGCAAGCCCCAGTACTTTTTCGGGCTCGGATGGGTAACATATGTGGCTGAAGGGAGGGGAGCACAAGATAACCCGGCATGGGGGGGGGCACTGTGGTGAACTGTTAGGCATACACTCTGTCCAAAGGAGCAGCTGCTGCTCACATCTAGCTGACTGCTGTGAAACAAAAATCTGGATACAAGGAGTACCCCAAATTTTGAGTGACATCTTCCAGTTCCCTTCACATTGGTAACTGATTTGGGTATTTTTAAATACTGTCGGGGGTCAAACAAAATAAAATTGTTGCATGTATTTTGCAAACAGGCTTTCAATTTGTAACCTTTGTTGGGTTCTTTTCAGTTTAATAATTTGTTCACCTTTTTAAAAAAGATTTTATTTAGGGGTGCCTGGGTGGCTCAGTGGGTTAAAGCCTCTGCCTTCAGCTCAGGTCATGATCTCAGAGTTCTGGGATCAAGCCCCGCATAGGGCTCTCTGCTCAGCCGGAATCCTGCTTCCTCCTCTCTCTCTCTGCCTGCCTCTCTGCCTACTTGTGATCTCTGTCTGTCAAATAAATAAATAAAATCTTTAAAAAAAAAAGATTTTATTTATTTGACAGAGAGAGACACAGTGAGAGAGGGAACACAAGCAGGGGGAGTGGGAGAGGGGGAAGCAGACTCCCTGCTGAGCCTGATGCAGGACTTGATCCTAGGACCCTAGGATCAGGGCCTGAGCCGAAGGCAGATGCTTAAGGACTGAGCCACCCAGGCACCCCAGTTTTTTTTTTACATTTTTAAGTGACACTGACATTCCTCACCTGCCATTCACAGGCCGTAGGCTCTGAGCCATTTTTCTAATATTGATGACAACTTCCCCTGGTCCACTTAACCTCTTGTCTAAGTTCTTTTTTTGTACACATAGTAAAAGCCAGCTGGAAACTGATGTCAGAAAGTAGGGAGTAAGTTACCACAGAATGGCTAATAAGCTCATAATTTCAACTCCAAACCTTGTTCTTATTAATGTCATGGCCTAATAAACTAAGTAAACCAGTCATAAACTTTTTCATATACAATGTAATGCTGTTTGGGGTGCTATTTCTTCTGACAGAATGCAGTATCTCACCCATGCTGGGAATTTCAAGAAGAGATATACACAGACACTGGATAGATGATAGAATATTTATATTGTCACCATAAATCCAAGGAATCTGATTTTTCTTTGAACTGATTGATATGGGTAGGAATTCTTTATCTCACTTCATGAGTATGGACTTTCAGAACAAAAATAATAATGCCATTTTTAAAAATATGCAAAATATGGGGCGCCTGGGTGGCTCAGTGGGTTAATCCTCTGCCTTCGGCTCAGGTCATGATCTCAGGGTCCTGGGATCAAGTCCCACACCGGGCTCTCTGCCTGCCTCTCTCTCTCTGCCTGCCTCTCTGTCTACTTGTGATCTCTCTCTCTCTCTCTCTATGTCAAATAAATAAATAAATAAAATCTTTAAAAAAAATAAAAATATGCAAAATAACAACCTACACATGTATAAAGTGTGTAGCAGGTGTCTGAGTTTCTAAAGCTCTAGAGAAATAGCATAAAATATATTATCAAATAACCCACCAGAGGAAGGTCCCAAGCCCTAACGCCTACTGGTAGTCATGAATTCAACACCAAACGATGTTGGCTCTTGGGAGGATTACTTCATCACGAGAGAATTTCACTGCAGGATAAACACAGTGGGGCCTCTGAATGGATTGATACAGATACATCTGTAGGGACAGTGGGGTATTTGAAGAGGGGGATGTAGCCTCACATTTTATCATCAATGCCTCTAGCTCCTTTGCATTCTGATTTGAACTCTACACACTTTGCCCTCTCAAGCAGATGGAGGTATTTCCTATCAATTCATTGCTGGTAAACCTTGCTTGCTAAGTCTGCCTTTGTTCTTAAGTTCCTGAGATAAGAGAGGGAAACACCAAACAAACAGAGATCCTTATCTCGATCCTGAACCTAGCGTAAGTTTTATTCATCTACTACTGCAGGAGTGAAAGCACATAGAAAAATGTCTGTTTATAGCTCAAGAGAAAGGAAACCTTCTGGATCCTATTTCATGCCCCACCTTCGACCATGATCAGTTTTCTAAGGAATGGTCACATTTTCAGTCCCTGAGATGCATAAGCCTGTTCTCTGGGGCTCTGGATCTTTAAGAAAGCTGGGGTTCTGGAGGTGCTGGTGAATTTTTATAAAGGAAGAGAGAAACTAGGAACTCTTACTTAGGGACCCAAAGGAGTTATGTAGGGTCTCCTGGGTTCTCTGCTACCAATGTCAGGGACTTGAGCTTGAGGCATGGTTTATTTCAGTGACCAGCCCAAGGTAAAGCGATACAATTATAAGTAATGGATACCTAGAGTGTTCTCGCCACTAAATTGGACTGGTTTCTGTGAGTTACTTGGGAACAGCAGCTTCCTTGGACCCCCAGAGGGAGCTACAACTAGTTATTTGATCTATCACCCCTTATGCATAAATTTTAGTGGCCTTAATTCCTTCCTTGGAAAAACAGTATATTCCTTAAAAATCATTACAGAATTCTTCTTGAGGAGCTGCAGTAACAGGTAAGAGAAGTGCCATTTTCTCATTTTTCCAAAGCTACCATTAATTAGTATACCAAAAACACTTCAGGGTCTTACACTGTCTTGCTGGCAGTAATTCTTGGAAAGGTGATTCTGGATCCCAACCAAGGGGCAAGATCAGAGAAGTAAGTGAGAGAAAGACAGTAACTGTGTGGCCTCACTTATATGTGGAATCTAAAAAAGCTGAACTCATAGAAGCACAGAGTAGAATGATGGTTGCCAGAGGCTGATGGGAGTGGGAAATGAGAATTTTGGTGAAATGATACAAACTTACAGCTACAAAATGAGTAAGTTGTGGGGACCTAACGTACACCGCGATGACTATAGTTAACAGTACCGTATCATATATGTGAACATTGCTAAGAAAGACCTTAACTGTTCTCTTTACAACAAAAACAACAAAACGGTAATTATCTGGGGTGAAGGATGAGTTAACTAACCTTATTGTGATAATCATTTTGCAATGTATATGTGTATGAAGTCATCGCATTTTACACCTTAAACTTGTCCAGTGTTACCTGTCATTCATCTCTCAATAAAACTGGGGATGGGTAGGGGGCAAAAACAGAAGAATCATTTCACTTTTTTGAAACATTCATGCAAATCTTGGCATGACATAACATTGGCTTAGCAAATTAACAGAAAACAGAACACTCCAGTGTATTTTGGGCATATTTTGGAGACTGTGTGATAGGGAAGTTCATGTTAAACTGCCTGATGATTTCCTCATCCCTCCAGTCACATTCTTGTTGAGGCTTACTACACATGTGTCATTTCCATCTCCTCCTAAACAAAACCCTTGTTTAAAGCTACTCTGAAATGCCTTCCAATGTTCTCTGGACAAATATGTCTGCCCAAAGCGAATGCAAACCGGCCGCGGACAGAAGAGAGCCGAGGCTGACTGGCACAAACTGAAATCAAAATCTAGTATTTTCAAATTCTTACAGTTGATGTTTTGTAAGATACACCCATTCTGGTGATGTGAACAATCAGAAAAGAGCGTCTCAAGGTCAGGGTTGCAATTTACATTCTTCAGCAAGTGAAACTACTTTTCCATCTCTCCTTTATTTACCATCAATACTTTAATCTTGTATGTCTATCCAACTTCTGCGCATGACAATACTCTAGCTTTTGATAAGAAGCATGGCCCACCCCTCAGGGTCCAGTTAGCCCTGATATGACTCAGGGAGGAAAGCCTCTGGGAATTCAGCCCTTTAATAATGCTAGAAGATGCTGTCAGGGCTCAGTTGGTTAAGAAGCTGGCTCTAGATTTCGGCTCAGGTCATGATATCAGGGTCAGGAGATCAAGCCCTGTGTTGGGCTCCACGTGGGGCCCGCTTGAGATTCTCTGTCACCCTCTATCCTTCCCCGACCACTTGCACCCTCTCTCCCTCTCTTAAAAAAAAAAAAAAAAAAGTGGACAGAACTAAAAATAAATGAAAGAAACTTAAACAGAAAAAAAGTGAAAGTACACAACTGCAACATGCAAGTTATTGTTGAAGTATAAACAATAAATAGTAGTTTTGCTACTACCCAATACTTAATATCTAACTAATTATAAGTTCCATGTCCATACACTGGACTTGCTGAAGGTCAAAACTGAAAACGTCTTTTTTTTTTAAAAGATTTTATTTATTTATTTGACAGACAGAGATCACAAGTAGGCAGAGAGGCAGGCAGAGAGAGAGGAGGAAGCAGGCTCCCTGCTGAGCAGAGAACCTGGGATCATGACCCGAGTGAAGGCAGAGGCTTTAACCCACTGAGCCACCCAGGCGCCCCAAAACTGAAAATGTCTTAAAGAACTGAAATATTATGTATTAAATGTGAATTACTATTTTAGATGAGGAAATAATGGAATAAGCATTAGACAAATGACAAAAAGATAAGAACTTAATGATCAGATAAAATATTCATTTATATGTAACATGCATATATTTATATATAAAACGAATACAGTATACAAACTGGCTTGCCAGGAAGACATTCTCATTTACTTGTATATATATGTATGTATGTATGTATGTATGTATGTATGTATATATTTGTTCTTTTTTTCACATGTGGACAATTGCTGACTGCTGAGCTGAAGCAGGGCAGAAGGAAAGGGATAAGGACATGCAGAAACACATCAATTTGGCAGAGGCCTTGATTGGCGATCGGAGCTTGTGCAAATGAGTTAGGTGGCTTTCAGAGGAAAGACGGAGCCCCCGTGGTGATTTTAACCCTAACAACCTTCACTTGGAAATAGTGCAGAAAAGACTAAGGGCTTGTACCATTTCAGCTAAGTCACTGGTACCCAGCACTGATTAGTTATTTTTAAAAGAATCTTTAAGTAAATTTCTAATATTCAAAGTAAGATATTTTTCACTACATTTTTATGGCACAGTTTTAAGAATCCGTTTGCAAGACACCCATATGACCAGGTTGCTGTAATTGACTTCTTAGAGTCCTTCATGTCCTGAACCTGAATACACGTCACTGACCCAAATAAAAGGTAAAAGAACCATCGTCAAAGAATGTGTTCAGATTACATCTGAGTCACACCTTGTAAACTGTCACTGTTCTCTCTCACATGAGCATTCGAAGGCCTACTATAACCCATACTTTCCCTGACCTTCCTACAACCTGTATTTTTATCTTCTGATCTTGGTGGTCGTTGGAAACAAGGCTAAAAATTTAGAAATAGGATTGCTCTTGGCTGATCCCTACTGGCCTAAGACTTTCAATACAGGAAAAAAAAAAAAAAAGGCAAGAGAAATGAAAAATGCCCAGGGAGGTAGCGTTTAGTTGTTTAGTTGTAATTTTAGTTCAGTATTATTGCCCCCATCTTACAAGGTTGGAAACAGGATCAGAGCGACTAAATACCTGGAAAGTCGGAAAGCTGTCAGTTAAACCCAGGTTTGTCTTGTTTCTGAGTCTGTTCAATTTCACTTTGCACCCAGAACGGGTGTCATCCTCTCGAACTTCCTCTGAGGAAGTGTTTGCTCTTCATTTTGAAGGTGACCTACCATTCACCTCATAGTCTGTAGAACCTAGTTTCTCTCAAATGGAAATATACTAACTACTTTGCCCATGAACTAGCGTGTTCCACGTGAAGATTCACGTCCAGTGATGCCTGCGATTGCTCTCTAGAGCAGATGTAGGATGAGGCAAATGAAACCAGGTAGATTCCTAAAAGTAGAACTATGGTCACCCTGCATTAAAGCTCCTGACTCTAATTTAGGACAGAGATGACTCAAGGCAAAGGGAAAAACTCCAAGTCCAGTCTCAAAAGGTAGATGGGACTCTTCTACAGAACCATTTTGACCTAGTGAAGAAATGAAACCCAACTGACAGAATCAATTTCAGAAAGAAACTGAGGAATATAAAGAGAAGGAAAACAGCAAAATTCAATTGCCTCCATGCATAAGACACAAAGATCATGTAGACACACGCACGTGCACGCACACACACACACACACAGAGCCCTTCCCATAACCTGTGTATGCCTGGAACCCCCATGGCACTAGCCTGGGAGGCAGTATGGTTTGGCAAATGACAGCACAGATTCTGCATCCAGTCCTCTTGGACACAGGAACAGACTCCTCCCATTTTAGGCTGTGCCTGGAGAGGAGTTCAATTAGCGTGCCTCAGTTTCCCCGTGGGTTCATTATGAGTACTGAGTTAACGATATATAAAGCACTTGCCGGGACATGGCATGTTGCAAGCACTTGTTAAATGCTAGCTATTATTATTATATACAGTGTTCTTAATAAAAAGGCTTTTGGAACCCTACTGGTATGAAACTTAAAAAAGGCTTTCAAAATAGCACTTTCTTAGTCTATCAACTGCAGACACTGATTAAAATGTTAAGTTTAACAGAAGGTATTACAGACTGATGGGATAGTTTTCCAAAATGAAATCCAGAGGTTTCCCTGCTAGTCTTTGAAAAAAAAAAAAAAAGATATTTGTTTGCATTATAATCATGGTGCCAAGTATAAGCACAATTCCATTTTCTCCCTCCCACTGAGTCTTCTTTGTCCACTATGAAATCTTGAATTCCCTTTAAGTTCCTTTCTCCCTGAGCCTAGCTAATGCCACTGTTGCCCTTATCCTCACTTCTGTGATGTTTCCATGCTTCAAGGCGGGCCACAGAATGGCCTGCACACAACTGGGAATTCCTGCAAGGCTCGCCAGGTGAACGGTTATTAGCTGCTACAGACTGGAGCCAGGATTGGGGTAGATGGTCCCAAACAATGGAGTCTAACATTCGCCCACAAAAGCTTTCATCTCGAGAACGTAACCTCTTGTGAGATATAACCGGAAGTCTCAAGGGTAATTGCATTTTGCTGGAATCAAACCTAACAAGTATTTTATAATTAAAGATCATGCTGGTTTCCTTTACCATCACCTGCAACTGAATCGTGTACTTGAAGCATCCCACAAATAGCAAGGCTGTTTAATATTTATTGCACATCCACAATTACCTCTACATTTTGTTTCTCTGGAAACACACTCCTTTGGTCTGGCTTCTAGAGACCTTGAAGAAGACCATTATTCCATTAAGAACAGAGGCAGAGAAATCCTGTGTGATAATATCATTAATAACACCAGCTTACATTTCACGGTGACTTTTCTTTTTTCTTTTTTTTTTTTTTTAAGATTTTATTTATTTATTTGACAGATCACAAGTAGACAGAGAGGCAGGCAGAGAGAGAGAGAGAGGGAAGCAGGCTCCCCGATGAGCAGAGAGCCCGATGCGGGACTCGATCCCAGGACCCTGAGATCATGACCCGAGCCGAAGGCAGCGGCTTAACCCACTGAGCCACCCAGGTGTCCCTCACGGTGACTTTTCATTTGCAAAGTGCTTCCGCGCGCCTTATCTCATTTGATCTTCACAAAATTCTGTGTCCAATTTGTCCTTCCTACTCTGTGGAATGTAATATTCCCTGGATCACTCAGTCAGGAGACTGAGTTAATGCGTTGGCGGGAGGCAGACCCCTTACTTGTGGACAGGATGGGGGGAGACATTTTCTGGTCCCAGTCAGACCTTTAAAAAAATCAGACCTTTTGGGAAAGTTAGCCTATTCCTGGGTGAATGCCCAGACGGGCACCATGATTGTGGAAGCCTGTAATAGTCAAGAAAGTTACCATTGATGGAGCATTTTGCAAGCAGTCTATAATCACCCTGGCTCTGCCACTATTGCATAGACTTTGAAAAGTTTCTCACCTTTTCTGGTTAAGAGAGGACAAGTGCTAAGCGAGGAGCATGAACAACCAACTTAAGTGAGAAGAGAGTGACAGTCAAGCAAATGAAGCCCCTCCCTTTCTCTGTGAACTGCCTCCTGTACGTGGACATTGTCCCTGAGAAATTCTAGAGCTGCCCCCGAAGCCGAGCCTCAGTTTCTTTGTTTGTAAAGTAAGAGGAAGAATATCTATTTTTTTCAGGGTAATTATAGAGTAGACAGGTGATTCTTTTAGAACAGAGGCGTAAAAAAGGACATTCTGCACTTGCTGCTATTAAACAGTGAGGGGTACTTTCCACACTTTCTGTACCATTCTGGATATTTGAGGTGTCCAGACTCTTATACACATGGCTCAGTCAACTTTTAAAAGGAATCGGGACGTAATTAGAGTAGTCTGAATTTCTTATAATTCTTTACTTCTGTATTCTTCCTGAACAAATACTCCTTTGCCCCCGATCAGTGCCAGGCTTCTGTCCCAGACAAGCTTAGGAGCAGGCCGCTGCTGGCACGGGCTCTCCCTGACAGAATGCTCCTTTCTGGAGCGCAGCGCTCCATCTTCTTCTCCTTGTTTATGATCTTAGAAGTCACGAGAATGAAGAGGTTTCTCCCTCACGGTAGCCGTGGATTCTCAAGGGTATCGCTAGTTTGGGGCTTTCTTGTGGTCTTTCCAAGCTGCAATTTTACATGATAAATTATCTGTCAGTTACAACAGATCCAGGAAGGCTCAAGTTTTCGCACAGTTCTGACTGTCGTTCCTTTACAATCATCAGGTTGTGCTCCAAGGGGGACGGTGATGTTCTCCACCTGAAAACCTGCGTGCGCTCCCCGGACACCGGCTGGGTTTCAGAGCTCTGGAATGCTCTTTCTTTATGCAGTTGCCATGAAGCGTCCATTTAAATGAACAGAGAAAAAGCTACGAAGGGAAAACATCTATGAGGCGAAAGGAGAAGATAATTTGAAGATAAACATTCAAGGAAGCCGGCTTGGGATATTAAAACGACATAACAACATGGCAGGAGATTGGCTTTTTCTCTCATAAACTCTCTAAATTAAGATGGTACTTTATTTACTCAACACTGTGTTTGCGGAGGACTCCTGAGAGTGACTCAGCGCTGGGGCTGTTTGCTGACAGCATCGTGGGAGGCCTGGATGTGGACACAAGCTGTCCTTGCCCCCTTCTGGGGGAGGGGCGGGTGTGTAAGGACACTGCCTGGCCGATCAGGGAAGCCACAATGGGGAGGCAGTCGATCCAAGCTGCGGCTATCTGGAATGGACATCGTCTTGGTCTTGCTGGGGTGGTGCGGGGATCAGAATGGCTCCTCTGTTCCTTTAAAATGCTGCTCAGATAATGGGCCAGCCTCCCACGCATTCGGAGAGGGCGCCTCTAGCTTTACGGAAACCCAATCCCCACCCCAGACCTCATTTCCACTCGCAGCTTTGATACCCTGTCCCGCCAAGCTACCCTCGAGGGACGCAGTAGCTCTTTCTCTCCATGTGCTCCGCGCTGGGCGTCCACATTGCTTCAGGATCACCTGAGGACAGAGGTGCCCCTGCCCTCCCTCCCCCTTCCCTCTCGCGGCACACAGATACCGTCAAGAGTTTCATTAGTGAAGGTCTTTAACATTCATCTATGGCGACAAGCTGGCAGTTCGCTATCGCACTGAAAAGCGACCAAAAGGAGCTGGAAACCAGACTGTAACCGGGAGAATTTTTGCCAAGTTGCTTTGTCCTCGCCACTTTCTGAAGCAGGGTAAGTCATTAGCAAGCCCATGCTAATTGAATTTGATTTAATGTCAACACTGTCACAGTCACGGAGAGGACACCAATAAAATCCCAGCCCTGTTTGCTGCAATCATTAGGCCCAGTTTTTCTGACAACAAAAGTTCAGCCTTTGGTGGAAGGTTGTCCCATCGGGCTTAGAGAACACAGCGCTTCCTGGCCTTCCACGGAATAAAAGCAAGTGCTGAAGTCATCACTTAGAGTGGAACCAAAATTGAATGGGAAAATCCACTTGTATAAATGACACAAGTGGCTGATGGCCCCTCGTCAGTATCTGGTGGGGAGCCCTTTCAAAAACAGTTACAGATCACACTTGAATTTTTTACAAGATGTACCAGTTAATTAAATATTCAAAATGGCACCCGTACTCTGTTCAAAAAGCAAGACTGATAGAGTTAAGATGTGGAAAAAGTACATTTGAAAACTTGCCAGTCTTTTCCGTAATTGAAATACAAGTGAAGCCTTTGTTACTTTTACCTCAAGTTATATGTCTTATGGGGTGGGAAGGTGGGCTTCCTGATGAGTTACCAAAATAATTTAATACAAAAAAAGGTGAGATCTTAGTTATCTATAGTCAGAAGATTCTGAAGGGTGAAAATTACCCACTGAACTTCAGCTATAATTTGCTGATCTTTAGACAATCATTTCATAAGCAATTTCCTCACATTCTAGAAATTCTTATCCTTTGTGACATACAGGAGAAGAAAATTGGGACTATATCTTAGGAAGTGGCACCAAGACCTGTTTGAACCTAACCCTGTCCCGGTACACCCGGATGAGGGAATATATGAGGTAATGAAGTGAATTCTGTCGAGGGAAAAGGAGATTTCAGCTGATTTTATCTAATTAGTCCCAAGACTGGCCCCAAGTGAAGAAGGAAAAATATTCCAAGGGGTTTTCCTTACCGGTGTTCATTTAGCTCCAGGCAATGGCAGTGTGGTTCTGCTGGGTTTGTATCTCGTTGCCCTCAAGATCACCCTGTTTTCCTCCTGTGACCTGCACTTAACAGACGATACCATCACCTCATCAATTGCCAATGCCACCAGTTCAATAACCGGATATCACTGTTGGACATCTCTCTCGATGAGAAGCAACTACAGGTTTTGGCTTTCTCCAAAAATAGCCCGCACTGCCATGCCAGGCGCATCCCAGATTTCTCAGTCGTCCAAGCTCGGGAAAGAAACTGTTCATCCCTGCGCTTTCTTTGAGACGCTTTCGTAGTCAACTAAAGACTGTGTTTCCTGTGACTTTGGCCTTGAGACATAACTGACAATAACATTTTCTCTAACGCCAGTACCCATGACTCCCATCCTTCTTTACAACCGGTGACAATCGCCTATACGAATAAATGTTATCTGTTCTCCCCCTCCCTGTGCAATTTTGTGGCTTGAATTTTAAAAGAGAGAGAGCAAAAGGGAGGTTTTCGTTTCGTATTGCATGGCACCATAAGAGTTCCTCTGGGGAACCTGCTTTCACTAAACCCTGGCAAAAGTCGCAAATTGATAGCTCACGGGGAGATACGATAGAATTTAGAAGTCCTTCGCTGGGTAGGGACAGAAGGTTCCCAGAGGGCTTTGTATCGGGCAACACAATGTAAGGTGCGAAGAGGCAAGAAAGGCAGGTGGGAGGGAGTGGTGCAGGGATGGGGCAAGCTGGAACGCTGACTGAAGGAATGGGCCCCCCTTCACTCTGCTAGGGGGAGACAGCACGTGACATTTAGTGTCCCTGTGCTGGTCACCCTGTACTTCAGCCTCACCTGTCCTCCAATGCAACAGAGGGCTCCATTAACATCTGCGACCTCCTGTTTCATTAAACTACAGGGCACAGTAGAGACAAAAGTTCTATTAGATATCAGCATTCTCACTTAAGGAACTTTTAAGTTCAAAGTTAACAAGAAAATCACTTTTCCTTCTATTATGAACTGGAAAGGGAATTATGACAAAAATACATCTAAAATTTTGGCGATGTTAGGTGTTGCCCCAAAATGGTAAGTTTTGATGAAAACATTGTAGATTTTTAAAGTGAAAAAACAGGATAAAATTTATTGTTTAAAGTGTTTTTAATACTGGCAACATTTTTCAAATAAAGAGGTGAGATAGTGAATAGAGAATTCTACCTTCTTTTGAGAAAAACAGCTACTGTCCAACTCTAGTAATTAAAAATGTTAGCTCTTTTAAATGGACAGGAGCAAACGTTATAGTACAAAATACTGCCCTTGTGTACCCTGTATGTCATAATATAATTCATCAGTTCTCATAGGTGGCTGCATACTACATTACTCCAAAAGAAGTGTATCATTTGAAGGACAAATTATTAGTCATGATATAGGTGAAGTACTTTGTTTCCAGTGTAATTTGAATACTATATATTTAAACTCTGTTTTTTCTCAGGAGCAATTCTGTCCAGCTTTACTTAGGTATATATGATGAATAAAATTATAAGATATTTACCGTGTCCAAGGTGAGGATTTAATAGACATATACATTGTGAAGGGATTCTACTCATTCAGCTAATTAACAAATTCGTCACCTCACGAATTTACCTTTTGTGGGGTGTGTGTGTGTGTGTGTGCTGAGCACATTTAAGTTAAGTCACAGAAACAGAGTAGAAAAGTGGTTGCCAGGGGCTACCGGGTGGGGAAAATATGGAGAAGCTGGTAAAAAGGTACAAATTTTCACTTATCAGATAAATTTGCCGTATAACATGGTGACTACAGTTGATAACACTCTGTTGTAGAGTTCAAAATTTGCTAATAAGAGTAATTTAACTGTTGTTAGGAAACTCTGACTGCTGTAGATACCAACATCAACCACACGATGTCACCAATAACTACAGTACCAACTTAGAGCTCTGGGGAAGAACTTTAATGCATGCATTTCCTCATAGGTTAAATTATTTTCTATTTTGTTCATGAATTTTCTTTCTATTCATCAAACTACAACACTCAATATATATCTATTACTCTCTTATTATTATTAATTTACAATTACAGTGTAGTTCTCAGAATTTATACATTTCTAAATTTATTTTTAAAATATTAATAATGAGATTTTAAAAATTTCTTTTCAAAAGATCTATTTTCTTATTAACCTCACATATGTTATGATGATATAATTCAGGGATGAGTAAGAATTGATCAACAAGTACATACTGAACACTGACTATCAGGCCCTTTGGTGACTCAGAAATAGACACATTTATGACACACACACATACACACACATACACGGCTGTATTATACTGTAATCTCAATCAATACTGCCTTCTGGAATTCTATTTTTATGTGAAATTTGGAAAGGATAGGATAATCTTACCCCTTAAAATTGTACCAATCATGTTTAATATTTATTACATAATTATGTTTTTTGGCATAACACAAGAGTAATTAAAATAATATTTTACTTCTCTTCATGAAGCAAAGCCAATCTTTTCCACCTCCAATTGTTTTCAGAGACGGATTCTGAATATACAAGGTTAAAAGAAGTAAACATATTGTGATGGTAAAACCTCCTTTTTTTCTTTGAAATGGTTTATCATAATATTATGCTTAATTATGCAAATATGCTGGAGGATTTTTTTATGGGTACATCAGCCAAATTCAAATACATTAAAGATGACAAATACATATTCATTTACACATTCAGCACATATATGCCTGTATGCACGTTTCTATTAATTTGACAAATAAGGGCATGTATTAAAAAGTGAGGGAGTGTGGAACAAAGCTATTTTACAAACTTAGTAGAAATCTCTTTTACTAAAAATAATTTTAAGTTCTAGGGAATCATATTTTTTATTGTTGTTAATTACTCCCTATGTCATTCCCAAAAATATTTCAGAGGAAGAAAGAACTTTGGTGTTATAAGATTGATACAGTTTCATTAGCCCTAAAAAATATCAACTGAAGTTTTCAATTATTGGAATTGCATATACTGTTCCTTTTTAAGGTATACAGGAGAGGGAGGGGGAATTAAAAAGATGACCTAATCAAAAACTTCTATAAGATCTGAAAAGATGGGATAAAAATTTAAAATGTTTCCAAATATTTGGCAGACAAAACATATAACTGAATTTTTTATTGACTGCCGGATGTTTGGCTTTATTTATATAGAGCCAAAGAACGAGAAATTTGCATTTGTGTTATAGTTGTCAGAAAGTCGTATTTGTGAAGAATGTAGTACATAGTTTTCTCTGTAAGTTCCCTGAGGTATTTTTAACTTACTTAATAAACAAAAATGCCAAAATTTTAAAATTAGATCATTTTTGAGATCTCCAGGTTGTTTCAAGAATGAATTGGGCCTCAAAATCAGAACACATTTTACCTTTGAGGCAAGGTATCTGTGACTGTCTTTATGGGATATTTCAATGCAATACATCAAATTTATGAAATAATATTACCCTCATAAAGTACAATGTAAATAGTTATTACCTTTTTTTGGTATGTAACAAACACTCTCGAATTGGCCTCACTTTTTAAATTATCATATTTTATCATCATAAATTGTCATACATATACAAATATATGTATATATATATCTATATATCTATCTCAATGTTATTTTTTGCTAAAGTTCATTATGATATATATTTATGTAAGCTCTATACCCAGCTTGGAGTCCAACATGGGGCTTGAACTCACAATCTTGGGATCAAGACCTGAGCTGAGATCAAGAGTTAGATGCTTAACCAACTGAGACACCAAGCAACTCCAGCACTGACATTTCTAATAAACCTTGACTACGGCCACACTATATAATTTGTTTTAGTATGTATACATTCAATATTATATATTTCTGTAGGTATCTGTGTACATTCCAATTTCCTGTGAATACAGTCCTTTCAGTGACAAAAAAAAGATGAATCTTACATAGTTATAAAAACTAAGAAAAATAAATATGAACTTTATAAGCTAAAGCTTGAAGTAATGGCAAATAGGTCATTATATTCATTAACAACAATTTCCTTTTATTGTGGTCCCTTAAAATTTTTTCCCACTTGCATGTTGTGTTGTGATTGAAGTAGACTGATATATGCTTTATACATATGATAACATCTCAATAGTTTACACTCATTCTAGGAACAAACTCAATTACTACTGGTACATTCACTATAATTGCAGGGGGATATCTTTTACATGTTCTTAGGAGAGTATTTCTTGTAATGGAAATTTTATGACATTTATGATTTTCAATATTTGATAAAATTATGATGAGGGATTTTCATAGCTGCAGAATTGTGAACTGTAAATATCCTACAGAAACTATAAATATTTTAATATATATTTATATTTAGAAATATAATCTTAGATTTGGATTTTAACTGTTTATCTAATCTAGATGAAAGTGCTTATTCAAATCAATCTAACATTTTTAAGACGAATATCTTAGGTTTTGGGGGGATGGGGGAAGAAATGAATACTACTCTCATAGTAATATTTTTTTTGCTAATTTTAATTATTATTAGATGATCTTTCTTTATTCCCAATGTAATGACCTAAAAAACTCACAATAATTTTGCTGGATTTCTAGCTTCAGAAAATTTACATAAATATTTGCCGCAAGCCAATATGGAAACAGAATACTTTTCAGGTCAGCCAAGCAGCTTTGGGGAGTGCTGTCCAGTGCTGAATTCTATTTATTTTGTTTTGTTCAGCAAAACTGCACTTTTAACACGTGAAAGATGTCACAAAAGTTTGAAATATTTGGATCTAGTTGGAGTATTGAGAGCAGGAAGAAATGGAAAATATAAATGGAAATGATATGTTCGATTATTAAATAGGAAAATTAGTGTGTTTAAATTTACAGATTTACAGGGGAGTGGGGGTATGGACATTGGGGAGGGTGTGTGCTATAGTGAGTGCTGTGAAGAGTGTAAACCTGGCGATTCACAGACGTGTACCCCTGGGGATAAGAATAGATTATATGTTTATAAAAAATTTTTTAAAAATGCAAAGGGTAAAAAAAAATTACAGATTTATGATTAGTGAACATATAGAAAGCCTCTGAGTTGTTAAAACCCTGGATGTAAAAATAAAATGACACTAGGCTTAAAAGCTCTGAGACAAGTTATCTGACAGTTCTTGATGTTTGCTCTGTAATTGGTAAAAATGTGTTTTCCTTCATGGCACTCCATTGCAAAAGAAGCACAGATATTTGCAATATATTTGAATAAAAGCACTGGCTCACTCAAGGAGATAGGCTGTTTCAGAGTATTGAAAATAAGACTGCTGAGTCTTTACAGTCATGAGAGCGATCATTTTCCTTAAGATTGGCAGTGAAGTTTCAGAAAGAGGGGAGGTTATGGTGTTGAATTAAATTTGATATGAGTCATTGCTTTGGAAAAGATGGTACCCTTCAAAACTATGGTTTCTGTGTAGATCCTGATTGTCATTTCCCACCACGGTTATCATGTTCCTGTTCCTGAGAGCCACGGCACTGGGGAAGTCTACTTTTCCTTGCCATTGCCTCATCTTCCTCCCCTTTTTCCTATTTTGGTTATGTAAGCTTGATTACCAAAAGAATACATAAATGTCCAATTCAATGTGTCTCATACAAATCTTCCTTCATCTCCTTTGGAATGCACCCAGTTTTCCTAGGACTAGAGGGTCCTGTCAAATAGAGGGCATTCCTGCCCCAAATGAGGCAGGTAAGCAACAGCTTTTGGAAAACCAAAATCCACAGATCAAACTCCTTTTTAGCAGAAATTTCTAAGTTATTTTAGGTTCCTGCATAGGCAGATAATTCGCATCAAGTGACAAGGAATATGGTTCCATTGCTGAAATACTAATGATTTCTCTGTTTTCATTGGGGCTATTAGCCTTACATCTTACCCCACTTCCCACAGCTAACTTAAGAAGTGGTCATCAGAAGCCTTAGTGATTTATAAAAGATGAAGATTTAGGGAGTATAAGGAACCGCTGTAGAAATATAAATCTGTTGTTAATAGTATTGGCAAAGATAACAAAATGAACACCACTAATAAAATAGTGGAAAACAGCAGAAATAACAGGTTCTTAAAAGATGACAAGAAATGCATAGGCAGCATATCATGACTTTCCAATGGTTGTATAGAGCAGGCTTTATTTTTGAGATTCTAAGTTAAAAAGTTTGGATTTCATAAAGCTGGGAAAGGTTGGAGAGGTGTGAAGGCATTAATGGAGAGAGTATTTTGGCTTATGCATTTCTGGTCGTGAATTTTTTATCATTTCTTCACTCTTCCTTTCAACATTTGAGATGATGGGTGTTGGTAAAGGACAGAAGAAAAAAGCAGCAGACTGACCCCTGAGAAGGTTACTATATCCCCACCCTCGAGAGGCAACAAATACATGATGATTATGGTCTTTTTCACTAAGACTTTCTCAGTGCTTGAAAGCAAGATTATGATGCAGGAAGTATTTCTACAGAACCTTTTTAACAGGGAGTTTTAGGATTGGAGATCATCAGATGATCTTATTCAAAGAGCACTTGCCCCTAATCAGGGCTGTTTCATTTGAATTACACAATTCTGATAGGCACATAAGAGAATGTCCTGAGGGGATATGACTTATGCCTAAGTATAAAGAATAAAACTAGGAGATCTCACTGACAGGGTAGCCATGGGTCAACCACACAAAACCCGAAAGAGACCTAGATGGTCAACACACAAACAGAAAAGCTTCAACAAAAAATGTATGAAAAAGAAGATGCTTTTTAAAGAAGGGCATATTTTAAGATATTAAGACAAGTTTTTATATTGTACTTTTTGAAGAAATGTAAAGATAAATAATCCTTATCTTGACTTCACAGTCTCTAAATTAAACTTTTTAAAAGTCATGTGAGTGCCCACAAAGTGGAGTGTCTCTAAAAATAAAATCACATTGATCCGTAAGATACAGAGTTCTTATGATAAAGTCTGACACTGATATTAGCCAGCTAAAGCAAAAGCTGGGCAATAAACAGTAACCAAATTCATCATTTCTGTGATTTTAATCAACATTCTGATTTTGATGTGGATACGTCTCAACAATTCACTCTTCTCCTACCCAAGGTCGCTAAGTGTTAAGCCAAAGAAAGAATTGTTAAGAGTAATCCAAAGGTTCTCTCTAGCAATTCTCAAACAGTAAATTTATTTGTGCAAATGTGTGAATAAATGGATTTTGCTGTGGAAGCTCTCTTCTGAGTGCATACATTGTGGTGTGTGTTTGCAAAGGGTGAGTGCTGAGAATTATCCTGGTATCTAGTATTTACGTCATTAGGTACTGAATACCAGATTCAAGGAACATAAATTGGAACCATAACTGAGATTTAAAAATAAAATAGGAAATTTCAAAGAGATGCCTTATTTCCTTTTCATGTATCTGACAAGTGCCCATGGCATTAAAAATATATTCTCTGTAAGAGTCACCAATGCTTGAAGATGTCAGTGAATCAATATTGACTCAACCCACGCTGAAAAGATGTAAGTAGAAAGATGTTCAGATGTTTGCTGCCAGTCAAAAAGCCACAGTTTCTCTACGTCACCAATCTAAGCCTAAGCTCCTAGCATCTTTACATCCTTAAAAAAAAAAAAAAAAAGGCCCTAGAACTGATTTAGAACCTTTAAATCTCCACCTATCAGTGCTTTGTCCCATCCTTTTTTTTTTTTAATCTTCTTTTCATTTCTCAGTCCTTTTGAATCCCAGTGGATATATTAAAAAAAAAAAACAACAATACATAAAAACCATGTTTGCAGTCATTCTATTTACCTTACACCAACTGGATATTACTGACTATTGGAAGAATCGTGGTCACCTAGACAAAGTAATGACTATAGAAATTCCAAAGGGCAAGAAAAACAGAGAAAAGAAGACATAGAGCAGTCAAAATAAGCTCAGCTCTTTTCAGTGATATCCCCAAATGGAAGAAAATGGTGGATTTGCAAGTTAGAGCTGTTTATGATTTATTTGATTCACAGGGAAGTAGTAATATAGTAGATGCAAGAAAGGCACACTACATGAGAAAATAATTTTTTTGGAAAACAACTCTAATTAGGAGGTATAGTTGTCCTCACCTTGAATGTGAGGCATAAGCAAAAATTATTATGCTCCATTTATTCTTGCTCTAAGTTAACGAATTGTCGCTAACTTTATAGTCCTATACCTATTATATAGCACAATAATAATCTCTGTAACTGCACCATGAAGGAGATGGATAGACGTTAGGACACTGACTTTACAGAGTCCCATAAGCCTTAGCATTTGGCCCAAGGTGACATGCCCAGAAGGAGGTGACGCTAGCAACTGAGCCTTGGCTTTCTGATGCATGGTTTAGGATCCTTGATATTTTATGGTATAGAACATTACATATTGGAGCTTGATGGTAAGTGTTGTTTAGAAGAGGGGGGATGTTGGGCTGCCCGGGTGGCTCAGTCGTTAAGTGTCAGCCTTTGGCTCAGGTCATTATCCTGGGGTCCCAGGATTGAGCCCCACACCTGCTTCTCCCTCTCCCACTCCCCCGCTTGTGTTCCCTCTCTGGCTGTGTCTCTGTCAGATAAATAAAATCTTTAAAAAAAAAAAAAAAGGGGGTAATGTGAAGTGGGAATCTTAAATTCTGCAGTGGTTATTATCTTTTGCCTACTGAGTCCATTTTCTGTTCTTTTGTTTTGCTTTGGGCCACAGGAGGCTGACATTCATGAATGACAACACTGGTCTTCTTTGCCTTTTTGCTTCTCATTGTATTCCGCCATTGGGAAGCACCCACTCTTGCTCCCACTTGTTTTGGCACAACTCTGGCAGTAATAACCTCCCTCATCCCCACAAGGTTTTAGCTCTAGCTCAGAGCAGACTACCCCAGGGGCATGACTTTCTCTTTTGCTAGTTTTTTTTTTTTTAAGATTTTTAAAATTTATTTATTCGACAGAGAGAGAGAGATCACAAGTAGGCAGAGAAGCAGGCAGAGAGAGAGGGGGAAGTGGCTCCCCACTGAGCAGAGAGCCCGATGCGGGGCTCGATCCCAGGACCCCGAGATCATGACCCGAGCCGAAGGCAGAGGCTTTAACCCACTGAGCCACCGAGGCCCCCCGTCCTCTTTCGCTAGTTTTAAGTGCCTCTGCATCCCTTGCTTGTTTCCTTAATCCTGCCCATACCTGTGAACACTGTCCCTCTGTTACGAGTGTCTTCAAGACACACCACTGTCAAAAACGCACAACTTCAATCTAATCATGAGGAAACATCAGACAAAAACCAATTGAGGGACCGTCTATGAAATAACTGGTCTTTATACTTCAAAATGTCATTTCCATGAAAAAAAAAAAGGACACTGAAAACATAGAACAGATTAAAGAACACTATAAAACACAACACCTAAATGCAATGTGTGATCCTGGATTGGACTCGCAGGTAAGATTTAAAATGTTTGTTATAAAGATTATTGGGAAAACAGGTGAAATGTAAATAAGGTCTGTGCATTAGGTAATGTCAATGTATCATTGTTAATTTCTTGATTTTGATGATTGTAGTGTGGTTATATGAGATACTGTCCTTATTGTTAGTAAATGCACATTAAAATACTTAAGGAAGTAAAGAAACATCATGTCTCCACCTCACTTTCAAATGGAATAGAAAAAATGATAATGCTTATATATATAATATATATGGAGAGATATATATTCTCTCTATATAGTCCTTCTCTTCATATGTCTCTTTCTATATTATATATAAAAATGATATGACATGTAATAAAATATATATAAATAATATAGAGAAAGAGGGAGAGAGGAAGAGAGAACGAGAAAACAATGTTGATCAAGTATTAACAATCTGAAAATCTGGGTGACATGTACATAGGAGTATTTTGTACTATTTTAATTTTCCTGTAAATCAGAAATTTCTCAAAATAAAATATTTTTAAAAATTTTAAAAAGGGTTTTTAAGAATTCTAGCTGAGTGTGCTGCCTCTTACGAGGACCCTCACCAATAAGGATTCTAATCTCCCATTGTTAACTGCTGTCTAAATAAAAAATTATATTCCCACCATCCAACACTTTCTTTGCTTCACAGCAAACCATGAGCTCACCAGGAGCCACCATGGTGAAGGCCTAGGGAGAAGAAAGGATGGCTACCTACCTCATCAGGTCTAAGCAGGGGTAAACTAGCAGGAGACTAATTAAGGTCCCTCCCAAAGCATTCAGAGCCCTAGCTTTAATCTCAGTTAGGAATCACAAATAAAAGCATATTTATAAATTTCTTGATAGTCTTGACATAAAATGTATCGTTTAATGTCATGTATTACATATACAAAAATTTATTCACATCACACACGCATACACAGACACACACATACACAGACACTGAAGACTGCAGGGGTCAAAGAACGTGATAAAGTCTTCCACTTGAATTCTTGCTTCTTTGGATCTAAACTAACTGTGGGTTACCAAGAGTAATATTTTAGCATACCCTTAGAGGAAAGATACGGAGTCACACCTAACATATAACTGGGTTAGTAGGATACCAGATTCAAATACACAGCACATTTGGGTGTAGAAGAGTCATTGGCTCAAGGGTAGTAGAGTCAAGATTACTAGGGATTTGGAAGATAGCCTCTTAGCCAAATGCTCCAGGTAAACACCATCAACAATGTAACGGTGGCAGCATGCGCCAGCCCTTGACATAATGTACTGAAGTGGACATAACATCACTTCTATGATATTTTAGCCAAAAATGGATATTCTATCTATTCACGAGAAAACATCAGATAAACCCGAACTGAGCTGAGTGAGATTCTACATAATATCTGACCGAGTGGTCGTCAAAGGTGTTAAGGCCACAAAAAAATAAAAAAAGACTTAAGATAGTCACACAGGTTAGAGAGGCACATCAATTAAACAAAATGTAGAATTCTGGATGGGAGCCTCAAAGAGAAGAACACTAGAGGAAAAACTGGAGAAACTGCTAACATTACGGGAAGCTGACTACTGGGCAAATGTGAACTCTCTGGACTTGTTTTGCACCTTTCTGCAGGTCTCTAAATTTATTTCAAAATAGAAAATAAAATGTTGACAGAGATTCATTCTTCTTAATAAAACTATTACAATTCTATCTTGAATGTTTTCTTTCCTTTTTTTTTTTTTTTAAAGATTATTTATTTATTTATTTGACAGACAGAAATCACAAGTAGGCAGAGAGGCAGATAGAGAGAGGAAGAAGCAGGCTCCCCACGGATCAGAGAGCCCGATGCGGGCCTCGATCCCAGGACCCTGAGATAATGACCTGAGCCGAAGGAATAGGCTTTAACCCAATGAGCCACCCAGGAGCCCTCTTGAATGTTTTCTGTTTTGTGCATAAATATGGCTCATTAAGTCCTAAAATATTATTTTATTTGAGACATAAAAGTTTAGAAATTTTAAACTTATTTCGTTGGTACTTACAGGGAGATGTCAAAGCATGATTCTATAGGCTCAGAGTATTTATGCAAAAATTAATTATTTACGGGCACCTAGGTGGCCCAGTGGGTTAAGCCTCTGCCTTCAGCTCAGGTCATGATCTCAGGGTGCTGGGATCGAGTCCCGCATCGGGCTCTCTGCTTGGCAGGGAGCCTGCTTCCTCCTCTCTCTCTCTGCCTGCCTCTCTGCCTACTTGTGATATCTCTCTGTCAAATAAATAAATAAAATCTTTAAAAAAATTAATTATTTACTTTGAGTATCTTTCAAGAGAATGTTGTACTTAATTCACTACTTCTCCTGACATTCAATTCTGTTTTTGATTTACACTTAGGACAAGAACTAGAGAAATTACATATACAAATTTGTAATTTTGTATACAATGCTGGGAGGGATTACTTGATCAGCTCAAATTTCTCAGATCTCTGGAAAAGACTCAACAAGGCATCCCAGGGAGAAGGAGATTTCCACTGCTGCAATTTGGTGCTAATATTTCTTATTCTGGTTCAATCCACTGGGATTATGTGGAAAAGTAGGATTATTCTCTTACACAAAAATAAAAGAAAAGTTGCATCTACTGGAGGCAACATGATCTTTAATTTGATTCAAGGGAGGGGAGGGGTAACAGCTTCATATCTACTCCACAGACTGAAAGCCAAGACCACGGTCTTATGCTAGATTCAGGCCTAATCTTCATAACAGATGTATTTTCAGATAGTATCGTGGCAAATGGCACACATTTCAATAGTTCTTAGGGGATCATGCAAGAGAAACTTAAGCTCTCCTGGATGTCGTTAAGAACTATTTATTTGTCTTACTTTTTATTTTTAGTGTGCAATTGATTTTGAAATTATACGTAGGTAGTAATCACAGATGTTTAAGTTAAATGCACATTTTATTAGATTTCAAAAGTATGATCACGGCCTTTTGAATCTGCTTCAAGGCTTACCTAACAACCTTCAGTCTCTCTTTGGTAAAATCTCAAATGTTTTTACCAAAACTAAAAGCTTAGGAGAAAATACATATTCTTTGATTGAAGTATAATTAACATACAATATTCTGTTAGTTTCAAGTGTAGATCATAGTGATTCGAAATTTCTATTCATTACAAAATGATCCCCACGGTTAGTCTAGTTACCATCTGTCCCCATACGAAGTTATTACAACAGTATTGAGTATATTCCCTCTGATGTACATTACACCCCCCTGACTTATTTATCTTCTGAATGTTAGTTTGTACCTCTTAATCCCCTTCTGTTAGGTAGAAGTATAATAAGTAACCCTACCTATTTGGCCTGCCCCTCAACTCTGCCCCCTTCTGGTAACCAATCTGTATCTACAAGTCTATTTCTGTTACGTTTAATTCATTTGTTTGGCATTTGTCTCTCTGACTTATTTCACTCAGCATAATCTAGGTCCATCCGTGTTGTTGCAAATGGCAAGATTATGTATTTTCTTAAATCTATGAATAACCAACCCTAATCATACTTTTCCCCCTGATATTTTCAATTCAATAAGCTGCTTTAGAGTTTGAGGTAATCAGAGCACAGGAATCGTTAATACATGGAGACACAGCGCTCTTTGACTCGCTCTGTGTAAGATGACATTCTTGGGTTGCTGAAGAATTTAAGAGATCGTGCTACAATGTGCCTCACGCCCTACCTTGGATTCTGAGTGCTTTCATTACACCACACTCACAAGCATACAATAGATACCTTGCACTTGAAGTGGTGACCTGCAATCAGAACTTTGTAGACTAGCCTGTGAGGGGAAAAAGCCAAAGGATGCTTGCAGAGATAGATTCTTACCCTTAAATGACACGTTGTATGATAACAAGGTTTTTACATGTCACTGGAGAAGAGTGAATGGAAATGGGTGAACCACAGAGGAAACAAATGTTCCAATTTTCTTAAGATTTTCTGAACACCGTTATTATAGTTTTTTGAGATATGTGAATTTCAAGCACAATTCACTCCATATGATTATTCAATATTAATACATTCAAATAAGATTTTAAAAATGGTTTGCAGTGTGGCTATATGACATTTACATGGAATTCTTAAATTTTTCCCTAGTGTCCCTGCTCTAAAGACCTTGAGAGTACCAACTCAACCACTTTCTGTATGACCTTGAACAATGTCTTTAAAAGAAGCAGACCTTGTTTTCCTTATAAACAGGGAAGGATAACAGTATTACATCTACTTTATGGAAATGTGATAAATATTTCAATATTGCTATCAAGGTATATTCATCTCCTTGCTGGGAAGATGTCACAGAAAACCAGAATATTACTATTATTATCACATCTAGCTCGAATGAACATTAAAGCCCAAAGGTCCTGTCTTTGTGTATAAAACTCCAGTCTGAAAGATCTAAATTTGTTTTTAAATTTCATCAACTTTCTAGCTCTGTCAATAATGTGCAAAGTCAAAGGTGAAACTCTGGATATATTAAAAAGAAAAAAAAAAATATCTCACAGAGAGAAAAACAGTCAAGGAAAGATGGTAGCCGAGGATACTGGGGAATGGGTTTCAGGGGCCATAGACGGGGGGACAGTCCCCAAGAACTCCACAAGGTAACAGCCTCATTTTCACATTCTGGCAGAAGCAGTTCTGAAATGTCTGCCTCCCATTAATTATTGCACCTTGGATCTAGGGAGGCAATGTTTGAAGACTCACTCAATCTCTTTCAGGGTTTTAGAATCTGCTACTTGGCACTCTGATAAAGAAGGTAAATAAAATAACCTGTTCAAAAGATGCAAATATGCAAGGAAATATGGTTTAGAGAGATCCTATGCCTTGTATTTTTCAACCTAATAGTAAATTCCTTGTATTCTACCCCACTAGCCCATTGTGGTTATGAAATCCTATACCCTCAATCTGGAAAATATGGGTACCAAATACAGCATTTTAAAATTGATAACCATGCTCCAACTCAAGAGACTGAAGTCTTAATTAAATGGGTCAGTCACACTCTCCCTAGAATTTTCTTTTCATAATTGTTGCTAACAATGACCACTTACACGTGTCTGCTTTGTAATAAACCCTCTCCAAGGAGGACTTTTAGCAGACAAGCACTCAGATCCTTTTTAGAGCTGAAGTCCCAGGATAACTGGCAAATCACGTTTTAAAGCTTCCATAAAACTACCTTATGACACAGATTTGAACAGCTCCTGAAGAGAAGTGGGGCTTGCCGATTCTAGCGGTTTTCCCTTCTATTTCTTCCCAGCGCCATGCTCCACTGTTCTCACGCTGTGGTGCCAGGATGTTTTTACAGTCCGTCTCCCTCAGACGAGTAGGAACCCCAGAGGTCAGGGTCCTCCAATCCATTTGCTCCGTTCTAGAGTGTGCCGAATGACTGAGTGAACGAATGCAGTTTAGCATAAAAAGCAAATCTTCCATTCATTAGGGTTCTAACATCAACATATGGAGCTGTTTAAATATAATCTTAAAGGGGAATGAGAGCTAAGATAAGAAGGTAGAGAAAGAGGGAAAACTGACAGAGGTGACGGGCGTATCTCCAAGAGGTGCCAGTTGCAGGACAGTAGATTTTTGGGGCTGCCTTGGCACGCGCCACAGCTCTGACAGCCGCCCCCTCCTGCTTCGGCTCCACTGAACAGCCTTTCAACCCATAGACACACAACCTGGATGCAGCTACCTGAGGAGCAGTCACAAAAGAAAGGGAGCTTTGTGGGGTGTTATAATTCAAATGGAATAGAATGAGCAGAATGTCCGAATCATACGAAAAAGGAAATACATTAAAAAATAGAATTTGTATAAATATTAAGCAAAATACATACTCCTTGATAAGAGAGTAAAACCATATGTGATCATCTGCTGGCAATGAGTTGCTATAGAGGACAAGACTAGAAGAGGTCATTCCCATTTCTTCTTGTTTCAGTATTTTAAAAATTTATTTATTTATTTATTTGACAGAGATCACAAGTAAGCAGAGAGGCAGGCAGAGAGAGAGGGAAGCAGGCTCCCTGCTGAGCAGAGAGCCCGATGCGGGACTCCATCCCAGAACCCTGGGATCATGACCTGAGCTGAAGGCAGAGGCTTAACCCACTGAGCCACCCAGGCACCCCTAATATTTTAAAAATTTTACATAATTGGTTATTACATCTTAAGTTCTAGGAACTTAAAGTTAATAGGAAAATACAACATGAACCAACAAATGTTTCTGTTACAAGCAATGGGAAGGAAATCAAACATGGTGTTTTCTCCTTAATAAAGAATTAAAACCAAAACTAAAATAAAGGGATAAGACGGAATTCTCATCTTTATGCTTCTGATTGTTGCAATTTGTATACGAGGTCAGTTGAGTTGTGAGGGATGTCACAAAGAGTTCTTTGCTATTACTATAGTTAAAGACCAGGTTCTGGAAGGCGGTCTCAATAATGATAGTGGGATTGCCTGTCAAAGCACAATCCTTCCCTGAGTCCAGATTACGTATTTCAGCATATTCACATATCTGAATACATTTCTATGTGTTGGATGGGATGTTTTCAACTGTAAGTCACAGAAACCGTGACTTAAATTGGCTGAAATGAATAAGAAATTTAGTAAGTCTCTTAAAGCATCCAGAGGCAGGACAAGTTCAAGGCCCAGTTCCATTAGCATTCTGGCCCTGCCCTCTGCAAGGCTTGCTCTTCAAGCTGGCTTTTCCCAAGGTTTCAAGATGGCTGCCAGCCGCAACTTTGGCCACCTGCTTCCTTACTTATGTCTCTGGAAGGGCAAGAGAACCTCTTGCCCCACCCCAAGTATGTTTCTATTAGTTTATTTGGACCAATAATGACGTTAGAGGATGCCCTGTGATGACTGGCTTAAGCTTTTTTTTTCAGGACCAATCCCAGGCAAGGGAGGGTTGTCATCTTGATCAACTTAGACTGTAGATAGGAAGAGGATCCACAGAGCCTGAGTCTTATGCACCACCTGGGAAAAGAGTTTGTCCCTGGGGTTACATAAAAAAGGCAGGGAATCGGGTGGCCTGGGGTTTTAGTAAATAGAAGAAAAGGGGTCAATAAATACAGAGTAGATAAGGAATAATATCTACTACATGGTAGTATGGTTATAGTGGGGAAAAAATCATCAAGATATGAATCAGGACACCCAGAATCTATTCTGGGGGTTGGCATTAACAAATTTACTGTGAGGAAAGTCACAAAACTGCTGGGTTTCAGCTATTGCAACAATAGCAAGCTGGTGCAAAAATAATTCTATGGCCCCATTCAGCTCCAGTATCAGATTGTTTCTCACTCCCTCCCTCCCCCACCCTGGCTGTCTGCTCCCCAGAACACAAAGCACCCACTACTGCATATAGGTAAATACTTTTAAAGGAATGACTTTCCTGGTGAATTTCTTTTTCTTCCTTTTTCTTTCTTTTTTTCTTGCTTGCTTTTTTCCCTCCATTTATCTCATGGCTGATCAGCCAATTGCTATGACCCAGCAAAGCAAAACAGTGTGTGGTGCAATTATCTGGGAAATATAAGACCATCTATGCCATCAGATAATGCAGGGAAGGGTGGGCTTTGTTTCCCGAACAACCTGCCTGGTCACTGTGGATGGTCCCCAAATCCTCAGATAAATGGACAGGCCTTCACTTTTCTTTAGTGGCATAACTCCCGCTCTTTGTGAATCAGGATCAAACTCCTTGCTGTAGAGATAAGATCATTTATGCCACATTTTAAAAGCAAGGGTTCCTTTTGAAAAGCTCATTTTCCTCTTTTAGTATCATATAACACTCACTATCCCAGAGGGTCCTAAGACCTACAGCAGAGGCGCTTGTGTTTCTACAATAGCGTCTATCAATAATAAGTATAAGATACAAACGAATTGAATTCATATAAAGCTTCTGTCTTCCCACAAATAGTTTCGGGAACTTACAGAAATCATTTCAACAAAAGCCTTCACACTGATAGGCTTTAAATATATGGTGAAAGTTCTGAGAATAATTATTTTTATCTGTATAAAAATTAGAAAGCAGAAAATAATAAGGCCACCAATGTGTAATGGACAACTTGATCTCAGTGGACATGAATTTAAAACTTGCAAATACATGCAAATAAAGAGCCAATGGTATTTTATGACTCTAGGAATAAAAAGAAATCACCAGATACATTTTTTAAAATGCACACACTGCCTAAATTGTGGAATCAACTGTAAGCGCTCGAGAGGTGACTTCTCTGAGAAATTTCTGCTGGGCTTACAGATGCTAATACCTTCTTATTTTCCCACGCTGACATCATATGCAAACTACCATGTCAAGAACGCATTTGCAGAATACATAAGTAGTGGAATGAAACATTATTAGTTCGTATTTGCAGCTGCTGCCAATCCCCGAGCCCAAGCTCTAATTGGAATTACAGTGAATTTAAAAGCAATGGACACTCCAAGATCTGAATAACATACATGGCGCTGCCATCCAAGACCTACACTCTTTCAAAATGCACACTTCTGAAAACTCAAAATTAAATAAACCCGCATGCCTCATGACTTGACAAATGCAGAGTTTAAAAGATACTTTAACAGTTGTGAGTTCAAATCTTTGCTATGTGTGGATCCTTTTAAACAATAATAGATTTAAACTGAAAACATGCCATGAACTTATATTTACTGAGGTTCTATTTTTCTTTGATTAAAAGTAATTTTTTAAAAGGCTGTTGGTTTCTAGATTCTTCTCCATCGCAATGAGCAAGCTCCCGCTTTAAATGTCTCCTGATTACTGGCTGCTTCTCAGGCTAATGAAAGCTGCTAAATCACTGCTAGGACAAAGGTCCCCAGTGTGGTGCATGAAAAAGAAGATTTACAGTCATATGCTATGCTCAACAGCCTTGTCAGGCCAACACAGTGCCCTGCGTCTGTGACCGGTTAAAACAAACCACACGCCAGACCTGATTTCAGTCTTACATAAGAGCCAGTGGGCTTGCAGGCTCAGGGCTGGGGAGAACCAACTGGAGAGAGAAGGAGGCAAGAGGGAAGATGAGTGGGGGCCCGGCTGTGCAATTAGCATGTGCCTCGTTTTAGTGATCCTCAGATCGCTGGTTCTCCAGGTTGATTTGCTTCTTTGCCCATTTTTTCCCCCTAACTCCTCCTTTGCTCCCTCCTGGGCACACAGACACACTTGCAATCACCCCTGCCAGAAACAACACCCAACCACTGGGTAACTGTATCGTATTTGGTTATACTGACGGCTATAGAAACGAGATGCCAGGTGAAGTTCTAGGATGACAAGATCTCTTTTTAGCGGGGACTGAATTCGTAATAGCATCTTACCGGCAAAGAAAGGAGGGGGTACACTGCTATGGCCTGGTGCTAACCAAATAGTCATCGGTCATCTGAATTTTCAGGCTAGTATTTCAACTATCTTTCCACTTCTACTGGGACCTTTGTATTAATTCATTCCTCAACAAACAAACAAACAGAAAGCTTGTATTGAAGCTATGATCAGATAAATGCTTGTGAAAATAGATAGTGGACCTCTATTCTTTTTTTTTTTTTTTAAGTTATTCAAATTGCATCTGGAAGAGGCTGGACTTGGGGTAGTTCTACACTCCCTTCTAAGGTTTAGCTGGAGCTAAACAGGGCTGGCTGGGCCTGCTCATTATTTATGCAGCTCCCAAACAACAAACTCCTGCGACCGTCCAAAAAGAAATGAAAGAGCCCAGCGCTTGGGTGAAGCATACCTTTCCCTGATGTAGGATAGGAGCGCGCAGACAAAAAGCAATGACGATTGGGCCCAACCGGGTCTTCTCAGGTTGCAATTGCAGAGAAAGGAAGGAAGTCCAGCTCAAGATGCAAATACACCACACCAGGCATCAGGAGGCCCACGTTCTAGGCCTGGCTGTGATGCCAACCAGGGTCATCTCCAGCCAATCACTTGATTCTTCTAGTTGTCTTCCTTGCGTAATAAAGTTTGATCTGGATCAGCAGTTCTCCAACTTAAGCAGAGGTCTAGATCAATCACCTACAGATCTTGTTAAAGCACAAATTGCCGGGCCTCAGCGCTAAGGTTTTTGATTCAGCAGTTCTGGGGTGGGGCCCTGGAATCTGCATTTCTAACCATTTCCAGGTGATGCTGATGGAGGTGGGTCAGGGAACCTCTCCCTGGGAACTACTGAACTAGATTTCCAAAGGATCTGCAAGTTCTGAAGTGCTGCATGTCATTTCATGTGAACTAGACTTGTATGTTGTTTATGCCTGGGTGAGGAGAACTAAGGAGTGGCCATAACTCAGCCTCCTGTGGTTTGAGTAGAAAATCACAGGATTCCAGTGTTCTTTGAAGTCATTCACGTGATAATTAAAACAGAAAGTGATGACCAGTGTCTAGTTGAAAGTGCAAGACAATTTCTTTTAAATTGGCAATCTATCAATTTCTATAAATATTGACCTGCAGAGATATAGTTGGAAATTCGTTTGTTGACAAACTCATGTTAATCGACTGTGCTCTCTTTGTATCTTTATTTCTTGCATTTAAAATCATGTTTATTACATACATTTCAGCATACTGATTATAGTTAATAATACTGTATTATATACTTGAAAGTCACTAAAAGAGTAGATCTTAAATGTTCTCACTATAAAAAAAGATGTAGTAATTAGGTGATTGATGCAGGTGTTAGCTAATTTTGCCATATGTAAGTGCATCAAATCAACACATTGTACTCCTTAAACCTGCACAATGTTCTATGTCCAATTATATCTCAATAAAGCTGGAAAAGATTTAAAAAATAAAAATAATAAGAAAATAAAATCATTTTTGTTACATAAATACACCTGATTGTTGAATGTGACTCTAGTTCTTGGTAAATAAGTGCTGGTCTGTGCAGTCACCAGTGAATCATGTGACCTTAATTCTGATTCTAGTTCTCTGTTAAAAAAAATGTGATCATAGAGAAGTCATTTCACCACTCTGGGTCTCTCAAACACGTTATCTGTAAAATGAGAGCATTTTTACCTTGAATTAACAATATTTGTTTATGGTTCTGGATTTCCAAAATGTGAGTACATGAAGTGTAGATCTGTTTTAGAATCAAAACACATATATATAAAGAGACAGACTCTGCAAGTCCCATCTGGTAGCTCTAGATTCAGGGTTAGAGCATTGTTTAAACAATTTTCTCTTACCAGGACTATCCAAAACTGGTCTTCTTGCTTTTGTTTCTGCTTCCTGACCTCTTATGTAAAATCCTCCAATAGCTTCTCATGGCTCTCAGAATAAAATCCAAGTTCTGTACTAAGGTTCTTTCCCTTTCCCAACCCCAACTGCTCTAGATCATCTTCTCATAGGTTCCTAAATCCTACAGACCTTCTTTCTGATCCTTGAACAGGCCAGTTGGTTTTCTTCTCAGGGTCTTTACACCAATAGCACCTTGTCTCTGAGACACTCTCTGGGCTGAGTCTTTCCTTTGGTTCTGATCTTCAAAGAGCTCTTCTATGACTGTCCAATCACTTTCTGTCACTTAATCCTATGTCAGGCTGCATACACTTGTTACTGGCTGTTTTCCTTGTTGGATAATTGTATCTTCATCATCTGTGTCTGCACGCATTTCTTGTTGAAAATTTAAGTCCTGTGATGGCAGGAATCCTCTCTATATTGGTTACCCTGTCCTTAGAGCCTAACAGAGTAGACAGTGCATTTATATAGTCAATACATCATTTGTTGAATTAACGAGCAAATGAATGAATGATACTATAAACATGATATGGGAGAAATCCTCATGCTCTGTATAGAAACATGAGCCCACATTAAGCTAGCTAAACACTTATATTATACATTGTATGCTGGGCACTTTTCCAAGTGCTTTATTTATTAGTATATTAACACTTTCTTTGTGTATCAAACTTAAGATGTAATACCATCATCATGTGTCACATTTTACAAATGAGGAAATTGAAGACCAAAGAAGTTAAGGGACTCACTAAAGTCAGAAAGCCTATAAGTACATGGCCAAGATTCAAAACCAGGTTGTCTGTTTTTGGAATATGTGCTCCTAACCGTTATCTGATGAATGCTAAGAGTTAAGAGCTATGATGTTCTTACAGTAAGTACCCCTTCAAAAAAAAAAAAAAAATCCATACCGAATGACCCCATTTATGCTGAATCAGTTCTACTGATGAGATTCTCACCACTTCAGACTCAGCCAATTACATATACAATGCTCTGATAAGAAGTTCTCCCTTATACTGTGACCCCAACGCTTCCTCTACCCCATCGCCCTACTTCTACTCCTTGAGTCTGACAGACAGAACAAATTTCATTTCTCTTCTACATGCAGACTCTTCGAACTTTGGAAGCAACTTAGTCTTGCTTACCCAAATCTTCTCTTCTCCAATCTAAACATCCCTTATCCTTTTGATGGCCTCTTGCTTAGTAATACTTTAGATCTCTTACCATACTGGTTGCTCTTTTAGTTTATGTCCTCTATGAATTTTGTATCAGCATTGAACACATTATTTCTCTTATGGTCTGATCAACACAAAAGAATGGACAAATTTTCTCTATCATTACTGATGATACAATCCTGTTAATGAATATTATTTTTTTGAAGATTTTATTTATTTATTTGACAGAGAGAGACACAGTGAGAGAGGGAACACAAACAGGGGGAGTGGGAGAGGGGAAAGCAGGCTTCCCACCGAGCAGGGAGCCTGACGTGGGGCTCGATCCCAGAACCCTGGGATCATGACCTGAGCCGAAGGCAGACGCTTAATGACTGAGCCACCCAGGCGTCCTGTTAATGAATATTATTAATAGAATTTATAAATGCTATTAACAGGAAAAAATAATGGCTTCACTGATTGCCTAAGCACCTAGTGATTCCAACTTTTGTTTGAAAATTTTAATTCACTTACAATTTATATTTTGCAGTACAACAAAAGTCTCTTCTCTTTAATTGCATAGCTTTGTGTTAAAATTACACTTTAGTTTTTAAATAAAATTAATAGCGCAAACAAGTCAGTCAGTTGAAAAATAGCACCTGTAAAATAGTGTTTCCTCAAACTGTGGGCCACTGTCTATCAGTGGCTTGTAAAATCTTTTTAGTGGATCACATGTCTCTTCTCCTTAAAGCAAAGAAAAAAAATATTGTGGAGAATGTCAAGCATGTAGAAAAGTGGACAAAATGACATAATGAACCAAGAGGTGTATGTGACCTAACTTCAACAATTATCATCTTATAGCCAATCTCGTCTCAGCTATACCTCATCTACTCTCTCTCCTCCTGAATTATTGTGAAATGAATTCTATGCATCATATAATTTCATCTAAATATAATCAATTTTATTTTGATAACTACCAAATTATCACATCTAAAAATGAATTCCTTAATGTCATTATATATTCAGTTATTATTCAAATTTCCCATGTTCTTACAAATAAATTGAACAACCAACATTTAAAAACTGAAAATAAAATGGAGTACAGCACATATAGTAAGGGTAGGCAAGATTTAATGATACTTTATTTAAATTCATGAGCACAGCGTGTGCTTATGTGTATGTGTGCTACGTGTGTAAGCACACTGGGTCACGAGAAATATTTTTCAACAGCGGGTCCTAGTCAAAAAGTTTAAAAAACCTGCTCTAGATGTGTAGCAACATTATGTACCAATATATAGTTCTGACACACATTTTCCTTTCTTCTGGTGGAGTTGACAAAATGAGCTCTAGACTCATCCCTTCACTTACTTTGTTATTATGGACAAATTGTTTCACATCCCTAGTCCTTCATTTGGAAAGTAAGTGGGAGGAACTAACTCACGTGTTCCCAACTGTGATGCTCAGAGCAGTGGATTCCCTGGGTAGACAATAAAGGTTTGGAAAATGCCATATACCACATCACCAACTTGAAGATTCATGATATATATCAATAGCCTTTAAGAAGACTCAGAACAGAATTCCTTTCAATATTTAAACCCCCTAATCCCCCCCAGGACTTTTCTTTCATAACATTAATCAACATCCCTGGATGATCTCAGTAAAGCCTTTTCCAGTTCTAATGTTCTATATTGTGTAATTTTGTGGTCTAACATTAGAAGATACTGAAGAGTCAATGTTCTTGTATTGGAAAGGCATCGTTTTGTGTTATTGGACAAAGATACCTGTGAATAAAATCAACAGCACAGCCCTGAAGTTGGTGGTGAGGTTTATACCTCAAAAAGACAATTGCTTCCTTCCAGAGTTCACCATGGATTATCCTGTGACTGGAGACCATAATCAGAGTCTGGAGACATCCCTCCGCCCATGATTGCGGAACTGTCCTGTGCCCTGCAGCGTCCAGCAGACCGCCTGCCCACATTGCCATGTCGACGTAGCCTGCAGAATCTGCCGTTAACCCTGACTGTCCTGCTTTGTCCAGAGTTTGTTTTGTTAACAACCCTGCCCAGTTTGCCACATCCAGGCTGGCTGACTGGCTTGTTCTGGATTCCCAGAAATTTCATTTTGGAAAGAGTACTTTATTATGCCCTTAACAGTATTCTATCCTCCTGGGCTACACCTGGGCCAGCCCTTGGCCTACTCTGGATAACAAAAACAAAAAACAAAAAACAAAAAACAAAAAACCAACAAAAAAAACAAGAGAGAGAGGGGGAGAGAGAGAGAAATAAAGTCTTATTTTAAATGTATTTAAATGTATTTGAATAATTGCTATTTTTCAGCAGTTCTATCAAATCAATTAAAAATATTCATGTTGTAAAAAGTACTCCACCATAAAGTTTTGAAAATCAAAGAATGATAACTTCTATCATTTTGTGAGGACTGACTGCTTGAGTTGCAATTACCCCGAGGAATTGTTTTATATATTATGAAGATGCCTAAGATTAAACAAAACTAAATCACCTATTTTTTAAGTCTGTAATTATATTGTATAATTTTAGAAGCCTAAATTTCCAATAATTTGAGAATAAATTTAATTTGCTTCAGTGGGCATGCTTTATCTCTAGATCAGTGCTATGCAACAGAGTATAGTGCAAGTCTCATGTGTAATTTAAAATTTTCTAGAAGACACATTTAAAATAAAACGTAAAAAGAAACAGGTCAAATTTTAAGAATACTTTTTAGTTAACCCAGTATATCCAAAATCTCACCATTTTCACATGGAAGCAATATGAAAGTCAATAATGGGATATTTTACCTTTTTTCTTTTTTTTTTTGGTAGTCTTCAAAGTCCAAAAAATAAATAAATAAAAAGCATTTTATGCTGTCGAACTTTGTCAGTTTCAACTAGCCACATTTCACTGCTCAACAGACACATGTGGCTAGTGGCTACCATAGAGAACATTGTAGCTCTAAATGACCACATATTTGTCCTCTGACTGCCCTTTAGATTTTGCTGTTTATGACCAGCATATAGGACTGATCCAACAATCGCTTTCTTCCAAAGTAGTTGTATAGAAAGGACAGAGGAAACTGTTGAAAGTGACATCCTTTCCTGCCAAATGGACTGTCAAGTAGTTAATTGAAAGGTGGAAGGGACCACAGTTGGCACTGCCCATTGAAGATGAGGTTGTGAAGAGCTAGAAATAAAAGCTACTTTTCTTTCACTGGAAACGAATAGAAAAGTAGTTCTCAACCCAGGTAGGCTAAAAGACCACTTGTGGAGCTTTCAAAACTTAAGAGTTCCCCAAGCCCCACCCTTGCTCTGCTCAATGAAAATTTCTGGAGATGGAGTTCAGGTCTAATCCACCGTCAAAGTTAAGAACCACTTCTCAGTGGAAAAAAAAAAAAAAAAGGAACCACTTATCAGTGGTTCAGTTAATCAGTGGTTCTTAGGTCAGTTAGGGCTGGAAAGAATATATTTCTCAAAGAGGGAGTTCTGTTTGTTACTGTCATCTAGATGGCATTTGGAAGTGACTTCTCTTTTCATCATATTTTAAAAGCATAGACTGGTTCATTTCTACCTTAATGGGAAAAGTACCTGAGATTAAAACAAATTCCATTTTTAAAACATCAAATGAATTAACAGTGGAAGGATATAAAACATTTCAAAATATATGAAAAAATATCGATAACTATATTTTTTGAATCAGTATTTATATAATAAATTGATGAAATTACTTAGCGTCGCTAGAGGAAAGGGAATTAGAAATCGCACACTACCCAGTGAGACAAGCCATCTCAGAGAATGTCATGAATGAGAATGTGAACACGCACAACTTTTACAGAAAATAACGGTGGATTAAAAGTTGCTAAATACTGATATCCTTTGGCCCAATATTCCCATTTTGATGTGGTCGAAGACTCAAAGGATTTGAAATTTAAATGAAGGATGGGAATAGCATTATTTGTGATAGGTTATATTTGAAATATCATAAATACCAATAATGGTACAATTATTAAACAAACGATGTTTTCATTATCCATATTATGGGTATGAAAAATGAAAAACAGGGACATGGAAAAATTCATAGATTATTTTAAATGGAAAAGTTGGATAGTAAGTAGGATACTAAATCTGTTTAGAGCATAACCTCAAATTTGAAACGCAAAAGTATACATTTGTACCCATGCCTAGAAAAGAGGGCTGGGAGAAAAATTTACCAATATGTTTCAAAGTGCCAACCGACTTTTGTTACATTTTCTTTGTATGTTTCTGCCTCATCCACATTCTCTGCAATGACTAGTTACTTCTTTTGAAACTGATACTGCTTTCACAGGTAGCGCCCGGTGCAGGGAGCAAGAGGCCACCACGTCAATGGTGGTTCTTGAAGTTGTCACTGCTTGTGTAGCTGTGGGTAGCAGCTGAGATTATGTCACAAATCCCCTTATTCTAAAAAAAAAAAATAAATAAATAAATTGCAAAGTAAGAAACACTATAAAGAGTTAATCTGGACCAAAAAACCCTGAATTCCATGGGATAATGAAAATCTTTTTTAACCAGAAAGCTCATTTCCCTGTGTTTCCATAGGATAAAGGAAATCTTTTCTAACCAGAAAGTTCCTTTCTACTAAATGGTTTGTCCCTGTGCTATCTTGGAATTATATATTTTGTATGTTTCTCAGCCAATAGCTATTTCAGAGAGGCTGAAATTGTGAAAATATGTTCTAAATACAAAACAAACAAAAACAAAAACAAAACAAAATGAACCTGTTATCTCAACAAAGGTAATATTGTTTCAATGCAAAATGTAATGTCTATGAGTAGAGAATAAGCAAAGGCACAGTAACAACGGCGAACTCACGCACATGAGCTAACCTGCCCCCTTCTCCCTCCTTGTCCACCACGGTCATTGCATTATTGGTAATGTTACTGCCCACGGTGCTCATGCTAAAAAACAGGGACTCATCCACGTCTGGATCTCTCATTCCCTACGTTCAGCCCATCATTCAGCCCATCAGCAAGTCTCTTGGTCCTTTCTTTACAAAGTATAGTAAAAACTTCATATTAAAAAAAAAAAATTCAGAGCCACATTTTTTGGTCCAAATCACTCTATTTTGTAACCTGGATTATTGCAGTAGCCTGCCAGGATTCCATTCCTCTGATTCCATTCCTTTGTCCTTTCAGACTATTCTCAGCAACCAAAGGGATCTCTTTAGAATGTAAATTAGACCAGGTCACCTCTCCGATCCAACCTTTGAGGGGATTCCCCTTTTACACAAGATAAAACTAAATCCATTCCAAAGGCATATAAGGTCCTATTCAATCATGGATCCTGGTAACCACTACCACTCCTTCCCCTTTTAGTTCTCTGACCTTATCTCCTTGCATGCTGCTATTCATTTAACACATCAGGTGCTCTCCTACCTCAGGCCCTTTGCACTTGCTGTTCTCTCTGCTTGGGATGCTGCTCTTCAGCAGATATCCACATCCTTTACTCCCTCGTGAACCTGAGATCTAGGTACAGATGTCACTGTTTCAGTGAAGTGTCCCTGACCATCCTATTTAGAATCATGCCCCTTGTGCCTACTATTAGAATTTCCCAGATCAGCTATAATAAACCTTCCCCAATTTTGATTCCCTTATCTTCATGCAGTCCCTTACACTCTCACCTGACCTTTTGTCTTTTAACAGAGGTTTGTGGTTTAAAAAAAAAATGAGGGGGCTCTTGGGTGGCTCAATGGGTTAAAGCCTCTGCCTTCGGCTCAGGTCATGATCCCAGCAACGGGCTCTCTGCTCGGCTGGGAACCTGCTCCCCACCACCTCCCCCGCCCCCTCCGCCTGCCTCTTTGCCTACTTGTGATCTCTGTTTTTCAAATAAATAAATAAAATCTTTTAAAAAAATGATTAAAGAAAATAATTTAGGCGATAAAAACAAACTTTATTTAACACTTTATGAAGCAGATAGTCTCTATTTGGAGAACTGTAAAATGGGGAAGAAGGCAGGAGGCTTTTATGGGATAAAGAATAGAAAATAAAGAACAAGGAAAATAAAATTAAAAAAAAAACAACCAAAAAACAAAACACTAACCAACTGGGGCCCCAGAGTTAACCTAGTTTAGGGTGAGGAGGAATAAGGATGTAAGTATAGAGCCCAGACTTGGCTTGGTGTTCGCGGACTGGCCGACTGAATACAATCCGTGTTTCTGGTCAAAGGGAGAATTTATAGGGACAGAAGCTTACCCAAGTTTCAGTCTGCTGGTGCGGTACCCAGACCACCAGACAGAACTGGCTCCATCTTGGGCCTAGAAATCTATTTCAACATTTATCATCATTACAGCTGCCTTCCCAGAGCCTCCCACCTTACTACCTCTGACACCTAACATGCCTCACCTACCTTTCCTCCCTGTAGCCTCCTTCCCTCCAAAGGAGATCAAAACTTATTTAAAGCCATGCCCTGTACTCACGCTCAGATCCCATTCCTTCCTCCCCTCCTCTGGTCGTGCTTCTTCAGGGACCCCCCCCCCCCCTACATTTTTCTTCCGGCTTCCATCCTCCGTACCAACCTACACATGCACCTGGATCTCTCCTCTTAAAGCAAAATGAACCAAATGGAACCCAATGGATTTGATCCTGACACTCTCCGTTCCTCATTCTCATCATCAAAATTCTCAGGACATAGCCCTTTCTTCTATTTTTATGACCGCTAATTTATTCACAAGTGATTTAAGGCAAACTGAATCTGAAACTCCAGGTGTGGGTTCTGATTACGTGCCTGATGCAAAAAGAGCGCACCAGGGCCGAAGCCACGGGCGATTCAAACGCATAGCTGGGCTGCGAACCACAGAGCAGTGGCTTTAGCAATTTCAACCTGACCTTTCTGAAGATGGTTCCTCAAATTCTGGCATATCTCTGTTTTCTCGGGGTAGACCCAAATTTCTCCCGTTTTCCCACCATAACCTCTAATCTACCGCATCTAAAATCAAACCCATTATTGTTCCTGGTAACCCCAGTTTGAAACCTCCAAGTCCTCCTTAGATTATTTTATCTAGATCATCCCTGATAATCACGCAGAAGCCAAAGCCCACATTTTCCACTTCTGCCATGTCTATGTCTGTCCTTTTTTCATGTAACAAGGAAAACTCTCACTACTACCCCAACAACCTTTAAATATATTTTTATGGATAGTTCTCCTCTTATTTTTATATATTTGCATTTCATTAGATGAATACGCCTGAAACAAAATGTTGACTTTGACACCTCCCTGATTTAAAAGCTCTACCAGCGATCTATTTCTCATTGGTTCATGCTGATGATAATAGACACGTGTCCTCTGAAAAACATGATTTTCAGGTAAAATAAGTGTCACTAAACCAATTTCCATGTTACAGGTTATCATTCTCATGCTCATTATAAATCTACAGGAAGGATGTATGAGCTGTTGGCAAACCTAATTGACCCCGGATCTTTTCCCTTCACAGCAAGTGTCCCAGCTTCCCCACACTACTTTTCACCAACTTCCCTCCAACCTCCTCAACTCTCTGCCTTTATCTTGGCCTGTTTCTCTTCTTGAGGGAAGTTCACCACTTTCTGTGATTTTCAAAGGCCTTTCTCAGACATTCCCTATTTCACACAACTTCTCCTGATCACTTAAATTGGAGAATTGGATTCATCCACCTACTGGAACAGAAAATGACTTAGCCATGATGACGTTAGTTAGAGTTACTAGAAAGAGACTTGAGTTACTTCAAAGAGTCCAGTGGGTTAGTTTTCTTTTTTTTTTTTTTTTGCATAAAATAATGGAGAGATTTGATAGATATAGAAATTCTCTACATTATTACTCTTGCTAGAATGACCACTGTGCCAGAAGTTCCCATGATTTGAAAAAACTTTTGGGTTATAACAGGGCATCCCAAAGGCCCCCTTTGAAGCACAACATGAATAAGGCTTAGCTTTAAGCAAATTAAACCATGAGCTCCACCCAACCTAACACTAGCTAGTTATCGCTTTGAAAAAGCAAAAGGGAGGACCCCCAAAATGAGTGCTGCAAGAAATCCTTGTGGCAATGGAAGTAAAGAGAATAATTCACATTTCTGTAGTCAGGGCATTAGAATTTCTAAAGAACTTTTGATACATTTCTACATTTAAGTGCCACAATATTCCAGTTTAAAGAAGAAGTAAACAAACTTCTGAGGGGCTAAAGGTCCTGTCTTCCCCATTGCACACAATTAGCAGCCACGCTGAATGCAAATTCTAAAGATCTGCTTCCAAACTTTCTGTTGATTCCTCCAGATGATGGGGATCTGGCTGTGACTTTTGTCATCTTTCTGCAGGCTGGGCTTCATTTAGCCCGTTGAGTTAGCTAGGCGGGGGAAGCCTTCCTCCCTCAGGATCCCTGCGCACCCTGAGGAGAGAGGACTGTCTGTACCAGTTCTGCCAGGATACTCATGGTAAAAAACAAACAAACAAACAAACAAACAAACAAACAAAAGAAAGCAACCCAGAGGACAGCTGGTGGTGACGGGGCCCCAGAATTGAGGTTCCCCATGAACTACAATACTGCATGGGAGCCGGGTGAGACAGGGGTAGGAGGGGGGCAAAGTCCGCATGGAAGGAGGAGGGAGAAGAAATTTGGGCTCTGAAGGCGAATGATCACACAGAACTCGCCCTCTATGTCAGGAGCCCATCCCTTTGTGTCTGTGTGTATTTCTTTACTTCGACCCACTGTGTGCAAATTAGAAAAGCATAAAGCAATCAGTGGGGCACACTGCTTCCCCCCCGGCTTTGGTTTTAACAATTTCCAGGACAGAACTGTGCAAGTGTGCGCAGACATCCTGTGGTTGCTGGAAACGAAAGAACAGTCTTTACGTGTGTGAGGGTGAAGAAAAGAGGGCTGGCGGTACCGGTGTGGGCCTTTTCAGCCTCCCTCACGTGACCAGATAGCAATCAACATCAATAGCTCTGTCCTCAAATCAGAAGGATAATGACAGAGAATGGAGCAAACAGGGGCACCAAGGCAAACGGCGGGCCCCAGAGTGTTTGGAGGAGGCGGGGGGCGGAGGGCCAGTAATGAAGACAAAATAAGAAAGTGAAAAGGGATTGTGTCGGCTGACAGTACATTTCACCGGCTCTTCTCCACCAAAGGGAGTCACTGGCACAAGATTCTGAAAGATTCCATCCAATTTAAGCCCTAGGTCAAGGGACTGGAAACAAAATCCTCCCGCAGTCTGAGTCTAGCTTCAAGGTGTTTTACTTAATTGCAAGCCCGCATCCCACCCTGGCGTACAGAGACCAAACCCGGCTGCGTATTATGTGCATTTAGCTGAGACTGTGTTTCTCTGTCGTTCTGATGACGTGATACTAATTTCCTTTGCGTTACTACAAAGGAAAACCTCTCCCAGCTCTCTTAAAGATCATTGATAAAGGATTATATTAGCTTTGGATATGCGATTGGGGAGGTATTATTTACTGACTGGATTTAGCTGTATTTGAACATATCTGCACCATTTCGACAGTTTAAACTCTCTTGCTTCCTCTTCTATCAAGCCAAGGTTTTTCTATTCCACTCCAGGTTGTCTGGACTTCTGAATTAAAATGTTTCTCTTTCTGTAAGTGTTTTGCTTCTTTTTTTCTGATATGCTCAGTCTTATCATCTCTTTATTTACTACTCACATATTATATCTCACTTTTTATTTTCTGAAACATAGTTGATCTAACCATGTTTTGAATTTTATAACCCCAATATCTGAAGTCTTTGTGAATCTTGTTTTTCTGTCTAGTGTTTCTGTCAGAATGCCTTGTTCCTTGGGCATTTTGATCATTTTTGATGGTTAACTTATGTTCCTCACACTTTTTGTGAATTCTTTGAGATCCGGATTGAAGATTCATTTTTCCAAGAGGATTGGATTTGCTTCTGTTAGGTATTAGAGGGTACCAGTAGTTATTTAAAATATATTTTTGAATTGGATTAGGCTTCCCCCCCCGTCCAACACACACACACACACACACACACACACACACACACACACACACACAGGTGGTATAAATGCGGGTTGCAAATCCACAAGAACTACTTTATGGTTATTAATTCCAAGAGAGATGCTTTTTTTCCTCTAATGTCAAGGGATTAATGGTCTTTCTCAGTTTTATGTGGTGGTCTCTCATTAGAATCCCCATTTGGGGAAGGTTCTAAGATCATTATTCTGTCTCTTCAATTCCCTCCTCCACCTGCGTGGTCATCAGAATGGAAGCTCGTGGGGCTGGAGGATGCCTGGGATGAAAGACAGTTTAAATGCTTCCCTCCTCTCTCCTGTTCTGGATTAGGTAAGTTTATGAGTTTACTGAAGGCAAAGAGTATTTTTAATGAGTAGGTGCCTAACGCTTTCCTTTTGTCAGGAGTTCTATGTATTTTTAAAGTGATCATCAACCCAATTCATCCTCATTTAAGATACTTTAGGTAGATAATATTGTCCTCATTTTTTGCAGATGAAGAAGCTGAAACACAGGTTAAGTAACATGTTCAAGGTCAGACAACTAGGAAGCAGAGGATACACAAGAAACTAATAAAAATGATAGACAAAAGGAAGGAGGTTAGAGTACAGTGCAGGAGATGGGGCAGGCAGGGGCAGGAACAAGAGATCTCCATGTATACTTTGTATCTATCTGTCTGTCTATCTACCTACCTACCTATCTAGATACATAAAATCCAGCAATTTTAGCTGTTTTGGGGGCAAGTTATTTACTTCGCCATATTGCTAGAAGAGGAGGTTGCAAAGGGTGGTCTGTTAACCCTGTTAACCCTGTTTATCCTAGCCCTCTTTTTCTGTTGCACTGATGAGAAACATCTTTTCCTTTAAGTAAAATACTCTTTTCTTTATTATTTTCAATTAGAAAATGCTGATTGCTTTTGTGTCTGGGAGATGATTTAAGGACTGAAGGAAGAAGTGGAGTTACTTTTTCTCTAGAAACTTTTTCTTTTGAGGGGTTGGGTGGGTAGGTTATCTGGTAATTTAATGATAAAACTTAAGGTTTTACTGGAACTGTGCTTGAAGATTATGTTTTATTTTTATTCGCACTTGAAAATCATAGTAATAAGTGGCCTCATCTCACTGCCTCTGGTTTCCTACCTCTCTGTATTACCTGCTTCATTTTAGTTGATGGTATTTACCAATAAATACCAGGTGCATTATTTTCATTGCTATGTTTATTTGTTCATGATTTGTCTCTTTTACTAAAATAATGAATAAAATGCTTTATGAGGGCAAGAAACTTGTCTGGCTTATTGATGTTGTAGCCCAGAACAACTTCAAAATTTTTTACTAAGTTACAATAGGAAATCCCAGCTTAATCTCTCTATATAAACATATACATTCAAAGTGAACAGGGTTTTTTTTTTTTAACATAATTTTCTGATTTTTTATTTCTTCTCATCCAAACAGCAACCAGTCTTGGAATGCTGTGCACTCATTTTCATGGTCTTATGAAATTAGTTTCTTTAAAGACATTGCATGTCAAGGGGTGTTACAAAGAGAAACCAGCAACTTCTCAAAGAAATCTAACACAGAACATACCTAGAACTTTAAGAATAAAGGTATGTCGTTCTCTCTGATTTGCTTCAAATTTTCTGTCGTGGTTCTTAATTGATTGCTTATTTTCACAGGTAGTGATCAACATATGAAACATATTCATGACCTCCTTTCTACAGAATTTGTTTTATAATTTAACTTGATCTTTCTAACCTCATAGAAAAATGAACTTTTCAACATTTGTTTTTATATTTCTATAATCATCATGAGTAAGGGCAAAGGATGTCACTCGGAATTTTCTTCTTGTGTTTAATTGCAAGAGTCCATTGGTAAAGACATTTCAGGAACAAAGACAAAAACAGCCACCATGTTTTTCATTGAGGTGGCCATTATTATCCCTGTTTCTTAGATTAAGGAGCTGGGGATCTGAGAGGTTGGGTAAAATGTCCAAGGTCACACAGCTACTTATCAGTCAAGCTTGGATTCAAACCCAGTTTTATCTGACTCCAAAGTCCATTCTCTTAATCATAACTGGACTACTTCCTTTTTACCATTTAGCTCTTCCTCATAACCCTGTTCATCTATTTATTATTTGCATCTTTGTCTTTTACTGTAAGCTACTTAAAATTATTTTATGAAGTAGATCATGAATAATAAACAAATTTTTAAAAATATATAAATGCCTCTCAAAGTTCTGATTTTATTTGTATACTAAGTGAAATTAGTAATTATTAATACATGGGGGAATAATAATTGAGGTACACAGTATTTATATTGCTATTGCTGAAGCAAAACACTAACAGAAAAAGTTCTTTCACAGTAAAATATGCTAAACAGATGGCCTCTTAGAAATGTTTTTCTATTTTTTAAATCCTAGAGTTTTGTTTTCCTTGACTCATCTTCAGGTTTTTTGTTTGTTTGTTTGCTTGTTTGTTTTTTTATTGAGGGGGTGACTAGTGGGCAAATGCAGATACATTTTTCCAGTGATAACATTTCTTTTCACTATTTTAAAATTATCCAAATGATCTTGAGAACAAGAATATTATGTTTTATCATTTAACAAAAATCTTTTTATTATTTTTATGTCTGTACTGCTAAAATTCATCAAATGACATTTAAGACTTCAAATGGCATGAGACTAGTTAGCAATGAAGCTCTTTGAAAATGTTTCATTTTAAACTAATGAATAGAATGCTTACTTTTGAAGCAGAATGAATAAAGTTAAAATGTCATTCTTGTTTTTAAGAAAACAAACACCTGCTTGAAGATTTCTTATATTTAACAGAGTTGAGGTTTTCATGTGGTGGAAACAAGTTTCAGGAGGGGCTACGGGGACTTTCTTTTGAGTAGATTAAAGTAAGAGAAAAAAAAAATAAACCTCTTAAGAACTAGAAAGCCATGTGCAGAAAAATGTCTTTGCTTTCAGATGCTTAAAATACTAATGTCTCACTCACCTCTGTTTACTACAGAAGTAAGGGAATGTACAGTCTTTATTCTTCAAATCCCCCAAGCAAAAACAGATTTTTGCACCAGGAAGCATGTGGAAGCGGAAATAATGAAGGAAGTACTGTGATGCCCTAAAAACTATTAGATTAGGAGAATAAAGGTTTCCATTCTCCTTCCAGCTCTGTTCCTAACTGGTTTTATAACCTGAGTGAATTATTTAAGCTCTTGGAGCTCAGTTTCCTTATTTGTAAAATGAGCTTTACATCTGCCTAATATATATATTACCAAATACTGGGAAAATCAATTCAAATAAGTGAACTGCAAGCACGTGCAAAGATTCAAAGTTCCATGTCAATATAAGGGAGGATTCTTCCTTATGTGGGTCATGAGCATGTTCATACAGTGGAGGAGAGCTCAACTCCTTTCTTTTCTGGGATGCCTGGGTGGCTCAGTGGGTTAAGCCTCTGCCTTTGGCTCAGGTCATGATGTCAGGGTCCTGGGATTGACCCCCGCCCTGGGCTCTTTGCTCCATGGGGAGCCTGCTTCCCCCTCTCTCTCTGCCTGCCTCTCTGCCTATTTGTGATCTCTGTCAAATAAATAAATAAAATCTTAAAAAAAAAAATCTTCCTTTTCTATGCAAGTTAAAAGCTTTTTGAATGGCAGTTATTAAATTGTCTTTGTCCCTGTCTCACCAGGTCACCTTGGGCGAGTCAGCTGATATTTCCTCTTTGCAGTTTTTACATCTTCAGGTTTTCAGGTCCCCCCCACCCCCTTTTTCATACAATGGGAACAATTTAATAAATGACTTCAGCTACACAATCCATTTTTGGAACCTTGAAATTACTTACTTGGTCTTCTTACTGCAGGACACTCAGAGAGAGCAGCAACTGACTTAAAATAATGTAGCCATTCAGTTCGCTCCAAAAAGTGAGAGAAAAGGAGGTTTCGATTCATTTTTAATTTTTAATTAATTAATGGTGCTTTAATGATCCCAAAAGCAGTGAGGAATTTTAGTAAATGTCTATTTCCAAGGACTTATATGAACTCAAAAAACTAGTTGATTGACATAGTGTTCTCTCTCTACCATCCTACAAGATTAGGTCAGAGTTAATGTAATTTCCCTAATCTCCTCTTCCTTTTTTACGTCCTCTTACCTTTCTACTCCTCCTCGATATCATCATTCTCATCAAATATTGAATTCCTATTTTAACACAGTGCCTTAGCTCCTTTTAAGCATGGCAAGTGTAACAGCTGATTCCTCCCTCTTTTTAAACCTAAAAATAGATGTTATTTTAACTATTTAAACTTGGATTTTAACTAACTAAAACTGGGTTTAACTGTTTAACTATCTAAACCATAGACTAAATAAGGTCTTGTCTTTTCTTAGTTGGAAGTAAATTTAATGGAAGAATTTAATACCTTATGTAAACACAGCAATTTGTTATATATGATGAGGCTTTATTTTTTATATATGATTGTGTTGCTTCCATTTGGGGTTATCTGTTGAGTCACTGACCTGAGATTGTCCTAAGACCTTGGTTCATTATTGTGCTTGTATCTGTACGTTACAGATAATCAACAACAATCCTAAAACTCCACATTAATTTACTATTGAGTCGTTGGTTTTTAGATTTAGTTCCTTACACACGAAAAATACTAAATAGACTTAATTTGTACACCTCTAATCTATAAATTCCAAAACACATTATTAATAGGTTTCTTTTATTAGCAAGTTACTGCCTTCTTCCAAATTTGGATCGCCCTAGGGAATGATTTTCACCTTATACCTTGAAACAGTTCTGAAGCAGTCAGACTCTGTGTGTGTGTGTGTGTGTGTGAATATGCTTACTATGGAATGACAAAAGAAGTTTCTCTAAAATCCGTGCAAATACCAAAACCATTTCTCACCGTTCTTAAAGCAAGAGGTAAAAGTGGGAGGTTCTGATTTCATGAAGGTAAAGAGACATCTCCTGAGGGTGTATTTCAATGGAAATGGGAGGAGAAACACTGGAAAATTTATCCCAAGATTTTTTTCATCGGTCATCCTAAGCATAGCACTGGAATCCCAGAGCCATGGACGCATATTCTCATTAGGCAGAGGCTCTCTTGACTGGCGCGCACTCTGAGTAGCTCAGAAGCAGTGGGGAAAGGAAAACCTGGTAGCCTTTATCCAATGAACAATGAAAATCCCTCTCCTGCGACACAACCATTTGTGTTTTTTTTGTTTATTTTTTTTTTTATCTCCTCTGTGTACTTTACTAAAGTGAACGGAGAACAGTATGTCTCTTTTTGTGAAAGGTACACACACACACACACACACACACACACACAGAGCTGTGTTGCTTTGGGAAAGACTGCAGTTTTCACGTAAAAGAACTGCACGTTTCACCTTGTTCTCCAGGGTTCCGAAATGCCAATCTTGTGATGTGCTGTCACAACTTCTGCGTGACTGACTGGTTACAGTGCCCGCTGATCTATATGGAGAGGTGAGAATTTGTCACTGTGCATAACCAGAAAGATCAGTCAGATTCAGTGATAGATCTGTTCTTTGCCTGGATTCGTCTGCTGCTATATTAGGGGAGCTCGGTAGCTGCCAAATTCAATTGTGAGCCTGGTTTTGTGGTTGAGAAAACAGGAAAAGAAGAAATGATGTCCTGACATACCCACTTTGGGGTACAGTAGCTGCAGAGCAAAAAATATTATTGTCATAATTACATCAAAATATTCCGTGACTCCGTCTCTACCATACGGGGTGCAGCAGCTGGTTCATTCAGTGTCTTGTTTCAGGCACAGCAGAAAGAGTTCGTAGGTTTGGCTTTGGGGTTCTAGTTAGCATCTGGGGTGTAAGAGGGTGGACAGGGTCAAACAGAACTCAATCTGACTTTTCCAGGTCTGCTAATTAGAATCAACATTTATAATTAAAAATGAAGCCATCACTCTGGTGCCAGGGGCAAAAGAGGGTCAAATGACCCTCAGACAAGCTGCGATAGTGTTCTATGAAAATATTACAGATTTTGCAAAACTCATTAATGATGCTAAAGACAATGTGCTCATTAGATTGGAGGGTATAAAAATGTGCACAGTAGCTTTTCTGCTTTTGTGTTCACTCACTCAGCTGTTCATTACTATTCATGTGGATTAAAGTGGGGGGAAAAAGAAATAAGATCAAAGAAATAATATCAAGCCATTATCAATCATATTTAACTGGTGCCCTTTGACAATCAACCTCCATTCAGCATTCCCTATCTGACAGGAACGTCTTTCTCACAATGCTCTTTGCTCCCGAAGGGGGTACGAAAAGGCATTTTGTTTATTCTTTATTCCTAACGAACCTGGCTATTTTAATAATAGTAAGGGAACAGGGAACACAGGGAAGAGATACTTAGGAACTAGCAGGAGAAACGTCATTAGGACGTCATTAGGAGAAGTCACATTTGGACTCAGCGTGTTGGCGAATACTCAGTGGAGAAATGAATATTTTTGTCAACAGATCAGTTACCCAGATGCCACAGTGGCCGTCCACCATTCGGATGGATTATTTTCGCCATCACTACAGGACAAAAATAATGAATCAATGGCAAAATGTCCACCTTTAAAGGGCCCTCTAACAAATCCATTCTGCAAGTTCTTTTTTTTTTTCAAGAATGTCACCAACTTATAATTTTTCAGTAAGAGAACAAAATCAATATCCTTAAATGTCTGAAATTTCAGCAGCAACTCATATATTAAAGAGACTTACAAACATTTCTCTAGGTTCCTTCTAATTAAGGAATCATAACTCCTGTAGCTCATGGATATAATAACAAAGCCCAGCTTGTAAGAAGTGGTGCCATTATCTCCTCGGACTGACATTCAGTCCTACAATCAATTTAAATAAGCTTGACAGGCCCATCCACATTAAATGAATTTTTCTAAAAGTTAGGGGGTAGGTTGGAAAAAACAAAACAACAACAAAATAATAAGCATCAGAGCTTGTTAACCCTTGGAGAACTGCTCTGTGATTAAAACAAAGTTGTAGACACTCTGCTTCTGTCTGATTGCCATTAGCATTCTTCTAGGTGAGAATCTTGCTGTCACTGTCACTGCTAGTAATTTTTCAGGACATTTTACAGAACGTTTCAGAAATGCAGAGCTCATCATATTCCCGGGGTGGGAGCGGCCAAATGAGGACTCCTGTAGAACTATAAAGAAAAGTCCTGCAAAATTTTGCATAAATATGAGGAAAGCCACAGGAACAACATTTTGACACTGACTGGATCCTATCAGAGGAAAGCATCTATCTATCATTTTCCTTCAAGGAGATATTGCATTTGTGAGATAATTCCGTAAAATGGTTTAGAAAATCTTTGAACAAGGTTTGTGCAGAGCAGAGGTAGCAAACTCGAAGGGCTAGTCAGGTAGTGTCATGAGTGAAACTAGTCCAGTGGGCACAGGGACCAGAGAGCGCCACATGCCCAGCTAAAGAGGGAAGCCACTTCTTGGTTACAGGTGTTGCTCTGTAAGAATGGAGGCCCAAAGCTCCTGACTTTTTTTTTTTTAATTTAAAGATTTTGTTTATTTATTTGACAGAGAGAGATCACAAGTATGCAGAGAGGTAGGTAGAGAGAGATCACAAGTAGGCAGAGAGGTAGGTAGAGAGAGAGAAGGCAGCAGGCTCCCCGCTGAACAGAGAGCCCAATGCAGGGCTCGATCCCAGGACCCTGGGATCATGACCTGAGCCGAAGGCAGAGGCTTTAACCCACTGAGCCACCCAGGCGCCCTGCTCCTGACTCTTTTCAAAGGGAAACTGGAAACAGGATTTCTATGAAGTTTCTTGCTTTTAAAATAAGGGCAGGGGTACCTGGATGGCTCAGTGGGTTAAAGCCTCTGCCTTCGGCTCAGGTCATGATCCCACGGTCCTGGGATCGAGCCCCACATCGGGCTCTCTGCTCAGTGGGGAGCCTGCTTCCCTTCCTCTCTCTCTGCCTGCCTCTCTGCCTACTTGTGATCTCTGTCAAATAAATAAATAAATCTTTAAAAAATAACTAAAAAATAAATAAAATAAGGGCAACTTATTCAAAAGGAGCCCAAACCCTAAACTAACCAACCAAAACACAGACAAAACAAAACAAAACATGCTATTGGGATTCATCACACCAGCTGCCATTTGCAATCCACAGAGCATGTTACCACATTATGCATATTTGTTGAGAGTCTCCTGAATATGAAGTTCACTACTGATGCTCTGAAAGAGACGTATGTGTTGAAGACAAGGGATTTAATCTCAAAGAGTATGAGGTGTATCTGGAGAACCGAACCACAAGAAGAAAGCAAATCTCTAACAGTACCGCCAAAGGACGATATAACATGGTACTCTTCCTTCTAATTAGTAGTAATGTGAATAGATCAGATTTTTTTGAGGAGTAAAGGCCAGAGGGAGTGAACGAACCTGGAGAGAGAAAATAAAAACTAATCTTGGACTGATACTTTGGGGTAAATATCAGACCTGGTCACTGAGAAGAAGTTGTGTAGGGCAGAGGATCTGTTAAATTCTGAACGGTCTTCGCGGACATACAGACATCTTCACAGACATCTTTACAGACATTCACAGACATCTGGGCAAATGTGTCTGTTGTTGAACAGGACTGCATTTACACCTGATCATTTCCATGATGTGTAGAATAGCTCAGGAAAGAATTATGGTAATACCCAGGTTTTGAATCTTAGAAACTCATATTCACTGCAGAGGTTATGGATAGCTGATCAAGGATAGGTAAGCTTGAAAGAAAATCTCTGATCTCAAACAATTCCACAGCATTATATGTTTTTTTATTTTTATTCACAGTGACAGTGTGTCAGCTTAGATGAAAAGAAACACTGAAGGTTTTTCATGGGCTTCAAACATCATATAGCATTAATTCTGATGAAAAAAATTCAAGACATGACATTAAATGGCAATAATTTTGACACTGAATTTCAAGACTAGGATTTCATCACCCCCTCCTTATAAATGGCACCCTATCTGCAAGAAGACTTAGCAGTCGTTATAAAAGATCATCATCCAAGATTTAGCATGTTCAAACTCAAATTTTGCTGGGGAAGGATGGAGAGAGAAAAGCTATTCCGAATTGACTTATAATTATTTTTCTTTCAAAAGAAGGCATCATAAAAATGTGGGGTTTATTTTTTTATTTGTATATTAAAGAAGCCAAGTAATAATAAAATTCTATTGTCATCCTATTTAAAGAAGGCAATTACACAGGGGCTACACATATCTGAAGCTCAGATGTCTGAACCTAATATCTCTGAACCCTATAAACTGCTCTCATAATAGAATTGCATTTTATAGGGGGATAAAATGGCATAAAACCACGGGCTTGATATTTATGAAATGGAAATGTCATCCACTCAGGGAGGGAAATTCAGCTTCCTCAGTAGTTCCAGATCTTCACCCTACACTTGGACATAATACGTAGACAACTGGAAGCTTTAGAGACACTGGCTTTGGCAGAGTCCTACACCATTGGAACTGGACAGCTTTGAAGTTAAGGCTGCGTCTTAAAGAGCAGAAAGCTTGAGACTAGGATTTTACCATGATCAGTCATTGTCACCTTGATACAATAATCCGTGAAATTCCAGTGTTTGGGTTGTCAGTTTCCGTCTTCAGGTATGAGCCTATTCATGCCGACTGACAACTCTGTTTCACAATAAACGGCCTCCCCAGCAAAGGGTTCCCATACACCCAGAGCAACTTCATGAGATAGTGTCTTTGGGGGAGCATTATCCTTATGTTGCGGAAGAAATGTTGAGTTTGAGGGTGTAATAGTCTAGTGCCTCATGAAACAACAAAGAAAAAGGAAGGGTTATAAATAAACTGATTTCTGGGATGAAAATTTAATAAAGGAAAATTTACATTTAATAAATGAGAATGATAAGAAGGAAGATGTCATTAAAAAAAAAAAAAAGGAAGTCCCAAGTACTCATTGGGAAATAACAATTTGCCCACATTAGAAATGAAATCACCTTTAGGCCAGGGTAGAAGAGCTGCTGTCTTTAATTTGCACCTATAGGAAATAATGAAATAAAGGAAAATGAGTAATTTCAGGCCAAAAGCCACCAGTTTTTCTGTCTAATGGTGGACAAATGCCTTCGGATTACTGGCATAAATGGCAAGATCTGGTCGTTTCTCCTCTGCTTCGTCCATTGTCCATAGATCTGATGAGTAAGACCAAATTTCCTCTTCAGATGGCCATATGACCAACCTCACTTGCAGAAAAGCTTTGCAAAGATTTCACAGCAGCATCCACAACTTGGTTGGTCAACCAACTTCCTTGGTCATCTTTAAAGACATGGGCTTTGCTTTAATTGCTAGGACTTTGTTTGGTTTCAAGTTCAGGGTATATCAGAAGTATGATAGTTTTGATTTTGCTAAGCCTGATGAAAAGATAGAGTTTACAGCCAACTCTCAAAAGGAGAGGAAAGAACTACGCTTTCTTCCTTAACCACTGAAATCTAATAGCGAGTAAAATTTTACTTCTCTTTGGAACATGTTTTGGTTACGCACATGATCTTTCATCATACTTGGGCTGGACTTTGGATTTATCTCAGAGAGCTATAGAAACAGAAAGGGAAGATCAGTCTTCAGAAGAAAACATGAATGCTTGTGTGTTTGGGGTGAGCGACAGAGTATTTGCTCTGCATCTGCCTAGGCATGACATCGTTCTGATTTACTTCCATGTGATACTACTTTGGAGCGCTGCTTATTATACCTATACAGGTTAATATACCTGTTTAATGACAAGTCCTCATATTTAGGACAGACACTAATTTTTATTCCCCCAGATATCATGCTCTTGTACATATAGATGTATAATAATAAAACTTACAGTCTCCAACATTTATTGTTTACTGGGAATTAGGCATGTTGAAAAACACTTCTAAAAAATACTTTCTATTAGATCTTTTAGATGCCCTTACTCTTTTAATTCTCACAACAGGGCACTAAGCCAGGTACTATTACTATGCCCATATTGAAGACATCCTCAACTTTCAAAGACCTAAATTTCGAAGAAACATGCGGTGATTCTACAAGGAGCAGAGCCCATAGAGAGGTTTTATTTATGGTTAATAACTAAATCAGTAAGTCTGATCTTAGTGTTGTATTTTTCCTAGTATTCACAGCTTATTGGTTCCCTTTTTATCCTCTTTGTTCTCCTGTTCAATCTTCTTGCCACTACAAACTACCTTTCTTTCCTTTCTTCCTCCTTTTTCTACTAACAAGTCAACCTTCATTCAGAAGTCCTTGGGTTTCAATAGCCCTTCCATTTATGAAGAAAATAAATATTCTTGTCTAAAAGTCTGGGCTTCCAAATTCTCTGACAGCATGAGGAATTATTTTTAAAATTATGAAACATGTGATACTTGCAAAAATACTTTCTTCATTCCTTAACCATCTTCATGGAGAGAAAATATGGCACCCCTCTTTGAAAAAAATGGTCAGATAAAGAGAATCCAGTCAGCATTTTGGTGGAAGAAGCTTCATGAGTTTGACTCCTTCTGGTCTGCAATCCTAACTCCAATACTCACTAAGTAGGTAACTTAGAGGATGTTATTTAATCTCTCTTCATTTCATATCCTCATCTAAAACATGACGGTAATAACAGTATCCACTTCGTGGGTTTCTTGTGAAGATGGAATGAAGTCATGGGGTTTGTTGTGAAGTTGGAATGAAGTCATGAATGGAAACCTTGTAGTGCAGAGCCTGGCACACAGTAGGCACACAAGAAAAGTTAGTTACTCCTCTTACCAGTGCAACAAAACTTAAAACTAAGCACATAGAACTACACCTACTACTTCTTCAAGAAATGCTAGTGTAACATTGCCGACAAAGAGGAAGATACTTCCAGTGATACACTGCATTCAGAAGGAATAATTTTCAGTTTGGCCCCAGAAGCTATTGAAAATCCAACTATACCCACAGGGTGTAAAGGCTGCTTTAGGTGTATCCATAGTCCTACTCTATTTTTCTCTCATTTGTTTGTACTTTACAGGTGGAAAGGGTAAACAGACATTGGCCCAGCACACTAAATCCTGGATTGAAACATCTAGGGCTGTTTCCTTTCCCACCGCCAGACACACACACGTCTGTACGAGGAGAGATTAGGAGACGCTTGAGACATTGATGCCTGAGGCTTGCATTACTAACCATAATAAACAGCTTTCTTTTTTCAGTAAAGCAAATACGAAGGGAGCAGCTGTACTAGAATAGTATTTTCACAGTTACTTCTAGTAATAACTGCACTTTAAACGTGTTTTCAACACTTGGACGAGAAGAATCCCCCACTCCCTTTATGCAGATTACAGTTTTATTGGAGTAGGGTCATTTCCTGTCCATCTTTCCCTTCAAGGTCTCCCTGGTCCTTGCCCCACTACAGAAATGATCTCTCGTTTTGTGTCACTTAAGTTTTAGGGAAAAGGAAGTGACAGATTTGGAGTGTCTTTTAAAAGCAGATCGTTTAAAAATAAATGATGGCAAACTACATTTATGGTCATCTGTTGATAGTCTACATAGATCTCAGTCTTGGAAGAGTTGCTTTGAAACTCCATTTGGAAATCATGTGCAATTACGTCATCACTCACAACATGGTGTTAACAGCCATCTATCTTCAAGTACGTGAAGTCGCCGGGCTAACCTATCAACATGCTGCTGGAGAGATGTACACACACAGAAATATTTTGGAAGAATGAAAATATTCTTAGTCAAAGTCTGGCCTCATTTGCAGTGACAAAATGGATTTGAAGGAAAATTTCTAAACTCCCAAGAACTGCATATGGAGAGCAATAGGAGAGCTTGAACTCAGGCCTGGAGAATCTCAGACAAAACGTGAACTGCTGTGGGCTCTGTTCTCTCTTCTCTAAAACCAGGGGTTGAACTAAATGACACCAAATTCTAAAATCATTCTCGGCAGTTATAAACATCGCTATCCTTTTATACTACAGACAGAAAAAGCCAATAGCTCCCCGAAATTTCTTATCATGCTATCATCTCTGTCCCTCTCCCTCGCTTTATTTTTCTTTGTGGCTATTGTTACCATCACAACACTATAGATTTTACTTTACCATTATTATTATTGTTGTTATTGTCTGTCTCTCCCTCCAGAATGTAGGTTTTGCTAGCGCAGGGACTTTGGGTCTTTTTACCCCAGTATTCTTCCCCGAGCCTGAAATAGTGACTGGCACATGATAGATGCTTAGTAAATACTTCTAGGATGCATGAGTCTTATAACTGTTCATAATTTCTCTTCCTGTTTTCTGTTGTAGAGTACTGTAATTAAAGCTTCTCCTTGCATCCTATCTAAAAATGCTTGAGAATAAATTTCTAATTTAGAATTAGAATAATAATCAAAGTCCTTTCACCCTGAAAGATGTATTACTAGTAACAGATAATGGTCAACTGCTCAGGCTAATGGTTTTTGGGTCCAAATTCTCCTGGGTCTTCTGGCTGGCTATAATTAATTAGGATGTCTTTTCCCAAACTGTTTTTTGTCAATAGCTGTAAATATATCAATATAGAGTATTAGCATTGGAAAAGAATTTAGATCTTTAAACCCAATCCTCCACTCAGTGAGGTTTATGTTGTAAAAAGCCCTAAATGTCAACCATTCCAAGCTCTGTTTCAGCAAGTCACTGATTAAGCCCAACACAGACAGCTCTCTTAAACAATTATTCTTCTTTATGAATGGATATTTGCTTTCTAGTCACTTCGACTCATGAGGCCTGGTTCTACCAGTGTCATAGAATGTCTGTCTCTCTCACATTAAATCTTCACTCTTTTTGTTTTTTTAATTTGGGGATAGGGGTTAGTTGATATTGGCTGTTACTGTTTATTGTCTTGTTTGTTTTTAGGGTTTTAAAGCATATATTTCTGAAAAGTATAATCACCTGCTTTTTCTTCTGATCAGTCATGAGCTTCGCATCTCTGCCTTAGATATCTCTTTTATATGGTTACAGATGTATATATTTTTAAGGATTTATTTATTTACTTGAGAGAGAGAGAGAGAGAGAGAGAGAGAGCACGAGTAGGGGAAGAAGCAGGGGGAGAGAGAATTTCAAGCAGACTCCCTGCTGAGCGGGGACCTCAACTCAGGGCTCAATGCCTGAGATCATGACCTGAGCTGAAACCAAGATTCAGACGTTCGAACAATTGAACCACACAGGCACCCAACAGATGTATATTTTGAAATTGACTATAATTACATAATTTGAAAAAAACAGAAATCATGGCAGCAAGATCACAAGTCATGGCTGACCCTGATTTGTACATCTAAGAAAATATACCTTTGCCAAGTTTCTGGCATAAACTTTAATTTTTGGTAGCTGACAGAAAGCTTATATTGGATGTCTGGCATCATCCCCAGTCGTATGAAAAGGTCATGAGAAATTTGGAGAAACAAGTGTTTGGAGAAAACAGGCCCACAGAACTGTGACAGCCTTGGTCTGCAGAAGTAAAAAAGGACAAGGAAGCATTAAACAGAAGAAACTGGATCACCGTGAGTGATTATCTTGCTGAATCTCAGTAAATCTTTAGGCCTTTTCTCACTGAAAAGTGTGTTCGTAAACTAGAGTAATGAATCTCAAGCTGCCAGGAGAATCATTTGGGGGTCTTTGCTGAAGTGGACGTTCGTTAAACTACTGGGTCCCTCAGTTAGAGATTCTGAGCCAGTAATGTGCCTTTTAAATAAATTCCCTAATAGATCTGATGCAAGCCAGGAGCTGACCACATCTTGAGTGGTTCCAAATTGGGAGAGTCTGATAGTCCATTTTGATTTTCCTTACTGTGAAAATCAGTACGTGTGAAAACAGTGTAAATAGATAGAAGCAAACTACTTTTTCTTAAAGTTACTGTATCACATCTTGTAATTTTCTAATCTGTCCTTTCACAATTTTGTTTTGCTTTCCTTTTGAAAATTGCGTGGTCAACTACAGTTTGTTTGCATTCGTCGCCTCCGTGTCTCTCAGTCTTGGCTCGTGTTGGAATCACCTGAGATACTTCTTGCAAGAGATTCCAATTCAATTGCAGATTTCAGTAAGCAAAGGTAAACATTCATCAGGCTGCTGCTAGGATGGGGACGGAAAGCAAAAACAGTAGAATTCTGTATTTATTACAAAAATTGAACACGGGTATTCTTTAATTCACTCATCTTCTAGCAAGAACGTCTGAACTAAAAGCAGGTTTCCCACATACCTGCTCCCTTGCTGTGTTGATAACTCTAATATGAAATCTTGTGAAAATTCTAATATGTGCTGTGGTATCTTCTTCTCTTTTTAAGAGGGACCCAGGAATAAACTCCCAGCTGGTTTAATAACACGGGAAATGCAAGATGGGAAACTGAAGATTATTTGACCAATTAGGAAGATAAACCTCTAGCTTTCTCTAAGAAAGAATAAAAATAAAGTTCCATCACTCTACTGCCTGACTTTATTAACTAGTCTATACAAGGGTTTGGTTTCCTGCTGATTTCTAAAAAAAGGATCTCAAAAACGACTTCTCCCTGCCTTGATGTCAAAAATCCATTTTACATGGTATGCCAGCCTTTAGTCAGTAATGAAAAATCAATATAACCTCCAACTCTTTATAACTTCTACATTTTACTTACAAAGGATTTAATCAGTCACAGTAGGAATTATGGCACCTAGATACTCTTTTCTTTCATCATTCAGTTGACAAAATGAGATATTGCATGTTTTCTGAAAATCGGACTTTAACATCATCATCCTTGATCTCAAGATGATATAGTTCGGGTTAATCTTTTATGTTTATTTACCAGCATTAGGAATCTAGATCACTGAGTGGACGCAGCATTAAGTAAAATTAAATCTAACTTAGCGAGTAATTTTTGAATACTGTGTATGCCCTGAGCTTTGTGCTAAAGCCAATCCAAGGTGAAAAGTAATAATTTCCCTTTCTTAAAATCTTCCTTATTATGTTTAATTAGAATCTAAGACATATCTTCCAAAAAATAAAAGTAAGAATAAATAAGTAGGTTTCCAGATGTTATCTTTGCAGGTATATAATACTATTTTTTCCCTTTTCATTGTTTGAATATAAAATGAAGACAAATAACATAATTTTTTGAATTTGGCTTTTCATATTTGAGCTATGATGGTTGATCTAAGCTTTGATTACCAGACAAGGGAAGAATCAATAGTGGTTTAAAAAAAAAAAAAAAGTATTTACATTATGCAAATAGAGAAGAGACCACAGGAGTGGTTTGAGTGAACAATAGAATAAATATTTAAAGATCATCTTCTATAAATTAGTTAAACCTTTCCATGCATGTATTTAAATCACCAGCTCATCTTATGGGAAGGAAATGAAAAGGTCAGCAGAAAATAAAGTTAATTAGCTTCTCAGCAGAAGTCAAGACCTTTGGATTTCTTTCAAGATCTCTTAAGACTTAGTGCCTAAGAGATGATAATGATATAGTTGTGGTATCAATTATTTAGAGCAAGTTTCCCCCCAATTTCATTATCTATTACATCTAGTAACACTGAATCCCTTTCTGGACATTCCTCTTGTTTGGGTTGATCTTAATTGTTCCTTCTTTGAAGGAATCTGATCTTTCTTCAGGTTTTTCCAGATCCAATGCAGATTAAGTCCTTTCTCCTATGACTTTATAGCCCCTTGCGTAGAACCCCACCCCTGCAAATCACACTGCCCTGAAATTACTGTAGGTCACATCTCTGGCTCTCTCTCTATGATATGACCTTTACTTCACTCCTCTTTCCTCCCTCAGAATCAAGCACAAGCCTTAGCACATAATATTTGTTGGAATAAATTTTGTGGTTAACTCAGTGAATGGAGCCATGGCAAAAATTTCCTCACTGCAAATTTAAAACTCTGGAGTGTAGTGCCATCGAGTTCTTCTCAAGAGGTTTTCATAGTTTGGGAATTAAAGACTAAGTATAAACCTGAAAGGTTTCAGCTGCATAATCAATTCATCAACATTGTCTGGCCACACTTATTACTAATTGGAGAAAAAGGCTTCCACAGGAAAAAAAAGATTGTTTATTGTTATTAAAAGAATTAAATTTAAGAAGTGTTCGGTTTAATGGTCCCCTAGAAAAAGAGTCCAGCTGGAAAGCTCATAAACATAACAAGTGAGTTTTTTGATTTTTTTTTTTCTTTCAACATTTGATTATGGGGCACTAACAATAAGGTCAAAGGTTTTGCTTTGAAAGTGCAGGCTAGAGTTTTTGACTTGCGAAATGTTCATATATGTAAAACAACACAGATGCAGTATAAACACACTTTTAAATCAGATCCATGGCCTGTAAATATGGATTTGTGCTTTGCATCTAACGCAGTTTTCAAAGGTACAAGACAGAGATCTGGAAATCTTTTCTTCTTTAGTCCCATGGCATTTTTTTTTTTAAGATTTTTTTATTTATTAGAGAGAGAGAGAGCACAAGTAAGCAGACCAGCAGGCAGAGGAATAGGGAGAAGCGGACTCTCTGCTGAGCAGGGATTCTGATAGGGAGCTTGATCCCAGGACCCTGGGATCATGACCTGAGCGGAAGGCAGCCGCTTAACTGACTGAACCACCCAGGCACCCCTCCCATGGCACTTCTATTAAACTTTTGTCAAAGGTAGAAATGCTAATTTTTTATTTTATTTCATTTTTTTTATTGATTTAAATTTTGTTAGTCAACATACAGTGCAATATTGGTTTCTGGAGTAGAATTCAGGGATTCATCACCTACATACAACACCCAGTTCCCATCATAACAGGTGCCCTCCTTAATACCCAAAACCCATCTAGCCCATCCCCCACCCACCAAAGGTAGAGGTGTTTAAAAGAAAGAACCAAAATGGGCAAATTAAGGCAATGGAAGGGGGCAGGATCTGGGTCAAACTCTTTCACAAGAAACGGGTGGGGGGGCGGGATTAAAAAAACAAAGATAAGGCGAATGGAAAACAAAAAAGAAGAAAAGATGGAAAGAACTATAACAAAAGAAGAGGGAAATGGAACCAATCCCAAGGGAGAGGCATGATTCAAAAACGAAAACAGAAAAACAAAAACCAGAAATGACAGGCGAAAAAAGGATATATCCTTCATGGAAGAGAATATAAGTTGAAACCATAAGACTATAGCTTACATAGACTTTATGGACTATATGTATAAATTAAGCCTATTACAGAGAAGAAATTGTGAGAAAATCAAAGCAAACAACCTGAATCAAACATCAAGAAATATCTACCAAATGCTTACTGCTTGTTAAGTACCTAAACTCCAACGGCACCATTCCTATCCTATAAATCAGTGTGCTCTGCTAGGTTAATAAGGATTAGAAACAGAGCTGGAAGCCAGAAAAAGGTACTCACATGCATTTTACAATTCCCATCCCTTTTTTTTTTTTTTTTTTTTTTAGGTTAATAGTGATTCGCAGTGACGCCTCTATTCATCAAAACATTTCCTTCCATTCTTTAGTTTATTATCTGGGTACAGTAGAAAGCCAAACAATGACTTCAGCTTATATGTTGTTCCTTGTGAAGAATAACCTACACAGATTCTGATTTATGCTGTTTCTCCTTTTGGTAACCAGTTTAAAGAGCTGAATACCACCACCATCCTCTAGGGAGACAAGTCACAGACAATGCACTACATTAAATGATTTATCTCAGCAAAATCAAAGAATTAGGCTTTCTCCTTATTGAGGTAAACAAGCATTCACTGCTGTATTACTAATTTGTGATCGGTCCTTCGGTTAATAATGTGAACTCAATTTCTCGGCCTTTATTTGACCTACATACAGATAACATAGAAAATATGCAAAAGAGAACACCGTAAGGAATAATTTTGGTCAGTGTTTCCTGGACAGAAGGAGATCTCTATCATCTATTTTTTTTTTTTTTAATGCTTGTGGAATGTTGATGTTAGGTATTCTGGATCTAAAAACGCTTGATCTCAATTATTATATTAATGATATATCAAATAATGGCCATTTTCAACATGCTCGGTGGAAATCAGTAAGTTCAGCACAGTGCAATTCTCCAAAGATGATCAATTTATCAGAGAGCTGGAAATATAAAATTGAAATTGAAGGTGTGCTGCTAAAATCCAGCAACTATACATGGGCTTTGAAAAGAAAGCTATTTGTCCGTCCATCCATCCACCCATCCACCCATCCACCCATCCATCCATCCATCCATCCATCTCTGCTTGGTTGAAAAAAGGTCTTAAGTGATTGCTCAATGGATTTTTGTGAATGTATCAGTAGCGTGACAACAGAAAACAAAAGCCAGACAGGAAGAGAACTAAGGCCTGTTGGCAGCAGCAGCAGGAGACAGAGGAGGAAACAGACAACAGCATATTTAGGAAAGACTGGAATATTACAGCAATGTTGCTTTACTAGTCCTTGTAATATCATAGTAAACCATTTAAGGTGGGTCGCTATACTCTCATACCACTACAGATAGAAAATGAAGTGTGCTTCTATTCCTTGGGTGCATTCATGCAACATCTGTGTTAGCTACTGTATTTTTCAGTAGGGACAACAGGGTGAAAAATCAGTCCTGTGATAATCCGAGATTAGGGATAAACCGTAGAAACCTGATTCTTTTGGCTTACCCATGTTACTAACTCAGTATCCGGGTGACATCACCATAAAGATTCAGGAGATTCCTATGGAAAAGTTCTAAGACAGATTACTGAGCTATTTAGCACCGAGACATCATCCATTGTTGAAACTTTTATTTGCTGTGAAGATCCCTTTTAAAGTTTCTGAAAAGGCTCACTTTTGCATGTGTTTGGAATTTAGCTTGATCAGATTTTAAAATCTGAATTTAATTTTGCACAGCAGAGTAAGTTATGGCCCCCTGATTTATCCAATGAAAGACCATGGGCTAATCCTTGAGGATTATGGTGAAAGAAAAGGAACACTTTAGTTAATTATAGAATGAGTTTGCATGATTTATCATCCCTCGATCTGTTATGGAAAACTTTCAAGGGATTCAATATACATGTGGTTATTTTTCTGGACAGTACTATTGCTGTTACAGCTGGACTCCCCCATCTGAATCATCTTGGGCTTATGATTAGACCCCTAAGTGAAACATTATTTTGAATAAATCATCTTCCCAGAAGAAAAACAAGAGTTTTGGCTTGAGCTCAGTGATTAATACAGTGTACAATCAAGTTTTAGTTAACGGCAGGATTTAGAAGCTGGGCGGTTGTTATGCTGATGTATTTTTCTAGCTGGTAGAGAATGCCACTTAGCATCCAGCTAACCAATAAAGTGAATATAAGCCAGTCACATGAAGATCGTTGCTCCAGTACATCTTGACCTGATTAATTAATCTGCTAAATCACAGAATTTGACCATTTATTTTGTATTCATACCCATCAGGCCTAAATGGTGTGGAGCTGTAGGTAGTAAATAAACAGAAGGATGTGAAAGACTCCAAGGTTAGTTAGAGCTAATGCGTTGGCTGTTCCTAGACAAGACACAAGATCAACATAACCACAGGCAAGTTCCCAGTATGCAGAAAAGCAAGGCAGCTCTATAAATATGACCTGTATAATCAGTGCAATGCAACTACCTAAGGCCAACATTTTAAAGTGCAGACATTATATTTGATTGCTATCTATCAGATAATAATATTATTGCTAGTTAAGTTCCCTCTACATTTGATATTTATAGATAATAATAATATTGCTAGTTAAGTTCCCACTACATTTGATATTTATTGCCTCATTTAATTCTTGGACCTCTCCAGGGAAGTAGGTCTCGGGTCTCCTATTAGGTGAGGAAACAGGGGGTAGGGCTCAGAAAGGAAGCAGGGCAGAACGCCTCTTTATTTCGAAGCTCAACATTTTTGTGTGTGTGGTGTTTTTCCCCCCCCCCTTTTCTAAATCAGTCTCCTTTCCAATACTACACCCCTACAGCCATCCTCAAAAGTAATTTGGGCTCTTTGCACTAACAACTTTATATTTGTGTGGCAAAATTGCTTGTGAGCGACAATTTATTAGACTCTGTGCCGCTACAGATGAGAAGGAATAAGAATGTGTGGGTTCTGGTCTTATCCTCTCACTGATTGCCTGGTGAAGCCGCTGACTTTTTTTTTTTTTCCTACAGCATTGGAAAAAATGTCTTTCTTCATCTTCTATGAAATCCTTAAGGGATGGCTATTTTTTTTCCCCTCTCTCTTTCTAAGTCTTTATGTGTTACCTACCTGTGGCAGTGAGTAAAAGCGGGCCTTTCACTGCTGAAGAAGGATAATAAATAGTCCGCTATTGTACCTGCCTCTCAGAGGTATTTTAATTGATATGTAGTTAACAAAGAATGTGGTGATGTTCCTGGAAATTGCTGTGAAATGTGAATAAAAAATGATCAACGGGACCAACAGGCACAGCTTGTCAGGCATGTTTTTAATTTGCATTTATGTAACTTTCCTATTTCTGGGCATCCGCATGAGGACACGTTTAAGAAATGAAAAGGGGAAATTTATTTTTCCAAAATGTTTGCTGACCTTCACAGCACAAAAACCAATGAACCCGAACTTCTGAGACGACAGACTGTCGGGAATTGTAAAGATGACTCGGGCAGTGCATTGTTCGGCGGGAGGAGCTCAGGCCTTCCACTAACAAAAAAGTCTAAGTCAGCATTTACTTAGAAAATTTCCTTTAAAAGAGTTACGGATGCAGTCCGGAAGTATCAATATTCCCTGTCCAAACTCATATCTTTGTTTTGTTCTATAGCTCTTGTGCCGTCTCTCTTTGAATTTCCTATAAAAGCTAAATTAGGTCTCAAGGGTTCTGCCCCACTAAGCAAGGATCTCTTCTAGTCCATTGTGATGGAAGTAAATGTACTCAGGAGGGAGATGTACTTGAAGGGAAGGCTAAAGTATCTCCCTTCATTGAATTCCCTTATCTCCCACACAAGCTACCCACCCTGACGTCTCTAAATACTCGTCGCGAGTGCGCAGGCGCACACGCTCTCCAACGAGCCCTCAGCAAAATTGTGCAATAGGTAGGATATTTATCTTAAATCAACACAACCTTTCTGTGCTTGCCGCATCTCAACAGCTGTCTGGAGAGGATGGAAGGAGCTTTCAAGTTTACAGGCAGGCCCTCCAGGTCTCTTTGTATACCCTATGAAAACGCATTCTTGGGAGAGGATTTGGTAAACTCATTTACTAGGGTGTAAGTGATATGGAGGCTGAATTTCTCAGCGGTATATACCTTATAATAGAATTCAGAAGCAATCAGACTGTTCTTGTGATATCTGTGGCCCTCACCATATAGTTCTAATGAATATAGTGTTACTGGTGTGTTTGTTGTAAGACATGGGACTGTGTAGAAATACACTATAATTCTAATAAAGTGGGAGACCAGGCACAGTGTCAGGGACAGATCTATTCAATTTTAGAATCACCAAGGACATTCCAGGGCAGGATTCTGGAATCACATGGTCCTGAGGTAGAATCCCAGTGTGTGCACCTTACGCCTGTTTGGTTTTACGCAGGTTACCTAATCTATAAAAACTTCTGATCCCTCTATAACCAAAACAAGAAAAGCAATACTGGTAACAAAGCATAAGCTTTAAAGGCATGAATCCATGGGCTTGAAAGTTGGAGGTACCCTGGAGACAATCTTATTTAGAGATGAGGAGCTCAGCCAAAGGGGTGACTTTCCTAGTATACACAGTCAATTAAGGGTAGCAAAATGCCTCTTGATTTAAATTCAAGAACTCCTTCCATGAAGTCCTCAGAAGACAGTCTGTATTTGGTAAGACAGAAAATTATCCTTGGGTTGGATTCTCCTTGCTCTTGGGTATGAGCCACACATTCTCGAATCAAGACAAGTTGCTCAGAGCCAAGCACAGTGTACGGTGGTGGTTTTTTTAAATGACTGTCTATCATAGAAAGATATGCTTTCAAGTGACTTCGAATGATCATCTTCTCATCCCATTTGTTCAACTAGTGGCGATGAGAAAGGGCATTTTAACACTGATTGTGACAGAAAGAGAAAGACGAACCAGAGCGTTTCTCCCCAGACCGCGCACCTAGCTCTAGCCTGGCTAGTGTCAGGCAGGCATCTGAAGGTCAAGGCACCCTGGTGAGTGCCTCTGAGACAGACAAGACAGACTAACAGTAGGATATTAGCTTGCAGCATTCTCTGGGTGAGTGATGGGAGAGGGGAGAGCACAGCTGTTAGAATCCTAGATTTGAATCCCAGCTCCTCCAGGTGCCATCTGGGCGACCGTGGACAAGTTACTTAACTTCTCTGTGTTCAACTGTATAACTAGGATAAAACAAAAAACAAAAAACCCCCACACTACTAATTTCAAGGATCTATTCTGATGATCAACTGAAGTAATTAATATAAAATGCTCACAAAAATATCAAGAACATCATAAGTGATCAATAAGAATTAAATGTGATGATGAAGAAATACAGACTCATGACAGGGGAACTTGGACCTTATACCACAATTATATTTATGTAACATTATTTCACACGATCAGTAGTAAAATGTAGTGGCATTTAAAAAGTAAATTTCTTTACTTTTTTGGGGGGGAATTGAACCCTAAAGAGTAAAATAATGGTTTTTGAAAATGTCCACTCTTTTTAAGAATACCAGGTTAGCTTTTTTTTTAGTTAGAAATGTCCAGTAAGAAAATATATATGTATATATATAATATATATATATATATATTTTTTTTTCCCTGGATTCAAAAATGTTCATCAAATTCCTTTCAAACATTACGGCTTTTATCTAAATAAAACTTTGCATTCAGAAATAGGTTCTGCCTGAGAAAGCAGGTTTTGGACTGCTAACAAGGTGCTAATATCTGCACCACAGCACTGTACTTTTCTGCCAACTGACTCGGTTTGTATTTAATTAGACCATAAGATGCTGGGCTGAGTATAGTGCAAGTTACATAAGTCTCACAATTTAGATCTCCCGATGACAGTACCTTCCGTTACGGCAGAAAACACCACCGAAATTATCATCATCCTGATGGAGAATCTTAAAAATGAAATGATGAATACAAGCACTTGTTTAAGATGAAATGATGGAGAATTTGATTTTTAAAAAAAAATTTCACATGCATTTTGTAGGTATTTAAAAGTAGATTCATATGAAATTTTTGAGGAGTTTTTCCTAATGGAAAGCCTAATTTTTAGCGGAAAAAGAGGAAAAATTAAACTATTTTAGATCCTCTGTGGGATATTTATAGGTTGTGATAAAATAAAATACTGAGTAGCTCCTGTTTTAAAAGTGGCAAGTTCCTTCAGCCCTCCAAAGGAACAGATCAACCCTTCTTAGCTATCGGGGGAAAAAAACCCACGATGGATATAATATTTAGCAAGATGGTGTATAGGGAAATATTGCAATTTGTATCTGATAAATGTTGTCTATAAGATTTTTCAACTGATTGTGCTAAACAAATGTATATAAGTATTAGGGGGAAAAAGCACCAGACCATCATAACAATCTTAAATTTCTTCTCTGTAATTGGAAACAGTGTTATTACTCAGTCAATGTTTTGACATCAAGTTCACTAGGTACATTAGGACCCATTAGGTGAGAGTGAGGACACTTACTAAGAGAAGTTTTAAGGGGAGCAACTGACATGTCAGCTAAACTTGGTGACACGGGCATAAGCCACACCACGCCTCCAGACCTCCCCTCTTTTATCTTGTGACCCCTAAATTGTCAAGGGGCAAATTTTAAATGCCAAAGCAGTCAGCAGTCATATATTTCAGTTTTTTAAAAGTTCAAACGCTAGGCCCCCAACCTCTGTTCATCTTGGGACAACAAACGTCTTAATTTGGAACTCCAGTGGCTCTCAGTTCTTACCTCAGTCTGACCAAATTTCTACTTCCCAGTGAGAACTCCCTGGGAAAATGATGCATCTGTTATAGATGTGGGTCTGAGTCTCTCCGAGCCTCAGCTTTCTTATCTGCAGTATGGATGTAACAGTACTTTACATCTTTTAGTGACAAAAATTTACAGGGACTGATGAGGAAGGCGCTATGCTGAGCACTTCATAACATTATCTCATGTAATTTACCCTGCCATGCAACTATTGTTTATCTTCATTTTACAAAAGAAACTGAGGACCAGAAAAGTTAAGTAATTTGCCCAAGGCTACACAGTACATACAGAGGCTGCACTGGACCCTGACTGTCTCACTTTAATGCCTGATTGTAACTAGCCCCCTAAGGGGTCAAGGACCTACTGTAGTAGCTGACACATAATCAGGATTGAGTAAATGTTAGTTTATTCTCTTACACTTTGATTCATGTGATGTGGTGTACACACACAATTTCTTATAATTCTGCCCCCAAACTTTTGTCTATTTTGTCCTTCTGCCTGAGAAGTTCCTCTGTGATTCCTTGCTAATATAATTCTACATAATCTGAAGGTTTAGTTCAAGTGACTACCCATAAAACTCATCCTAATCACTGTAACACGGACTTTCTCAATAGCCTTTACCTGCTAAGGAACTCATCTAGCCTCTCCCTGAACTCATTTGAACTCATCTAGCCTCACCTGTTAAAGAACCCTTTGGCAATGTGTTGTGCTCCTAGTTACAACTCACATCTGTCCTTTTGGCACCCCAGGGGGTCACTTCTCATGAAAAGCGACAGCATTTTGCATTGACTAAGAACACAGACTCAGGCTGAACCCCACTACTGCCCTTTGCTAGATGTGTGACTTTGGATGAGCTACTCTACCTTCTGTATCTCCGTTCTTTTACCTATCAAATAGACCTAATAACGGACACTATTTTATCATTTTGTTGTGAGGATTCACTGAGTTAAATTTGTTGGGAATTAGAACTGAACACGATACATTATAAGTGCTGTAAAATACTTATTTTTTTAATAAACAAATTTTATTCATTGGATATTTTCCAACAACTACATAAAGTTTAGAACCTACTAGATATGTCAAATATTTGTTCATCGGTTAGCTAACCAGTCAATATCTGAGTTACCCTTGCTTATCCATAATTAATTTGAAGTTTCGGTTACCTATTATGCATGAAGAAGGGAAAGTATGTGGAGTTGGAGATTCCAAGTTTTGTGACCTCAAGTGGCTCAAAATATAGAGAGGATAAACATGTAAGAAGTTATACTTGAATATTAATTAATCACTCAATATGGGAATGTGTATAAATAATATACTGCAGACTCTTTCTATTAATTGTGGCCAAGCTGCCTTGCACTTCTTAGAAATAGGTCTCCATGGCTAATATCTAAACTCTAGGAGGTTTACTATTCTTTTCGTATCCTCCTCTTAAAAAAAAAAATATATATATATTTATTTATTTGACAGAGAGAGAAACCATGAGCAGAGGGAGCAGGAGAGGGTGAAGCAGGTACCCAGTGAGCAGGAAGCTAATGCAGGGCTCAAAACCAGGACCCTGGGATCATGACCTGAGCTGAAGGCATACACTTAACTGACCGAGCCACCCAGGCACCCCTTCTTATTCTCTTCTATAGTGCATTGTATTTCAGCATATGTTTAATATAGTATGATTCTCCCAATGCTTGAATACTTTCATTTATTCAACATTTATTGGATGTCAGGATTTGTGCTGGGTGATGGGAATACACAGTTCAAGAAAACGTGGATCCTTTCCTCAGGGACTTGACAGTACAAGTTGCGGTTAGCAAACTATTGCCCACCCAAATCTAGCCTGACACCTATTTTTGTAAATGAAGTTTTATTGGAACATACCATTATCATTCATTTACATATGGACTCTGGCTTCTTTCATGTTACAATGTCAAAGTTGAGCAGTTGCAGCAGAGAACACATGGGCCATAAAATCTGAAATATTAAGTAGTGGAATGTACTGAAGTGCCTTCTTTTGAGAAGGATATATTGTTTCTGTCTCAGGGTTGCTGATTCTGAGGGTGGTGGTCAGCTAGAACTCCGCCCTTCCTCCCTCCTTTCCTTCCTTCCTTCTTTGGTCAGAGAGAACGAGAGAGAGCGCGCGGACAAGCAGGGGGAGCGACAGGCAGAGGGAGAAGCAAGCTCCTCACTGAGCAAGGAGGCAGACGTTTAACCGCCTGGCGTCCAGGTCATCTAGAACTTCTACACAGAACTGGTACTTTAGAAACCTGAGTGAAATGAACAGTTGGTTATTGTCCAAAACCTCTCAGAAATGACTGTGTCCCCTTATCTATGAAAAGTTAATAGAGACCAGTGTTTCATTCTTGGTTCTTCTTCAAGTCTGAGACAGTTATTGCCTAGGTACTCAATCTAATGTAGTTCCTAAGCAATTAGGGTATCAGGTTAACACTGACCTGAAAAAACATGGTGGATCATCATGGGTCCTGGTGCATTCCCTTCTACTAGAACTTTTGTGAAAACACACTGTACAGTTCACACTACACAACTGGCAAAGGATGTAATTTCTGAGGCATATTTAAGTAAAAATTATGAATTTCTCCTTAAATATATTAATGACATTGTAATCTCAAAATGTTTTGGTATCCATATCATACATTAGAAAAGAAAATGGATAAATAACGCTTCTCTAATAGAAGCGTTTATATGTTTATAACGTATATTTTCCTCCCTAAATTTGTACTTCCATTTCACCTCCCCCTTCCAGAATTTTATTCTAATGCCGACATTTTCATGTTTGAAAGGCTTTTTAAATCACCGGGTTATACTTCCCAGAAAGAAAAATATGTTTATATACTTAAATTTAGCTTCCCTCCCCCAACAAAATGCCCCTGTCTTGGACATGGGTTCTGAGTGGTAACATTTCCTCTGGATTGATTTATTGCTACTGTTATCACTATGACACAATGGATACAAATTACACAAAGACATAGCAAATTTTATATTTATTAACATAAAAATAAATATTTAAAGGAAATTCATCTCTTTTTTTCCTTTCCACTTAATTCTGGTATCTATGCTTGTCTATTACTTACTACTAGGATATAATAGGGCTTAGCGTCACTTCCCTTCCCATTTTTGTTTTTAGAAATGTGGTAAGTGTTGAAAAATGTATCCACATAAATATGTAGATAGAAGTGAAACTAATTTTGCCATAGCAATTTAGCTCACTTCTTTAAACTCCTTCTGAAACATATACCTTAAAATCACACAGTGTTCTATCATCAAAAACTATTTTTAATGATTTAAAATAACTGATAATTTGGTTAGATCGTCCTCCAATTTTGTTGAAAGTAAAGAAACGGAAACTACCTGACTTGTAAAAGGATGTTTTGCCCCTTCATTAGAATCATTTCACTTTCTCAGCATCCAAATCAACACTTCAAACCATCTCTTTGTTTTAGGGCAATGGCAATTTTTCCATCTTGGGACCCACAGATAACATACAACATGATCTGAAATGAATGAGAGTTTGGTCTCTTGTGGAGTGGAAGTGGGGTTATTGCGTAAAGGGAAGTGGGAGAGCGGAGCCAGCTTTCTCAGAGAATACATATGAAAACTGAGGACTTAGAAAGCCAGGCTTTTTAGAAAGCCTTCATGTACTACTAAGGCAGGGTTTCTTGATCTCAGAGTTATGGACATTTGTGATAGAATAATTCTTTGTTTTGGGAGCTATCCTGTACATTGTAGAATGTTTATTGACATTCCTGACCTTTATTGACTGGATGCCAGCAGCATGTCCCCAGTTGTGGCAATCTCCAGACATATCTCCTGGGAGGCGAAACCACCGTCTGTTTTGAACCACGGCCCCAGAAGTTTAAGTACCCATGAACAAAGACTACATCGGCAGTGAACAGGACAGGATATTGGAATCCTGTCCTACTGGGTACCAATGAATCTCCAATAGGTTCAAGGGCAAATCGGGACTCCTTATCTACCGCAGAGCATTTGAATATTTACAAATTTCCTGCAACCTCTAGCTGCTTATATTTTGAGACTTGAGTATGTCTGTGTTAGTGTTCTTTTTTAACGTCTGCAGGAATTGTAAAACCCCACAGTATTATCAGGAAATACATATGGACTAATTTAGTGGAGGTAAAAATGAAGGCAAGTCGATTAATGTTTCTATATGAGCATCCTAATCTTTCCTATAATATTTGAAATAATGTATGTCTAAAATTAATATGAGCCTTCAGAGACAAAAAGGGCAATATTCACTCACTCTTTAGAGGGAGGGAGGGGGGAGAGGGGCCGGGGCGGGGGGAGGGGGGAGAGAGAGAGAGAGAATCTTAAGTATGTTCCACACTCCAGTATGGAGCCCAAGGTGGGGCTTAATCTCACAACCTTAGGATCATGACCTGAGCCAAAATCAGGAGTTGGCTTAACCCACTGAGCCACCCAGGCGCCCCCATGTTGTTGCAATTCTTTAACGAGTGAGAGCTGCTCTCCTTCTCACCAAATGTTTATTAGGCATTCACATTTCCTCTGTTATGGGAGACAGTTTATGTTTTTGACTGGGGACAATCTTTGAAAGCACTGAAATCCTGTTCTTAAAGTGTTAAGAAGGGCTCTGTTCATGTTTGGGGGTTTCCTCTGGGCCAGCTCCCCAAGGCATGTTCCCACTTGTCCTTGTCCTGCATGTCTCGTGCGAATGCTGGGTGGATGACTGAGAACTACAGAGCGCTCAACCCGGGCTGGAAATTATTATACATTTTACCTGCTATTACATTTGTAAAGAGATGACCCTGCATCTGTCAGCTCCTCTCAGGTTTACATAGTTCCTTTTTGTAATGTTTTCAGAATTTTCCTTACGAGCAGCTACCATACAAAGACTGACAGAATTAATAAGCATGATGAAATGGGTCCCTATTTCTAAAAGACAGAGTAAGCAAAGCAGGTATTCTACATGTGGTAAAACAGAGAATCACCGGAGACAAGCCTACACTTTTTCCCAATATATTATTAAGCACGTTAGGTACAAAATATAAGATCAAGACAACGCAGTGAGAACTGTGGTGCAGTCCATTTTCCTGCTAATAGTATCTGCAGTCAGATTTAGTCTAGTGTGGGAGTCAGGACCATTATATAATAAGATCAATTCGAGTCCTGGAGAATAAACAACAGGATAGGACAGTGTTTCGACTATGTGTTATGGCATAGCTTACTGAAGAGGACTGAAAAATCAATGGCGGTGAACTAATACTTGTGTTTTTAAAGAAATATAAATGGACTTCACTTGAAAGCATGAAAATTAACCATATAAATGGTAGCTTGATGTAAGGAATATTATGTTTCAGCCAAAATGCAAAACACAATACATTGCAGCATTGTTAAGGCAGAGCAGAACTCTATAATTATTTAGAATTAATGCCTAACTTATTTTTTTTTCTTTATATGTCTGGGCACAATAAAACAGGCTCCTTCTTAGGTTGTCAAGGTTCTTTCCTTAAGAAGATATGTTATGCTTGTGCAAGACGTATTATTGGACAGGATGATAATGGGCCTTTGATACAAATAAGGTGCTGACCAGACTTTCAATCCAGGTCAGTCACAAAATTAATTGAACTCAGGTGGGTAAATGGTGGTCCGTTTGGCTATTCAACACATTCCTTTGCTTGAAATGCTCATGGCCAAATATAGATAACTCTCCTTTGACAAACATAAACATCGAAAGAGAAAATCGACAAGCTGAGGGACAAATGGGTAGCTTAACATTATAAACTGTAACGTAAGTGCATGTTGGTTACTGAATGAAGAGGGATTTAATATTTAATTGTTTTGTCAAGAAATGTATTAACCTTTACAAACACTATTTTCACTCATTCATAAAAAAAAGATTTATGATTAAATCTATGATAAAACCATAGAATGTTCATCATTGCATTCAGGAAGCCCAGTTTCATCCATGGAACATAACAAACCACTTTAAAACAGCAGTTTTCATTCACGTCGTATAAGGCTGTCAAATTAAAAGTATTTCTTATAATAGGCTGTTATCCAAGAAATCCATTTCACTTCACATTATGTGCTGAGACTGACAGATGGATCCCCTTAGAATCTGAAAGTAGATTCTGCCCCTTGATGTTGCCCTTTCAGTGTCTCTCAAACAGGTTTGACAACAGCAAAGTATTTGTGAGCAGAGAAATCTGTCCTCCTGCCAATAACTTCATGACCACAAAGTTGGGTTTGGCAAACTTTAAAATTCTACTGACCTCATGGTCTGGGTTTGGGATATTTTCCAGGATCATTTTTGGCCTAGTAGTTTTTATCACTACTTCTGGTAAAATTGTTTCCTCCTTTGAAGAAGATGCAGATAAGGTTAGGATCTTAGTGGATTAAAGGCTGTAAATATACAATTTTACTCAAAATAGGAAATCTTCATAAAATAAGGTATTTGGGTTTATGAAATTAAATTTTAGAAACTTTGAGAAAATTTTGCTCTATATATTTTGAATGTGTTATGATTTTTTTACTGGATAGTGTCTATTCAGAATCTGTAGATATGTCCATAATACTTATATTAATTTTTCCTAAGAATCGGTAAATGTCATTATCATTATTTTCCGAGTAAAAAGAGTGGAGAAGCATTGTTTGCCCAAGGGGATCTTCGGGTTGAGTGAAAAACAATTTTGCTTTACTTTTAGCTATTATTTATATGGCCAAAACACTCATGAGAGTTTTTGTAAAAAGTTTTATCTTGAGGGCCAATGCTGGTCAAATGGTAGTGGGGGTGTATTTGTACCTATGAGTATAATTCGGTAATTGATTAGTCTGTTGTGTAACTATGTCTGCATGGGTGCAGCCGTGGCAAAAAGAAGAAAAAAAAAAAAGTAAAGCCTAAAAAAGAAAACACAGAGTAACAAAAAGAGAACTGGACTCAAAGTCAGAAGCCCTCAATTGAAGTCAAGTTCTTGTCTCCAACTCTTTAACAAATAATTATGGCCAAGTCATCTATTTTTCTCATTTAGGAAAAAAGGATGTAATCAACACTGGAGATCTGAGAAATTCAAATGAAACAAAAATTATCTAGGGAACTCTTAAGGAATTTTATTAGAAAGACCACTTTTCTTGTATCTGTCATCTTAGAGGACATCGCCTATTTTATATTGGAAGTATTCAGTAATCAAGATTTGTTGAACCACATTTAAGCAACAACCCACTGTTAGGGGTCAGCTACAACTTTGTCATGTGTTTTCTTTTACTTTTTTTGGTCATTGTACTATGATAAAAGAAAGTCTTTGTTTGACCTGAAACAACACTCATGAAAACCATGGTAGATAACCTTTCGAAAGTCATTAATGAAATTGCAGTTGAAAGAAATTCAGAATCAACTTACTTCATTACAAAAGAACACTTTCTACAACAAATAAAATAAATTCTAACTAATTCTGACATGGGTGGCAGCCAGAACTGACCTTCAGTAATATTAGTAAACAAAACAAAATAAAACAAAAGCACAACTGGAAAGGTGTTAATGCTACCTTATTAGCATGCTTATTAGCATGCTTATTTTTGAGCTGTCTTTGGAAAGACTCCTTTCCTTTGTTCCTTTGGTATTTAGCTTTTTTTTTTTTTTTTCCTAATCTCAAGAATGAAAATATATGTGCAAGGGTGGAAGTGCTTAGAATTATCCCTTTTGAAAGGTAGTCAGCATTTAAAAGAAAAAAAAAAAGGAATACTAGACTGTTTGTTCTAAACTTAATTTTAGAGCAAACTGACAAATAGGTTAGGATCCTAAAAATTTCAAAATGAATTTATCTAAACTATTTTGTAAAAAAACAGATTACTGCCAAGAAGCACTGCACCTTAATGATACGATGTGTTTTTCCTGAACAAATGTTCCTCTATTTAAGCAGACTGTGTGGCATTTGCTCATATTCAATAACTGTGGAAATTTGGAACAAGGTTTCTTCTTCTTCTTTTTTTTTTTTTTTAAGAGAAGTGTTTAATTCCTTTGCTATGTGCCAGGCACAACTTATGTACAAGTTAATAGGAAATACTCTGTGTAATAATTTTATTATTTGACCTGACAATAAAAATGATAGCCAATTATTCATTAGCAATTCAACATGTCTAAGTTGTTTCAAGTTGTGTGTTATTGTTTGATTCTGGGATCTGGAAGCCTGCATCTGCTGGATGGTAACATATGACTTGTGTGTTCACTGTAGCTCAAGCGATACACTGAAATTTTTACTTGGGAAATTTAGAATAGGGGTCTAATTCATTGCTAATGCAGTATTCTGAAACGCATATGAAGTACTTTTATGATCCATGCCTTGGGCAGCTGAAATTAAACGTATTTCGAATGCAGCTCAATAAATAACTAGTTACAATTATTTTCATTACACTGTTTAGGCAAATAAAAATAGTACTACTGTCTGAATTTCCTAGCCTCAGAATTAATTACAGGCAACAACACATTCTGATCCTATTTAACAAGATGGTCTTTAAATAGTCTTTTTAATGGAAAGATCAAAATAGTGGTTTAATGTTTACTAAGTACTAGGCATATTTCCGTAACAGCCAGACTGAAAATCTAGACTCATATTACATATGTCACTTCAAGTAAAACCACTGCACTCCACAAAGATTCAGTCTACATTCACCACCTAGAAAAGCACACTGGCCCTCGCATATCATGAAGTGGACCTACATGTCCATTGCCCTACCGCATAGCAGCACCTCACAGTGCAGTAGAGAGGTGAGGGAGGGGGTGTCCAGAAAAACAGGTGCCTTATTAAATAACTCTTCATTCAAAGCTTCTAAACTTAGAGGGGTCTTTGTGTGCTCTCTCTTTTAACCTTTTTAGAAAAGCTCCAAAAATGGGGTCATTAAGCCCTTTCTTGAATTCTTCCAGGCCCAAGAAATACACAGATCAAGTACCATAGCCATTATATTATCATTGGAAGAGTACTATTCTCTGTCTAATAATTTTCAATTAATAAGCAGCATTTTAAGAAATACATCTATTACTCAAGACTGAAAACTTATGCTAATGTGGAGGGTTAGGACCAAGAGTGGCAATTTGGCTGCCTGGAAGTCTCAAATGGTGAAGTGAAATTCACTTTGTGAATTTCCCCCAACCCAGGGTCCAGTTTTCAACTTTGTAGGCTCAGAAACTTGATCTCACCAGAGTTTCAGAATGGATTAGATCTTTGTATGAGAATTCAAGTGAAGTAAGTCCACAAGAGCTAATGTATAAGACCAGAATGCCAAATTATCAATTCAAAATGAAGAGGGTGATGGCAAACCGCTGGGGATACATGTCTCAGTCTGATCCGTGATTTACCTGGGCAGATAGTGCTGGGCAGGGCACAGCCAATCATTGATTCATACATACATTTTTCTTACTACCTAGGAGGCCAGGAGTTTTCCCTCTTTAAATATGCTTAAGAGAAAGAAAAGCTCAAAAGTCAGCAAGACCAGTATGTGTTGATTTTATCGTTTAACTTTCAGAGTTCAATCTTATATCCAAGTTCTTGGAATGGAAGAATTTGAGGAATATCACTATGGCCCTTGGACACTACTGACATACCCTATTACTTCAGTAGATTTTATTCTCTCTAATATCCAGTAACCTAAGGTACTTTCTAGAGCAGATATCACTACTTTCCGGAATAACCTTAAATGTTAAAAAAAAAAAAAAAAAAACGACAGTTTGTATCAGCCATTTTCTTATTTGACAAAAATAAGAATTTCTCTTATAAAAACAAATGTATCAGGACACTATAAGGTGTTTTCCTCTTTTTTTTTTTTTTCCTTTCCCTGGTGCTCTGTTGTTGTTGTTAACAAGCTATATTCTTACAAAAATATTTGTCTCCTTTAGTGTAAGGAGACTCCTTTTGTAATTTAAAATTACCTTAGACCAACCTACCTCCCTTTCTCCCTCCCTTCCTTTTTTAAAGATTTCACTTTTTTTTATTTGAAAGACAGTATGAGAGAGGGCAGAGAGCACAAGCAGGGGTGGGGGGCAGAGGCAGAGGGAGAGGGAGAAGCAGACTCCCCACTGAGCAGGAGCATAATGCAGAGCTAGATCCCAGGACCCAATTTCAGGACCTGAGCCAAAGGCAAATGCTTAACCAACTGAGCCACCCAGGTGCCCCTAGAGGTTTCTTTTTGTAATTTAAAATTTTCTTTCTGTAATTTAGAATTACCTTAGAGGTTTTGTCAAATTGTCACTTGAAAATCATTTTACTAGTAGAAGTTTTATATGAAAACAATACTACTACTTGTTCTACATCAGGATATGTTCCTTTTAGGAATTCTACTCTGATCAACTAAATTTCACATAGTACCAACTTAAGACACTGGGGAATGCAACAAACAATGATTCAATAAACTTCACTTACGACGAACAAATTAACCAAATTTGGACTTCTGCTTATCTTTAGGGACCCATCACAAATATCTCTTCCCCCGGGAGAGCTGTTCTGAATATGTTTCCACTGCATTCTGTTCTGCTCTTGCTTTGACCATAGCTTTGACTCATCACTTGTTTTCCAACTTGGGCATTCTTCCTCCCCTACCCGCCAACTTGGGCATTCTTTTTTTTTTTTTTTTTAAAGATTTTATTTATTTATTTGACAGACAGAGATCACAGATAGGCAGAGAGGCAGGCAGAGAGAGGAAGGGAAGCAGGCTCCCTGCTGAGTAGAGAGCCCAACGCGGGGCTTGATCCCAGGACCCTGGAATCATGACCTGAGCCGAAGGCAGAGGCTTTAACCCACTAAGCCACCCAGACACCCCCCAACTTGGGTATTCTTAAGGCTCAGTTCTATACACTCCTTTGAGTAGATCCTCAATAAATCCTGAATAAATAAATGTCAATCACATACACTTCTATTCGTGTATATATATGTCTGTAAAAGATGAAATCTTAGAGCCTACCTTTTTTTATAATTAAAAATGAAAACTGAAACTGAATATCTTATTCTCATACTTGAGAGTATTTCTTACTTTGCACTCCAAGAAATGAGTTGATCCATGAGTTTGACAGTTTTTAGAACAGGGGAGAATCAAACTTAGTCTGTTCCAAATAAAGAAAGACATTTGTACTTGAAAGTAATATTTAAAAAATATAAGATTAAAATAAAATATTTTATCAGGTTTTTTTTTTTCTGTTTTTGTTTTGTTTTGTTTTGTGGCCAGTACTACTTATTTACTCCATGCCAAGTGAAGATTATAAATGCCAAGGCCTTTTAAAAAAGCCTTTGCTGTTTCCTTTTTAAGGATGATTTTGTGTCCAAATTCAGAGAATACCTATCATATTTATGATTAAATACTAAAATATTGCCTATCTGCTGTTGTCACATGATCCCAACATAATTCTAATGAAATTCAGGTAATGAATGTAACAGTCTTTAACGAAGGGTGCTTTACTGAATAGTCATAAGAAAATTGTTAAAAATAGAATTTAAATTGACTTGTAATATTCATTGGAAAAAAGCTTTACTATGAGATAAATTCTATGTAGTGGTTTTCTTTATAAGCAACCCAAATCTTTCATATACCTTATGGTACCAGGATATCGGGCTCACATGAGCACAAAGTGATAACTAGTAACAAAAAACACAATTCAGTAAACAATCAGATTAATTTTCCCTTTCTTTGCTGATGTCTGTAATTCCTCTGAATTAGAGAAATATAACCCAGCACCACATGATATAACTAATCACACACAAAAATGACATCAACAAATACTCTTTTTAGCAAAGTAATTTACAAAGCATACCCAGCCAGTTAATCAGATATTCATGATGTAGAGGTGAACATGCTTAAGTTGAAACAAATTATCTTTGCTCTTTTATAAGGGTACGTTTCTGGACAAGTTTTTAGCCTCATGCTTTGAAGAAAGGTGACATGTTCGTTTCGGCCTTTGTAAGAGCCTGCCTAAGGCAAGAACATCCCAATTTAATTTTAAAACAAAACTTATCACATAATTATAATAATTATTATAAAGTTAGAGTTTGTTTCCAGTATTTAAGAAATAAGCACTAATCAAGAAAAATGCATGTTATTTTAAGTATAAAACAGTATACCTTCCAAGTGTTATTTTTAAATGCTTTCAATGCTTACTCTGCAAAGTATTAAGCAATGTAGGTAAAATATATATACTGAATACCATTTTTGACTCCCCAGATAAGCATGACTAAAACTGCACTTGTTAAGGGGAAAATAAATCTAGGACTTGAAATATTGATGGGCACAGAAATATATTTTAAAGGTGACCAGAGCAAGCCAAAATTCTACATGGCTTGCAATGCACAATAATTTTGGGACACTATGATCACAATATTTCTTTTCATAAGAATCCACCCCCTCAATGCCATTAGTTAACCACATGGTTATTATATTTAGCTTGATTCACTATAAATGCCGTTATAACACCTGTGGTTTTCCTCATTAAGAAATGAATGGATGGGGTCAGGGGTTGAAAGGGCAGCATATGCGCTATGAAAGAACTAGTTAACATAGCCTATTATATTGGTGCACTGGTAAATCTCATTTCTATTCATCAGATGATTAGTTCAATCAATATTTATTCCTCTATGCTCCCTTTGTCTTGTGCTACAAAAGAGGCATCCTTCAATTCATGGCATAAGCCTTGTTAGCTATGAATCTGTAGCTTAATTTGAGAGGGAATATTTTATTTATTTGGCAGTCCTGAATTCTTTGATTCCTTTTCTCTCCAATTATCATTAGGTAGTATAATGGAGTTTTGTGTAGATTATTTATAAATAGATGCTATTAACAGTTTCTTTTTATGCGACTCAAGTACCACATGTATTCATTTCTTCCTTTTGAATGCTCTGGAAAGTTGCGTCTGTTTCTCTAAATATGTTTGAATTTGGAAGTCTGGATTGTGAAAGCAAAGATAAGAATGATTTTCTCTCTCAAATATTCATTCTTCTTGTCTGAGTGGGTGGTTATAGGCACATACATATACATATTGTGTATCAGTGTGTATCAACAGACGCCTCCAAAGACTGCTATTATCTGCTAGGGATTCTGTTAAGTCAGAGATTCTATTCAAAGTAAGATAAATATTTGCAAGAAGCTGTAATTGAAAGATGATTACAAAATTACAGGAATAATACTTTATGTGTAGAGCGCTCATTTTATCAAAGGTCATTATTCATTACATTACAAAAGACTTATTTCACTTGTCTACTTAATTTCTATCTCTTAGATAAGAATGGATGGAATAGTAAAACTACATTAAGAATAAATATTAATTATTTAGCACAGTGTTCACTCCCTACATTTACTTTTCTGTATATTTAACATCACAATAAAATGTTTCATTAATGTCAATTACATTAAATTAATAGCGATCTAACTTAAAACTTTCAGTGCCTTTGTAGAATAAATACAAAAATGATTTAGTCTTAAGAAATTCTTTTCTCAATAATAGAATGACAGGAAAAAATATGTACATACTAAGTGACCTCAATCACTAATAAGTTTTGCATTAATAACATACATGTTCATCACCTTTGCTTTGTTAACAATCTGGCCAGAATTTGACAGTTTTAACTTTGGAACTAATTCTCCTATTTCCTCATATAATTATCTGTCAGGCTTAGATTTCACCAAAGTACAACAACAATGATGCTATTCTTCACAATTTAGAACCTTACTTTATTTACAAATTTGCAGAACACCAGCACACGTACATATGCTGAATTTTTTTTAACTTGATAATTTACTAGAATAATTTCAAACTCTGTATTAACTGAATACTATAATATGTCCTTCAAATTAGAGGTATATTATTCATTGCTGTGAAAAAATCTAGTTAATGTGTTGTGATTCACACTTCTATTTTTTCAGACTATTGTAGTAAAAAGTATAAAACCTACAATGGCCACACGACATTTCTAAAAGGTGGATACAAGTTTGTAAAATGTGATATAATAGCTGAAAAGAAAGTTTTACTTGTCTTTTTTACCTAGAAAAACCTGAATCACGTTAAAATCCTGGTGTCAACTCTATATTTGCTACTTTTAGGGGAAAAGTAGGTATTATGACACAACTCCAATGTCATTTTCATGACGACCAACCCTAAAACTTAATATTTTCTTGGTGCTATAAAGTCCCTGTTGTGGTAAAACTAGGTTTCATGATTCTGTAACATTTAAATTTGAAATACAGTGTATTTGCATTACATACACACCAGAATAATCACTTTTAAGGCTGCTAATAGTTTAGTATTTAACAAATAGTTACCAAAATGAGTAAATGTTAGCATTCATATTTGATGAAGATTATAAAATAAACATGTTATTTACATTAAAGCAAAGCTTCACATAAACCACTTGAATAATGATGCCAGAAATGATCTTCAAGGGTTTTCTAAACAGTATAGCTAAAGCAAAATCCAGGACCTCTAAGTTTTAAATGAATCCTAACAAAGGAGTTTTAATCTTGTATCCCTCATGTTTATGAGGCCTGCTGTTTAGTATTTCTCCCTTTATATTTCCATCCTGGTTTCCCACCTCTTGATTATCTGAACATCTAGAAAAGTTAAAAGCCTTGGTGCCACTAAGACATCTCCCAAAAGCTGAGGATGTCAAACACTCCTGTGTCATAAAACTTGCTGTAGATACACTCAGGATGATGGGGATGGGGGGGAGAAAAGAGTCCCAGGTTGTAACCACCTAAGAAAATATTTTATTTTTCTGGCTTACTATTTTTTTTTCCAACAATACTTGAAACAGAGCTTTAGAGTTTTTCTTTAAAATGTTTAAACCTTCACTTTTGCTTACTGGATTACTTAATGAACAATTATTAATGGACTATTGACAGAGATGTCCTTCCAGCAATTTTTTTTTTAATTGCGGAAGGTGGAATCTTGGTTAGAAATATTTAATTGGGATTTGTGGAAGGAATTAAAATGGGAATTCTGTTTAGAAATATTTAATTGGGATTCGTGGGGGAAATTAAGATAGATAATTCGTTTAGGAAATCTAAAGGCCTGGCCAGGAAGACGTTTAGAGCTCCAGACTTCCAAAGGGCCACCATACCCCTGAGAGCAAGCTGCTGCTTTTCTAAAGTTAGCAGTTAATAAAAATTAACTACCTGAAAATAATAGATGAAAACTGGGCTTTAGAAAAGCCAAGCCCCATCCTTGTTTACAGCAAGCATAAAAACCAGATTTCTAATCCGTAGGAGCCACGATCACCTATTGATTGCGACGACATCTGTGCCCCTGTTTTGGGAAGCAGGGTTTTCTGTGGAGGCAGGGCTAAAAAATCCTACCATTTCCGTGCGCTTGTGCAATAAACAGCGGACAGGCCTCTCAGGAAGAAGTCTTGAAACCTGCACCTGGGCTCACTCATTTCTCACCTATGGATGGACCCAATTAAAAGTCCTTCCTTCCGTCTTCAGAAGTTATTCTTTTCAAAAACGCAGTCTGTGAAGTAGCATCACTAGGACTCATGTGGTACCCTCTAGCAGACAAAGGGTGAAATGCTTTGTGCGCCACCAAAGACAACCTCCTTCGCCCCAGGCCAGCCCAGAGTAAGCCGCGAAGCTCTAGCTCCGGACGAATCAGTTCAGCACTGGGCACACAATGACCTCAAAGATCAGAGCCTCTTAACCCCTTTCTTACCCCAGAGCTTCCCTGAGGATAAAATCTCTTAACTATTGTAGACCTGCCGGGGCGGCGGGGTGGGGGGCGGAGGGAGAGGGAGGTTGCGCTGACGGACGTGGAGGGTGGGTCATCTGGATTGGTCCTGAGGGCGACCACTTAATCCGGGACCAAGTTTATGTGGCACAAAGTGTCCTGATTCAGGATAGTTGCCAAATGCAAACCGTGAAGCCGAGGCCAAGGCACTGAAGGGGACCACCTGGGGATGGTGTGTGTGTGTGTGTGTGTGTGTGTGTGTGTGTGTGTGTGTTGGGGGGGTGTACTGGAGAAATGGAGTGGATACACTGTAAAGCTGAGTTCAAAAACCAACCCCTCCCCCTGATGTAGGCTGATTAGTAGCCCAGGCACAAGAGAAAGCTGATTTGTTTCCGCTCTCACTTCTCAAGTTCACACTCAAGTTCAACCCCTGACTCCCACAAGAGGTCTGAGTAGCCCGGACCCTTTCTCAGCCTATCCTTAAGAACAACCCCTGATGTTGCGGGTGGGCATAGCCTGTAGGAAATGCCTAGGCACGGAGGCAGAGGAGAAACAGTAATGGGTCAGGAAGGGAGAGCCCGGGAGGTAGAGAAAGGGACTCTGTCACTTTGTAAGCTTGCTTTTTCTCCAGTGGCAACCCCCGGGGCCGCCAGAGAGGCGCCTTAAGTTAAGACCTGTAAACTCCGCTGGGCAGCCTGGCTAGGGTGATGCCTTCTGGAAAGCGGGTTTTCGACTGGTTTCTAATGGTGAGCACTAGCGAGCGCCTGGCTTTCAACCATTCAGGCTGCCAGAGTCCCCGAAGCCAGCGAGCACGGTGGCGAACCCAGACTGCCTTTGCATACTGCTCCTTCAGGAGCAGCGCGATCAAGCTACAACCCACTCCTGCCCCACACTGCTCCGTTTTCTTCAGTTTAAGGGGAGAGTGAGAGGCTTTTACCCCGCAGGTCCTAGTGCTGGGTCGGAGCGAAGGTGACGCGTGGTTTCGGACCTTCAGAACACAACCCAGCCAACGGAGGAATGTTGGAAGGGGAGAAGTAAGGGAAGGGCGATCTGGTAGCCCCAGATCAGAGCAGAAGAAAGTGAAAGGAGAGAGGATGGTGGTGAGATGGGGCAGAAAAAGAAAAGCAAAGACGGGGGCATCTTTCACTTAAAGGTTCTGTACTTGTCAATTGCCCAAGTACAGTTTTGAGAGTATTTGGACAGTGGAGCATGTGACCAAACCCCCAACTGGTACATTCAACTGGAACCAGTTCGCACAAACCGGAGCTCCCACTCCCAGGGCGCGGGTCAATCATCCCATTAGGACGTCCCTGTCCCTGATCTTCCGCTATCTCCCTCCCATCCACTTCCCCGGACAACCTCTCTGTTCCTCCTCCTCCTTCCCTTTCCTGCCACGTCCCAGAGCCCCAACTAATCCAATCCCTGCCCTAGCGTCCAGGCTCCAGGGTTCACTGTGTACAGAGCAGGGAGAGCATGCCCGCCACCCCCTCGGGGTCCTTCTAGAGAGGTAAGTGTTGAGGGAGTGTGTGGGAGGTGTACACTGCCCGGTGGAAGGCGATGAATGTTTGCAGCCCCACCTTCCCAAGTTCTACCTGCCTAGTCCACCTGTCGCCGGGTCAGGGATGTAGGGAGGCCCGGGGGTTAGCCGTCTTCAACTTTCTGTTGCCAGGACCAGAAGGGCGTGCGAAGGGTAGAGGAGAGCCCCACAAAGAGCCATAGAGTGGCCAGGAAGAAAAACGATGTGAGGCAGGTGCCCAGAGACTTGCACATATCCCCATGGCACGCTGGCACCCGGCCGGCTCTCCAAGAAAAGAGTGAAGTTGTGGCCAAGCAGAAAGTGGGGGAGAGCGGGTCGGAGCACAAGCGCTCAGGAAACCTGAAGGTCCCAGCACTGCAGGGGAAGAGACGGACAAAGTGACTCCCTAAAGTCGGGCAGGCCATCCACTGGAGCAGCCCATGGGGTATCCAGGGGAGGTATCTCTCCCTTGTCCCCGACGCGCCGCCCCACAGCTGCCAGCTTGCCCCAGGGACTTGCCACTGCTGTCGCCGCTGGGGGTCTTGGCTCAAGGGCTCACCCAGCACGCCTCCCGCAGCGGCGCTTTGTCAAAAGAGCCTTCTCCACCGTGGGTAGCGCGGGCTCTCTTATCCTCTGGAACTTTCTCCGCGCAACTTTTTCGGGGCGGCGCTCGTCCCCGGACCGCGCGGGCTCTAGCACGCGGACCTGGCCAGGGCGTAGCGCCCGCGCAAGGGACCCACGCAGGGCACGATCCCAGTATCCGCGTCCAGTCCCGCGACACCGCCCCTCTGCCTACCACTCCCACGAAGGGACAGAATAGCCGGCCGGGACGCTGGCGGGCCTAGTAACCCGGAGTATGTGTGCCCGCGCGCTCGCGCCCCGCCGCCTGCCCGTGCGCCCAGCGCACCCAACCCCGGCCGGCCACCACGGCGCGCCGGGTGCTTCCAGCCGCTTCTGTCGCGAGGCAGCCCCCTTCGACTCTCCCTCCATCCGGCGCCCGCTTCCGCACCCGAGAGTGACAAGCCAAAATGGTTCAGTGCAACTCAGGGACTGGGAGGAAGCAACTAGCGTCGCTCCTCTCTCCAAAAAGCGCCCTCCTGCGTCCCTCCAGAACTCCCGAGAGGCATCGACACCTTCCCACAACTTTCTACGCCCAGGCCATTTGTAGCCCACCTGCGAACGCGAACTCCAGACCTGCGCCCCGAGAACCTTCTTCCCGTTCTGCAGGGTGCGCTCCCCTCCCCCATCTCCCCATCTGGCTGGAGTTGGCCGGACCCGGGGAGCCTCGGAGTCCGCGGGCTCGCTTACCTCGCATGGTGTGGCCGCTCTCCGGCTCCGCGTAGTCATGAAGCTGCTCCCAGCCCGAACCCCGGAGAGCCAAAAATCCTGCTCAGCACGAGTGGAGAAGGTGGTCGGCAAGGAGCTGCTCCGCCGAGAAAACCATCCCTTTAGGCGGACGCCTTGGCCGGAGGGTGACGTTTGCCGCCGCCGCCGCCGCCGCCGCTGTGTTAACAGTTTTGATGATGGTGGTGATGACTGTTTTGATGGTTGTTTGGTTGTTTGTTTTCAGGAAGGGCGGAAAAAAAAATGTGCTGTCTGGCTGGTGCCTGGGTTTTGTTTTGCTTTTTTTTTTTTTTTTCTTTCTCTCTAATGTGCTTGCTTTTTAAAAATGCCACCGCCTCCGGCTCAGAAGATTTCTTTTGTGATCACTTGGACTGAGGAGGAGGAGGAAGGGCAGCAGCAGTAGGAGGAGGAGTTGGTGGTGGTTTTGTTAGTTACAAAGAAGAAGGAGAAGGAGCAAGGGGGGAAAAAAAGGAAACAGAAAAGGAAGAAAGGCGGTGTGGATGGCAGAGCATGTGCGTTTTCACATGACATCTGTGCCTGTTAGCGGATCCAGTGAATTTTCACTGTTCAGTTACAGGGAGGAAGGGAGCGAGAGAGAAAGAGAGGAGAGAGATGGAGAGAGAGAGCCGAGAAGGGGCTTATACGCGAGGGCGGGTTTGGCCGGGACTTCCAGGCCCCGCCTCCTGTCAGCGTCGCCGCCTATCAGCGCCCGGCAGCGCTCGGAGGGGCCGTGACCACGGGGGAGGGGCCGCGGTTCCCGGAGAGAGGCGGGGGTTAGGGACGCTGCAGCCCGACGATGGCCGGAGCTGGGGCTGGTCACTAGACACTGTCCGAACTGGGCAAGGGAGAGGGAGCGACCCAGAGAGGGGGCAGATCGGCAGGTGACATTCACTTGCGACTCCAGAAGGAGGGAGAAGGCACTGACCAGTCCTTTTAGAGGCGAGAGACGTGGGGCTCCCCGGGTCCCACGTTCCGTCCCTCTCTCGCAGCGACTGCCTGCCCCGATAGTTTTGAATTTCTGGCAGCGCTCGGCAGAGTCCTCTTTCGGTAAACTCCAGATCTCTGGCTGGGGTTTCCATGAACAGGACGCTTCAGTTTTAGTGGCAGAATAATGCAAAGCAACTTCCATCACTTTGAGCATAACCAAAATGCAGTCCCATGCAAGTGCCGTCCGCTTCCTTTTAAACCATCTTTCAGATGCTTCCCGCCCTGAATCCTAAAAACAGAAAACACGACACACTAAGATTTCTTCAGTTTTTAAACATTATTTTAAAAATTTTTGCTACTTCCTTTTTTTGTCAAAGAAATTTTTGTTAGCATTCGGAAATCTCTTGGCATGGGGATACCCTACTCAAGGATAACAGCTCCAGCTGACTGTGGCTACCTCACTGATGCCAGGGAAATGGCCGAGGCCAGAGGTATGCTTGTGCGGTGCTGTTTATTTCATAAAGGTGCAGGGCTCTAGAAGGGAGAAATTTTAAGCCCACTTGCTATGAGAAGACATTTACCTATTTATTGGAGACAGGCAATTAAACGTAAGTATTTTGTATTCCTTAGGTGAAAACTGTCGTCTATGACCATTTATTTATATTTTGATAAAAATTCAATGTATATATCAAAACTGTTCCTTTGCAAGTTTCCCCCTCTCAGTGGAGACTGTAAATATAGTGACCACATCTACTCCCCGGCCCCCCATCACAGTAGGTTAATCAGGCCCCTAAAAGATAGGGGGAATTTTTGCTGCTTCTAGTCAGTCTTAAGGCATTGAGGTTCCTACTCATTAGTGTACCTGTTGGTAGAGTAGGCCTCATCATCGTTCACCTGTGCAAATAATTTTATTTTTACTGGAATTTATTCATATTCTGTCATGTAACACAAAGTGCAATGCAGAATTGGCGATCATTTAGTTAATTACTGCACCCTACACTGCCAAGTAGTTTGTTCCCCCCTGTTTAAATAAAAAATGGATTAGATTACTTGCTGAATCTTCTCTAGTGCTAAATTGACTTAGCCCTGCTATATGCCCTTCCATTTGCAAGCCAATGTGTAATTTAGGAAAATTTTAGTATTAAGAGTAAAAGTTGATTGAGTCTTTAATTAAATGAAATGAACAAAAGGAAGTTACTGTTCAGAATAGTTATTCCCTTATAAATACCTTTCCCCTAGATTTGTAATTGACACAGTAGTTAATCTTTTAAGATAATATTTAAGGCTCCCTGGTTTTATCATTTTTAATCAAGTAAAATATATTCATCATAACTACATTAAAGCTACACTAAGTTATGCCTAATTTAGTTGCTTCATTAAAAATTACTGAATATAAAATAGTCAAGAAACAAATTGTGACTACATCATTTTAATTTGACGTGCTTCAAGCAGAGACACAGGAATGCTGAAAGTTCTTTAAAGCCTTTGTAAACACTGTAATTATTATTATTGTGATTATTTTAGTTTCTATTTCTAATTAAAGAGAAATTTCAAAATTCAGGAATTTTAACTCTTCTAGTCTTAATTCTGAACATTTATTGAATTCTTAAATTTCTTTTACTGCTGTAATATCTATAATTCTTAAGAAAGATAGCCAACACATATATGGTAAGTGCCTTTCCCCCCTCCTATACATTTTTAAAAGCCCTTTGCTTTGTCGGGTCAACAAAGCATAATTTTGCTTAGAACTGTATCACATAGTTCTTAGTCCCTTTTGAAAACTTTTGAGAAAATTATTAATTAGCAGTAAAGACTTAAATTATATCATTTAAGAAGTTGAATTAAATTATATATAGTGGTACAAAAGTATTTCTTTTTTAGAGTGGAATAAATATTGATCATTGGATATATTGTGGTGATCTGGGATAGTTTGGATCTTACTAAAAATGAAAACACTGAGTTCTTGAGCTTTCCTAATAAGTTGCAAATTATTTCAACTGAATGGAACCCGTTTGTGTAAAATAAATATTCAGTACTTAAGTTAAAGAAATCACCATTTTCCAGAAGTCTTAAAATACTTATGTATGATCTGGTGTTTTTGTAACCTATCTGCCAGCAACTATCCGTATTTTGATTGGCATAATAATAATATATGGATATAATGACCTTGTTCACATGAAGTGCAGGGTTGGTCACTTTACTTGAATGATTACGCAACAATTTGGTTTCCTATAATCTTGAAACTCTGCTTTTGTCCCTGGGTCTGAAGAATGTTCTAAGTTGATGATTTTAAATGAAAATCAGTACGTCACAGCACTGTACTTAACCTCAAGAACTGATATAATTTCACTTATGTTCCTGCTAACCTGCTTTCTGGACATATCACCACCCCTCAGATTTAGCTGTAAGGCTACAGAGTAATAATGAGAAGAAATATCTTGACAGAGGCAGGGTTTATTTTGAGCCAACTAGGTAGGGTGAACATAGCATTTAGCATTATTTCAATCCTAAAATGCTTGAACCCAAATAGGAAGTAGTGGTTCACCATCGGCTAAATATTTAAGCCTATTAAAAATGGAAATGGTGGGGTGCCTGGGTGGCTCAGTGGGTTAAGCCTCTGCCTTCGGCTCAGGTCATGATCTCAGGGTCCTGGGATCGAGTCCCGCATCGGGCTCTCCGCTCAGCGGGGAGCCTGCTTCCCTCTCTCTGTCTCTCTGCCTGCCTCTCTGTCTACTTGTGATCTCTCTCTGTCAAATAAATAAATAAAATTTTAAAAAAATGGAAATGGTGAAGTACTGAGCTTACTGTTGCCAGAGGGACCCAAGAAAGATTGAATGAAAGATTTGGTAAAGATGCTCTACTATACAGATTTCTCTAGTAGGCTAAGAATTGTCTAGATTAGCTCCAATATCCTCTGCAAGTGTAAGTGTATTTTCATGGAGGTAATTACTACAATCCCAGCAGCTGCAACAGAGCTAGGCTTCTTGAGAATGGAAGCTCCATGAGAGTACTTCCCTAGAGTTGGAAGAGCTCTTGGTACATTATTCGTGCTTGATAATTATTGGTTGAATGGATGCTTTCCACTCTTTTGTCCACTAGGTTTGAATCAGAAATACAGCAAAGACCTGAATAAGATCTCTTCTTTCTTAGTTTCTAATGAATAGGAGGTGGGGTTGGGGATGGGAGAGGTGGGTTTGGAAAGAAGGAGAGGGAAGAGATTTTCTCTTTTCTTTTCTTTCTTTCATTCATTCATTTCCATTTTAAACTCTCCTAATTTGGGGAAGAAAAAAAATGATGTTTGGGTTTGGTCACATAATCACAAAAGAAAGCAAAACCTGGTTATTTTCATACTTATACTATTCTTAGTTATAATATCAGGTGGATCTTCATAGTCTTTTAGTACTTTTAAGTTCTACTTCATTTTTAAGTATGGATGCAATTTCAACAACTTTTCAGAAGGAAAAAAGAGAAAATATACTAAAAATGAATAGTTGGTGCTTTATGTAATACATTGGAAAGAGTATGTGTGGGACAAAACAAAATGAACCCCAATGGGGTAAGAGGTAAGGTAAGCTTTCGGAAAATGACAAGATAAATAGATAAGGAAAAAAGAAGAGCTAACATTTATTGGATGAACCACATGATCTATCAGCCTATTTGATTTCTATTTCCTATAAAAGCCTACATGGTGTATATTGTAGCTCACCCCCTAACACGTTCCTTTTTTTTTTTTTTTTAAGATAAAGAAACACAGGCTTAGAATGGTCAAGGAACTTGCCTAAGATCACAAATCTAAAAATGTTGGATCCATGACTCAAACCCAGACATAGCCTCTGAAATGTAAGTTCCATGAGCATGGGAACATTCCTGATTTTATTTTTTCAGTGCTGAATCCCCAGAATCTAGGTTCTTACCTAGCAACCAGTAGATGCTCAAAATATACTTGCAGGTGAATAAATGGATATTTGAACTCTTGTCCATTGCACAGTATAGCATGTCCACACACTCTATGACTAAAACTAGTTATTTGCTAAGTGCCATTAAGCAAAGAACAGTGAATTTTGACTTTGAAGATAAAAGGATTCTGTGAAAAATTTATTTAATAATTATCTATTGCTTGATTCAGGTCCATCATGGAGTCTAGGAAATACTTCTGTAATAAATATTTCAGGTCATAGATAATGTGGGTCTGAATTAAAATGGCATGAGTAGAAACTGAAAAAAAAAAAAAAAAGAGGAAAGGCTGGATAAATTTTGACAGCCAAAAGCTACAAAGTCTAGTTCATGATTATATGGTGGTGCTGGTGGGCAGTGTGTTGGTTAAAGTGAGGGAGAAGTCAAACTAGATCTTCATGAGTAGGAAGCTGGTAGAATGAATATACCATTAACAGAAATAAGGAAGGAAGGCAGAGTAGGTTCTTGAATAAATAGGGGAACATGCTGAGATTAATTTTCAGTTTTGGTGTGTACTGGTGACAAAGTCCAACAGATGGTTGGGTATGTAGAACCGGAGATTTGGAAATTGTTAAGAGGTGAAAATAAAGATTCTTAAGACACTCAAAAACATTAAGGAGAAGCAAAATAATATGAGAAGAAACCAAATGTCTCTTTTTAATGGGTAAGATGGAGGGATATGCCAGTGAATAAGAGAATGGATGGGGAATGGTGGACTGCATTGATATCAGAGAAGTCAAAGTAGGAAAGAGTTTTAAGAAAGAAGGAATGATCGACAATGTCAGATAGGCAAAGAACTCAAGAGCCATCAGGTTTGTTGATTAGGAAGTTATTAGTGATTCTCAGGAAACCTTCAGGAGTGAGGAATGAAGAGCTATTAAGACATGGATGGAAGCAGGGCAGTGTTTGGATTATCCTTTCAAATCGTTTTGTGGATGGGAGAGGGGTGGGTCGTTAGTTTGAAAAGATGGTAGATCAAGTTTTTGCTCTCCCTCTCTCACCTCTCTCTCTCTCTCTCTCTCCACACACACACACACACACACACACACACACACACACAGAGCACATTTCTTTCGTTCTATATAAGTTTGGGACTGAACAAAATGGGTAATTATAGATCCAAAAAGAGGGTCTGAAGAAATGAGATCAGTGGTCATGGGTAAGCTTTGGTAAGGGGCACCTCTTCTTCTGAGACTAAAATCAAGAAACAGAATAGATAAAGACAGCAACTTCGTCGAGCTATCAGGGTTTGAAAGCACATGTAGGGGGAAAATATTGAGGTCTAGGTCTCAACTGGCAATTAATTTACCTGTGCGACCCCATGTAAGTTACATTTTTTCTGCATCCCATTTTCCCCATTATACAGTGAGTATCTTTTTTTAAAAGTTGTTATTTAAATTCCAGTTGTTAACATACAGTGTAATATTAGTTTCAGGCATACAATATAATGATTCAGCACTTCCATATATCACCTGGTGCTCATCATGAGTGCAGTGAGCATCTTAAGGACAGTGACTCTGTCATTTTCAGTTTGGTATCCAGTACCTGGTGTTCTAAACTACTTGTTTAATGATTTAGTTCAGTTTGAGAGTTGGATCATTAGTGAAACATGTCTCAGTTTAGTGCTTGTCCTGTTATTATACTTTGGTAACCCCCCCCCAATTTTTTAATTACAATTCTTGAAGACTTAAATATAACAAATCCTCATTTATATAAGCTAGATTGGGTGGATCTCTTTTTTTGCAACCTTACAAGCTCTACCAGAACAGGTTGATTCAAAAACATCAAAGGAACTAAGTATTGGGCTGCCAGTGTGTTTCAGATACTAAATACTAAGAGACTGAGCTACACTGTATTTTATGGAACTAGACTGAAATATTTTAAGGGCTCTTTAGAAGAAGAAATGCCTGTGAATAGCTAATGAAATTACTTTTACAAATAAGATTAGTCCAGAATGAATTTAAATGTATAAAAACTAGAAAATACACTAACATTTTAATAGGGAGTAACTGGAGGAACTAGAGGGAGAATAAGGATTATAATGTTTCATGCCATGTATTTTGTACTGTTTGTTTTATTTATAAGAAGTAAATACTCCTGTGTGTGCATGTGTGTATATGATAAAAAAGTCTTTTTCAAGAAGACCAAAATAGAAAAAAAGATTAGTGCAGGGGACTTCCCTTACCAAAACTTACTCTAAAGTCATTCCAATAAAAATAAGATATATTGTCATAAAAGTAGATAAGTACCAGAGCATACAGAAATTGATTTAATAAGAGCTTTATATAAAGAACTTTATATAAAAATCAAAAGGGAATTTAGGTTCAGATTAGAAAATATGATGCATTTTAATATTATGGGTAATGTTAGATTCCTGTTTCGTATCACATACAAAAGTGCAGTTCAGAAGGATTAGGGATTTAAATAAAATATAGAAGTTAAAACCTAAAATAATAAAGTTACATTTTATGTACATTTATGTAAAGTTTTGGATAGGTCTAGATAGTTTTGGATAGGGGCAAACTTTTCCAAATTAGTAAACCCAGAGCCTATAAAGAAGTTAGATGTATTTTCCTATATAAGAACTAAAAAAATGAATATTTGAATGGCAAAAGGCCCACAAATAAAGTGAAAATACACACAACAGACTGGAGGAAATACTGCTGCACAAAAAATTAATAGCCTTTATGAAAATGCACACAAACCTACAAATTGTAAGAATTAGGCAAAACCCTCAAAACTGGGGTTGGTAGAGAAGAAAAGAGGAGCTGCTTAATGGGAAGATTTTTATTTTTATTTATTTTTATTTTTTTAAAGATTTTTATTTTTCCTGAAGGTTTTTTTCTCCAGGTGAGCAATTTCTCCTTTGTATCTCTGTTAATGCTCCTGAAAAGCCCCTTTCCAGCTCACCTGACAAAACTGTAAGATAATTTCTTGTGTCTATTACAACATGAATTAGAATATAAGGGGAAGATTTTATACAACTTCATCTTAGCTGCTGATGCACTGCAAGACTTATCTTGATTTGGCTATTTTTCTCTATATTCCTGCCTCTTAATTCATGTTACGGTCCCTTGCCTACCTATATGTGTACCGTGTTCTCAGAGTTTGTCTCTCTGTCTCTACTTTGCCCATTAACCTACATATTTTCTAGTTGGCAGCTAGAGAGAACTTTAAAAAATGTAAGTCATACGATAAATAACCCCTTGCTAAAACATTTTAGTGTCTTTCCATTACATTTAGGAATAAGCCATCCTGCTTACCGTGGCTTAGAAGAAGGGCCAAAACATATTCAGGTTTGCACGGACCCCCAGAATAATTATTAGAAGTGCCCCCTTTCATTCTCAAAAGTGTTCCAGTCTGAGCAATACATTATATAGTTGCCCTAATTATAAAGCTCTGCTGGCTTAAAGGGTATGTTTTCAGAGAAAATTGTCCTTCATCATACCACCTAAAAGAGTACTCATTTATAATTCTTTTTCAGAGCATCTCTTTGTGGTCTTTCTAGTACAGATCATAATTTATGATTACTTATTTTTTGGTCTTCTCTTGTTATTATCTAATAGAGGAAATAAACTAATTTATAATTAATAAATTATTTGCCCCATGAGGCAAGAACCCCATTTCTGTTGTTTTATATTATATCAGTAAGGCCTAGAATGATGCCCGACACTTAGCACATCATGCTCAATAAAAGTTTGTTCAGTAATCAATGATTTGGGCTAATTGTTAAAATTTAAGCGACGTAAGTAATAATTTTTGTTTTCTTGATCCACACATTTGCTAAGATGTCTCCATGTCTCCTTATGGTCACATTAAAAAAAATGCATGGGATATTAAGTTTTTCTTTTAAAGACAATTGATATATATTGGGATAATTAAGTATATCAGCTCTGGAGTAAAATGAAACAAAACAAGAACAAAAAACAAACAAAAACTGTTTTCTGTTCCGGATCTATTTCCAATGTGTATTGGTAGTTAACCTGCTTAAAATTCACTTTAAAAATATGTGAAATAGGACTAACAAACTCAAAAGGATAAAATGAGATATACTTACATAATGTTTAGCACATCATAATCGTGTGAGAATCACCAACTATTTATAAATTTATTACTTGCTGGTGGAAAATCTGTTTAATGAGTTAGCAAAATCAAATTTTTCAATTCAGGGCAAACAGATGTTACTGCCCACCACACTTCCCAGCTATTTCTATATAATCAACAAATGCACAGAATATAAACTAATTTTTAATTTCCCACATTATTAGTTGTTTTCAATTTGATTTTTCCCAAATGCTCTACGACTCTGTTTTTCTGCCTCCTTTCTTACTTTGAATTAATAGATTTTGGATTATTCCATTTGTTTTTCTTCTATTGGCATGGTGGTTACACATCCGTTATTAATATTTTGGTAATTCTCCTAGGGATTCAACATGTGTCCTTGGATTATTAGAACAGATACAAATTAGTACTCTTATCACATTCCAGTCAATGCTAAGACCTTAGAACAGTGAACTCTGTGAACTTTCCTCAGCCCTCTAAATGCCACTCATAGTGTTACTGTCATGTATTTAGGTTCTACCTATATTTTAAACCCTGTAAAATATTACTAATATTGTTATTATGATTTTGTATCATTGGCATTCCTTCAGATGTGCCGCAAATTTAGTCACATAATTTTTTCCTGCGTTTTTGTGTTTCTCTTAGGGATCATTTTCCTTCTGCTTGAGGAACTACTTTTAGCATTCCCTTTCATGTTGGCTGCGTTTGCTGAATACACTTAGTCTTTGGTTATCGAGAAATGTCTATGTTGCTTCACGTCTGAAAGATGTTTTTACTGGTTGCCGAATTTTTTTTCTTTTTTTTCACACTCTTCTCATGTCATTCCATTGTCTTCAGTCTTACATCTTTTCTGTTCAAGAGTCAGTTCTCAAATGTTGTGGCTGCTCCTTTGAAAATAACGTATCTTCCTTTTTGGTCCTTTTGGGATTTTTTCTTTGTCTTTGGTCTTCAGTCGTTTTACTGTGATGTGCATAGATGTGGTTTTCTTTTCAGTTGCCCTGTCTGCAGTTTGAAACACCTCTTGAATCTATGGCTTGGTATCTCTCATCAGCTGGAAAGTTCTTGACATTTACCCTTAAATATTGCCCTTGCCCCATTCCCTCTGTCTTCTCCTTCTGGAGGGAGATGGCACTACAGGTATGTTTTATTTATGGTGTATATGTCTGTATGTATATGTATGTTTTCATTTTGCCCCATATGTCCCTCTTACTATGTGGTTTCTGTCCTTTTAGCTCTCCAGGCTTCCATCAGGGTATTTTATATTTACCTAACTTCCAGCTCCCTAATGCTCTCCTCAGCTGCATTTTCCAGTTTGTTACTAAACCTATCTATTTGCTCTTTGTTTCAATTACTATATTTTGTAGTCCTAGAATTTCTGTTTGGTTCTTTTTTTATAGTTTCCTGTTATCTGGTAACATCTTGTCATCTATTTTTTTTAAATTTTCATTTCCATATAATTAACATACAGAGTCATATTAGTTTCAGGTGTACAACGTAGTGATTCAGGAGTTCTATACATTACTCAGTGCTCATTGTGATTAAGTGTACTCTTAATCCCTTTCACCTAGTTCATTTATTTTGTTGAACATATGAATACATTATTATTTTAAAATCCATGCTGACAATTTCAATATCATGGGCAACAGTTTTTATTTATTCGCCAGAATTTTTTTATTGAAATTCTGGGCACAGTCTGTCATTATAGAGCCTAATGGTCTAAATGGTGGTCAAAATGCTACTTTTTATGGTTGTATTTATCTTTCTCTGTTTCAGTGAAGACTAACATGGACAAAAAAAAAAAAGGAGATAAAGACAATTTTTGAAGATTTGAATTTGAAAAAAAAACCCAAACATGTTGAAAGGTGTGCACGTGGGTCAAATGACCCAGGGATTTTTCCATTAAGATTAAAGAACTTCCTGTGTGTTTCTAGTTCTCAAATATCAAAACTGTTCCCGGCATATTGCTACATGTTCATAAATCACTAAAAACACTATTCTCTTCCTAACTCATTCACCAAAGTCAGATCATTTCTCAATACAGAATGTTTTCATCTTTTCTACTGGGAAAATGGAAAATAGATGGGAATCTGCATTTTGCTTAAGATGTTCTGAGATTTCGTCTTTGGTACTAACTACGGCATTTCTTTCCTTAAGAGTATACAGCCAACTGCAGCTACTTTAGGGACCAAGATTATAATCACCGTGCAACCTCCCTTAGAATGAATTTACATACATGCCATGGGATTGCCCAGTTTGAATGCTTGGCAGACCCGGGGCTTGACGGCATTTTGATAAATGATGCACATACATAATTTGAAAATCTAAAATGCATTGGCAGAGATCAGGAGATGTTTGTGTTAATGAAAGCATGATTTTTCTGGATCAAAGCAGACAAGGGAGGCCCAATTCTCTCAGATGAGGAGGGCTGCAGAATCTGTTTAGTGAATGAAAAGAGAGGTTGATACAAGATGAGCTCTTTAAATAAGGGCAAAGTACTTTATCAATCCAAACCAATTTCGCACAGTCCATCCTCCTCTCTGGAGGACGCTGGGAGGAAAGGGATGAAATCAGCATGCTTTTTGAAAACTCCAAGCAAGTACATCAGTCCTCTCTAGTGGGACCCTTAAAATCTCAGTCAGCTGGTATGAAAATCTGGAGAAAGAATTCTATGTTTTATTTGAACGTGAATTCTGTTCCACTCAACAGCCAGGACTTGGAAGAGGGAGAGAGAAAAACATGACCATGAACTTGGAGGTGGGGACTAACATATGAGAGAAACATGAGAATTCAGGGATTTCAAAAGCCTTGAGAGGAATGGGAAAGGCCTATGATGTCTTTTTTAGAGTGATAACTAATGCTTATTGTATATTAGTGGGACATGTTTCAGATTAGTCATTCTGTGATGAATGAGGAAACGCTGGGCTGGGGCTTAAAATGGAGTGCAGAAAAGGAAGAAGGAATAAAGAAAAAAGAGAAGAGGATGAGCGCAGTGTTTCCACCCATTTACTGGTTTGTGCTAAAGGCAGTTGATTACTTTGAAGAGTTGACTGGTTTCCTGAGTAGTGCCCAAGGGTTGGTTTATTTGTTTGTATTTTTGTCAATTCAGTCCCAAGGCTGTTCTTACCCTAGTACCCCTAAGCTATTAGTCCATATCTTTAAGCCCTACAGCTACATGGGGGAAAAAAAGGGATAGGTTTTTCTGCTTATCTACAACACTCAAATACGTAACCAATAATACCAGCAAAACTCACAGTCTCCAGATAGAAGTTTCAGAATGGACTCTGTTTTTCTTTACTGCAAAGTAATCACATAGCCATGGACTAAGTTGTTTTATGAGTTTAAAAAAAAAAATTGGTAAAGTTAACATTGTTCATTTGGAAATTACCTAAGCTTAATAAAATTAGTGCTATGAGACAGCTATTAAAAAAGGAGAGCAAAAAATTCCTTCCAAATGCCAGTGAATGGACAAGAGGTACAATACATTCAAGCTGATCATTTTTCCCCCACTGGATAGGTTTGGTATAGTCAAAGTATAGGAGAAATGGGAACAAACAATGCTTCTAAAAAAATTAACTTTTGCTAGTTACAGGTCTCAAGGAGTTATGTAATCAAAGGAGGAAAGTATGACTTTAAAATAATTTGGTCATGCCATGTTTTAACATATGTATTAGTGTGTCCCCAGAGAAGGCTGGTATATGTCATGTATTTAAACTCAAGTTGAGGTAATAAACAATTGTAGGGTCTTGCTTAGATCATGTATTTGCTGTCTTTGCTTCTGGAGATACTGGCTGAATATAAATGAAAGAGGTAAGCGGAGGGATTTAAGGGGTGCCGCACTTCAAGGGGTGCATTGCATTCATTTCCTGTCCTAACAGATTTGGGAGAAAGAAGACTAGCGTCCAGCAGAGGGCACAGTGCTGGAGCCAGGCATGGTTTAACAACCACCCTAAATCTACTGGCAGAAAGGAGCAGAGAACCTGACCACCCTCCCATGCTTACGGAGCCAAATCAATATTTTACCTTCAAGCCCACTGAGCTCAAAATTAAGTATACAAAACCAAGCATATTCGCCTGCCTTAGTAGTAGTTATTTAATTTAATTTTTTAATTAAAGTCGAGCCTTTATCAGTGAGGAGCTATCAGGAAAATACCAATAAGCTATTAATTTCTCACAGTTGCCTTCAGTCGAGAGTAGTTTATTACAGTAGGTTTTATAGTTCTCATAGGTTACCTGTCTGTAGAGTCAATTATTTTGTTTGTTTGTTTTCTGGCTTATTCTATGTTTATTCCCTTTAAATATTGGAATATTAGGTCTTTAGCAACTTGGCTATATATCAGTCTTTTCACCCTGTGAGGCTACCTCTTCAGAGCAGTAAGAGCTCCTTACACTAGCTCTACGGGAACGTTAGAAAGCCTAAGGAAAAGGCAGGCCGATTTTGATTCTGTGGACTATGATGGGTGGGCAGAGTCTATAAACACACTGGACTTTGTAGGAAAATGTGGATGATAGAGATAAAAATGCCTGAGATGAAACTCAAGGAAGGAAAAAAGGAACTAGTTTTTAAAGGCAGTCACTGTGAAGCCACTACTATGTTTACAGGTAGTTTTTTCATTCACATAAAAATTCAATGAATAGGGCGCCTGGGTGGCTCAGTGGGTTAAAGCTTCTGCCTTTGGCTCACGTCATGATCCAAGGGTCCTAGGATCGAGCCCCACATCAGGCTCTCTGCTCAGGGGGGAGCCTGCTTCCTGCCCCGCCCCCCCGCCACCTCTCTGCCTATTTGTGATCTCTGTCAAATAAATAAATAAAATCTTTTTTAAAAATTCAATGACTAGAGATTTAAGTAAAATCTGACATTTCAGTCACCAATATATTTCAACAGAGATCAAACCTTGAGTAAATTCTGTTACAAAGACAACAGAAATGGTTAAAAGTCCAATATTTACTTAACTAGCAATGCTTCTATAAAATATTCTAAGATTCACACAAGCCTGAACATTTTGCTTTAAAATTCATGTGGAAAATTTGTAAGAATTTTATAAATGGGGGCACCTGGGTGGCTCAGTTCTTAAGTGTCTGCCTTCAGCTCAGGTCACCATCCCAGGGTCCTGGAATTGAGTCCCACATCAGGCTCCCTGCTCTGTGGGAAGCCTGATTCTCCCTCTCCCGCTTTCCCTGCTTCCCCTCTCCCACTTCCCCTGCTTATGTTCCCTCTCTCACTGTATCTCTCTCTGCCAAATAAACAAATAAAAAGGAAAATCTTAAAAAAAAAAAAAAAAGAATTTTACAAATGAAATACTCCATAACAAGAAGGAAACTCAGTAAAAAACAAAACTAGAACTTACTCATTTTGTAAACTGCATTTAAATTATTAAATACTTTAATTTTTATAGCAGTTTTAGGTTTATAGAAAAATTGAGCAGAAAGAAGAGTTCCTATATGCCCCCATACTCCACTCCCAGAACAGCTTCTCCTTTTAATAATATCTTCATTAGAGTGGTAGTTTTTTTTTTTTTTTACAATCAATGAACCAATATTAATACATTATTATTAACTGAAGTCCATCCTTTGCATTAGGGTTCACTTTTTGTGGTGTACTCTCTGTAGGTTCTGATAGAATTGTCTCACTGCTGTAACAATCCCCTGTGGGTCACCTACCTCTCCCCACCCCAAATCCCTGGCAACCAGTGATCTTTTCACCATCTCCATATTTTTGTCTTTTCCAGGATGTCATAGAGTTGAAATCATACAGTATGCAGTCTTTTTGGATTGGCTTTTTTCACTGAAATTTGCATTTCAGTTTCCTTCATATCTTCTCATGGCTTGATCACTACCCCCCTCCCCAAAAGTGAATAATATTTCACTGTCTGGATGTACCACAGTTTATTTATCCCTTACACTTAGTGAAGGACATTTCCCTGAATTCCCACCTGGAGCTCTAGACAGCTAAGGATAGAGTTTGGGAATCACAGAAAGACCAGTTTAATCTGGGTGGATTAAATAGGAAGTTTTGCTTCTGCTTTTGTTTCACCTTGTAAGAAGCTACAGGTAAGTAGGTCGGTGTGATGTTTTAGTAATATCAGGGACCCTGGTGGCATCTATCTGTTCGTCAGACACTTATGGGATATGGCTTTTGTCTTCATACTTTTCCCTGAAGATCTCAAGATATTTTCTCCACCTCCTGCATTACGTCAAGAACAAGCGGGAAGACAGAGAGCAAAAGGTGCATGCCAGCTTAATGGTTGTCCCTCGGACAGAGAAAAGTGGCCCTTGACAGCGTGGAATTGGCCTGCAACTATCCATGGGCCATGGTGCTGCTAGGAGCCGGCTTGGCACCCACAGCTAGGCCTTGGCAACTGAAGGGACAGCACTAGAAATACCAGAATTATAGAGAGGCATGAAGAGAAAAGATGTGGAAAAACCTTTGTCTATTCACAACTTGGGCTAGATCTGACCTTCCTCCACAGTGTACTACCCAAGTGGACCACTGTAAATATGGCCAAAAAGTTAAACTCACTCTGTCTGGCTTATTTAAATAGTTTCAGAAACAAAAAAAAACAAACAAACAACTGACAGAGCAAATGGCAAAACTGTGAAATACAGTTATATTTGCAAATAGGAGAACCTCATTTTGACATTTTCTTAAATAACCAAGATTTATTCTTTAAAACATTAAATAACACAAGTGATACGTAAACACATATGCATTATGAAAAATTCAAATAATACAGTGTATGGTGTAAAAATGACAACCCTGTTTCCCTTCTTCTACAATCCTCTTTCTTCACTAGCAAGGACCACTGCTAAAATATTAGTGCATTTATTAGAAAACATTTCACTTTATGTTCATACTCGTAAGTTTAGTTTTCCTTTTGCATTTATGTATACATAAATATGTCTCTGTGTGTGTATATATATAGAGGCACATACACTTATATATATTATATAAAGATATACATATTATATATAATATGTATTATATATAAAATATATAAAAATATTATAGAATATTTTACATACATATAAATATATATACACACATATACATATGTGTGTATAAAATATTCTACAAATTCTACAAATTGCTCTTTTTTCCCCATAGCAAACGGAACTGCTGGGTCTAAGGTTTAACATTTAACATTTTGGGCGTTATGACCAACCCCCAAAAAGTCTTTTTCCAATTCTAGTTGTCACAGTGGTGTACAAAGCATTCATTTTCTCTTACCCTCACCAACCCAGAGTCATTCTCCCATTTAGCATTTTGTATCCAATGTTGTTTTAACTTACATTTCCCTGACCACGACTGATGTTGAGGATCTTTCCATACGTTGATGGGCTCTTAGGAGTTGTTCTGTGTATTATCTTTATCATTCTCTTGCTGATTTGTAGGGACTATTTTATATGGTATGGATATTAATGCTTTGTTGTAAACATATATATTGCAAACATTTCTGTCTGCAGCTTATCTCCTAATCTATTTATGGTGACTTTTTTCTTCTAAGAGATTTTATTTTTATGCAATGACTTAAAAAATATTTTCCTTTCAACTTCTGGGTTTTGTGTTTTGTTTTAAAGATTTTATTTATTTTAGAGAAATTAAGAGAGAGAGAAAGAGAATAGGGAGGGGCAAAGGGAGAGGAGAGAAAGAATCCTAAGCAAATTCCTGCTGAACACAGAACCCCAGGCAGGGCTTGATCTCAGGGCCCTAAGATCATGACCTGAGCTGAAATCAAGATTTCGGCTTAACTCACTAAGCCATCCAGGAGCGCTGTGGGTTTTGTTTTTTTTAATGAAATTTTCCCTCACTGTTCCCCCATCCCCGACCATGATTACAAGAATATTCTTCCCCATTTTACTTAAATATTTTATCGTTTGGCTTTAGGTTTATTGCAGGTTCTGAACTCTTTTTTGGTACGCTATAGGTAGGAATCTAACTTATCTTTAACTACTTGGTGTAATGCAGTCAGAATGCTTGGGGCCATTTTCCAGCTCTGCTATTTGCTCGTAGTTCTGTATTACTCCACTCTCTGGGCCTCGCAAAATGTGGATAACACTTTTACCTACTTCATAAGATTGTGGGATGGATGACATGAGTTATTACATGACAAATACTTAAAATTGTTCCTGGAATAGTATAAACCCTTCTTCATATATACTAACCCTGCCTGTCCCCCAACCCAAAACCTGAAACAAAAATCAACAAGACAAATCCAATGCTTTCTCTCATGAACTGATAGACAATATTTGCTATAATTTAGACTACAAAAATGTGTCTGTTTTTGGTTCTATTCTGTTTCGTTGAACTTTTTTCTGTCAATTCCCTCTGTTTTAATTATAACAACTTTAAAATATATTTGCTCTTTGGAAGGGCATAAGCTTTTCTTTTTTTTTTTTTTTAAATTGGTATTTTTGCATGTATTTTTTTGCACGGATGAGTTTTAGAATTATCTTGTTAAGCTCCATAAGAGGCATCTTGTTGAGTTCAGTAAGAAATCTTAAATTCTATACAAATTTGATTTATGATTGTGTTACATTTATAAATTACTTTAGGGAGAATTGATATCTTCATGATATTGAGTTTTCCTGTGAACATGGGAACATTGTATGTTGCTCCAAAAATTTAAGTCTTCTTTTCCGTGCTTCAGGAAAATGTTATCATTTTATTCATATCTTGCGTTTCTGATTATAAACTAGAGGCATTACTCTAGATGTTGTTACTGTTAAAGAGTCAAGTCCAGAGGGACAATGTGAGCCTCATTATATCTCAATAATTTTGACTTGGACAAGTTCCCATCTTTGAACCAACACTATAACAAGAAATGTGATATACAGCTGGCTTAAGTTTAGTTTGTGTACCCACTGGGAACTCCTGGGTGACAGGAAAATTATCCAATAGAGTAGAATGTATGCAACATCAATTATTCTAGTTTGGATGCATATTGATATTTGATCTGATTTCATTTTTTTTTTTAACTAGATTTGTCAGTATCTTCCTCAGGAGGTACTTCTAGATTGTATGCTTTCAGAGTTCCTGGGTGTCTGAAACTGTCTCTTTTTTCTTGCTCATATGATTTATAAAATGTTTAAAATGTTGTTCGACTGTCTTATCTTATTTTTCTGTAGTAAATGAGAAATTTGAAGCCTGCCTGATTTTCTTTGCTTTCTAAATAACCAACTCTCTTTCTAAAAGAAGCATGTAATATTTTCCTTTATCCTTGGAGTTAAAGCTTTCATCAAGAGGGCTAGGTTTAATATGATTTTTGATATATGAGTCTTAAGTATTTAGCTTAGTTTCTTCCAAAGCTCTGTGATTCTTGCTTTTCTCCCTTCTCTTTCTGGAACTTTCATTATGTGTATTATATCAAGATTTATCTTCCATTAACTTTTATTTTTATTCATGATTTTCACTGTATATATATAATCACATACATAATTAAATATACATAATCAAATACATAATGGGATGCGTGTGTGGGCATATGTGTGTTTACATGTACAACAGCTCCTTCATCTGGTGTTTGGTGTCATTTAATTGGTGGTTTGTTCTATTATTTGATTTCTCTACAGAGGGTTTAAAAATGGAAATCATGTTTATTTTATTTCCAAAATTTTGTTTGTTTTGTTGACTTTCCTCTCCCTTCCTCTTTCTTTCTACCTTTCGCTCACTCCCTCCTTCTCTTCCTCCCTCCCCTTCTTCCTTCCTTCTGCCCTTCTTTCCACCCTTCCCTTCTTCCTTCCTTTCTTCTTTCCTTCCATTAAGATAATTAGTTTCTTTAAATTCCACACAGTCTCCCTTAATAGGAGCTTCTGTTCTGGTCACTAGCTTGGTCTCCCTTCTTGAAATAATCAAGACTCATTAAATAATTTGTGTTTTGTTTTTCATTGTCAACGTATGCAAGTTAGGGGGTGAGAGCATCTTGGGACCAGCTATATCAGCAGGCAGCAGAGACAAAGGAAGTCGTTCACTTCCCAGTTAGCTGGTGGGTATTTTTTTCACTAGTCTTTTTCTAGGACCAACGAACAAGATGGCAGGGATACTTTTTTCATGAACTGAGTGGATCCTCTTACCAATCTGTTGTGACCTTTAAAAATCACCTTCATTTTCAGGACTGAAGTTATCTGCCCCATGCTTTGCTAGAGAGGCTGACTTCCTCTCAGTCTGGTTCTTACTGTCTTGTGCAATGCAAGAACTTCCTCTACGTCTTTTCTAGGTGCTACTGAAACTGTATCCTCAGAAGTTTGTAGAGTCTCCTTCAGGCTTTAGAAGTAGGCCACGTTTCTCCCACCTCCTTCCCATTCCCTACACACCTGTTACTGCTTGAGCTATAAGTTTGCTGAGAAAGGAAGCAAAGTGATTCCATTTAGACCACCATTTTCTGAGAATTACCTCCCACTTTTCTTTCGATAGGAATATACTCAAGAGGATCTGAGGCTACTGTAAGTCCATTCTTCCCTAGCAAATGCAAGATGCACCATCTATTTCAGTATATTATTTGCCTTTTAAAAAATTATATATATTCCTGAGCTCTTGTGACCTCAAATAATTTCTCAATGTTCAAATTAATGCTAGGGATCTGAAGGATATAACAATTTTTTTTTTTTTTTTTTTAGAATATGCTAGTCATTAACTGTTGTTTAGGTGCAATGAAAGTTCATTCTTCCAAATCATTAATTCATTTGACAAACAGTTTTTAATGCCTTCTTTTTGCCAGTCACTGCATTCAATCCTTAAATGTCTTCCAGGAATCCTCACCTCTCATTAGGTAGCACAGACATCCTGTGGAGAGGACTGTCATGTGAACTTTTCTTTTCTGTCACTTGACTTAATACAGTTTTCATTTGTCAACTTTCAGAATGTTTTGTACCCTTTGTGGTAGACTGAAAACATGGCCAAAATCCTCACTAATTCCACTTTGCAGTTGCTCACATCAGAATGTGGAGTCTATTTCCCCACCCTTGGAATCTGGACTGGCCTTGTCACTCGCTTTGGCTAAAACATGTGGCAGAATGACAATGTACCGGTTTTGAGCATAGGCCATTTGAGGTCTGGCAGGCTTCAGCTTTCTTCCTTAGATCCCTGTGATCACTGTGGGAGCCAGTCTGGACTGGCTGGCCTGCTGGAGTAGAGATGAGCCATTTTGGCTGAGATCAACTGAACCACCCAGCTAAGCTCAGTCCAACTTGCCAACTTGCAGAATTGTGAGCTAAATAAATGATTGTTTTAAGCCCTTATGTTCTGGGATGTTTTGGAAGCAGGAAAGATTATCAAGTGAAATTGATAATTTCATTCTATTCACTCCTAATAGGACCTCTGTTAAGATATAGGAAATTGGTTTCAAAGTAACTATGGGCATTTTGTTTCACTTGCATCTATTTTCATTGAATCTGTATCTACGTCATCTCTATCTATATTTATAATACACGTGTGTATCATCTATATCTAAATATATTTATATCTCTATCTATATTAGGAAGGCATGCTCAGGCTAAACTAGAATTCAGAGACTAATAAGTCCAATAAATAGCTGACCTGGGTGTTATCACAAACATATATTTGGGTGAGTTAATTTGCATTAGAAGGAAGAGAGGTTTTAATGAGGACATTTTGGAATGAGCACCTCGAGAGAGAGAGGTGTCTCTTCTCAAGCCCAGCATCATGGACCATATATGAGCCCTACGGGCATTCTCTTCATTTCTCTGGAACATAGTTTTGTTCTGGTGCATTGAAGATTGAAAAGAATATATCCTTGTTTTGACAACTTGAGGTTCATATGCCAGGAGGCTCTGACTTAATGAAGGACATCAACCGAGTGGCAAGAGAAAGGTATGATCTTAAAGTAGAGTTACAGGTGGTGGAGGAGAGTATGTGGGAAAGGGGAACTTGAGAAAACTCTGTGAGCCAAGCGTACCACAAACAGTGACAAAAATAACTGTGGGGGACTTGGTTGGGAGAGGTAGACAGATAGTGAAATCAGAGCTTTAAAATTTGTATGAATTTATTGCTTTCCATTGGCTGGTGTATTCCAAAGCTACATTTTACGTCACTGTAATAATCAATCATTTACTATCAATGCTCCCTTCAATTTTCTTTTAACTGCATGCTGGAAGTTATATATATAAAAAGCAAGCTGTTAAAAGGAAGATGTTAATAAAAAATGATTTCCCTAATGCCAACTGATAACAATAGATTTTTAAAAAGTGAAGACGTCTGAAGCCAAAATGTATAGACAGAAGTAAAAATAGTCAGATAGCAAGTAAAAGGTACTTATTTGTCATAAATGATATAAAGAATGGTTTAGTCAGGGAGAGTAATGTATTATATGGAAGTGTGCTGTTTTTTTATAGTTACACTACATAGATTAGAATTTAATTTCATTTCTCTTGAAAATCTTTAGTTCATCACTGCAGTACTTTTTATGACTACTGAAACTCAACATACCTTATAGAGTCAGACATTTTCTGTTCAAATTACTATGCTGAAAAAAAAAAAACTGTCTCAGAACACAATAATTATAATATATTCAAGGAAAAATCCAAAGGCATTATTTCACCAAAAAAAGTTTACCCCAATTACAACAAGTTCTAATTAAAATAAAAATAGTCAAAGATAAAGGAAAACCTCAACATTTGAATGGAGCTCTCTCATCTTTTAGATGGCAACAAGTTCTTTTGGTTTTCCTCCTACTTCATTCACTACTCCTTTTTGGTGTTCTACTGTCCCTCAGCCACAAACTGACCTTCAAGGGTCAATCCTTACCTCTCTTTTCTCTCATTATTTTCTCCATGATAAATTTCATCTAATTTAATGACATGATAATGCATATGATGCCCAGTTCTTCCCTCCCTTCCTTTCTTCCCCTCTCCTTCCTTCCCTCCCTCTTTCCTTCCTTCCTCCCACCCTCCCTCCCTTTTTATGTCAGTTCCAGATATGCAACATACTGATTCAACAATTCTATACATTACTCATTGTTCACTATGATAACTGTAGTCCCATGTGTCACCATACATTATCACAATATTATTGACATCTCTGTGACTGACTTTATAACTGGAAGTCCATATCTCTTAATCCTCTTTATCTGTTTCTCTCCTCCTCCCACCCACCTTTGCTCTAGCAACCACCAGTTTGTTTTCTGTATTTAATAGTCTGGTTTTTCGTTTGTTCATTTGTTTTGTTTTTCAGATTCCACACAGAAGTGAAATCCAAGTCTTTACCTCCACTTTCATTCCTTCTCTGAGTGCTTCCATTTCCGATGTTGACAACTCAGTTCTCATATCCTATAGTATCTCACACACCCATTTATCCAATCTGAATTAACTCACCATCTCTTTCCTTTTTTCTTAACATACAATCTCTCTCTCTCTCTCTCTCTCTTTTTTTTTTTTTAACTGAGAGAGAGTGAGAGGGAGCCCCCAGGGGGAGGGGCAGATGGAAAGGAAGAGAGGAATGTCAAGCAGGCTTCACACTCAGCTTGAACCCTGAGATCATGATCTGAGCTGAAATCAATAGTCCAGCACTCAACCGACTGATCCACCCAGGCATCCCAACTTGCTATATTTTAAAGACATTGAATGCTGATTATCAACTACCTTCAAAGGTATAAAAAACTACCTTCACATACTTTGACCTCTTCCTTTTTTTGTATACCCCCACCAAAAGGCTGCCAAGTTCTGAGACATCTAGAGTCTGTCACTACTTGTAGCTGTTCCTTCCCGTCTACTCCTTCTGCATCTGCCCCAGTTTTTTTTTTCTTTTTTTAAGTTTAAGGTGTGCAACATTTTTAAAGAAGATTTTATTTATTTATTTGACAGAGAGAGAGATCACAAGTAGGCAGAGAGAGAGAGGAAGCAGGCTCCCTGCTGAGCAAAGAGCCCGATGCAGGCCTCAATCCCAGGACCCTGAGATCATGACCTGAGTTGAAGGCAGAGGCTTAACCCACTGAGCCACCCAGGCGCCCATGCCCTAGTTTATATATCACTATATCTTACCTGGAACACAGTACTAGCCATCTTATTTGTTACTGCTTTTATTTACTTCCTTTTTTTTTTTTTAGTTTATTTGTCCTCCAATTACTTTGATTACAATATGTATGTCCTTATTTAAAGATTCAAAATGTTTCCTACTGTTCTTGAATAAAACCCAAACATATTATCAGTCATTTAAACCTCTTCATCAAGACAGACCATTCCAAAGTTATTTCCAATTGAATTTCTTCAGATGTCAAAAGATCTAGTCAAACTCTTCTACACATAACTTCCCTGTACATCTATAATGATTTCCTGCCCTTGTTCCTTTTTTTTTTTTCTGTATTTCTTGTAGTACTGGGTATTTTTTCTTTCCATGTCAAAATATCCACATTATTCTTATCCATAAAATTCTAGTTCTAATATAATCTCTACTGAATTTAGCTAAAATATACCAAACATTTATGCCAGATTCTATGCTAAGTACATTAACTCATTTAATTTTGGAACCTTACTATCCTTATTACACATTAATATTTTTATTATACATTGCTATAAATGTGTCTGTTAAAAACTGTGGCATAAGCTGTATTTAATTCATCTTGGCATTTCTTAAAGTTCTTTGGGAGGGGTAGATGTTCAGTCAATATGGATGCACAAATGAATTATATTAATAATGTTTTCAGTGGTTCTACTATACTTACTCCTACTCTGCACTGTCAAGGATTTAAGAGAGCTTAATTTTTTAATATGATTTTTAAAAAAAGGAAATAAAGGAAAAATAAAGTGAAATCATATGTAAGGTTGGTTCACAGTAACTGTGAAGTGTGGTTTAGTATAGTTTGTCAGAGGTGGAGCACACATCTGGTGGTTAGCCAAGGCAAAAAGATCACTTATTTACAGTATAACCAATTTCATGAGATGAAAATAAGTAAGTTACTGATAAGAAGCTCAGTTCTTAAGAAGGATTCTGTTTGATGTAGCAAACTACATCTTCGACACCATAGTTAAAGCACAAGGGATGTGAGCTACCTTAAAAACCAAACTTCTCTTCAGTGTTACTTTCTCAAGAATGATGGGTAAGTTACCACAGAACAGAAATAGCCATACACAAAATGGACTTATATCAAGAGTGGTAGACAGGGTCATACATTATTCAGGTGACAACTGTGTTGAGCTGTTTCAATAAATTGTAGAGGGCATGATAATACGCTTCATGTACTCTTTCTTCTCTTGTTTTAAACAGAAAAGAAAAGAAAAACTCAGTGTTGTGATGGGTTTCTTAAGATACTTGGAAGTTATTAGCTACATGAGGGTCCTTGTTACAGCCCTTCTACACAATGGAAGGAATGACAAATACTATTACAGTATGATTGATTATACACCTCTATGATATCAAAACCATAATAGCAGATATCGTGGTTAGCGATGATGGCAGACAGTACCAACAGTACACATACCTGTGTGTGTTCACACATGTGCACATGTATGCACACACACGTATTTCAATATATATTGTTACTTGACAAAATAGTCTATGACCAGCTATTTAAACTCAGGCCTAACCTTAAGGCCTAATCCTTTGTCAGATAATTGTCATCCGCAATGATTATTCTGCTTTTGAGATGATTAGACATATTTCATTACTACAAACAAAGAAACTTCTTAACAAATTACTCCTTAAGAGTAAATAAGAAATTGTGCACGCCGACTTCAAAAAAAACCTTGAATTTCCCTCTTGGTGTTTACTGTCAAGAGCACAATAGGCTTTCAAACAGGTTCTCATAAGGAAGAATTCTGTTTGTTTTGTCACACTTTTTCCATTAATTTAAAAACCAGTGAAAGCCTGAAAACCCTGGGAAGTGTGACAATAACCCCCAATTTTGAGTTTTCAAAATCTCTTGGGAAGCACATTTTGTGGATAATTGCAAGCGCTTTGTGAAAGAGCTTCAGAACGGCATGAGCTTCTAGATTAAATATATACAATTTTGGAGAACAAAAATGTCTTTTTTATGTTGTCTCACACCCTCTGTTTAATGAGTCTCATCAATTTATGCCAGTGATGAAACGGACTTGTTCAGACAAACAGCTCTATAATGCTTATTGTTAAACATCTCCTAAAAATCATGAAAATTAATCAAACATCTCCTAAAAGACCAAAAATTAGCCCAGGCAAAAAAAAAAAAAAAAAGATAATACCTCATGTACGTGTTGTTTTTGTGAAACTTGTCCACATAAGCATTGCTGGTGGCGTTGTGGATTGACACAACCCATCTGGAAAGCACTGGGATATCGGAGAGCACGCACTTTTAGGACATCCATTCTCTTCAATACGACAACCTCGTTTTGATGGCCAGCCCTAGCCCTGGTTGGATGATAAATCCAAACCCCAGCTTATATTTCTCTTACGACCAAGTGCTAACTTCTCTCCTGAGACTTCGGGCTAAGTGTGCATGTACGTGTGTATGAGTACACTTATCTTTTGGATAATAACTGCCATTATTCAGTAATTATATTTTTATCAAACAATGTAATATGCACATGTATTATCTCTTTTAATTTTTGCAATACCTGTCTAGTAGACAGTATTATACTAATTTTAGAGATGACAAAACTTGACCTTAGAAAGATCAGTTAACCTAGCGACATCACCAGCTTGTAAAATGCTCAACTAACAAAATGCTGAGTTTGGAACATACGCAACTGACTCTAAAGCATATTAGCCTTAACTACTAGCTTCTCAATTATTATTTAATTGTTTTTAAGCTGAGTTACTTGTGCACAAATCTTACTTCCCCAGATGTGGACTGAAGAACACTTAGAGTTGTTGTGTGCTGTCTGAATCACATTTAAAGCAAGCTGCTGAAACCTCATATATGAACCTTTTGTGTGTGCGTCTCTCCTTTTCCAGCTGTTTGTATGTTTCCAAGAGTTTTTCTGTGCTTCCTTTTCTAGGACTCTGGGATAGGAAGCACGTCATGTGGGTATGGCATGCGCCACACTCAAGCTTCTCTCTTGTCACCCCTGTTCTATACTCTATACCTTTTGGCTATTCAATGTGATGAATCATTCTTTCACTGATAAGCCTATACTTCCCAAGAAACTGCCCTTTGATTGATCCTGGATCATAGATCCTACCTCAGAGCTGCCCCATAGTCAGGGTTCAAAAGGTTCCTTGTCCCTTTCTGAGACCACCTTTGTTTAAGGCCTGAAGATCAGATAGATGCAAAGTAATGACACAAGACAGCATCAGAGAGGGAACTTTCACTAAAGATGTAAAGAAATATAACCAGGATACACAGTACAGTGAAGTGCAGGTGGGAAGGTGAGACACTTGAGTGTAAATAACAGGTACTTAATCAGAATAATCTCATCTAATCTTCACACTATCTCCATCATTTAACTGTTTTGCACAACAATTGCCATGTTTTGGTGTGTTTATTTGTTCATTTCCTTTGCTGCACAGTATTCCATTAAATGAATATTTTGCAACTTATATGGCATTTTTCTTATTGATGGGCATTAGGTCTGTTTCCCATTTGGGACTATTCCAAATTATGCAGCTATGAAACTCTTGTACATGTATGTTGCTAGATTATACATGCATTTTTATGGGCATATATTTAGGAATGGAACTCCTGGGTCATGAGATATGCTTACATCTAACCTTAGCATATAATACCAAATAATTTTCCAAGTGGTTTTGTGAATTTATCCTCTACCAGGCTTTTATAATAGTTTCCAGTGCTTCTCTTTCTCAACAACACTTGGCATTGTCATTCTTCCTATCTTTAGCTATTCTGGTGGGTATGTACTATCCACTTTTTGTGACTTTAATCCATATTTCTGTAATAACGACAGAAGTTTAGCACTTTTGCAAATGTTTATAGGACATGTTTATATCTTCCTTCATGAAGTGCCTCTTCAAGTCTTTTGCTTATTTTTTCTTTCTGGTTGTTTGTCTTTCACTGAAGGATTTGTAGTTCTTTATTACAATTACTTTATCACAAAACAAAAAAGTTTTGTGAATACAAGAATTTTCTTGCTTATATGTGTTATAAATATCTTCTCCCACTATGTGGCCTGTGTGTTCACTATTTTGTGACTTATGGTAAGTAAGCAGTTCATAATCTTAATAGAGTCCAATTTTTCAACATTATTTTAGATATAGTAATTTTTGTGTCATTTTAGAAGAATCATTGTTTACCCCAAGATCATGAAGCTATCTTAGTATATTTTATGAATTTTATTGCTTACTTTTTCCTTTTCATTCTTTAATTTATTTGGTATTTATTTTTATGTGTGGTGTGAAGTAGGGATCAAGTTTCTTTTTTCCTACCCCGGAACGTAGATCTTCTTGACCTAGGACCATTTTTTAATTGAAAATGTTGTCCTTCTTGGGAAGCCGGGGTCATGGGATCAAGGGCCCTGGGATCAAGCCCCACATCAGGCTCCCTGCTCAGTGGGAAGCCTGCTTCTCCTTCTCCTGTTTGTGCTCCCTCTCTCTCTCACTATCTCTGTCTCTGTCTCTCTCTCTCCAATAAATAAATAAATAAATAAATAAATAAAATCTTTAAAAGAAAAAAAAAAGAAAATGTTGTCCTCTACTGTTCTCCAGCGCCACCTTTATCATAACTCAAGTCCCTGTAGGTATGGTCTGTTTCTGAATTCTGTTTTCTATTCTGTTGTCCATTTTGCTATCCTTGCACAAATCTCACAGTCTTAATTAATGTTGCTTTAAAAAAAACAAGTTTTCGTGTCTGGTGAAGCAATGCTTACCTCCTTTTTCTTTTTCAATTTGACTTATCTATTCCTGGCTTTTTGCATTCACATACAAATTTTAGGATTCACTTTTCAATTTCTACATATACATGCACACAATCCCTGCTGGGATTTTTTACTGTGACTGAATTGAACTTAAAAATCAGTTTGGTGAGAACTGATATCTTTGCAGTACTGTTTTGCAATCCATGAACATGACATACTTTTCCATTTGTTCTGTTCTTCTTTAACCTTTTTAAATAATGTTTTATGGTGTTGTTGAGGTATTAACATGTTTGTTGGATTTATTCTCAGATAATATTTCTGATCCTTTTGTAAATGATATAATCATAAAATGTAATTTTCAAATGGTTTTGGTTGATATGTAGGAATACAACTGATTTTTAATATTGGCCTTCCATCTTGGAGCCTTGCAAACTTTTGCAGTAATACTTTTTTTTTTTTAATTTAAGGATTTTGTTTATTTGAGAGAGACCAAGCATGAGAGAGAGCGATGAGCAGGAGGAGGACCAGAGAGAAAGGGAGTAGTACACTCCCCGCTGAGCAGGAAGGCCAACGTGACTGGGGCTTGATCCCAGGAAGCTGGCATCCCGACCTGAGCCAAATGCAGACACTTAAGTGACTAAGCCACCCAGGTACCCCTCTTGCAGTAATTCTAATAATATTTTCTGTAGATTCCTTACAATATTCTATATAAACCCTGAAACCATTTGCAAATACCACAAATCTTCATTTCCAATCTCTTTACCATTTATGTATGTATATATGTATGTACGTATATATGTATGTATGTAAATATGTATGCATGTATTTGCCTCATTTCACTGGCTTGGACCTTCAGTACAACGTTAAATAGAAGTGGTGGTGATAGTGGTCGTCTCTGTTGTATGCCTAGTCTCAGAGAGGAAGTTTTCACCATTTAACCATCAAATGTTTGCTGTGCTTTTTTTTTTTTTTTTTTAATACCCCATCAGATTAAGCAAGTCTCCTTCCTTTACTAGTTTTCTAAGGGCTTTTCCTTTTAATATGATGTGATATTAATATTTATAGACTCTTTGAGCATACTTTTCTGTTTATTCTGTTAATATGGTGAAAACATGTTTTCCCTTTTTTGCTGTTAATGTAGCGAAATACATTGATTAGTTTTCTAATATTAAACCAGTCTTATATTTTTGCATTCCTGGAATAAACTATACTTGTTTTCTCTGAATTATGACATATACGCACACACATACAAACTCCACAACCATATTTAGTATTAACACATTGAATCATGTGAGATGTAGATGTTAATTCAGTATGCTAATGTTTTTGTTAGTATTTCTTTTAATTAGGTTATAAAAAGAAATCACATATTATGGAAAGCTATATGCTAGACATTTATCCATTTTCTCATTTGATCCTACAGGCTTATAATGTATATGTCATCAAACTTTCTGTACATAAGAAAATTAAAACTCAAATCATTGATCTAATTTTCTAAGCCATGAAGATAACCTATTTAATTTCAGGTTTCCTGTTTCAATACCAGTGTATGCCCTGTTCAACACATTTCAAAATGCTGTGATGTCTGGGGCACCTGGGTGGCTCAGTGGGTTGGGCCTCTGCCTTCAGCTTTGGTCATGATCCCAGGGTCCTGGGATCGAGGCCCGCATCAGGCTCTCTGCTCAGCGGGGAGCCTGCTTCCTTCCTTCTCTCTGCCTGCCTCTCTGCCTACTTGTGATCTCTCTCTGTGTGTCAAATAAATAAATAAAATCTTTTAAAAAAATGCTGTGATATCTGATTTTCTAGAATAGTACTGAAATGTAGTAAGAATACAGGAGATCTGCAGTCAGAGAAGCCTGGGGACAAGGCCCAGCTTTGTAACTCACTGTGTGACTTTGGTAACTGGCTTGAGCTCTTTAAACTTCAGTTTCTTCACCTATAAAATGGTGAGGATAGTAACCACTTCATCAACGTGGGATGGGGATTAAATAAAATAAATAGAACTTTAATAGACATAGGACTATTCAGATTTTTTATTATTGGGGGGTTGGTTTTGGTATGTTTTGTTTTTCTAGAAATTTGACTTTATTATTTAAATTTTCTTTTCTGAGAGAGCTAGCACCTGCCTTGAAGTGGGTTGGTGGGGGGCAGAAGGAAAGAAGAGAGGGAAAGAGGGGAAGCAGACTTCCCATTGAGTGAGGAGTCCAAAGTGGGGCTCAATCCACAACCCTGAGATCATGACTTGAGCCAAAAACAAGAGCTCCAACTCTGTTTTTTTTTTGTTGTTGTTGTTGTTAAATATCCTATTTATTCATTTATTTTATTATGTTATGTTAGTCACCATATAGTACATCATTAGTTCTATGATTCATTGTTTGCATATAATACCCAGTGCTTCATGTAATACATGCTCTCCTTAGTACCCATCACTGGGCTCATCCATCCTCCCTCCAAAACCCTCAGTTTGATTCCCGGAGTCCATAGCCTCTCATGGTTCATCTCCTCCTCTGATTTCCCTCCCTTTGTTTTCCCCTTCCTTCTCCTAATGTTGTCCATGCTATTCCTAATGTTCCACAAATAAGTGAAATCATATGATAATTGTCTTTCTCTGTTTGACTTATTTCACTCAGCATAATCTCCTCCAGTTCCATCCATGTTGATGCAAATGTTGGGTATTCATCTTTTCTGAAGGCTAAGTAATATTCCAGTGTATATATGGACCACATCTTCTTTATCCATTTGTCTGCTGAAGGGCATCTCAGCTCCTTCCACAGTCTGGCTATTGTGGACACTGCTGCTATGAACATTGGGGTACATACAGCCCTTCTTTTCACTACATCTGTATCTTTGAGGTAAATACCCAGTAGTGCAATTGCTGGGTCATAGGATGGCTCTATTTTTAACTTTTTGAGGAATCTCCACACTATTTTCCAAAGTGGCTGTACCAACTTGCAAATCACCAGCAGTGTAAGAGAGTTCCCCTTTCTCCACAACCTCGCCAATATTTGTTGTTTCTTGCCTAGTCAATTTTGGCCATTCTAACTAGTGTAAGGTGGCATCTCAATGTGGTTTTGATTTGAATTTCCCTGATGGTTAATGATGATGAACATTTTTCATATGTCTATTAGCCATTTGTATGTCTTCTTTGGACAAGTGTCTGTTCGTATCTTCTGCCCATTTTTTTACTTGATTATTTGTTTTTTGGGTGTTGAGTTTGAGAAGTTCTTTACAGATCTTGGACATCAGCCCTTTATCTGTAGTGTCATTTGCAAATATCGTCTCCCATTCCGTGTGTTGTCTCTTTGTTTTGTTGACTGTTTCCTTTGCTGTGCAGAAGCTTTTTATCTTGATGAAGTCCCAGAAGTTCATTTTTGCTTTGGTTTCCCTTGCCTTTGGAGATGTGTCTTGAAAGAAGTTGCTGTGGCTGATGTCATAAAGGTTACTGCCTTTGTTCTCCTCTAGGATTTTGATGGATTCCTGTCTCACATTGAGGTCTTTCATCCATTTAGAATTTACCTTTGAATATGGTGTAAGAGAATGGTTGAGTTTCATTCTTCTGTATATAGCTGTCCAATTTTCCCAGCACCATTTATTGAAGCGACTATCTTTATTCCATTGGATAAGAGCCCCGACTCTTAAGTGACTGAGCTGCCCAGGTGCCCCTGACTTTATTTAAATTTTTAAATATATTGGCATAGAGCTATTACAGACATCTTATCATCTCTGTAACACTTTTAAGAGTTGTAGCTTTGCACCTTTTTCATTTTACACCTTGGTTATTTGTGCCTCCTCTCTTTTTTCTCAAAATGTCTCTTTGGAAATTTATTGTATATTCTTTGCAATGACCCAACTTTTATCTTGTTGATCATCTCTATCTTATGTTTTGTTTCTTTTTCTTTACTGTCTGTTCTTTATTTTTCCTTTCCTTCTATTTACTTTGGATATAGTTACCAGTCTTTAAAAATTTCTTGAGATGGATGCTTAAGTCATTGATTTTAATTACATTTATCTCCCTCGTGATTTTATATATGCCATCATTGTATACTATATATATAAATATATATGGTTGTGTATATATATATATATTGCATATATGTGAGATAGATGTATATTCATAGAGAAATCACAGAAACAAAAAATATAGTATTTTCAATTACATATCTATATCTCTAAATTTATCTCCCTCCTGACTTCTTATATGCTACTGTTGTGTATTGTGTTTGTGTATACATCTGTGTATGTATATATATATGTATATATATATACACACACACACATATATATAGTACAAAACACAGTATTTAGTATAAGCCTTCACATATTTTATATATATTTATAATATATATAGTAAATACTATGCTTTTTGTTCCTGTAATTCCCTTTAATCTGGGCTATTGCTGTAACTTGCTTTGACTAATAGAATGCAACATCATGACATTGTGTAACATCCAAGGCTCGATTTAAGGGATTTGTTAACTTCTGCTGTGAGCCTGACGTGCATGGAGAGGCTAAGTGAAAGAGAACAGGGGCACTTCAGTCAAAAGCTGCATCTGATCTTCTGGTCTGTCACCAGACTTCTTGCCAGTCATGTGTTTGGGCCATTTGCAGCATGGCCCAATTAAGCATAATGCCTATATCCCTAGCTGATACCACACAGGACAGAAGAACCATCCAACTTAGCTCAGCTCACACTGCAGAATTGTGAGAGATAATAAAAGGTTGCTTTTGATTTAAGCCACAAAGGTTTACTAACCAGCAATTGGGATTAAAGACTGAACGATTGTCATCTGAGCCCTGTCATACCAACGGGAGTAAATGACATTATTTCCTGTTGACTGGGTGCCAAATACTAACCTTGAAAGTGTGAATATTAAATGTTATTGTCCTAAAGAGTAACATAGGTCAGTGAGGAGTTTGACATTGCTCCTGTTACACTGTATGATAACTAACTGGAATTTAAATAAAAACTTAAAAAAAAACCCAGAAAACCCCAAAACAAACAAAGAAAGAATTAAGTGAATTTGGGCACTGTTGGGAGGAATGTAAATAGGTATGGCTACTGTGGAAAACAGTATGGAGGGTCCTCAAAAAATTAAAAATGGAAATACTATCTAGTATTTCCACTACTATCAGTAGTAATTCCACTACTAAGTATTTACTCAAAGAAAACAAAAACACTAATTTGAAAAGATATGTGCACCATTATGTTTACTGCAGCATTATTTACAATAGCCAAGATATGGGATGAAGTGTCCATTGATAGTTGAATGAATAAAGAGGGTGTGGTAGATATATATACTGAATGAAGAGGGTGTGTGTGTGTATGTGTGTGTTTGTATTACTCAGCCATAAAATAATAAGATCTTGCCATTTGTTACAGCATGGATGGACCTGGAAGGTATTAAGCTAAGTGAAATAAGTCAGGCAGAGGAAAACAAATACCATATGATTTCACCTATATGTGGAACCTAAAAAAGAAAACAAATGAACAAACAAACAAACATAAAGTAGAAACAGACCCATAAATATAGAGAAAGAAGTGATGGCTATTGGAGGAAAAGGGGATGGGAGGATGGGCAAAGTAAGTTGAAGGGGTTCAGGAGGTATAAGCTTCCAGATGATGAATAAGTCACGGGATAAAGGGTAAAGCACAGGGAATACTGTCAATGGTACTGTAATAGTTTCTTATGGAGACAGCTGTGGCCACACTCAGGGTAAGCATAATAGATTTGTTGAATCACTATATTGTATACTGCAACTAATGTAACATTTTATGTCAACCATGCTTCAGTTTAAAAAAAAAGGAATTGAGTGAATTAATACACGATCTTCCCTTTTTAAATTTTTTAATAGTGATTAGATGCAATGGTGATTATCTGGACAAATTTCTGTCAATTCTTCATTAAATGAAGAAGAAAAAAGTCAAATGTAGATTAGTAAAAGAAACAGTGGATGAAAAGTAGCTGGATTGTGGCAAAAGAACTGGAAATCCTTGGAAAATTTTTGAGCTCTTTAATGCAATTATGTACTTCTCTGGATATGGGATCATCACATAAATATGGACTTGTAACGAATGTCTTTGTTATTTCCTATTAGAAGGTAAGTATTATTAGTAAATTAGGCTATATATTTGGCACATAATATAGAATCAGAAGTGAGCATGGGGATATTGTGTTTTTTGAAGTTCAGCTCTAGTTTTGAGTTCCTGTTTTTATTAAATTTCTCAAAAACAAAACAACCCTATATCTTTTTTTATTAAATTTCTCAAAAACAAAACAACCCTATATCTTTAAGAAACATGTCAGTATCTTAATACTTATTGTCATATATTTATAGATTTTCAATGCAAAGCACAAAGCTATTAGTTATAATTCTATGCTCCATATTTCACAAATATATGCCCAGACTATCTGTACAAGGTGGTCATTATATTTATCTTCAAGAAGAGAGACTTAAATTTTGCAGTGAATCCTGACAGCTAGTTCTTTCTTTCTTTTTTTTTTTTTAAGATTTTATTTATTTATTTGACAGAGAGAGAGAGAGATCACAAGTAGGCAGAGAGAGGCAGAGAGAGGAAGGGAAGCAGGCTCCCCGCCTAGCAGAGAGCCCAATGTGGGGCTCGATCCTAGGATCCTGGGATCATGACCTGAGCCAAAGGCAGAGGCTTCAACCCACTGAGCCACCCAGGCGCCCCCTGACAGCCAGTTCTTTAAACATAGTCTAAACTTTTCCATTTATTTAAGTCCTTTTTCTCTTGTTTATTTTCTCATGGAAAAAGAAAATGTTTCTTACAAATCACAAGGATGGTGCTCAGTAATTATTGCTTAAAGAAGCAAGTGATTAAAAAAAACCCAGAATTTTTAATTTTTGGGGAAAGTGGAAGAATAAAAATATTAAAAAAGGAGATACACAGGGAGGGAAAATCTAGGTATTCAGCATTTAAAAAATACATTTTTATGGTATGCCCCATGTATCTTCACTGCCAAAAATGCCTTTTGCATAAGGAAATAAGATTTTTGTTGAGGAGGCTACAAACAGATTCTTCCAATTTTCATTTTCTCTATTGTGTGAAAGGAGTGCACTTTACCAGTGACAGACCTTTCCTACTTTATACAGTTTTCATTTTAAAGAAGGAGAAAAATTCAAGGAACCAAAGGAATATCAATAGTTATTTGACATCATAAAAGACGGAAACTTTCAAGAAAATAAACATCAAAGCGTTTATTATTTCTGATGGAATAGCATCTATATCACTTCCTAGGAGTAAGCCGCTATGAGGACACATGGGATTTTTAGCATTTAAATACACACCGATATATTTCAGCATGCATTGTCTAGGAACAAGGACATTCTCTTCTATAAACAAAATACAGTTATTACACTGTGTAAATTTAGCATCGACAATTCTGTTATTTTCCACAGAGTTCATATGCAAATTTCCCCAATTTTCTCAATGGTATCTTTTATAACTTCTTGTTGTTTTATGTGATTCAAGATCCAACCAAGAATCATGTGTTAAAATTTCATTTGTCATGTCTCTTTAGTCTTTTTAATCTAGTGCGGTTTCCCAGGCTTTTTGTGTCTTTCATGATATTGCCATCTTTGAAAACATCTAGCTATTTGTGTTGAAAAATGCCCTTGTTTGGATCCTTTCCTCATGATTAAATCCCAGTTAAGCGTTTTTGACTGAAAAGCTACGTGGATGAGGTACTGTGGTTTCTGTGGTCCCTGCGGCTCAGACTGCTACACTTGATGGTTTTGGTTACCGTGGTGTCTGTCAGACTTTGCACTATAATCGATATGTACTTTACAAAGATGCTTGACCCGATGTATAGCTTGTTCCTAATATTTTTACACCCATTAGTTTTCTTCTCTCCTTTTTTAAGATTTTATTTATTTATTTGAGAAAGAGAGAGAGAAAGCGAGCACGAGTGGGGAGAGGAGGCAGAGGGAGAAGGAGAAGAAGACTCCTCACTGAGTGGGGAGCCCAATGTAGGGCTTGATCCCAGGACCCCAGATACCTAAGCGACTGAGCCACCCAGGTGCCCATCCATTAGTTTTCTTGACTGGGTCAATGGTTACCTTGGTGGATACAATACAGTGATTCTGTTTCTATTGCCTGAGGGATTTTGCCATTTTTTTCTACAGAGGTAATGCAGTCAGTGTATGTGTTTTGTTTAGAGTTATCTAATATCCTTGCTCCTTCCTAAACATATCCCAATTGGGTCTCCCTTCTCAAATTCAAATTCAAAATGCAAATTTCCACTCCCCTCTTCTCCTCCATGAGATCTGGAGCTCCTCCTCAACTCTGGGGCTGTGCCTAGATCAGGCTAGTCTCACCTCTCCGACCATGATGACCACTTCAAGAATGCCTGTCATCCCAAACCACAAGGAGATCAGTGGCTACATTTGTGCTGAGACTTCTACAAACACGAAGCCATCTCTCTGGCAGGAAGTTTCTGAGGTAGCCATGATTCTCTCCCAGGAGCTTCATACTATGTGCCTAAATAAGTAACCTGGCTGACTACCCAGCAAGTCCTGTTGTTATGGGCTGAATTACGTCCCTCCCTTCTCCCCTCCAATTCATACACTGAAGTATTAACCCCAGTAGTGGAACTCAGAGTGTGACTGTATTAGGAGGTGGGCCTTTAAAGAGGTAATTAAGGTAAAATGAGGTCATACAGGTAGGTCCTAATCTAATGGGATTGGTATCCTTAAAAAGGAGAAGATTATCGGGAGGGAGACAATCCATAAAAGACTCTTATTCTCACAAAACAAACTGAGGGTAGGGAGAGGGGGGTTGGGTTATGGACATTGGGGAGGGCATGTGCTATGGTGAGTGCTGTGAAATGTGTAAGCCTGATGATCCACAGACCTGTACCCCTGGGGCTAATAGTCATTATATTTTAATGAAAATAATTTTTTAAAAAAGGAGAAGATTAAGATGCAGACATTCAGATAAAAGGCCATGTGAAGATAAAGGAAAAAGAGGGCCATCCATAAGCAAAGGAGGGAGCCCTTGGAACAAAGCAACCCCCAGTGGACACTTTGATCTCAGACTCCCAGCTTCTAGAACTGTGAGGAAATAAATTTCTGCTGTTTAAGCCACCCAGTCTGTGGTACTTTGTGATGGCAGCCCCAGCAGACTAATACAGCCATCTTGACGTGATATGATGGTGAGACTCCTGAGCTATGGAAATATTCTATGGAATCTGAGGGTGGAACCAGAGTCACAGAATGCAGAGCAGAGAGATACACATGAGATACAGAGAAGCAGCTCTCAAATCAACATTAACAGAAGCCAAACTTCCTGCAAACAATATTGAGTTAAGCGAACCAGTACATTTTCTTAACTGCTCAGACCAATTTAAAATGTGTATTTTTTTTCTTCAAAATGCAGATTGCCACAGGTGCAGGGAGTATAACCCCACCAGACTAGCCCCTTTACTGCACAAGTCAAGAATTGCTGACCAGCTTCAGGTTATCTAGGTCATGCAAGGTGGAGGCAAGCTCTCAGAGCTCAAGTTTCCCAAGTAAGGGATGAACTGATCTGGTGACCACTGAGAGTAGGCTATGGGGAGCGATGAGCCTTCTTGTAATGGGTGTGGCCTTCCTTGAGACAGGGGAGAAGTTCTAGTTTAGAAGTGATGAGTGTTATCAAAGTGCAGTGAGTAGAAATTGAAGAAGAAAACATGTAGAATTGGGCTTTGCCATTTGTTTAGTGATGGCTCTGCTCTCCTGTTCCCGATTTCTCAATCACATTGTGGCTCCTGTCCTTACAATCAGAATTATCATACTTATCTCTATCTCAATGGCAGGGTGTGAGTATGAAGTGAACAATCTGTAGCCCATTTCAATTATTTTGGAGAGAAATCCTTGACCTCTAGATACAGGTTCTGACCTGAATTTTCCTTATGTAATGCATCTGTGGTGGTACTTTAAAGAAAAGCAACTTGGGGCACCTGGGTGGCTCAGTGGGTTAAAGCCTCTGCCTTCAGCTCAGGTCATGATTCCAGGGTCCTGGGATCGAGCCCCACGTCGGGCTCTCTGCTCAGCAGGGAGGCTGCTTCCCCTCGCCCCCTCTGCCTGCCTCTCTGCCTACTTGTGATCTCTCTCTGTCAAATAAATAAATAAAATCTTAAAAAAAAAATAAAAGCAACTTGACAAATTTATAACATAATGTAAAGATTCACTGATGATTTCTGTGTTTGTTTTAGCTCCCCATGCTAATTAAAAATAAGTTTATGTGCGGTGCCTGAGTGGCTCAGTCAGTTAGGCATTAGACTCCTGGTTTTGGCTCAGGTCATGGTCTCAGGATCTTGGAATAGAGCCCCGCCTCGGGCAACCCACTTAGCAGAAAGTCTGCTCAAAAATTCTCTCTCTGCCCCTCCCCTGCTCACGCTCACGCTCGCTCACTCTCTCTCTCTCAAATAAATAAAAAATCTATAGAAAATAAATAAATAAATGTACGAATCTTAAGGAATCATACTGAAATTAGTTTTCTCCCAATTATGCTAATATTGCATACTTTTAATGAGAATAACTATATAAAATCTAATAAAATTCCTAGATTCAACTTCTAAGAACATAGAGAACTTCCGTTTACTTAAGACTTAAGCATAAATATGACTTCAAAAAGAGGTACAGTTTCTTAGGTTTTTATAAAGCAAAATTTACCATTTTAAAAAGAATTTATTTTTATTGCCAACAGATAAACATGACACCTTATCAAGTCTGCTAAAAATCAAAGAAAAGGACTGTTAATCATAACAAAAAAGATTTTATTTATTTATTTGACAGAGATCACAAGCAGTCAGAGAGGCAGGCCGAGAGAGAGGAGGAAGCAGGCTCCCAAGGGAGCCTGATGCGGGACTCGATCCTAGGACCTCCGGACTATGACCTGAGCTGAAGGCAGAGGCCCCAACCCACCTAGCCACCCAGGCGCCCCAGTCATAACACGTTTTGATTGAATGAGCTTTACCTAGGGCCAGTCCTTGGTGGAATATGTAGCAAATATAAAAGATGTCAGGGTCATCTCAGCTCCTAGATGTTTTATATAAACTTCTTCATCTTCTGTATTTTTAAGGAAAAGCAACACGTGTACTACATAGGTTCTAGGAGGCCCTGTGATTGAGAGCAGAACTGTTGGGATGGTTCAGGTGATTCGTTTTTGCTTTAGTTAAAAGTGAAATCCTGGGGGCTCTGGGCAGCTCACTAGGTTGAGTCTCTGCCTTCGGCTCAGGTCATAGTCTCAGGGTCCTGTGAAATCCTAGTTAGCAGAATGCTCTTGGGATCTAGATTACCTATATAACATTGTATCTAGATAAACTTGTAGCAGGATAAATTCCAAAAGCTTAGATTGTTGACCAGTAAGCATATCTTATTTTAAGCGAGTTCAAAAGGTGAAGACAAAGTTTTCTCCAAAGTTTTTAAATGTGTAAGATTTAGCAAAAATACAGTGGAACACTACCACCTCCATAGGTGTAACTTTGGTATAGACGGATAATTGTCATTTGGATTAATTCAGCAGCCCTCTAAATCCATTCTTCCCTTTATCTCCCTAGTCCCCACTACTATCATGTTCCTCATTATGGTCAAGATATTTTTGTGAAATACATATAGTCTGCTCTCAAGGAAGAAAAACGTGATACATAAGGGCATCTCCCTGCCTGGTGGTGAAACAAATAGGAACCCTAGGGGAGGTTTCAGCCAGCCCTTCAACTGAACTTCAAGAGATGCGATCAAACTTAAGAGTCACAGAACTTTAAGAGAGGACTTCATTATTCTCTCTGACTTTTTCCTAAGACAGGTGCCCAGGCTTGTGACCTCAAACCTTTATTCTCTGAGGACATCCCGTGGAGGTTTGCTGAGAACATCCTTCCTATAGCTTCTTCCAGCCCCTCTTTCTTTCTGCATTGTCAGTTGGTTTCAACCAACTGTGGGTTAGCATCCCCTCCTCCCATGACCCTTCCAACCGTCTCTGGGCATGGGGACTCCTCTTAATTTGGGTTTCCTTGAAAGATGAGATGGGAATAGAGTTGAGTCCTTTGGATCCTGAGAAAGAAAGGGAGTGTGCATGGGCCCTCACCATTTGGGTTCTCATGCTGGATCAGTAAAACAGACCTCTACCCCTTTGAAGAACCCTACTTTTCCTATTTATTTACTGCGCCAGAAGAATTGTTTCATTTTTCTCTTTAGCCCTAAAATTACATGACACTATTAACCATGCCATTTCTAAACTTAGTGGCTATTATGACTTGGTTTATGGAGCCCTATATAACCAGATCCCTTAAACTTCACCCTTTCCGTTTTCCTCTCAGCCATTCCTCTGCCACCTCTTTGCTCTAGCTGTATTGGGTTGGATTTCGCTGGTTTCAAATACATAACTACCTCAAGGCATTCATAAATATTTGTGTCTAGAATGATTTCATAACACCCACACTGTATTTCACTCTGAGCTCTTCTTTTCTCTCAGGAATCATCCTAAGTGCTTTTTCAGGAACCTTAAATGCTACTTTCTTTTTTTTTTTTTTTAAGATTTTATTTATTTATTAGACAGACAGAGATCACAAGTAGGCAGAGAGGCAGGCAGAGAGAGGAGGAAGCAGGCTCCCCGCTGAGCAGAGAGCCCGATGCGGGGCTCGATCCCAGGACCCTGGGATCATGACCTGAGCCGAAGGCAGAGGCTTTTACCCACTGAGCCACCCAGGCGCCCCTAAATGCTACTTTCTGAGGCAAACCCGCTCAGCGGCAAGGCTCTATTCCCCTGCCGGGTCCTGTAGCATCCTATACAACTCCTTTGCAGCAGCAGACATCTTTAAAAACAAACTTTTGTAGTGTACATATATGATTTTAAACTTAAAGAAGTTGGAAGAATAGTGAGTGGCGCATTCCTTATCCCACTTCTCCTAATGTCCACTAGCTTTATCATTTGCACCCCCCACAACAGTCACACATAATATTTTTCTGAACCACTTCAGTGAAAGCTGCATATGTCATAGCTTTTTATCCTTAGACACTTCAGAATATATTTTCTTTATTTTTTTTTAGATTTTATTTATTTATTTGACAGAGAGAGATCACAAGCAGGCAGAGAGGCAGGCGGGGGAGGGGGAGGCAGGCTCCCCACTGAGCAGAGAGTCCGATGCGGGGCTCGATCCCAGGACCCTGAGATCGTGACCTGAGCTGAAGGCAGCGGCTTAATCCACTGAGCCACCCAGGCACCCAGAATATATTTTCTAAGAATGGAGATATTCTCTACCACCCTCACAGAGTTATGAGCCTCAGTAAACTCAGTAAAACTGAAAAATGATATATCACTTTTACTACTTACATCTATATACCATTTTTATTAATTCACCCACTAGGACAGGAAGTAGTTTGGGTTCATCTACTTTTCTCTTTAGTCATCTTTAATTCAGAAAACTTCCAGAATTTTTCTTTTGTCTATCAATAAATCTCTCTCTCTTTCTTTATCTATCTATCTATAGATAGATAGATATATTAGGAATAGAGTCCTAGATTTTCTTTTAAACAGAATGGATGTCCCTTCAGTTTTGTCTGATGTTTCATTGTAGTTAGCTATATGTTCTGTATTTCAGGCTAGAATACTGCCTAAGTGACACTGTGTCATGTCAGAGATACCACTGATCTTTTAATTTTTTCCTTATGTCTATTCTTGCTGGAGAGTAATCACCAAGAGGGCAGTGACCAACTTCATTTTATTTACTTTTTTAGCTCCAGAACTAACTACGGGGCCTGGCACATTACAGGTACAAAATAAGTATTGACTGGAGTCATAAAGTAGATTTTCACATAACTTTTCAGAATCCTGCCTGAAAGTGAGGTACAACTTCGCACAGTTGTGCAGGATTGCTTTGTTGCTACTAAATTAAAATGGGTCAGGATGGAAACCCCAGATCCTTGTATGGATCAAGAAGTAAAGCTAAGCTAGTTTTAGCTCCTTCAATAGCTTCTTCCTTTTATTGTTGCAAGATGCACAACCCTCGGTGATCAGCAAGCATTCTGAGTGGCCTTAGTGTGAAAGAATACACATTTCTCTTCGTTTTGCCAAAAAAGCTGAAGGCATTTTTTTTCCCCTCAGACAGCCATGAATGCATATTAAACCAACTGTAATTGTCTGCTAAATGTATTTCATAAACAAGCAAACCAGAGCTAGATTTTTTTTTGAGCCTTTAAAATACTTGGGATACTAAAAATATCCTGTCAACCTTGAGCACAAAGCTGTCAAGCCAGAAACATTCAGCTCTTCTGAAAAAGAATTCGGAGGAGGTTGGTGGAGAAACATTGAAATTCATTGTGAATCTCATTTTTTAAGAATGAGGAGGCAGCTATAACATTGATGTGTATTTATCCTAAATGAAAAGAATGAATGAATTCCACTCGCATTGTGAGATGCGCCACTTGGTGAGATTTTGAACGTGATGGAAGTTTCTTCTTTTGCTTTTCAGGAGCATTACCTGTGGCTGGTTTGTCAAACAGGTATATGTCATTAGAATGGTGAGATTAAAACAAAGATATTTAAAAATGAGACTATGTCTCTATGTTTATATACCTTGAAGAAATGTTCTCAAATATGAAAATGTCTCAAAATGTTTTGCAGAGTTGGACAAATTTTTAAAACCCTCCCATTTGAAAATTATCTACGGTAATGAACTGTTAGCAGCACTAAACCTGAGAAATATTTAAAAAAAAAAAAGAAAGAAAGAAAGGAAGGAAGAAAGGAAGAAAGAAAAAAGGAGAGTCAGAAATGATCCTCACTGAAGAGTATTTTCCGCTGGGGAGTCTATCGGCATTCAGTTGTCTCATTTAATTATCCCTTGTGTGATTCAACCATTATTTATGAGCTTCTTCTTCTTAAAGAGCTCCGGGCTCTGCTTGCCAATGTTATGGCATATGATGAGGCAGGGGTGTGCGTGTGATAATGCATCCGTCCACACTGCTGGCATGTTTTCTATCTGAACTCATCCGCTGCCAAAAGGACGCAGAACTCTCTCTTTAAAGATAAAACACTAACTGGGGTTTCAACATTGTGTGGGATTTGGCAGGCATCGCATGCTCCTGCATTATTTAGGTAGAATACAGTCCCTAAAATGTGCACAGTACATGTTCAATAAAAATCATTTGCATGGGATTTAAACCCGTCTCTGTCTGGTAATATCGGTGCCACTTGCACTGAGGAAATGAATTCACAGAAAAAGGATGATTTTAATTAATGGAGATGCTAAACATGCAAGCAATGGAAGAATTTTCACATTTTTACTTTCAACCCAAACTCCCCTCCCCGCTCCATTCCCAGTTTGAGTTAAATACTCCATTGTGGACCTGCCTTGCTTTCTGCTGAGTTAAAATGTTGGGATGGCAGGAAAGGCAACAGAAACATCCCACTAGTGTCTGGATGGAAAAAAATAAAAATAAAAAGAGGGGATGATGATTAATAGGGAAAAACCCTGAAAAAATTTGGTTGCTGAATGTTGCCAGCAGTATGACAGATGTTTAAAACAAAATAAAATAAACTTGTAGCATTGATTTAGAATATAATATGGAGGTAAATGGTCTTTAATGAGGTTAACAGTGATTTTTATTATGAGTAGCCGAACTTGGCTCCATTTCAAGCTAAGAACTCATCCCTTATTAAAGATTTTTTTTCCTGAAAATTATTGCTTCAGTTAGAATGAATTGGTACTTAATAGCTTTTAATTAAAATGGCATCTGTAATTAGATTTTTTTTTCCTTTTCCGTAGGAAAAGGAGATCCCTAACACTGAAAAATCTCTAATTGACCAGGACTCGAGGATGCCAGTAAACAAAAATTATTTAATGGAAATGACTAAGCCCATTGTGGTAAACCATTGATTCTACCAGCTTAGAACAGTTCACTAAATTGTATTCTCAAACTATATTTGCATAATGCAATAGATATATAGCTAAAACCGAAAAAAAATTAGTAAGATCTTATTCATATTTTAAAAGGACTAGGAATAATGGAACATGCTTTTAGTTTTACAGTGAGTGTCAGCCATTATTGTATTGATCTAGATTAGTTTCCTAAGAAACAGCCTACATGGTCAGAAAGAGTCTGCTTGTCTAATTTCTTTCAAAGAAATATTAAAATCTTTAGTATCATTAGTAAAAGCATCAAATTTATCCATCTCTTCTGAGGTTTGATTCCCTTCCCTCTCACCATCCCCAACACTAAGTTAAGAATCTAACAAAGTTTAATTTATTTTATTTACTTACTTATTTTAAAGATTTTATTTATTTATTTGCTGGAGAGGGAGGGAGGGAGGGAGAGAGCACAGCAGGGACAGCAGCAGAGGGAGAGGGAGAAAGCCGGTTCCCCACTGAGCTGAGAGCCCCTGGGATCATGACCTGAGCTGAAGGCAGATGCTTAACTGACTGAACCACCCAGGCATTCCTCTAACAAAGTTAAAAAAAAAAAAGAAATCCTATTTGTTATCTGCACACCTGGTATGTACAGCATTAAGGTCTTCCTCTAATCACTGAGCAAAACATGATTTCAAGTTTGACTTATTTGTTGTCAGAATTTTCCGTTAGTCATTTGGCCATTAAGATGAATAATTTAAGGCACCCACAAACAATCCCATATTTTAAGACTCTTTAAGGTTATCTCTACATCAAAAATGTAATTTGAAATTAGGCACTTGCTATCTTCTTCCACTATCTCTGTGGAACTGCTTCAAAAGAATAACTAGTCATAATTATTAATATTAATGATAATGGTCATATCATCACTACTTTCAATTACCTAAATATGGTTATAAATATTTCAATATTAAAGAAACTGTCAATAAGGGCTGTTTTATTCATCTTACCTTCAATAGGTACAAGATTCCGTATCATCTATAATTATTTATTTTACAAAATACAATAATCTTTGCTGTTCATAGATCACATATAAATTTTTGTTATGTATAAATTAAATTCCTTTTGAACATGAATGAGTAAATAATAAATTGTGATAAGATTCGTTTTCTTTCAAAAAGCAACTTATGGGGGCGCCTGGGTGGCTCAGTGGGTTAAGCCGCTGCCTTTGGCTCAGGTCATGATCTCAGGGTCCTGGGATCGAGTCCCGCATTGGGCTCTCTGCTCAGCAGGGAGCCTGCTTCTCTCTCTCTCTCTCTCTCTCTCTCTCTCTCTGCCTGCCTCTCTGTCTACTTGTGATCTTTCTGTCAAATAAATAAATAAAATCTTAAAAAAAAAGCAACTTATGTATTTTTAATTATTTTTAGTGATACATTTCAAATATAGAGAAAACCACAGAGAAGGAATACAACAAATGCCTTTTTACCCACTATTAGCAAAATGTTAACCTTTCCCATTTCAGCTTTAGAGATTTTTCAACTTGTCTCCAATTCAATAGCCCTTTCTCCTTCAGATAACTACTACCATGAAATTAGCAAGTGTCCTTCCTGACTATGTTTTATAGTTTGCTGCATGTTACTGTATTGTACTATTTTGTTTTGAAACTTTATATAATTGGTACTAGACCATATGCATCATTCTGCAACTTGCTAAGTTGTTTTAACATTTATTCATAATGCTATAGACAGATCTAGTTTTGTCATTTCAGTTGTGATGTAACAGTGGTTCTCAGAGTGTGGACTCAAAACCAGCAGCATCGCTGGGAACTTGTCAGCAATGCAGATTCTCAGGTCCCATTGTAGTCCCACTGAATCGGAAACTCCAGAGGGCAGCGCCCAGCCATCTGTGTTCCCATAAGCCCTGTAGGCAGCTCCGGTGTTGAAGTTTGGGAACCACTGCTACATACTGTTCTAGCACATAAATTTATTTATTCACTCTTACATTCATAGATATTTAGATTATTTCCATTTTTTCCAATATAACAGGCAATGCTTGAATGAACACTCTTGGGCATACGTTTTCTGCAGAAGTTGAATTGCCAGGCCTAAGAAACAGATGTAGGATGATGCGAAAATGGAACTTTTGCTGCCTCGGTGTAGGCTGAAGTCCCAAGACACCAGATTTGCTGATGAGTGATACCATCAGGAGAGGCTCTGATGAACTCACAAAAGGACCCAGGAAAGGAAGAATTAGCTTTCCTTGCCTGTCCAGACTAGGCTGCCCTGATGTAACCCACAGTAGTCCGAGCCAAGTAAGGCTGATCCTGACCCCTTCTGTGAAGTGGCAGTGGAGCTCTGCTCATCTCTTCTCCAGAGAGGATTTGTTGTGAGAAGTGCAGTCAGATTACAGCCTCGAGCTGCTCCAGTGTAGGATTTTCTCACAGCATCCAAGCCACAGGGCTGCTTTGGCCTGACCATTTCTGCCCAATGAGGAACTCATCAATGGCCGGTGTTTTTGCCAGAACATTCCACTGGGCATGCCAAGATGTTTTCAGATTTACACCACAGTCTGAGGTTTTTCCTTTGCAATCTCCTTTTCTGCCCTCTTCTTGTAATTCTGATCAAAGTCTGAACTCTTTCCCTTCCTGCCTTCTTCCTCTCTCTTTCACAGGTGTTATCCCCAGTAAATCCTTTACACTTGGGACTCATAGGACCCAAAATGACACACTCTCTTCCTCCCAACTCCAATGTGACAAAACTATTTCCCAGAAATTAAAAAAAAAAAAAAAAGTCATTTGAATGTTGTGGGGAGGAAGCACAGAAGCAACATAAAAAAAAAAAAAGCTAAGGATCATGTTCTTCCTTTCTTATTACAGGCTCCTCCCCTTCAACAGGCTGGAGCTGGGGGACAGAGAGAAACAACTTTTAACTTTGTAAAAAGTATATGGTATTTAAGTATTAAATACTAAACGCAACTGTCTTAAAAAAGTAACCAGGGGACTTCAGATTCTCCGGTAACATGCGGCTGAATTATGGAACTTGTCACAGGAGAAAACATAGTTATTTTATGATTGCACTCTGCTTGTTACAAGTTTGAATTATAGGGGCGCCTGGGTTGCTCAGTAGTTGAAGCCTTTGGCTTGGGTTGGGATCCTGGGGCTCTGGGATCGAGCCTTGCATCAGGCTCTGCTCAGCAGGAGACCTGCTTCTCCCTCTTCCACTCCCCCTGCTTGTGTTCCCTCTCTTGCTGTGTCTCTGTCAAATGAATAAATAAAATCTTTTTTTAAAAAAAGCCTGAATTATACACATTTCAACCTTTACTCGACATCGCCAAATTCCTCTCCAAAGTAGGGGTTCCAATATATACTTCTGCTTGCAGGAATCAGTAATTCCTGTTCTCCCAATCAACAAAACTAAAAGCAACCTACAGAATAGGAGAAGACATTTTCAAATGACATATCCAATAAAGGGCTAGTGTCCAGAATATATAAAAAACTTGTATAACTCAACACCCACAAAACAAATAATCCAGTTAAAAATGGGCAGAAGACATGAGTAAACATTTCTCCAAAGAAGACATCAAGATGGCCAAGAGGCACACGAGACAATGCTCATCATCACTTATCATCAGGGAATCACAAATCAGAAGTACAGCAAGATATCACGGATACAATGCCCTGTCAGAATGGCTAAAATCACCAACACAAGAAACAACAGGTGTTGGCAAGGATGTGGAGAAAAAGGAACACTTGTGCACTGTTGGTGGGAATGAAACTGATGCAGCCCCTTTGGAACACAGCATGGAGTTTCCTCAAAAAGTTAAAAACAGAGGGACACCTGGGTGGCTCAGTTAGTTAAGGGTCTGACTTTGGCTCAGACCATGATCCGGGGTCCTGGGATGGAGCCCCATGTCATGATCTCCAGGTAGTGGGACTGAGCGCTGCATCAGGCTCTCAGCTCAGCAGGGAGTCTGCTTCTCCCTCTCCCTTTGCCCCTCCCCCAACTTGTGTGGTTGCTCTCTTTCCCCCTCTCAAATAAATAAATAAAATCTTTTAAAAAAAAGTTAAAATGAGAACAAACTTATGATTCAGTAATCACACTCCTGGGTATTTGCATAAAGAATTCAGAGGGATACATGCACTCCAATGTTTACTACAGCATTATTTACAATAGCCAAGATATGGAAGCAACCCAACTGTCCACTGACTGATGAATGGATAAAGAAGATGTGGTATAATACATACACACACACACACAGGAATATTATTTAGCCATAAAGAAGAATGAAATCTTGCTATTTGCAATGACATGGATGGGGCCAGAGAGTATGATGTTAAATGAAATAAGTCAGTCAGAGGAAGACAGATGTCATATGATTTCACTCTTATGTGGAATTTAAGAGACAAACGAATAAGCAAAGGGAAAAAAATAAGAGTGAGAGAAAGCAAGATATAGACTCAATTATAGAGAACAATCTGAAGGTTATGGGGGGGATGGGTTCAATAGGTGATGAGGATTAAGGAATGGGCTTGTGGTGATGAGCACAGGGTGATATATGTAAGTATTGAATTATTATATTGTACATCTGAAAGGAATATAACTCTGTATGTTAACAAACTGGAATTAAAATAAAAATTAAAAAAATAAAAAATAAAAGGAATACTTATTTTCTCCAAGTCAATATTCCTGTTATTTAACTAAAAGTTATATAATGGTTATAATAGGCAGGCTCTGTTCTAAGAATCTTGAGAATATTAACTCATTTATCATAACAATTCTCAGGGCTCCTGGCTGACTTGGTCAGTGGAGCATGTGGCTCTTGATCTCATGGTTCAAGCCTCACATTGGGTACAGTTACTTAAAAATTAAAAAAAAAAACTTAAAAGAAATTATAACAATTCTCTGACACAAGTAATATTTTCATTTTACTGATGAGAAAATTAACATAGAGAGGTTAAATGATTTGTTATAGCCAGACAACCAATAACTGGTAGAGTTAGGATTTGAAACCAGACAAGACATGTTATTTGAAAATTTTTGCTAGTTTTTTTCCTATCTGATAAGGTGTTATCTTGCATTTTCTTAATTATTAGTGAGACTGAACACAGATTTTTATAGTTACTGGCAATTCAAGTTCCTTTCCTATAAATGGTTTTTTGGTATGCCCACTTTTTCATTGAATTATTTGATTTTCTCTTGCTTATTTGTAGAAGTTCTTTATAACTCTATTAAAAAAAAAAGCTCTACACTGAGAATGCTGATGCCTATTTGAATTTATTTCAAGCATTTAATTAATTTTTATAATAATGTTATTATAAAGTATATTAATTAAAACAATAACATGAAATATTACTATTATATAATAAAATAATGTATAATCATATATATTATGTTTATAATAATTCTTTTATCACAGTTAAATTAACTGGATAGTTTTTTCTTTTCTTTCTTCTACTTTGGAAATAAGATATTTAATTTAGATTTTTAATGTTTACTCTAATTTTTTAACATACACAATTAGCTTTTAAATTTTCTAACAAGATCCAAAATTATTCAGTATCTGTATCCTTCTGACTATTATAAGAAATATTTCATGTTTCAACTACCCACTGAACAACATCCCACTTCTTATTCTTTAGACCTTTTTCCATATCTTTCTTAATAAAATATTTTAGATATAAGCATATTTGTTCCTCACAGCAAATGTTTGATTAAACTTACCAGCACATTTTTTATAGGTTCTGTGGTTATACACTTGTGTTTTATTTAACTCCCTTGTGCTCATTTTTCATTCTGCTGATGAACATGCCTTATTGATTCTTTCAAAAAGTGTCTATGGATGACAAGATCTTAATCTTTTTATCTATGTAAAGATGAACATTTATTTTAATTCTTCATAAACAAATGTCTAAATTCATTTCCACTTTATCTATTATATAGTCTATGATATTCATGCCAAATGTCTAGGGAGAATTAACCTAATAACTTTTATAATACTTACATGAGGCTTCTAGGTGGGCAAACCTATAAAACAAAATGGATATGAAGTGAACAAAACTTCATATTACTTCCATTTTCTTTTAGCCACAAAGAAATAGAGGTTATAAATGATAATATTAATATTATTTTGTTTCATTACACTTAGTTCTGAAAATGATCACTTTTTCTTCCTTCAAGTTCTCTATTAAATGTCTGTAAAAATATTTCCATAAAGATGATAAAAAGAAGTGAAACAGAATTGTTAAATATTATATATATATGCAGTTTCATTTACTACAAGTATGAATGGCTCTGAAGTAATCTTGTTCTTACCCTTTTATAAATCAAAACTCTTCGAACATGCATTTTTGCAGAGCTTGCTTTCGGCACTAGATTTTTCTTTGTATTCTCCAAGAAGAATTTTTAGAAAATGAAATATAATTTTTAGAAAATGAAATATTATTTCAGGTAGTGCATCACTACCTGGCATATTATTTAAATGTCCAAAATTTGTCCTTAGAAGGATGCATTTTGTTGGATTCCCATGTTTTGTGAAGAAAAACAAAATCAAAAAGACTCGTTAATGTCTGCCATCCCAGACAATATTTATTAGTAATTAAGAAGAAATAGTATATATACTTGACCTTGTCAACATGCACTCTCGTTTGTAAGGTTATCTTAAATTGTATAGATAAGAGAGCTGGATTCCCCCAACACTGAGTACTCCCTTTTGTGGTGATAGCTCACTGTATACCAAAAAATGCCTATATGAAGAACCCCTACTGTAACAGTAATAATAAGATTGTTTATTGTAAATTCCTTTGAAAGAGTTTTGCTTAAAATAATTTTTTATAAAGCTCATGCGACTTCTATGAAAAAACTTCTTAAATTTACTATCCTTAGTAAACATTCATCATGTTTTGGGAAATGTGTCTTGAGTTGATGTTGTCACAGTAACTGATTTTCTTTTTGGGAATGCATCAACACTGAAATATACAATGCCATCAGAATATATGGAAGGAACCTAAAATGATAGGTCATTCCCTATAATGTAGTAATTTCCCCAAGTCATTCGAAGACAAACCTCACAGAAACAAAACAAATAAAAGACCAAGAATACTCTAAACAGGCTATATGAGCACAACTTATTCTCAGAGGTATACCACAACGCTATCATTGTGATTTAATACTCTGGTGAGTTTTTATACTGAAGAAAGGAAGTTCCGTAAACATTCCAGATTTAATCAATGAAACAAAGGCACGGAAGTCTTGGAGAAATAAGAAAGTAGAATTGGAAGCTAAATATTGTTGCTCCAATCTAAAGCATAAAGGTGTTTTCCAGGGTATACGTTACATCAAAATGGATGAAAGACTGGGACTGGCAAACTCTCAGCTTGGACCTGGTCGAGTTGGCAATGACAGGCATGCTCATTAAAGATACCAGAAGTTAGGCCAGCTACCTGGAAAGGGTCAAGATGGTGAAGTAGTGCTCCTTCTTTCCTCTCAGGCACCTCACTCCCAACACTTCTGAAGGGATGTCCATCTCTCCAACTCTCCAAACTCACCTATTAAGCTCCTCCAAAATATACTGGGTTTCCATTAACATTCCATGTACTGTGCTTGGTGCTGGAGTACAAAGGATAAAAATAGGACTAACAGGAGAGCAGGTCTTTTCCTTTCAGTTGTTCACTGCTCTATCCCTATTGCTTCGCAGTGTCTGGAACACATTTAGGGGCGTTCAGTAAATATGTGTTCAAAAATAAACATAAGGGAGTTCAATTAATATAAGTATCTAAAGTAGACTAAAAATTACCATAAATTCTTTGCTTTTCTACCCTTTGAGAGGCGGAGTCTGATTTCCTTCCTTTTGACCCTGGGCCACAGATAGCGACTTGCTTGAACATACAGTGAGATGGTACTTGTGCTCTGGGACTTCTGAGGTCAGGTCACAAGAAGCCGTACAATTTTTCCTTGTGCCTATATGAACAATTACTTTGGGAGCCTTGAGATACCCTCGAAGAATTCCTGCTACTCTGAGACCACCATACAGAGAGGCCATTGTAGGCATTCCAGAGGAAGGTATCAGCTAAGCAAAGCCTTCAAGCTATCTCCTTCAAGACACCAGACAAATCAGAGGCCAGTCTAAATTATCCAGACTAGCTTATCCACCAGCTGATATCCACCATCAAGACTTCAGCTGATGGCACATAGAGCAGGAAAACTGTCCAGATGAGCCCTGTTCAAATTTGTGACATATGACATTTGAGAAAATAACATGGTTGTTATTTCAAGTTGCTAAATTTTAGAGTGGTTTATGATATAAAAATAGATAACTGGAACAGTCCCCCAGCATTACAATTTAGGGTGGGAGTGGTTAAAGATAGAAAGTCTCAGAGATTCGGATGAATAAACAGATATTTATAATCCAAAGTTTTGTTTTCTAAATCAGAGACAATAAACTAAACATAGAATCCTGAGTGTTTACTCCTTGAAAGAAATGAAGTCTAAGCTGATGCATCCTTTGTGAGAGAGAAATAAATGAGAATATGATATGCTATATAATAGTTTCTCCTTTTTGATTTAGATGGTTTATGCCAGTGAATGGAGCAAATAATAACTGCCCTTTTATTTTCATTAAAAAAGTTGTATTCCTCAGAGGTTCTCTGCGGGATATTAGAGACTAGCTGTATAACACAAGGACACAGGCATGAAATGTAGTAGTTGATTATCTAGAATTGACCCAGTTGCTGGGAACAAGGCAAATCATTTCTTATCACTCAGTGGTTCGTATCATGGAAGCTCTAGGTAGGGGGATGGTATTTTTTTTTTTTAAAGATTTTATTATTTATTTGAGGGAATGGTGTTTACAGCATTTGAGGAACAGTATTTGGGGGCAATGTCTGGGGTGCTGCTTAGGCCTTTCCCAAGGTTGTTTTTTATTATTCCCTTAAAGGTCTCTTAAAGTAGAAAGTCATAGATCTCCTTTAAGGGAAGACATTCAGTGTTTGTGAATGTAGAGCCACCATTCGTATTTGGACAAGAACTGAACACCTTTGGACTAGTGTTGTTGAAATATTAGACATATTACAAATTAAATGTGGAGGTGCTTGAGTTGCTGCTTCTATAGTTGAGTGACCTAGAATTTTAAACTATGATTCATGAGGTGTTTTCCACCTTTTTTTAAAAGACGTCATTTACTTATTTGTTTGATTATTTATTTATTTATCTGAGAGAGAGCGAGAGTGCATGAGTTGGGGGAAAGGCAGAGGGAGAGGGAGAAGCAGACTTCCTGCTGAGCAGGGAGCCTGAAGAGGGGCTGGAAGACAGACACTTAACCCACTGAGCCAACCAGGTGCCCCGAAGTATCTTCCACTTTCTAATTTATGAGTCTACATGTCCCTTAATTCTTATTGGGCTGTTGGGAGTACTGTGAGGGCGCAGGCCACATCTGTACATCATTTAAGAGCCCTGGAGATCTCACACTCAACTTCCAATGGAGAACAAGGGCTGCGACCTCTGGGAAGTAGTAGGCACCCCCTTGAACTAGAAATCCTTGAAGGGCTCCATTAGGTTTCAGTGTTTGTCTTCTCTCCTGGAACTAGTCCAGCTGTATCATATGTGACAGTATATGAAGTATATCTTACATCTTTTTCTAGAACTACACCTGAATGCACTAGTGCTCTCTGACGCTGAAGAGTGAATGGGGATTAGCCACTCAGTCCTTCTTGAAGTTCAGAGTGACTGAGCTTCCCCTTTCTGTGCTGTTTAATTTTTTTTTAAAGATTTTATTTATTTATTTGAGAGAGAGAGAGAGACAGAGAGCATGAGAGGGGAGAAGGTCAGAGGGAGAAGCAGACTTCCTGTGGAGTTGGGAGTCCAATGCGGGACTCAAACCCAGGGCTATGGGATCATGACCTGAGCCAAAGGCAGTTGCTTAACTGATGGAGCCACCCAGGCACCCCTGTGCTGTTTAATTTTTGTATCTTATTTTATTTTATTTTTAGTCAGGCTTCAACTGGAGGTAAGTGGGGAGAAATTTTCAAATAGATAAGTAAAGTAAATATCATTATATGATTATGACACTGGACTAAAAATTTATTACTAAAGAAAACCTATTCTTCAGTCTAAAATGATTGGAGGAGTTTTAGTCTAGAAGCAGTAGTAGGGGAAATAAAGTTTTCTTCTGGGGATAATAAAAAAAGGGGCTTTCACAGTTGAAGTTGTTGAACACAGGACATATTAAGAACCCTACCTTGACTCTAGCTAAAGGCTGGTGTAGAACAATAAAGGGAGTTTACCCTAACTGGAAAGGGAAGTGGGGAACATTCTGTGGAGGACCTAGGATGGTGGGGCAGGAAGTTTGAAGGCTATTGTGAGGTATTTGGGGATAATGGTGTATATTTAAGCAAGGAAGTAATGAAATTAATGCAGTATTTTAAGATCAACTCAGGAAGATATTTAACAACTATTTGGAATTGAATGTATCCCAAACAGTTTTTATATGTCATCTAATTTATTATCACTATATGGAAATTTTATAAATGAAGTCCCATTTTATATATGAAGTCCCATTTTATAAATGAAGAAATTTAACTTTGATTGATGAACAAACTTGGCCAACATCACACACCTTAACAGGTGGAACAGTTGGGTTTTGACCCCAGTTACCTAATTCCAAATACGTTGCTCTTTCATGCATCCAGCATGTATCTAGAAATGAGTTAGTTAATTAAGCCAGAGTAGATTCAGGGGGGACAGCACAGCCACGACAAACGTGAGAGATATTGGGAAGTCAGATTCAAAGAGACCGGAGACTTAACAAGTGATGTGGAAGGTGACCTAGAAAGAAAGAGTGAAAACTACGAAGCTTCTTTCCTAGGTGGCAGCAAGAATGTCATTACTAGCAAAGCTTTGAGTAGCACTTCGATTGAGGGGAAAGATCTTCCCTAAAGTCTCCTCCAGTCTTCAAATCCCACTTCTCCGTGTGAGTCTGGATTTATACAGACTGATTTCCTACAGGGGTATCTCAGTTTGAAGAGGCAAGTACCTAGCTCTCATACGCTGGGAACGAAACTGGGAGACAAGTTAATTCACTATGTTTGGTGTGGTTAGATGGTGCCCTGGGGCGGATTAGCACTAGATCCAAGATCCAGCTAACAGCAGAAGTCCCAGTGAAGACTATCAAGGCACAGGGCATGCTCGTAAAGAATGAGTGCTCTGATGAAGAAATGGGATGCGCACAGACTTTCATATGTGATACCGCAGTCCCCTCAGTCATGCTTACTATCTAACATTTTCTCCTCTGCCTCCCAATTCCTGACACTGGTGCCTGCCTACTGCTATTTCATGGCTCTCCATTCCATCATTCCATTCAAACATGTCTTTCTTCAACAGATTCTCAAGCAATCGTGCCCCCTCCTTCCATCAACAGTGGTGTAGAGAAAGCCCTGCTTTGACCTATACATCATGTTGAAAATATGATGACCTTTACTATTACATTTATGTTCCTAAGATATTTGAATTTTAATTGGCCAGTGAGGTAATGACCCTTTCAAGCTATAGCTCTAGTCTAATGAAGTAAGCACACCAACTGGAATGCTACGATTTGGGGTGCCCCCCAGAAGAATCTGAACCTGTTTCTCAACCAACCTCTCCCCAACTAGGGAATGTTGCCTATGGTTTTAGGTCAACTAAGAGCTGGCTTTGCCCAACACCACAATACAGCCTAAACTAGACAGTGGCTACTTTCAAGGTTACTTTCTTATACAACTCTATAATTGTCACCCATTTTTTTCTCTTTTCTTTCCCTTAAACTTAAGAAAAATAGAGAAATTTGAGACAAGATTCAAGTGGGAATTTTGTAAATAATTATTGACTTCACTTTAATTTACAGCTCATGGGCAAGCAGCTTAGAAGGTATAAAGAATCTTTTGGCTACAGAACTGAGGCAAGAAGAGAAAGCAAATGGAAACTGAAAGCAGTACCTCAAGTGTTTGGAGGAAGCACAGATCTCTCTTGCTGCTCACTCTGATGCTGCCCAGCCTTCTGGCTGATGTACTCCCGCCAACCGCTGCTTTGAGGGTGGCTGACCTATGGCAGAGGGAATCATGTGACCAAGTTAGTCTCTTCAGGGTATATTCAAATTATGTAGAACTGGTGTGAACTGTAAGAGGCAAGAAAATGCAAATATTATATTAAAACTTATAAATTATTTTTGTACATTGTTCTGCTTTTTTCTCATGACTTATTCAAAATGGATTTCCACTGTATTCCAATTGCAGCTAGTACCCTAGACACTTGCTCTCCATTTTTAGTCAAAAGTCTTCCATTAGTAAAAGTAAATTGAAATACATAACTTATTTATCTCTTTTCTTCAGTTCCTTTATAAAAGTGAACATGTTCACATTTATCTCCACATTGTTACTTCTTTGTCTCCTAATTTTTGGCTTGAGAGAGAGAAACAGAGAAAGGAAGAGGGAGAGAATGTGTGTGTGTGTGTGTGTGTGTGTGTTGACAATTAGGCCTTTTATAAGGGTAACAAATTTTTTCCTAAACATTGGAAAAATCTAGAAACAACATACTGAAATTAGCATTAATGGAGATCATTATTTATTATTTGAATGCCTGGGTTTTCTTAAGGATTGGTATATCAAACTAAATATATGAATTAAATTTAGGAACTTCGAAGTTAAGACCTTTCCATTAGAAAACATTCATGAAGACAATAGGAAATGGAAATAACCCCTATCCACCAGTTTACTAGGCTTCAAAGGAAAATCACAAATTGTACATGAAAAAATAAGAGGATGAGAAGTACGGTAACTGGGGGACTCAGCACTTTGAGGCAGCTTCCATTTTTGGTTAGGAACTTGGCATTGTATTCTTTTCTTTTTCTGAACATGCTAAAAAAAAAAAAAAAAAAGCCCATGGCACTAATTCATACCAGAAGAAAATGGCTGTCTCTTTACAGGTTTTCTTCTGTAAGGTATATTTGCCTCATAACAGAGTTCACTCTTTGAAGCCATGTGGATAAACCTTCCACAGAGGCATTTTCAAGCGTCAGTCAGCAGCAGATGGAAGAGATCTTTTGGGGAAGCAGCAAGGAGACTTGGAGATGTCACATCCTTGCAGAAAGAGTCCTGGGCCCCTCAGTGTGGCATAGTTAAGAGCTCCTGGACTAGGATGGTGATTATGTTACTGAAAATGTGTGGTCAGATGACTCAGGAACCCATTCTGTCCCTTCCTTCTTATCTCCTGGCACTGAATAAATCCTCCAGAAGGAACCCTAACACAAGCCTGGAAACAAGAATGAAATTGGAAGTTCCTGCCAGCTTTTTTGGAAAGGACCTTGAAACACAATAGAAATTGAGTTAAATTATAAATCAAAAAGATTTTTTTTTAATTGCATATTATACTCCTTTGGCCTGAAATTTGCTTCCCTTATATAAGGTGCATTGCCCTCATTCAAGGAGCTTATGTTCTAGGGTGTTTCAATATAATGATGTTTAAAGGAAATAAAAATATTTATATCATCACTAGAAGATCATCTAGATCTGAACATAAGAAACACATTTAATACTTTCTTTAGCAATTAATTTAACAAATTTCCAAAGGATGCATTTGTAAAAGCACACCTTTGCCATTTGACTATGGGCCCTCCTTGGCAGAGAAGGGGCTCAGGAAAATATGTACACTTGATTTCAGTAGAAGGGAACTCTGGTTCCAGACATACTCAAATGTGTACCTTTTGATTTTCTGATGGTATAAATACATACGGGGCACCTGGGAGCTAATTAACCTAAAATCTGGTTATGCTTTTCATCAGCAGATGGGCCTTCAGTTTAACTTCACTGGAGGAAAAAAAAAATATGGTGATATCTCAATTATCAAATCACCTAAGAAGTAAATTGCTTTGAGTATACACCTATCCCTTATTTAATGACTTTTCTTTTCTGAAAAGACCTGTCACTAAGTAAAAAGCTGTTAAATGAAAAAAAAAATCTATTAATTCTAATAAGAAAATTTATGAAGAATTTCATCCCAAACCACAAAAACAAATACAAACATCATTGAAGAATAAAAGGAATTTTCTATCAGAAGGAAATAATCACTTAGCAAACAGGAAAACACCTTCTGTATGGTGTTTTATACACCTCTTGTATAAGAAATTGTATTTCTTATATATGTAGTTAGTATATTTTGGGTAGAAAAGTCATTGTACTAAAAAAAAAAAAAAGAGAAAGAAAAAAGAAAGTGTGATGTAAAAAGTTTCCTAGGGGCTTTTGAGAAAGGTTTTCCTCATTCTTCTTGATGAAGTTTTAGAATATAACTGAGGTTCAGTGGGATGGAGTCCGGAGCCCACGACCAAGAAAGAATTCTTGAGATGTCTTTGGTGCAAAATAAATTATGGGGACAGGATATGCGGGCAGAAAGAGCTGCAGCCCTGGGGTTGTGAGGAGTGGCCCATCATATACTTACAAGTTTGGAGGGGGTCAGGGACAGTGTCAGTCTCTAAGGAATTTTGGAAGCAAAGTTTCCAGGATCTTGAGGGGCTAGCTCTTTTGGGGAAAAAATAATTTATTATCACCTAATAAAACCTTAGTCATAAGACCCTTCAGATGTATATTGGTGGGCCATATGCCTGGGGATGATTGCCAACATGTATCTTGGAGGGTTTAGAGATAAAGGAAGTTTCCAAAGGAATTTTGTATGTTAAAGTAGACTTACAGAATTCTGGTTGGGGGGTGGTTGGGGTGGGGTGGGGCGGTCAGGCTAGGATTGCCTTTTGCCCTTAGCAAAGTATTAAGGTGGACACAGTTGAGTCCCTAGAGGAATGTCACTCTGCTTGTTTCAAGGACTTGGCAGTGGCTCTAGGTAGTAAGGAAATTTAGTAACTTTTCTTCTGCCTTTGTTTCCCACATCATTCTGGGTGGGTTTTTGGAAGTGACCTTTTCTTTCTCTTCTTATGGGCATTACTGATCATGGCCATGAGACCTAGAACCACGGTAGGCATTTCAGATACCAGTGTGAGGATGAAGCTCACCTGGGAGGAAGACAAGACAAAAATTCCTGGAGGGATTAAGAGCCACTGGATTAAGACAATTTTGTATCAGATTACTTAGGGTTGAAGGCGTTCAAATTCATATACGTAAGATTCTAGGCAAGGGCACTGGTAGAGGAATCATACTGGGGGCAAATTTAAGAACAAACAGTCCCAGAGGAACAAAGATCCTAGCAAAAATTGATGCTCATTGCACTGTGTCCTGTACGTCCAGTCTGCATGGGGAGACTAAAGGAGAAAGGGGGCTGCTGGGAGCCAGAGAGAGACTATTTATCTTCCAAATAGCCATGATTGTTGTTTGTGGTTTACCTATTTGGGGGGGAGGGCACATCCTACTCTGGGTCAGAGGTTTAACTGTCACTGCTTAGATTCTTCCTAAAGAAAAGAATCATTGATAAATTACAGTGGGATTATGAAAAAATGTCAGTAATTTGAAAGTCAGAGTAAGTAAAATTGTTCCTGGGGTCTTGGGCTTTTAGATAAGCCAATAATAATGTGGTAGATTCTGACTAGGGTTTTACCATCATTCCATGGATCAGGATTTTGGTAAATGGTGAGCTCAGAAGCACCAAAAGAACTGCTATCTCCAAATATCTCTCCTAACTGAGGCTACCATATTGTGTGAGGTAGACACCAACAGCCAGTTCATAAACAACATGCATCTCTGTTGAAATGCAGAGTTGTTACTAGAGATAAAACACGAAGCCCACTGTTCTCCAACTGAGCAATGAAATCACCTGGGGCCCCACTACAAATTCAAAGAGGCATGGTAAGATATTTTAAAATTGAGGAAAAATACAGTAACATCTGTTGGACATCATGTGAACTACTAGTTAAAGGTAATTAACATTTTTAACATTGGTTGCCATCTTCCTTTCAATGAGGCTGGTGCAGACCAATTTGATTCCACAATTTGAGAAGTTTGTGTAGTGTTCAACAGGTGCTAAGTTTTTAGGACATGAGTGCATGTTTAGGTGCTTGGACCTAAATGCTTAATAAATGATACTGAAGGGTATTTCTTTTGGCCCAAGGATGCTGTGAAACACTTACTGAGACAATTAAGAATGCCACGAACCAAGATAATATGGGACTCTGCATTCAGCTATTACCGCTTATTAATCATTTGACAATGTTTTAACCACTTACATCAAATAAACACTGCATGGGTTTTTACGAAAAAGAGGGAAGCAGAAAAGCTCCTTTGCATGTGGGTATGTGGTTTCAAAGAAGGCTCACTTGGAAAGCCATGAAAACTTTGGGTTCTGGAAGAGAGGAGAGACGCAAAAAAGTAGAATGTAGCTAGTGAACAAAATGGTCATGACCTTTGTGATTTTGTCTAAGACCAGGCTTGTTGCTACTTACTACCCTGGTAGACTTCAGGTCTGGTGTGATCTGGACCTACATTTCCAAAGCTTGGACTGAACTGGAATGTTTTTAAACAGAGTAAAGCAAATGGCCATTTGCTTATTATATTCTACTCTTTCTTTGGCATTGATTTCCTCAAAATTAGATATGGCTTTAACAGAAGGCATTCAAGTTTAATAGACTTTTATGAAGCATTCATTTTTCTTTATAAGACAAAGTCCAAAGCACCAAAATAATACCACAGAAAGAAAATATATAAGTGATATTCTAATATCTATTGACCATGAGGAATCTCCTCTTTTCCATGTAAGTGATATCAGAAAACCATGATCAATAACTATCCAATATGCTTTAAGCTTTGCAACTTGCAAGACCCCCTCTGCGTTACCTGTTATGACATAACTCCACTTTACTCAGACTCACAATACAAACGAATATCACTTTTATGTACCAAATTTTTTAGTGTAAGGATTCCCTGTGTTCAGGGTTAACACTAGAGTAATTTCTACCCATGGCTTTGCGTAAACTCTACTATTTCATCCAGAATTATTGTACAGTTTAACATTAAACAATAGAAGAACACTTCGGATTTCTTACCAACTTACTCAGACATTGACAGAAAGCATTCATAAACTGGGATTTTTTTTTTTCGATAGGTTGAAGAAATTCTCGTGTGTCAAAAACTTTCCTTTAGATTATTCTCTTTTGAGTTGTATCATCATTACTGGTTCATCTGCGCTTTTTCTCTCTGTATCTGTCAAACAACTGAAATGATTTTGTGGAATTTTTTTCTCCATGTTAAATATAGGCTTTTTTTTTTTTTTAAATCATTGCAATTGAGCATGTCATTTATCCTTCTGCCCATTTTTCTTATATTAAAAGGTCTCCTGCTGGAATTTAATTTCAAGTTAAATCTTTACCCCACCCTCAGGCTGTGAGACTGAATTAAATAAATCCCACTAAAAGTAATAAACCACTCTTAGCTGTGGTCTTGTGATATCAGTTGTCAGCCTGTCAGAGCGAATCTGAGTGTTAAATTCACTGCCTCTGCTAGTGAGGAAAGAATCAGAACACCAGAAAGCCCAGGATAGCAGAACTGCTGCAGTCATTCCAGTTTTATCTCAGCAGCAGTACTTAGGCATGCAAGAAAATAACTTTGAAGATGATTTTCTTGATGACACTCTTTTAAAATTCATATTGATGGTAAAATATAAAGGCTCCGCCATGGTTATTATACTTTATTTAGTGTGTTGCCAGCCTGTGAGATCTATCAACACAAAGGTAGATTTCTTGTTGGGAGGGAGGGACAAAACAGGAATATTGTCATGATGGAGACTGATGAATGTTAGATGTGAAGTAAGTTAGTCAGGATTTGTATGTATGATTAAATGTATGATTGAAAGGTAGACAGTTTAAGAGAAGGAAAGAAAAATAATACATGTCATCCACTTACTGTGAAAATTTACAAGGAGGTTAATCCACAGAACATAGACAATCTCTCAGACTTCCAAATTAAAATGCTCTGTAGAGGGGGACATGATACCCTCCCTCAATGAGCTCCCTTCAATACTGTGTCTGTGATGCAGGGACACTGGGAACGATCCCAGGACCAGGCTGGATTTATGGGTGTGACTAATAAAAGGTGACAGCTGGCTTCAAATCTGTTGGCTTGTCATTCAGTGGACCAATTTACAAAATACTTGTTTACCCTTAGAGCACTGAGGATGTTCAAAAAGAAAGGTCTTCTTCTCTCCCTCATATCAGGAGAAGACCTTTCTTTTTGAACAAGGGGGCTGGGGGAGTGGGGTTATGGACATTGGGGAGGGTATGTGCTGTGGTGAGTGCTGTGAAGTGTGTAAACCTGGCGATTCATAGACCTGTACCCCTGGGGATAAAAATATATTATATGTTTATAAAAATAAAATAAAATTAAAAAAGAAAGGGCTTTTTTTTTTTCAACATTAGTTTCTCCATATTAAATTCTGAAGAGTTAAAGTTTTAAAAAGAGCCAAAAATCAATATTGTTAGTGATCTGGTGTTTCTAAAAAACAGGACAACAGCTCCGATCAACTTCCTCTTCTCCATGGGTAAGCACAATATTGCCTTCTGTAGAAATAGAGCTGCACGAATTCCCAGGGGTAGGGGAGATGAACACAGACGATTCTCTGAACAAAATTGCAGTAGAGAATTCTGGCATGTCGAAGATGATAGACATCTCCCGATAATTATTATAGTTGCAACCCTTACCTTTCTACAGACGTAATATCTTTATCCAGTCACGTGCTGGGCATATGGTTTACAATGATGCCTAGTAATTCCTCAAGCCCCTCCTCTCAGCCATTGAAAAACTTCTTACTGCCTGCTTTGGAAGTGGAAATGGCTCTAGGGAAACCACATCCTAGGAAATAGCCTTTTTCCTTATTTTGGAAGTAATACGGACAGTAAATATTGTATTTAATTTCCTACACCTGAAAACATAGTTCAAAGTCATATCTTTTCTTATCCGTAGGAAGAGATTATTTGCAAAATACAAATGTCAGGAAAATATTTTTCAAGTTCTTATAGGAGACAGACAAACAATATATCACACTGATCTCTACTACTGGACTCTTTAGATGGTGGAAAATACTTCCACAACTGCAGTTCGGTTGTTTAGCAGTGTTAATTCAAATAAAGCCAGTTGATTTTGTACTCCAAGGCTGGGTCTTAATTTTAAATCATTAGATTATATGTTTGTTAGATTTTTTTTTGTATTTATAAACCTGTGCTAATTTATTTTCCTTTGAATTTTATTTGCTTATTTAGCAAGTTATCTGAAAAAAGGGAAGACCTAGAACTGGAGAGATCTGTTTTGAAGTCCATGCATTCCACCTACCAGTGGTTTAACCTCAGGCCAACCCTACCATTCTGAGCCTCAGTTTACTCATTTGCACAATGGGATCACACTGTTTTCCTTAAGGGATTATTGTAGGGATGAAGATTAAAACATGAAGTATCTGGTGCAGGGCCTTGCATGTGTCAGACCCTCTCTTCTGACCCTGGTTTACAATAGGTTTTGCTGCCTATGATAATCCAAATTAATCTGTTTAGCTAAAAATCTTATAATAAATGTCCTCCCAAAAATTAAGAGTATAGAGAATTTCTCAGTCAAGTACATGACTGATGATGTGAATAAAAAAAGATTTCTTATTGAAATGTGTACTTGAGATCATGAAACTTGATTTTGGTCTTAACAGATTTTCACAAGACACATCCGTTTCTCAGTTAAAAAGTGAGTACACCACATGCAATTTTTTTCACTTATTTATTCAACAATGATGTACCAGTAGCCCAATCTGGGCTAGGATCTCGGCAAGGCCTAGGGCCCAAATAGTGAGCAAAATTACCACCAAGCTGTTAACAGAACAGTGGGGAAGGCAGATGATAAACCTGAAAAATCACAGCAGTGATAACATATGGCAGCACAAGGGGCTATGTGAACCATCAACAAACATCAGCTATAGCCCACAGGAAAGTTCCATTTCAAACCTTCTGCTCCTACCCCATTCCATACTTGCAATCACTTTCTATTTTTATACCTGGGTCACAATTTATTTAAGATCTCAATATTCACCTAGAGGGAATATATGAAGAAATGAACACTTTCTAATGTTTTTGTGAGCCATTTGCTAATTTAACAATGGTAGATTTTACACCGAGCACCAGATCAAGTAAGGCTATACACGGCAGAGTGGAGTCCAGCTGACAAGATATAAGCTAAACAGGTAGAATGCTAAGCCATAAAAAATGCAAAACACCCCTGTGGCCAGTATCTCACCAAGACATGTACAACTGCTCAGTATTCTGAGATTTTTTTCCCCTGTGAACTTGGAGATTTCCCAAGTACTTATTTTAATTGTAAAGTGAAATCCTATTAGAAAATATCAGGAAACAACATTGGAAGCCCCCACTGAAGGAGTAGACACTTACAATAAGAACCAAAATAAAGACGATAATGATAATAAAAACTGAAAACATCTAATGTTTATTGAGCACTTACTATGTGCTGGTCATTGTTCTAGCAGCTTATATCAACTCATTGGAGAGCAGCAAGCACATTAACAAAAGATTACAGTCGTTGGTCACAAACTTCACCTCTGTGACAGGATAGGTAAATTTTGCCTAATATCACCAAAATTAGAAGAGTAGGCCCTTTGGAAACTAAAGGACAATCGGACTCTCCGGGCAAATATTCTTACAATGAAGGGGAGAAGACAGAGGGTGAGACAGCTAACGATTCCATGCTCATCCACCTAAGCCTCTAGGGCACAATGAATGTCTTTATTTCACAAACTTAAAAACATCCCTTTCCTCATTTATGTTGCTGTTCATTTAATTCAGTATGACCAAAAGGGATATGACTGTCAATTTCTGACTTCCCCAAATCTCTTTGATTTTATTTATTTCATAGAGAAACATAGTTTTGATTTAGCATTTTAAAATCTGTTGCCACTTTTCTGGGATTCAGGCACACAGTACATTTAGAGGCTGATGTATTGTTAATTTATAAACTAGATGAGATGCTTCCTCTTGGATAATGACAGGCATGTGGAGTGTTTCTTTATATATTTCTGTGTCTAGTCTAGTGCCGTGCACATCACTGATGTCTAAGAGACATTCATTGACTGCTTTGACATGTGATTACGATATAAAGATTTTACTCCAGTTAATGCTAAGGAGATGCCATATTCCTATTTCCTTTTCTACAAATACTGATGTCTTCTGAAGACCTTTTTCAAAGGTCTTTGCCTTTAAAAAAATTCTTTTTCTTCATATCAAATTGTGTGTTAGAATTTTTTCTTTAATGTTTTGATGGCTCTGGGTACATATTTCAGTAATTCTAAATCAAATAATCATGGAGTATGAGAGCTGGAAGAAACTGTCTGTAGCATTGTGTCCGGGGATTACAAACTCAAATGCCTCCAAGAGTCAGGCAGGTAACATAAATATGTGACTCTGACCAGGCTTAAGATCACTAGAAGGAAGAAAGCAAGACCTGTAGCAAACTACAGACTACAGACTGCATACCTTGTCAAATTAAAATGCAATTCTGACCACAGAAAACAGATCTGAGGGTTATGTTTGATCCACTAGTTACCGGTGGTAAACACTGAAGTTAATCCTTTAATTTTAACGATTATTGCATTTAATCCTTCCTGTGTCACTTTTTCAGGGTGTTCAAATGCCATCATATGGTTTAGGGTCAGAAGGAGCCTACATAGCCTAACAAACTTAAATTACATGGCTGGCATATCTAGACTTGGTAAATTATTATCTAAGTAAATATGCAGGGGCAGGGGAGAGAGCCTTTAAATTACTTCCACTTGTGCTTTTTAGGTTTTTGAATTAAAGATGTAAAAATACTCTGGTGAATTTCTTTGTGTGTCTTTTACTGGATTTGAAGCCAGATAAATGAAGGCCTATCTTTTATGAGCTGTGTCACCTTGAACAACCTGCTAAATTCACTGAGCTTTCCTTTCCTTAACAGCACATCCAGTTTATTTACCATAAAGTTGGTTTTAGGATTAAATAAGAAAATTTCTGTAAAGGGCCAAGCACAAGGCCTGTTCAGATTTGATGATTGGACAATGTGTTTCCTCCCTTCTCTGCCTTAAGCCTCTTCCTTTCTTTTTCCCTGGATGTGGGCCTATAACTTCTTTTGAGCAGTTGGCAATAAATTGAGCTGCATTCTATGCTCTCACTCCAGCTGAGATCATCAACAGTGTTGTGGTTTTGTTTGTAATACATTGTTAGATAAGTCTTTTATATATAAAATGAATGTAAACATTTTCTTTAAGGAACTTCCTTGGAGATATACACCCTCTGGTTAAGTAACAATTTGTATTCTTCAGAGCATATTATTATTATTATTATTATTATTATTATTATTTTGGTTAATGTATCTTTCCTCTTTGTATGTTTTCTTTCAAGAAAAATAAGAGGTTACAGAAGGTCTCCAAATGTTATGGGGTCCTTAAATGTTCGCTGTAGGAAATCTGGGTCTCTAAAATTAGCGCTGGTAATTGGACAGGGTAAGAAGCTGCTCCGTTATCATTTGAACATGTTATCAGAATGGCTACAACTTAGAGTCTCAACCAGACGTTCTGTTTCAAGACGCCGTAACTTTTTAGAATTAAAAAAAAAATTAATGCATTTGGTTATTGGTTCTGTGCTATGCCACCTCTCACACATACAAAAAGTGAAAATAGGCAACAGGCCTGCTAGAGGCTTAATTAATTTAAAGCAGCACTTTGGGTGGGTAGTGTCAGTTAGAAGATTCCCCTTTTTGATTTACCGAGTATGTTTTCTTTAGACATGGATTAATAGGAATATGTTCTTTTCAGTAAGCAAGAGGAACCCAAATGTGTTTTCCCTACAAAATTCTAGTTCACTGAGAAATCATCAGAGCAGCATTTGTTAAGTATCTGGTGTATTTCTCATTGCTCTGTGACTAGTAGATCATGTATTTTAAAAAGTTAAAAAAGGTAACAACTAAGGACGCATTTGCTTATCCTGCTGAACCTAATGGTATTCAGGCCACTTCTCTACAATTTTTGGGTGCTATGTCTGTAGGCAGTCCATTTTCTTCGTAAGTCCTGGCTACATATTGATCCGTGTGTGTGTGTGTGTGTCTGTGTGTGGGTTTTGATAGCTGTTCAGTTTAAGGGCACAAATAAACTTTAAAATATCTCTTTATCCTTGGTGAACACTAATTGCTCTTAATTTTGTTTTATTTTTCTGGTTATTTGAAACTGTCTTTTTAAAATGTCATCTTGGGTGCCTGGGTGGCTCAGTAGGTAAGCATCTGCCTTTGGCTCAGGTCATTGTCCCAGGATCCTGGGATAGAGTCCCACATCGGGCTCCCTGCTCAGCAGGAAGTCTGCTTTCCCTGTACTCTTGCTTGCTCTCTTTCTCTCTCTCTCTCTCTCAGATAGATAAAATCTTAAAAAAAAAAAGTTTAAAATGTCATCTTGTATCATTCCTAAATCATTCAGTCACTTTACATCACTCCTGTGATTTGTGGTCGTTACTGCGTGTGTCTTTTGAACAGTTTCAGTCAGGGATTTTTTTGTTTGGTTGTGTTAATTGCCTTGCCACTTGTCATAATTGTTGATATTTTTTCGACTGACATGACATCTGCCCCTCTTCTCCTCCACATGCTCTAGGTCCTTGCCATCTCCAAAACCATATCACTACATCATCTCTACATCATCACTACATCATCTCACCCTCAGCCAGTTGGTGCTGGGGGTATGGCAGGGTGGAGAGGTGTGCGGTTATTATTTGCACATGTCATCAGAATGGCTACAAACTTGAGCCCCAACTGGATTCTTCGGAAGAGAAGCCCAACAAAGTGCTCTCTTTCAAGACGCCATAATTCTGCCTCTCATTCTCATCACTGCTCTCATCCGTCCAGCTCACTCCTCCAGTTTTCCATCACCCCAAATTCTGCCACTCCGCCCTCTTTGATTCCACCACTTTCTCACTGCATCTCATTCCCTTGCCTGCCCCACTTTCCTTGTGCATCAGATGATATGCCGTGGACCATCATGCTCTTTCCCCTGCATATACTCATTCTCAACCACATTTCCCCTCTCTTTCTTCATCAGTCATCACCTTCCTAGCAAAAACCCAACACAGGTTCATCCAATTCTGGGGCATCTGTGTGGCTCATAGGTTACGCTTCCGCCTCTTGATTTCAGGTCAGGTCACGATCTCAGGGTCATGAGATCTAGCCCCGAGTTGGGCTCCATGCTGGATGTGGAGTGTGCTTGAGATTCTCCCTCTCCCTCTTTGCTCCCCCTACTCACACACATGTGCTCTCTCTCTGTTTCTAAAATAAATACATAAATAAAATCTTTAAAAAAAAATCCAACTCTGATTGTCCAGATACTCTGCCTGTGTAGCTGGGCATACTAGTTTCACATTAAATTCATTATTTAAACCACAAGTGGGCCTTAGATAGCTCAGAAAGCCAACCCTCCTTCCCCCTAACTCACTTCCCCCTCTCTTAGATGACTACTTCATTTCTTTCCTCTTCTCAAACTGGCTGCCAGTTTCCGCTGTCATCACACTCAGCTGATGGCCTTGCTCCCTGTTTTAATCACAAAAGAACTTCCACAGGACATCACTGCCAGTTCACAGTTTTCAAAGGAGTTAAAACTCTATTCTCAGAACATTCCAAAATCATTAAATCCAGTCAAAGAAAGCATTTACATCTTTGTTTGATGTTTTCAAGGTTCAAAAGTAATACGCACTTGTCATTACCAAGAAATTGATTGCCTGAGACTTTACTGGCTTTAGCACTGAAAATTCTACATCCCCAGAAACCTCTTGTTCTTATTAGGAAAACTGGAATAGTTTGTCATCTTACCAGAGGATAAAACACCATATAGGGAGACACAGCAAAAATGAAAAATGAGTAATTTTACCTGACTGCCTTCCCCTTTTTCCATAGCACTATACTTATACCAATATACATAAGTGTACATGCAACAAATACAGGTATGTTGTCTTTTGCTTTTACTGAAATTGCATACATTTCTCTGCAACTGTCTCCTTTTTTACTGATTATAAAAAAAAGGAAATAAATTTCCCTTTAAAGAGTATTAAAAAAAACAAAACTGAATGTTGTATTTCAACATAACTGGATCCAACCAGCTGAAGCTGATGAATAATCATGAACTTGAAGTGATTCCAGGACACTAGAATCTTAGTGGACTAACCACTCTTTCCAGACCAAGGAACAATGGGAAGTGTTTCAGAAAATATGTATGGTTTCAGGGACTCACTTAGTATTATCTAGAGTTTAGCTTTTAATCCTAATTGGTATAACCACATTAACTCCACCTTTGTAACACTTAGAAAGTCCTGACTTTCTCTTTCAGAGAACCACTCAGTAAATTTTAATAAAATTTTAATAAAATTTTAATAAAATTTACTCAGTAAAACTTCCCTATGGAGTGGTCCATTGACTAACCAGGTGAGTTTGCCTTCTTTCTTTCTTTCTTTTTTTTTTTTTTTTTAAAGTTTTGGTAGTTTTTGTTTCAAAACTTAATATTTAACAGTATATAGTGGCTATATATAAATACACACATACAAGCATGTATATTATTTTATACACAGATGTCATACTTAATTTTGTTATTATTGTTTTAGTGAAGTCTCTTTTTTCCTTATTTCTTGCCTCTCCCCAATAGGTTGTGACTAAATTTCCTGTGCTAACCTGTGACATAATATTCTCTTATTTTCACCATGCTTATAATATACATACAAAATTGTGTAGGATAAATAGTGACTTTTGGTCTCATTTGCTTAACAAAAAAATGGTATCATATTAAATTTAGGGTAGGAAGCCTCCACAAATGGCTAAAAACGAACCCTCTTCCTGGTAGTCACACCCTTGGCTAATCTCTTCCCCTTGAATGTAGGCTGGAACAGACACTTTGCTTCTCATGAATACAGCAAAAGTGATGGCAGATCAATTCCAAGATTAGGTCATCAAAGGCTGACTTCTAATGGAACTTCCCTTCGCTTGTTCATTTGGAAGAAGCCATGTGCCATGTTTTAAGCTGCCTTTTGAAGAGGTTCAAGTGGCAAGGGATTGAGGGTGACCTTGGGTAACGGGGGAATTGAGGTTCTCAGTCCAATAGCCTGCAAGGAACTGAATTTTGCCAATAACTACTGAGTGGGCTTAGAAGCAGATTCTGCCCCTGCTGAACTTACAGATAACTGCAAGCCTAACTAACTTACATGTTGACTGCAGCCTGGGGAAAGACATGCCTGGGTCTCTGGATGAAGAGAAAAGTCTAAGATAATACTTGCTGTGCTTTAAATCACTGTTTTGAGGTAATTTGCTATGTAGCAATGGATTATTTATTTATTTTTAAAGATTCTTTAAAAGATATTTTTATTTATTTATTTATTTGACAGATCACAAGTAGGCAGAAAGGCAGGCAGAGAGAGAGGGAGAAAAAAGGCTCCCCGCCGAGCAGAGAGCCCAATGCGGGGCTCAATCCCAGGACCCTGGAATCATGACCTGAGCCGAAGGCAGAGGCTTAACCCACTGAGCCACCCAGGTGCCCCTATTTTTAAAGATTTTATTTATTTATTTCAGAGAGAGAGAGAGAGAGAGTGGGGGGCACAGAGGGAGAGAGAAAAGCAGACTCCCAGCTCAGCAGAGAGCCCAACCCAGGGCTCGATCCCAGGACTCTCAGCTCATGATTCATCTAAAAGCAGATGCTTAACTGACTGAGCCAGCCAGGTGCCCCACAATAGATTATTTAACATATTTCTTTAAACATTACTTTTCTCATTTAACCAAATGCAATGAAATCTGTTCAGATTAATTGATGTAAGTTTGATTAATTCTTTGTAATGGCAGCAAAGTATTACCTGGTGGGGATCTGCCAAATTTATTCAAATACTTCTTTATGAATAGTCATTAATTTGCCACTATATTTCTGACAGTATAAAAGTTTTAAATTTGATGAATGTTTTGAAAATTTTTTATCTTAATTTTGACATTTCAGATATTCATTTAGAAATTGGGAAAACACACATGCAATAAAAAAAATACTAAGGGAGTCACTTTTTTATACTGTATAAGGAAATCTAAATCAGATTTTGATAAAATAATTTTGCAATAAAATGCCATTGTCAGAATTATATTTTGTTTTTTGTTTGGAGAAAGCATTTTGACAGAGAAAGAAACACTTTAAGTCTATTAGCTATATGGATTCTCTTCAAATTCCCTTCAGGAGTATAAACTTTATAAAATTATTATTATTTTAAATTTAAATTTGAGTTAGTTAACATATAGTGTAGTATTGGTTTCAGGAATAAAATTTAGTGATTCATCACTTCATATAACTTTAGTAAAATTATTTAATCTTAGGATGGAATAAATGTTAAAAATTACCTAGTGTAATCACATTTCATATCTTAACTCCCATTAAATCCTTGCCATTGAAAGACATTTTAAACAGTAATTTCTACCTGTATAAATAATATGTATATGTATTTTTGTGTAAAAAAATATGTTATGGAGAATACTGAAGTTTCTCTCCTGCTACCCTGAAGGAACCAGGGATTTGTATACTGATATGTGGTATTGTGTACTCTTTTGCATACTTTTGAAGACCTTTAATTTATATAATGTGTACTGTTATTTGCTGAAACTATAAATTATATCATATTGTATATCTTTCTGCAAAACGCTTTATTTTTTTTTAAGATTTTATTTATTTATTTGACAGAGAGAGAAAGAGATCACAGGTAGGCAGAGAGGCAGTCAGAGAGAGAGGGGGAAGCAGGCTCCCTGCTAAGCAGAGAGCCCTATGTGGAACTCCATCCTAGGATCCCAGGATCATGACCTGAGCTGAAGGCAGAGGCTTAACCCATTGAGCCACCCAGGCATCCTGCAAAACCCTTTATTAAGTGGCATTTGAAAATGTAATTTTAATACTGCCTTTTCCAGTGCTTTATGACTGATAATTAAACTTAAATAATGAAGAAAGGTGTTTCTTTCCTTCTTTGTTATTTTCATATTTATACTAAGTTATTTATTTTTGTTCCTTTATTATGTGGAATCAATATCGTTTTTACTTTCCAACAATGCACTGGCTTCCATTTGAACAAAATGATGTTAGTAGCTAAGCTGGCAAACAAAATTCTTTCCATTTAAAATATCTCTAAGTACATTTCACCCAAGAAAACATTTTGAAACCATGTGAAGCTGAAATCTTGCCTGCAAACAATTCTGACAATCACTTTTCTAGTTTAAGGGCCAGATATGTTTTTAACACTCAATGTCCTAATGCCTTTAAAACAAAATTTTTCAGGCTCAAAAGCAGAAGCACATTTTAAAAATGCCTGTTAGTAAACATTTCAGCCAAAATACACATTTGGGCTGCTAAATTCCCTTGGTGAACCAACTGTTTTGCTTCACAAATGGTTTTTAGGTTTGTCTTGATTCAACTCTATTCCTTCTTAAACATTACTGTGAGGATTTCATGAATTAAAAGCCCTTCCTTCTTAGAATATCTGCACAATTTAGATTCAGTTGGGCAGATATGTGCAGAGCACCTTCTTTGTGCTGACTACCATGACAGGTACTAATTCAATGGTAAGCACACTACATGATCCTTGCCTTTAAGGAACATGTTCTCTAATGGGAGAGGAAAACAAAATCATGCAATTAATTCAGTATAACATGACAAGTGAGATTCATTAACTAGTTAATAAATCAATTGATGAATTCTTATTTCTAGAAACCTTTTAATGGATTAGGCATTATCCTAAATATACTATATGTCTGGCCTGTCACAATTCTGAAGGGACATGCAAAAGGGCTCAAAAAGTAGGTGCTCAATCTCTGTAGACAGAGATGAGGATAAGCTTTCTGAGAGATGACACATGAACCAGGACTTGAAGAAAACAAAACAAACATTGTACATGTAAAGGAAACCATTATCAGCAAGTATGTGAGGTCAAGAAAAGAAGTGTGTTGCACATTTTAGCAGTGGGCATGGCAGAGATGGAAGATCAGCTGGGAGAAGCAGCAAAGACCAGGTCATGAAGGCACCTGCAGCTTATTCTAGGACACTAAAAAGTCAAGAGCTCACATTACATCTTATTATATATATACACCAATATTTATGCTGAAGCTCAGCATCATACAAACTCACTAATAATAAATTTAGGCTTTCTACTGTGGTATTAACTCTAACTAAAGAAAATCTGATAAATTTTCAATGGACTGGAAAAAGGATGTTTAGCAAATTGTACCTAGTAATATATTGGTGTTTAGGTATAATATGACTCACTGTGACAAAAAGTTCAGACTGAAGTGTATTAAGACCACACTCAACAGTCTGGTTTCCCCTATAACATGATATTGTGGCAAGGACCTTACATTCCATTTTAATAATGTAAGAGTTTTCCATGATGCTTTTGGTTTAGTTTGACAGACCAGGAATTTGTCTAACAGTGAGTGGTATGTATGATAAGTTTATGATTCTAAAATGGTTAAAGTAGGGCACCTGGGTGGCTCAGTGCGTTAAAGCCTCTGCCTTCAGCTCAGGTCATGATCCCAGGGTCCTGGGATCGAGCCCCACATCCGGCTCTGTGCTCTGCCAGGAGCCTGCTTCCTTCTCTCTCTGCCTACTTGTGATCTCTGTCTGTCCAATAAAAATAAATAAATAATATTTAAAAAAATAAAATGGTTAAAGTGATATTTTCAAAAATTTCTACAGAGCTATCAAAATTTAAAAACATTATAAGGTGAGTTTTGGGGTTATCAATGTGATAGGAACACTCTATATTTTCATCAGATTTTCACTGTTAAAAAACTCACAGGAGTAATTTGGAAAAATCATGTAGCCTCCTGGGTCTTAGTTTCTCTAAAACTGAGGGGATTAGATAAAAATCTTTTAGTCTGTTCCAGTTATAAAATTGTGCAAGTCAAAGTCACCTACTTTGCGGCAAACTCGATCCACTTCCGAATGGCAGAAATATGTAGTAGCTGAATTACTGGCAGAGTTGTCCATTATCAGATTATATTAGTTTATTAGTTTGATATTTACTAAGTACCTACAATATTGAAGTGCTATTATAGTTAATGAGAATATGGTGGCTGTGGTCATGTGTGCTAGAAAACAAATCTTTCTGCCTTTCTGACCTCATGGGTGCTGCGATGCACTGTGCTTCTTGGTCCATCTGTAGTTGGATAGGGCCACATGAGTACTTCTAGCTAAAGAGGTATCAGTGCAACTGACATAAGTCATTTCTGGGCCCTAGCAACTGGCAGTTAGGGATCCTCAAATGCTCTTTTTCCTCTACATGAAGATTGCCAATGGTCCAGATACCAACTGTTCTACCAGCCTGAGTTCTAGAGTGAACCCTCAGTTGAGTTACTATGGGCATACAGAATGAGTGAGAAGTAAACTTTGTTTTAAGCCAGCGAGATTTTGGGCCTGTGTATTATTGAAGGCAAACCTAGCCTAGACTGACTGACAGAGTGGGGAACAAGACTGATAAGGCCCCTGTTATCATGGTACTTATAATCTAGTGGGTGGTGATAAATAATTTGAAACAAATAAACAAAGTGATTTCAGATAGAGAATGGCTAGGTTGATGGGAGGGAGACTCTGATTTAGGATGGGTGATTACTGAAGGCCTCATGATAGCTATTTGAAATGTAGCAAATTGACAACAAGGAACAGCATGTGAAGATCTTTGGAAAGAACATTCCAGAACTACAAACAGCAAGTATGAAGGCCCTCAGATGGAACAAAGCTAGTATGTTCGAGAAATAGGAAAAGATCAATCTGACTGGAGCCCAAAGATTCTTTGTGAATTATAGCAGATAAGGTTACAAAGATGGACAATGGACTCTCAAGCCTGGTGGCACATTAGATTCACTTGGAATACTTCAACAAAATATCAATACCAGGCCGTAGCTCCAGAGATTCTGGAGTGGTAACAGGCATGAGTATTTAAATTAAAAGAAAACAAAATGAAAAAAAAAAAAAAATTCCCTAGCTGATTCTAATGTGACCTAGGTAGAGACTCTTGGATGTAGAGTCTTGTAAGTTATAGGTAAGAAGGCTAGAATTGTATGCAAGTTTTAGAAAATGTTTAGCAGAGAGAGGCGACATGATCTAACTTTTGTTTTATAAAATCAGTCTGACTGAAATGTGGAAGATATATTATAGGATGAACCAGAAAGACTGTTGAAGAGGCTGTACCAGATTTCTGATGAAAAAGGGTGGTAGCTTGGACCAGGTGTTAGCAGGGGACCAGTCTCGTGCTTAGAGTTTCTTGGTTTCCACCTGAGTCCTTTATAGTTCAGCTCCACGGTAGAGAGATCTTGTAAACGTATAGATTAGGTCCTTTGATTTATCTTATTTTGAGAAATCATCTAATGGCTTCTCTTTGTACTAGAATAGATTATAAACTTCTCACAAAGACCCTGAAGGCTCCTGCCTATCACACTGCCCTTGTCCCAGAGCTCCCCATCTTGACCTTTGTACTCCAGCTGCTGTTATTTCTGCGTGTGTTCTCTAAACATGCTAAGTTTATTTCCAGTTAGGGTACATGTGTTCTTTCTCCCTGGAATGCTCTTTCTCCATATTTTTGCCTGGCTAGTGGCTTTTCACTCTTCAGGTCTCAGTTCAAAAAGGTAGCCTCTCAGAGTCATTTCCCAAACTGTCTTCTTTTTCCCCCACTACTCTCTATCATACATTAGAAAGAAATGGTCTTCATAACACTCATTATTAGTTTTCTTGCTTAATTATTAGCTTATTTATTATTTCTTTCCTTCCCCTATATTGTAACTTCATCAAAGGAAACCAGTCTTATTTGCTATAGAATTCTTATCATCTAGAATGGTATAAATGCATAATATACATTAGTTGATAACTGACTAAATAAATCATCTGCTTTACTTTTCAAGTAGGTGATTTCCTGCCAAATTCATCCAAGGACATTTTTTTTTCTTTGCACTGTGCAGTTTGTCCTAAATCCTTTTAAAAAATTGATTGCCATGCACACAGTGAAACTGACTTGAATGAAATATTTGGCTCATTAGTCTGCCACCAGAGAAAATATCAGCTGGCTACTAGCTGATGGTAAAAAGCTGAAATCTCCAAGTTCACTTACATTTTTGGTATTAGAATGAGAAGGTGAATTGCAAAATATCATGACTTTTATGGTCTGGATTTTCATTCTTTATATCTGGACCTGCCAGTCCTAGTAAATCTAGTTACTTTTTTTTTTCTTTTTTTCATACATCCTGTTTGCATTACGTCCCTCCCTCACTGTCCTGAAATTTCCACTGGGGAAGGGCAGACTGGAAGTAGACAAGAAGTATCATCTCCTTCCTTGTCTATGCTTACTTAGAATTACATATACTAAAGTTTGGGATTTTAGCTCTGGGCTGGGTTTGCTTATGCAGTCCTCTTTGGCTGCAATCAAATTGTACAATTTTTCCACTGACAAGATTAATCTCTCAAGAAGCAAGTTATGGTGCTCTGATGTTTATCATTTGTGCCAATAACAAATGTCTTTCAGTTATCGGCTGTGATGGTTATTTTTTAGTGTCAACTTTACTGGGCTGAGAAATGCCCAGATAGCTGGTAAAATATTATTTTGGGTATATCTGTGAGGGTATCTCCAGAAGAGATCAGCATTTGAATTAGCAGACTGAGTAAAGATCAACCTCACCAAGGCTGGTGGGCATCATCCAATCTCTTGACACTCTGAACAGAGCAAAAAGGGCGAGGCAGGTGAATAGTCCCTCTGCTTGAGCTAAGATGTTCATCTTCTCCATCTTCAGATATTGGTGCTCCTGGTTCCTGGGCTTTTTGCCTCAGATCAGGATTTACACCATTAGAACCCTGATTCTCAGACCATTGGAGTTGGACTGATTTCTACTACTGGTTTATCTGGTTCTCTAGCTTGCAGACGATAATCCAATGATGGGTGCACAGCTGGAAATATTCCTATGAAACATAACCTTCTTATAGTTTAGTTTCCATTTTCATTGTTCTTTAGGTACACTCGATTGTACATATTTGAATTATAGCCATTGAGTCAACTATCCAAGACTCTCATCTTTTCTCTGTTAATACTAAAATGGGTGTTCCTTGAAGGATAATGCCATGTCTACATCATTACGCCTTCTTGGTGCTGAGGTAGCAAATAAATTCCATCTTTTGTGTCAACTACTAGACTGCTAATCTAGTCTAGCTAGATTAGACTAATAGATATAGACTAATAGAATCAACTAATAGACTGCTAGCAACTACCTAGAGAGGCAATCTGAGGCTATGTCTGACATCACTGTGAAAGATTTTTATGTCAGATTAACAATGCCTACCATGGTCTTGCATGGAAAAGATAACTTTGAGGCTATGCATTTGCTACCTCTGTCTTTGTGGTTAAGTAGGTACCTATGATAGACAGGCATATGATAAATGTTTGCTAGTTAGATAAATAAACTTTAGTTTTATTTGGACAGTCCTATGTAGAAAGAAAGTTCTTTTCATCCTAACCTTCAGAATTTCCTTTCTGACACATTAAACCCAAGCAGTCTAGAAACTCTTCCTTGGATTGGCCTGTTAACATCAATGCATTTTTTTGACCTCACCCAAATTGAACTTCTGAAGTTGTCGATCTCTACCATTTACTTCCCACTTAAATTATGTATTTGTCTTTAAACTTTGTTTGTATATCCCTATCTATTTGGGGTAGTGATATCTGTGATCTAGCCACTTTAATTTTGTCACGTTTATGGCTTTGATTGATTATGGGCAAGAATGATGAAGTAGGCTAAGCATGCTTCCTGGTGTTCAAAGCTTAACTCTAAGATCTATTCTCTACTGCAAGGCCCTTCCCATATTATCAAAACCTGCTTTCGGGAAAGGGTCTGCTATTATACAATAAAATACTTTTAAGATAGCATATTAACCTTTAGAGGAGCATTTAAAAATGCCTTTTCTAATTCTAGAGTAAAAGTCTTATCTTCCATTTCAAGCCATGTTGATCAAGTAGTAAAATAATTTTTGAGCATTTGACATTTCTTTCCAGAAGCTTGTGTTCACTCCTCCTTCATATATATCCTTTACAATTTTCCATCTTACACTATATAATCTTTCATGATTATTATAATATTTACACTATTCAAACAGGACCTAAGAAAGCACTTATAAAACAGCAAACAAACAAACATCAAGAAAATCAAGAACATCAAGAACATCAAGAAAACAACAAAAATCTTGATATAAATGCCTAATGGCAATTTAAAAAATGCTATTCTGTCTGCCAACTAATTACACCTACATCCTTAGTCAAAATACGAAGACGGTTGTATTACTTTTGTAATCTAATGCTTGACCAAAATTCAAATAATAAAATCTACTTCATAATTGTATTAGGAGGATACAGAGACATACACAGGTTAGCACAAGGACACTGTAATGGATACTCAATAGATGATAGGTATTATCAGTGTTAACTCTAGCCTGTATCTCAAACATGTTTTCCCTTCACTACTGTGCCTATGAAAATGTCACTTACTACTATATTAAACTTAAATATTTGTAGCAGTAAGGGGAGAATGAACATGACTTTGAAATTCTTCAACAAATCCCCACGTTGTTTTTTCCAACCAAGTGTTTTATAAGGACTGAGGACAAGTAGCAAAAATGATTGGTTTGAATTTCATATGGTTTTTCTGACTGCACTACTTTTTGTGTGTGTGTGTTTGTGTGCATGCATGTAAAAGTGGTATACTTTTCAAGCAGAAAAAATGCTTTTAAAAATATGGTTAAAAGAAAAACAAAGTTTTGAGCATTACTAAACTAAAACAGTCCTTTGAGTAAATGGAAAGTGGTTCTATAAAAACTCATAAGCATATACCATTAACCTGTTTTATTTCCCTACTTAGTCTGTAGGTATGAAGGAAGCTGTCTGAAGGAAGCAAAACATATTCATAACTCCATTGTGGTTTTTATAGCAAAAAACACACACAGTGAAATTTAGTAAGTATCTATTGAAGAAATACAGCAAATAGTCCACCAAATTTTTGTTGATTTTTATAAATTTGTCCCTGGGTATGGTTCCTTAGCTATGGACTGCATTTCCCATCCTCCTTTGCCATCTGACTATTTCCCACAATAGAAGGTGAGTGGAAATGATTATGTCACTTTAGGTCCAAGTGGTAAGAAGGGTATGTGTTTGCTCCATGTTCTCTCTCTTTCTGAGGACTGTGGATTCAGACTCTGAGGCCTTGAGGTATGTGGAGACAAGACAAAAGTTGCTAGAGCCTCAGTCACCCCAGGATCACTCATGGAACTATCATGAAGAAATAAACTCTTACAGAGTTAAGATATTGAACATTTGGGGTTTATTACAGTGTTATTACAGTTTGTTTACAGTGGCTAACAATCACCAGATGAATTACAACGCTCATTTTTCATTCAGATACCCTGGAATCCGCCTAGGCCTTGGCAGATTTGCATTACTTTCAACATCAAGCACAATTCATGACTCCATTGCTAACTTTGATTCTTACCCTTGTTTTAAATTTCAACTTTTGACATCTTAAATATCTAAACTTTGACACCTTAAGTATCAAAGGTTTGGACATGCCATGTATCAACATATCTAGCAGAATATTGTTTTATTGGCATTTTTAAGATGTTCTACCTTTTGGAATATCAAGGATGAAGCAAGACCACAATGGTGTATGCTATTCTTGTGAAGTCTTTCTTCATACTGTTGCTTGGACTGATTATATATTTGATATTTTGGTACATAAGTACTCTGTGGCCTATCAGGACAGTTAGCAGCCTGTTGTTTGAGTTAGGAAAGTTACCATCTTTTGTTTTCCAGATAGTCTCTGTATTAGGAAAGCCAGGATATTTATAAAACATCCCTGAATGAAAACAAAACAAAACAAAACAAATAAAAAAAAAATCCAAAACAGAAGTTTTTGTTTGGATGGTGAAAAGGACTAAAAATCAAAGAGTAAATTACTTCAAATTGGTATCTTTCAACTATAATTTCACTAAGTTGTTGTTTGGAGCATTTTATGTCATATTTTCAAACATACTTTTTTCTTTATAATGGTAAAATAACGGTTATTTGGTCTTTTTCAAATCTGAGTCGTTTTGTGCACCAACACAATTGTCCATCAGTGGACATGTTATGAGAAAGGCCCAGAATGATAAGTTTACTTTATTTCAAACACTCGGTACCAAAAACCATCTTCCAAATCTGCTCTGATAACTTCCAAGATAAATGGAAAGTCTAAATTAAAAATATCAAATTATGCTATGTATGGAATTGGAATGTTTTAAATATTTTCATTTTCTTATGAGGGAGGTCTAAACAATTTGGTACCCACCAAATATTGATCATAAACAGAAACTACAACTAGAATATAATGTTAATTCTGGGAGTGATAGTATGGTAACTATCACTAACTGACATCATAAATGATAATGTGCAATGAGACAGGAGAAGGTACAAACTTAGGTTTGAATTTTGGTTCTGCCACTAAATAATGTCACGATCTTGAGAACTTTAGCTAAATTTTCTGATTCAATTTTCTGACCTATAAAATGATGGATTAGAAATAATGCATATAAATAGTGTCTACCACATATTAGGTGCTCAATTATGACTGCAATTAGCTTTTTTAGCTCTGAATTACATATGTAAGTCTTGTCATGTGAGACATGCTTGAATTCCATAAATTAGATATTTTTTTCTCATGTTTTAGAATCAGATATTGTGCCAATGTTAGGGATAATTTTATATCAGCCAGCTCTTGCCACAATAACGCTATGTAACAAATCACCTCAAAATGCAGTGACTGACAATGGGAATTTGTTGTCATGCTCTAAGGTCTGCAGGTCAGCTGGGAGATGTGATTTAGGATAGGTTCATCTGTGAAGATCCGATTTAGGTGGCAAGGTCAGTTGAGTTCAGCTCCAGGCTGCGCATTAAATCCAAGTTAGCTCAATGTGTCTTTCATCTAGGGTCCAATGAGAAGGAGTAGCATCTACCTGGGGTGAGCTCTTCTTGTGTTGGATCACCAGGCACAAGAAGCCAGACAAACCATTCAGGGTCATCTGCTAATATTCATTATAAAGCAAGTGACAAGGTTAAGTCTCAACTAGTAAAGTGGGAAAGTACAGTCACCATAGGTCGGAAGGCAAACAGATTATTTTTGGAACACGCAAAGTATCACCATATTTCAGAGTATAAGGTGCAAAGGAAAGAATAAAAAATGATTTAGGTCTTTAGAACAGAAGAATCAAACAGAGGGTGTTGCTAGTCTTTAGTTTTTGTTCAAAAGACATGGAATAAGATGAAGAAGAAAAGGAAAATAAGAAAGAAAAATGGGCAGGCAGTTCTGAAGACTGAAATGCAATAATATAAAGAAGAGACTTATTTTCAATAGATATGATTTTAAAGCATCAGTTAATTTAAAAAAATAGCATGTGTATTTAGCTTCAACACAGACTGAGATAGGCAGAGTATAGTTATTAACATGGACTTATGTGTATTCAAAATTCAGACTTATTCAGGCACAAGCTAGTTACTCTTACATCAACTCTGAAAAAGATATATTATTCATGCAATAAAACATATGGTGAATTTAAGTCAGGAAAATGATTATTTTACATGAAATAAACTGTTTCCACATAATGCTAAAACCATTTGGCAATGTCTTTTTATATGAAAAAATATGTTTATATCTAATGACTCTATTAATTAAAACAGATCTATCAAAATACTCATTCTTTAATAAATTATTAGCTTTAGTTTATTACTGTGTATGCTGGAGAATATTTTTTTTTTAAAGATTTTTATTTATTTATTTGACAGACAGAGATCACAAGTAGGCAGAGAGGCAGGCAGAGAGAGAGGAAGGAAAGGAGGCTCCCTGTTGAACAGAGAGCCCGATGTGGGGATCGATCCCAGGACCCTGGGATCATGACCTGAGCTGAAGGCAGAGGCTTTACCCACTGAGCCACCCAGGTGTCCCTGGAGAATATATTTTTAAAAACATTACTTTAAAAATGTTTACTTGGACTTTTCATGAGCTCAGATTGATTCTCCTGAGTAGACTCGATGAATATAGTTTTATAATAAAAGATTACAATTAATTTTCATTTATGTGTTCAATCAACAAATTGTCTAGATGCTAGAGATATAAAGATGAGTTAAAAATAAGAATCCCTGGGCACCTGGGTGGCTCAGTTGGTTAAGCAACTGCCTTCGGCTCAGGTCATGATCCTGGAGTCCCAGGATCAAGTCCCACATCAGACCCTCTGCTCATCAGGGAGCCGGCTTCTCCCTCTGCCCCTTGCCCCTTTCATGCTCTATCTCTCAAATAAACAAAATCTTAAAAAAAAAAAAAGAATCCTTGCCCTGAAGAAGTTCAGAGAAAACATATAATATATAATTTTATATAATATGTTAGGAGCTGTAATTGGAAAATATACAGAATATACAGAATCATTTGTAGTACCTGGAAAGTAAATAATCATCTCTGTGGTGGTGTTTGGGTTGACTTGGAAGGATAAGCAGAAGTTGGTTAGGTGAGGCTTGGTAAGCGGCATTCAGTCAGAAGGAACAAGGAATGTGGCAGGGTATAGAAATATGACAGACGAGGGGCACCTGGGTAGCTCAGTCAGTTAAGTGTCTGGCTCTTGATTTTGGCTCAGGTTATGATCTCAGGGTCCTGAGATGAAGTACTGTGTTGGGCTCTGCACTGAGTGTGGAGCCTGCTTGAGATTCTCTCTCTCTCTCCTTCTGCTCTGCTTCTCCCCCCACCCTCCCTCACTCTTGAGAAAAAGAAAAGAAAAATAAAAAAAGAGAAAAAAAAAACCATGACAGACGATAGCAGTTGTTGGAAATGAGTCATCTGATGTGGCTGTAGTATTCCTTTCGTAGGGAAGTGGTAGAAGACATGGTTGGAAACATAGTATGGAGTCAGAATTAACAGACAAATTAGTCAGGTTGTCTGCTCTTCTTACAGACCTTACACTCTTAGCTGCCTCAAGATAACCAATCATTTCTAGGCTCACAGAATTTTTGAAAACTGTTTCTGTTGGGGCTTGAATTGAGAATACATGAACACAAAGAATCTTGGGACAGTAATTTACTTTCATAAGCATGGAAAATCAGCAGAGAAAGTCCTTAGAGAGAGAATGATAGAGTAAGAAGCATGGACAAGAACTGATGTGGGCTCTGGAAAAAAGAAGGGAAGAAAAGAAGAGAAAAGCATGCAGCTCCTTTGGATCATAAAGCTTTCCAGGTCCTCATTCTGGAAGCCTGTGAGGCTAACGGTACTCTTGGCCTTGAACTCTTGGAGAGTCCTCTTTGGTTTAAGTTGCTTACTTTTAGTTATATTCAGCCAAACTCTCTTCCTAAGCTGATTCCAAACTTTGGCCTTTGTAGGTGAGTATTAGGAATATACTTAGATGTTATAATTGCATTAATTATACAATAACAACAATGATGATACGTCACAGTCACTATGTGTTACTGGTAACAAGGTACATGTGAGCGTACTTAACAAGTATTAACTCATTGAATCTTCCAAAGAATCTGATGTCAGGTATTATTATTAAACCCAACTTATAGATGAGTAAACTAAATTGAAACATGAAGTAAACCATTTTTACCTAAGGTTGATATGCCAATCAACAGTAAAGCCTATTGGAAAAACTAATGCATTGATTTGGAGACTGATGAGATTCAGAAAAGCCAGTTAGGAAGTTGCTATAATATGGGCAACACCCAGGCTGGCATGTACCGAATGGACTAGGGTAGTGGCAGTGGGCAAGGTGAGAAGGTGATTCAGGAGATATTTAGAAAATAGAATCAACAGAACTAAGATGTGAAGAAGGGGAGAGTAGCCAAGGATTTCTCCCAGATTTCTGGGTAGAAGAAAGGTAGGTGGTGGTGCTAATCATGCTCTGAAAGAGTGGAGCCCTTGATGGAGGCTGGAAAGGGTCCAAATGCAACACTGCTTTTGTCACTGTAATCTCTCCAGGTCACTCCATCCACTTATCTCTCCCCCTCCTCAGTACCTGCAGTCTTCCCTCTCTCAACTTTACACCCTCGAATTTGGGAAGCTTACAGATTTTTAGATCTAGATCTCTCCGTCCATCTCCATCATCATCATCATCATCTTCTCCAAAATCTATCTTCTTCGCTTTTCCCCAGACACCTAAACATTTGAAACTAAAAAAAAAAAAAAAAAAAAAAGTGTTGTTGTATTCCATCTCATCCACCCTTTTCTTTTATTCTGCTTTGTCACCCCTTGTTGAGGCAGTGAATGGAGAATGCTGTCCTAACCAAAAGGTGGAATGGCCAACAGGAAGGAGAGACTAGAATAACAAGTAACATAAGGGGTATTTTAAAATATAATTTTGCCGTAATAGTTGCTTTTGGGGGAGGGATGGGAGGGGGAGAGCTTATTGATGCTAGCTAGTATAAGGAGCAAATAAAGGGTAGGAAAGCAAATTATAAGATAAATATATACTGGATATAATATTTATAAATATATAAATATATCTTAAATATATTTATTCTTTTAAGTAGTTTCCATAGGAGATGAATGGATGCTAGGTCGCAGTTAGAGTGAGAAACTCGGTGAGGCAAAACTTTGAATGAAATTGATGAAGATTTGGACATTGACTGCCCCTACATGGATTTCTTCCTAAACCTCATGTCCTTTCCCTTTATCAGCTCTACTCTTTCTTGACTCAGAATCTGAACTCATATTCAGCTTTCACATTCACTATCCTTTATCTTTAGCTAACATTGCCTCACTTATTAACCCAATGACTACATTTTAGGCTATGTTTAACATTTGCTTTCTATTCTTTTGTAACTTATCTCATTCGGGTTTTTGGCTTCCACCTTGCTGTACCCTACTCTGCAGGTGAAATATACAAGGTTTTCTGTAACGTTATCTATTCTCTTCAAGAGTGTTCATATCCCTTGTTCTATATTTACGGTGTATTGTGATTATTTGGAATGGCTATAAGTGAGGGCATTTTGGTTAAGTTAAGGTTCTTATTATCAGAGAATTCTTAAATGGTTCCCCCAGTCTGTTTCTCTATAACCAAAAGATGATTCTTCTTCCTTTATATCTGACATTCAACTACACTGACAAACTATCCTGGCTTGCCCAGGACTTTACGGATTTAAGCACTGAAACTCCCACATTCCTGCAAACTCCTCAGTCTCAGGCAAACTGGGACACTTGGTGATCCTACATCCATCCATGACCTTATGTAACCCTCATCTCTCCCTTTCATGAACCCAAAACCTAGTTAAGGTATTTAATTATTCCCTTCACTCTGGATTATTTCAATGGCCTTCTAACTGGTCTCCAGTTCTGATTTATTAAAACCCAACTGCCTTTGAACACCAGATTAATTTTCCTACAGGGCTGTTCTGGTAATGTCATTTTTTTGTTTAAATACTTTCAATGTCTCCCTTTTGCCCATCAAATGGAGGCTTAAATGTCATAGGCTTGTATTTGATGTCTTCCATAATCTTTCACCAGCCAAACTTTCTCATTTCCCTTTTGATGACTCACATGTCACTTCAGTATCTTTTAGAGCTTTGCAGTCATTATTATAAACAACTATACTGTATTGTTAAATTTAGAATACTGAAGTGACTCAGTACAAATCTCTAGTTGATAAAATCTGGATAAAGCAACTTTTTTGTGTATTTATTTACCTTCTCTCTTTCCTAAATGCTTATGTTCAATTATAGAGTAGATCTTAAAAACAAATTAGTTTCTTTTTAGAACAAGTTCATGGTAGAATGGTTGTTTCAGCCCATACAATAGGGAAATAATCATAAAATAATCTGGAAGGTAACAATACCTTAGTAAGCCATGATTATTTTTCTCATCATCCTCACTGACAAAACTAACCTTGCTTTATAAATTATCATTATTTTTAAGAGGGTTCAATTACTACTTATAACTCTTCTAAATTCTGTTTTATTATTTGTTGTATTTTTTTTAATTTCTTGTGTAGTTAAAAACCCAACAGCTCTCAATTGCATTATTTACTTGGCCTCACAATCATTTTTTAATGTACTAAAGAAAATATCCTCAGTGGGCCATGAAGACAATACCCTGTATATTTCTCTTTTCCATGACTGATTAGATAGTCTTTTTCACATGGAAGAAAAACCTAGAGTTTTTTCATTTATTTTAAGCTTCTTTTTATTTTTTTCCCTGGGATTTTCAGGCTGTTTCTTCTCCTTATAGTTAGCTTTATTGATGGGTTTACTTCTGTCTTTTGAGGGGTTTAGGGCATCTCTATTTATAACCCTCCAAGCCTGGTCTAAACTCCTGAGGGGTTCTGCTAGCTCATCCACTTGCTCTCCTCCTTGTAAAGACTTTTACCTCCTTGTAAATCCAGTGTTGCCCTTCAAAACAGGCAAGTGGCTATTAACAGTGCTTGGGACTTGCTAATATACATACTGCCATCCATCATCTTTTTGTCCTTTTGTTACTCAGATGCCAACAGTCTCAGCACTGGTCTCTGCTGTGACTTTTCCTCTATTTTAGGTGCATTTCTCATTTAGAATAAAAATGTGTAAACATTTTGTGTTTAATATGAATTGACTCTTTTAAAAATATTCTCAGGTTGACATTGTGTTTCAAATGAGAATGGCTTTTGGGTTATATATGCTTTCATTTTCTTAGGTTGCTATATTAGAGTAGAAATCTGTATCAATTACCCATTCTTTCCTGCTTTCCTCATTAACAACAATTTACATGTCCCTAGAAATAAATATCACATATGGACCTGGAATGGGGCTTTTGAATCTGTGATAGATTTAAAACACGACCCTAAATGCTTTGACAATTCTGCCTTCAAGAGATAGGGTCTAAGGTGCTTGTCATGAGTTTAGGTAGGGTTGTGGACTCTTTTGGCCAATGAGAATAAAAAGTCTCAGCAAGTTGTTTTATGGGTATCAACAAATTAATTCTAAAGTTTATATGGAGAGGCAAAAAACCCAAAACAGCCAACACAATATTGAAGGAGAACAGAGTTGGAGGGACTGATGTGATGCATCTTCAAGTCCTATTATCAAGCTACAGTAATCAAAACAGTGTGGTATTGGGGAAAGAACAGGCAAAGAAATCAATGGAACAGACCAGAGAGCCAAGAAATATACCCACAGAAATAAAGCAACCAGATTTTAACAAAAGAACAATGGCAACATAATGGAGTAAAGATAGTCTTTTCCACAAATGGTGCTAGAACAACTGGACATCTATAATTTTTTAGAAAAGGAATCTAGACACAGACCTTATACTCTTCACAAAAATTAGCTCAAAATGGATCACAGACCTAAATTTAAAGTACAAAACTATAAAACTTCTAGAAGATAACATGGGAAAATGATGGGTATGATGATGTCCTTTTTAGATACAACACCAAAGACATGACCCATGAAAGTAATAATTGATAAGCTGAACTTCATTAAAATTAAAAACTTTTGCTTTGTAAAGACAGTGTCAGAGAATGAGAAGATAAGCCACAGACTGGGAAGGAATATCTGCAAAAAGCACATCTGAGAAAGGACTGTTACCTAAAATATTTTGGGGTGCCTGGATGACTCTGTCAGTTAAGCATCTGACTTTGGCTCAGGTCATGATCTCAGGGGTCTGGGATCAATCCCTGTCTTGGGCTCTGTGCTCAGTGGGGAGTCCACGTGTCCCTCCCCCTTTTCCTCTGCCCCTCCCTCCACTAGTGCTCTCTCTCAAATAAATAAATAAAAACTTTAAACAAATATGGTTTATGTTGATATGCATAAAATAAGTTGCTGGGATTTTGATCACAATTACATTAAATCTATAGATGCAGTTGGGAAAAACTGATATATTTACACCAAGTCTTCCTATTCATGAACAAGGAATATCTCTCCATTTGTTTAGTTCTTCTTTGAGTTTGCTGACAGTTTTTGTTTTATAGTTTTTTAAATAGATCTTGTACATATTTTGTTAGATTCATACCTAAGTGATTCATTGTTTTTGGTGGAAATGTAAATGGTACTATGTTTTTAATATGAAATTCCACTTGTTCATTTATGGTATATAGAAAAGCAATCGACTTTTCTACATTAACTTTGGTACCCTGAAACCTTGTTATAATCCTTTTATTAGTTCCAGGAGTTTTTGTTTGGTTGGTTGAGTCTTTCAGATTTTTACGTAGATGGTCATGTCATCTGCTAACAAAACAATTTTATTACTTCCTTCTAAATCTGTATTTTTCCTTTCTTTTTCTTTTCTTACATTAATAAGGAGTTCCTCTATGGTATTGAAAAGAAGTGGTGAGAGGGAACATCCTTGTGTTGTACCTGAACTTAGCAAGGAAGCTTTATGTTTCTCACTTTCTTTTTTTTTTTTAAAGATTTTATTCGTTTATTTGAGAGAGAGAGAGCATAGGCAAGGGGAGCAGCAGGTAAAGGGAGAGGGAGAAGCAGGCTCCTTGCTGAGCAAGAAGCCCAATGTGGGGCTTGATCCTAGAGCCCTGGGATCATGACCTAAACTGAAGGCAGCTGCTTAACCTACTGAGCACCCAGAAGTCCCTGTTTCCCACGTTTAAGTATGATGTTAGCTATAGATTTTTTGTAGATACTCTTTATAAAGTTGAGAAAATTCCTTTCTATTCCTAGTTAACTGAGAGTTTTTGTCAAGAATGAGTAGTTAGATTTTGTCAGATGGGATGCTTTTTTATACAATAATTCTGAGTGTCAGATATGACTAGACTATTTAATTTTTTTAAGATTCCATTCATTTATTTGACAGACAGAGATCACAGGTAGGCAGAGAGGCAGGCAGAGAGAGGAAGGGAAGCAGGCTCCCTGCTGAGCAGAGAGCCCTATGTGATGCAGGGCTCGATCCTGGGACCCTGGGATCATGACCTGAGCCGAAGGCAGAGGCTTTAACCCACTGAGCCACCCACGCGCCCCTAGACTATTTAATTTCTAATCTTCAGTTTCTTCATCTATAAAAAGAAAACAGTAATGATACCTTTTGTTGTTGGCCTTTTTTTTTTATAATTTTATAAGAGCATGCATGTAATAATGCCTGAGGCATAAAACCTCAGTAAATGCTAACTATTATTCCTATTACAAGTAATAATGATAAACATTTTCTTTTTTGCTTTTAGTGAGACTAATGGTTGTTTTTTAAAAAGAAATATGGTAGAACACATGCTACAAAATTTACCTGCTTAACCATTTTTGAGTGTAAGTTCAATAGTCTTATTAATCTCCAGAACTCTTTTCATCTTGCAAAACTGAAACTCTTCACACATTAAATAATTCCCATTTTCCCTTCTCTTTATCCCCTAAAAACTAGCCTTCTATTTTCTGTCTCTATGAATTTGACTACTCAAGGTATCTCATGTAAGTGGAAGCATATAGCATTTGCATTTTTGTGACTATTTCACTTAGCATTATGTCCTCAAGGTTGATCCATGTTGTAGCATGTGTCAGAATTTTCTTCCTTTTTAAAGCTGACTATATATTTATATATAAATACTACCCTTTGTTTATTCTTTCATTCATTAATGGGCACTTAAATAGCTTCCATCTTTGGGCTATTGGGTATAACGTTGTTATATATATGGGTGTACAAATATCTCTTTGAGATCTTTCTTTCAAAACTTTTGGTCACATACCATGATGTGGAATCACTGTAACATACGGTAATTCTATTTTTAACTTATTGAGGAACCAACATATTTTTTTCCACAGTGGCTGCACCATTTTACATTTCCACTAACAGTGCATAAGGTTTCCAATTTCTCCATGTCTTCACTAACACTAGCTATTTTGTTCTTTTTTCTTTTTTCTTAATTTAAATTTAATTAGCTAACATATATTACATCACTAGTTTCAGATGTAGTGTTCAATAATTTATCAGTTGTGTTTAACACCCAATTTTTCTTTTCTTCTCTTTCCTTTTTCTGGGTAGTCATTTTAATGAGTATGAGGCAGTATCCCACTATGGTTTTGATGTGCATTCCCCCAGTGATTATTGATGTTGAGTATCTTTAAATGTGCTTATTGGCCACTAGTAAACATTCTCTGGAGAAATGTCTATTCAAATCTTTGCCCATTTAAAAATTATAATTATGTATAAATATAAAAATAAAAAAATGACTATTGTTGACTTGTAGGTGTTCTTTATATATTCTGGGTATTCTTTATATATTCTGGGTATTAACCATAGGTGTTCTTTATATATTCTGGGTATTAACCACCTTACCAGGTACATGATTTGCAAGTATTTTCTCCCATTCTGTGGGTTGCATTTTCACTCTGTTAATTGTATAATAGTTATGTTTACTTTTTAGAAAATATCTTGATATAGTATTAATTCAGTCAGAATCAAGTTTTAAAAATGAATCATCATAAATGTAGATTTGATAGTAAAATTACCTTGAATCAGGGATGCTTCTCATTTTAAATCAAGCTTCACTTTGAGATTCACAGAATGGATAGCTGTGATGAGACAATCAAGTAATCAAAGGAATATTCCTTCCTAGCATGACATATTTTCAAGGGTAAAGGAATATTCCTAATTTTTGGAATTTTGTGAGTCACTGTCAATTTCCAGTGAAATGTACAGTACCTATCAAGTGCTATACTGGTACCCTAACTGTAACTCACAGAGGCCATTACACTGACTTCTACCCAACATGCCTTGCAATTTGCTGATGGAAAACCTCTGTAGTCACTGTTGTAGCCTTTGAGGCATATGCAGGGACTTAGTGTAGTAGTTATTGATCTTATTTTGCTTCAGGTAGTGCTGCATAGAAGGGAGATCAGTTTTTCTTTCCTTTTAAAAAGTTCAACTTACTTTTCTTTGGTGTTGCCTTACAGTTACATACTTCAAAGTGTATTTTAATTGATCACTTGAAGTTTTCTCTATCCAGTTACCTATAAATCTCCATTATGCTTGCTTTAGCACAGATGCTTTAAATAAAGATTTATGTTCAATTCAGACTCCCAGTTAGAAAATGTATTCTCTTTCAGTTAGGCAGAAATCAGCATGAGAATTCTATGTAGTTTAGTAAAATAACAGGAAAGTCCTATGGAAGTTTAAAACTCACTAACCTTTGGGCAAAATTTTGACCTTTTTACATGTGAGAAATGGTGAAGTGAGCTTAATATATACGTTTTTGGGCATCAATGAACAAAAACTTTTACCAGAAATTAAACAATTCACACATTCCGCCACCGTCCAAAAGAGACAGGGAACCTTCTCTACCTGTATTATACTTTAAAATGCATTAATTATAACTTAACTTGAGAAACTACTGAAAAGATATTAGGAGCAGATATTGGTACGCTGGAAAGAGAGGCAATTGGAGCCAAGAAACCTATCCTAGGTCTGCTCTGTCAGCAATTGTCTCTGTGACCAAGGGCAGGTCACTCATACTTTCTAGCTGTCATTTTCCTAATTAATTTAAGCCCATTGAAGGCTCTAGAGTTTATTTTCCTATATGTATACAGAAATTGTACAAAAGGTAAGGAAAATGCTTTTCCATTTACAAATACACACACACACAAACCCCTTCCTCTTTGAACTCCCCTCATGTCAATTAGTACTATCAACTTAACTCATCTGAAATAACAGCATACAAGAAGGACTTACTTGCTTAATTACTTATATAACACACTCAGAGGGCAGAGCACACATGACGATGAGTCCTTTATAAATGCAGAATGGACAGAATAAATATATTATGGATCTTGTTACTGAGACTCATAATTTTTGATACATATCTATATTACTCTGGCAGGGCATCAAATAATAGTCAAATGTATCAAAATAAGAAAAAGTCTTATATGAAAAGAGGGAAGTTATGACTTTCACTGGACTTTACTGTACATACTAATTTCATCATGACAAAGGAGACTGTGAAAATTCTCTTTTTGTCATTAATATCTAGATCATATCCAGAAGTAAATGACCAGAAAGACAAAAGTGTTGAGAATCACTGACACAGGTGGGAAGGTTACAATAATTAGGATATTTAGCCCAGACTGAGAAGTCGTAGGGGAAACTGATGACCAACTGTTCGTAATCAAAGTGATGCTATTTAGATTTGGGAAACAAAGCTGAGACCAGACAGTGGACATTCGGTAAATTTAATTTGAGTTTCATGAAAACAGAGTTTTATTCAATATGAGGAAAAATTTTTTAACAATTTGAAGAGTCTAATAATAGATTGAGTTGCCTTGTGAGACAGACCATTTTCCATAATAGGAATCATTCAAGCAAAGGTGAGATCAGTAGACAAAACTCAAATGACTTTCCAGGAAGATAACCTAAATAAGCAAAGCAGTTTAGCTGGGGTGAATGAGTAGAGTATATTCCACCTAAAGTTTGCCAGATCTCTGATCTTGCTAAAGAAGTAGGAAAGTGGGATTTTTATGTTAGTTTTCTGGTATATACATGTTGACCTAAATTTTTTTATATACTGTATGGACTAAACAAGAACCATCTGGCTCGAGCATAGCCTGATTCATCTAGTTTGATCTCTGAACTCCATTTCTTATACCTAGTAGCCTTGTCATTTGTAGGCCAATCACAGAAATGGGTGTTTGGAAGATGGGAACACTAAGAAGCTGGGGTATCAGGTCATCACACTTCAGGAATGAAGGGTATTTACAATTAATTTATGATGTAAAGTCATATGCACTAAGCTATGCATATGCATAGCCTTATAGGACCAAGGACCATCTCTCCCAACAAAATCTTTTAGTATAAAAAAAAAACAAAACCATAACACAAGGCTGTCAACATTTTCCCAGGCAGTGCTTTTAGAGTAAACCATGTAAAGACAGAACAGAAGGGAGGAAACTTCAAGTAGATTCTGCAGACCTGCACAGTGCTTCAGGTAATAAAGTCTCAGGATTCCAGGGCCACCAATTAGGATTAGCATAATTCAAGAATTGGTTGTTGGTGATTTCCTGATTTTTTTCATCCTTATGAGGTCCTGTATTATTTATAACTCTTTAAATCTTTTAAAACAAAAGTTAAATTCATTATTTTTCTTTTCTTCCTTTCTTTTTACTGTTTAAATAAAATAGTACTATCTTTTTTCTCACTGGGAGTCTGGTCCAGAGCCTTCTCCAAGATTTCCACAAATCCTCAAGACTTATTTTCTCAGTACCCTTTTTTTCTCTGCAAACTTCTATTCACTCATAGCTGTTGCTCCTCTCAGCTCTGTATCAATCCAGATAAAAATCAGAAAGTGGAAACTATCAGGACAGGGGCCATCTAAAGGTGAGAGGAGGGAGGTATAGCTGCTGCTTAGTTCTAGCCAGTTGTTGGAGATACAGGCCTTTCCTTTTCCCACTGAATTATAGAAAGGCAGTTCTATCAGAATTTTTCCCTTCTATGAATTAAAGTGGTCCTTTTAGAAAGCAGTGATTTCAGCTGCTTTTGTTCTAAATTGTATTTTTTTGTTGTTTTCAATTACACAGATACAGTATATATGTATGTGTTTTACAAAGACTTTATAGCATCTGGACAGCTGCTGCCTGAAATCTGCTGAAAGTGAGCGGCTTAGAGTAGGTCTTAGAAAGACTGGAGACTAGGCAAGGGTTTGTACTGGTGGGAGAAAAGGTCCAAAACGAAAACTTCAGAAGCAGACATCGTGGGGAGAGGAGAATGTGGAAAGAGAATACAGATTTCTAGGTCTAGCAGAATAACAGTTACCAATGTTGTTGTAGAGGTTGAAGAAATCCTCTTTTTCTCATTTTTTTTTTTTAGACCAAAGAAGGGGAGACTCTCTCACCCTTTTTCCTCTTCTTTCCTTCTTTTTTTTTTTCTCTGTCTGACTCACTTTCATTATATGTGTTGACCTAAATTACTATTAAGTGTTCCCAAATCATGGCAGGTTTTGTCTTGGCTATTAGACCTTCCTGCACTCAGATGAAGGAAGCTTTCCTTGCAGCTCTCTGCAAGTATGCAGTAAACCATCTAGCTCACTAGGTCCCTAAGTGTGGTTCTCAGAAGCAATATCTCCATCAACTGGGAACTTGTTAGTTCTCCATTGCTCTCCTGGACAAGTAGTGTGGATTTATCTATGGTTTTGTGGAGGGACTGCATGCCCTTGTGGGTGTCCCTTTAATAGAGAAATTATGAGGGCAATCATCAGTAGAGTAAGTCATCGTTGGCACTAAGTAGTCTGGATTTGGTTGTCAGCCCTTTATAAGAATAATCTAGAAATTCTGTCATTTGGGAACTTATGGGATTATGGGAAGTTATGGGAGTTATTCCCTACTGAATGAGGGAGACATTGCTTCTATGTGGTAATGAGCTTGGGTAATCACGAGCAGCACCCTCTATCATGAGAATTGTGAGATCATTCTTCCCCATCATCTTGCCCTCCTCCCACTTTGGTCCTACGTGGTTCATTGTCTAGGCAAGTCTGAGGAATCTCTCAGGTTCACTCTTGGTAATTCTGCTCATCTCTTGACACATGGTATCTATTCCTACTCAAAGCCTGTGATCCCACTAATTTTACTAACCCAGGAACTGTCACCATTAGCCATTTTTAGTCCACATGGTCTAGAAAACCCAAAAACCTTGTCTGAAGGGGAGAGAACTACACTTTTAGAGAGGAGCAGAAATGAGACAGAGAGAGTGAGAGAGAGGTGAAGAGGGAGACCAAAAGAGAGAGAGATAGGCTTGATAGTGTTTGAGTTCCTGTTTGCAGAAATTTCTGAGACCTGGCTAGATTTCAGTCCTGAAGATGAGCCATGATGAGCCATGAGACATTTGCCCTAACCTGGTCTGTGATGGATTTTTGCTATTTTAAGAAAAAAAAAATGCTGAGAAGACATTGCTTCCTTTAGAAATTGTCATATCCAAGCAGAATGTTAAATTTAGTCATAAGAGATTTCTCTTTTAAAATGAGTCTGAAAAAAAAAAGTGAATACAGAAGAAGCCTTCAGAGTTTGTATTATATTGGATTATTTAAGGTTTTCTTCTTTGTAAAAGTTGCATTATGTGGTAGGGAGTCACTTGGAGTCACTTGGATCTGGGTTTACATCACAGGGCTATTAGCTGCAAGCTTTGGAAGTTTGAAATGTCATTTAAATTTTCTAAGCCTCAGTTTCCTCATCTTTATTGAAGGAATATATCATTTACCATGCAGGATTGCTTTAAGAATTGGCATAAAACAATTAAAGTACCTAGCACAGTCTGATTTTAATACATTCAAATTTCATATCACATTTTCTAATTTTGAAGAAAACATCCCTCAAACATGAGATAGATGTGTAACAAGTATACTAAGCAATAAAGCAAACTAAAAAACAAACAAACCCAGGATTATGCAAAAGAAGAAAAAAATCATCAGGGCACACAATATATTTTATAGATATAGATACAGATATATATCTTTTCTTTTATATATTTAATACATATATCATATATATATGATATATATATATATATTTCTTCTATTAAGGCCTTCTGATTGGATGAATCTTATCCATATATTGGAAGGTAATCTGTTTTACTCAAAGTTTACTAATTTAAATGTTAATCTCATTCTAAAAATATCTTCACAGAGACATATAGATTAATGTTTGAACAAATATCTGGGTACTGTGGCTTAGCTAAGTTGATGGACAAAATTAACCATCACACTAAGACTGATTTTAAATTTAATTTTGAAATTTCTAGTACAAAGGAAAAAATGTGAAAAACACATTTATATGTAGTTTTTAAGAAGACATTTTCCTTAGCAGAGATAATTTCCCCATACATTATTATTCATAAACATGTGGCTACTTTTACCTCTTTTCGGGGTTTAACTAAATCAATTTTCTAGGTATCTTTGAATTAGAAACTATGCCAACTTCTGCGTCCTACCTGTCACCAAATTCTGTCATTTCTGGCTCCAAAGTCCTCTAAAAAATGTGTATTTCACTCCCTCCTGTTGCCAATGCCTTAGTTCAGTGTCTCATTCTTTCTCACATGAACCTTGGCAATAGCTTCCAAACTTATTTCTGCTCTAACTTTGGTCACTTCAAATGCCGTTTTACCCAGCCACCAGACAGCCCCTTTCAGGACATAATTACTATGCTGCTCCCCTCTCTGTTTAACAGTTATCTCTAATGTCACAATGTATGAAATCCAAAGGCTCAACATCTCTCTTACATACATCTTAGCCTTTGACCATATGAAATTACTTGGAATTTTAGAAAATGCCATTATTTCAGACATATTTGTCTCTGCATTGCTGAGTCCTCTGTTGAGAATGCTCTTGTCTCGTTCACCTAGACAAACACCAATCACTTCTGGAGACTCACTAAAGGCCACCTTCTTTGTTAGACTCTTCCTGACACATAAACAAGCAGCCACTCCTTCCTCCTTCTACCAGAGCAACGTCAACATCCCACTTACATCTCCTTGGGTGTTAGAGTCCGAAACTGGAATGCAAAGTAGAAATCACAAAGAGTTACAAGGCCTGAAAATCCTTTAAGTTGCCCATTAAGTAGGGTACGTAAGTCTGTATTCATGCCACAACAGAAACTGACGTACTATTGCTCTGTGAGTCCTACACAGTGGTTTTGTTTTGTTTTTTTCTCAGATGTTGGAGCAATTTGTGCTTTCATTAATTAAGCACCAGTAAAGCAGTTAGCTTTTATGTATATGTATACGTATATGTGTATGTATACATATACATCTATATGTATATGTATACATATATATATATATCTGTATATATACACTCAATGCTCCGCATGAGTGGCACCCCATGCCTAGCTGAAGCTGACTAAGAGGACTGTTGACCACCATTTTCAGTCACATGTACACCCTGGTTCACATGCTCATTGAAATGAGCAGTATGGAGAATTATTTGCAGTGTTCTTTTCTTTTTCCTTCCTTCCTTCCTTCCTTCCTTCCTTCCTTCCTTCCTTCCTTCCCCTCTATGCTATGCTTCCATAGCTTAATATAAGCAGGGAAAATTATTATACTGTCCAGTGTGTAACTTGATCATACTTCATTAATCTAGATACAGCACTCAGTAACATTGTGGTGTAAATCCTTGTTTTATATTCTGTCAATCCAGTCCATGCCTGAATTGAAAGCTCCATGAGGGCAAGCCCATATTTTTTCATCTCTGTTTCCTTCCTCATGCACATCAGGACCTTAATGGCCATTGAGCGCATGGATGATATCAGTTAATAGAAGGCAAAGGAAATGGCACTGAAATTTCTTTCAGCTCTAACTATGAACTTTCTGTGTGATGAGGTGGAAATTTAACATTTCTGGGTATTTTTCATCAGCTTCCACACAGGGATAAATCTAGTCTACTTGATAGGCTTCTGAAAACTAATATAGGACAGTTAAAATACCATATAAATGCTAAATAATAAAGTGACAAGCACAATATGTCAGGGGATGCATGGTAATGCAACTATGTCTGTAAAACATTTACTGTATTTTGTCTCTAAAATGTACAACAACAACAACCCACCAAATGGCAGCATCTGTGCTCATTTCCTCCCTGGTCCTCGATATTTGGAATACTTTCAATGTTCAATGCCCAAAAATGCAATAAATATTTTTACTTTGGTACATTCTTATTTTAACACTGGAGTTGGTACCAGCCAGAATTGTGGGGTTACTCACATCACGTGACTCTTCCCACCATTCAATGTGTTTACAAGTGAAAACAAAATGAACATCGAAGGCAGCCTGGGAGTGAGAATAGATGAATGGGAGGAAGCACTGCAAAATGCACACTGAGGCCAAAGTGTGGAAGGCCCAAGAAGGGTACGGTTTATAGGCAGTCTTGTTAGAGGGGGTGGGTGGGCGTAGGAGGTAGGCATAGTAGGTATGATTGAGCTTTGGTCTCCGAGCACCAGGCGGCCCTACTGCTTTCCCTCCTGGCTACCATATACCTGTGTCAGGATGATTTCAGAAACCTAGATTTTGCAGGAAAGGCTGAAGGTTGGACAGCTATGTGGGTTGGGAGAGAAATGCGTACATAACACCAAGATCCGAATATTCCTTATTTATCATGTCCCAGGAATGACTCTAATCATGGAATCCTGCCGGTCTTCAGTACTACACAAGACGTAACAGGACATGGTATGGTATTGTTAAATTCAAATTTATGAATAGGAAAAACTCTTTTAGCTTAGGGTAATATTAGATTATAGATTTATGGGCAAGTTGGCTTGTCAAGATCCTAAAGACAAAGAAACGTGTAGAAAACAACCAAACTAAATCAATCCAAACCAAAAATAATCACTGTAAGTTACTGAACACATATTTAACAATGCACTGGAAGCATCAGGAAAATCTGCTTGTAGTATCAAGAATATTCTTTCTCTTCTGTAATAATTGGTTTCTTGAATTGTGTAGCTTCTCAGCTTTCCCTTTTCTGATTTGCTGTTAGTAAGCTTAGAAATGAATATGGGATCTAACTGCAGCCAGTATAATATTTTGCAGGATGGTAAAATCCCTGTCATATCCCTGGCTTCATCTCACATCTTGCTTATCCATTTTCATCTATGTCTTATGTTCTTTTTTCACTTTCACTTTTAATTTATTTTATCTTCTAGAAGTTTATATTCTCTTGAAAGCTTCTTTAAATGCTTTCTCAACTAAAAGGGGAAAAGCATGTGATTAATTACATGATTATAATAAATCTCCTTTAATATACATTGGTAGGTACCAAGAATCAATAGAATTACTCCTGCCCTCAAGAAGTTTACAACCAAAGGACAGACTTGTGAGAACTTGTGCCCTAAATAAAGAATCTTTTTAAGATATAAGTTTTCGGAGTAGAGATATCTAAGAGAACACTCAAGGGAAGGAGGAATACTTGATTCCGCGATTAACTTTGTAGTTCTACTGTTGGCTTTGTGTGGCCTCGGGCAAGATGGATAACCCTCTCCAAGCATCAATTATTCATTAGTAAAAGGTAGCTTCATCCTGGGACAGCCAGACACTTGGATAATATAAAGGGATGAAAGGCATGGTGCATAATATTTGACTATTGTTATTTAACATTTGATTATAGTATCACTCCCAGTAAAATCAGTAGAAAAAAAGCCAATTTAAATCATGTACTAAAAAGAAAAAATGTACTCTGAGTGAAATTCAGCACATTTCAACAGGAAAGTGCCGCACCACAGAGGATACAGGTATGGTAGTTGCTGTTTTCATTTTAAACTTCTATTTTCAGCAGCTTGAGACAAATATTTGGAATTGTGTTCCTACTGTAAGAAAGTAAATATTTTTGAAAAAAAAATACAAACAGAAGCCTCTCTATGGTTTTAAGGCTAGAAAACAAAGAAACTGAAGAGAGTAAATTTGGGAGTATTCTCCACAGACTACTTTTAAGTAAATTTTACAACAAACCTGACATTTACATTGAATTATTTCCCCAAACTTTTCCTCATTTTTGTTTTTAATATTTTATTCTTTTTTAACAGATATGAAACAGATGTAACAGGGTGCACTGCTTTGTGGAAAATTGTTGTGAGAATATTTTGGGATAAACGGAGAAGATACAAAAGACACAGAGGTAGAAGATACAGAAAGATGCAGGTGACTTGATTATTACCTTTAGGTTTCATGGCTTTCGGGACACCATGCACCAAGAATGATAAAACATAGTAGGTTCCAGAGTTAAGACAGACCTAGGTAGATCCCAGTTTACTCTGTGACATTGGGCAAGTCCCTTAATTTCTCTCAGCCTTGTATTCCTTGCATAGAATGGGCACAGTAACAGCAGCTTTGTTGAAAGAGTAAACAACATACAAAGCTTCTAGTTCAGTGCCAGGCCTATGATAGAGGACCAATAGACGGCAACTAATAGGACAGATAAGGCTCATTCAAAATTACCCTCTTTTATTCTTTTGACTTATTTGGGAGAGGAAGAGAAATGGCAGCTTTGCTCTATACTTTGAGCCACTAGGGATGGCACATGACTTTAGGTAAATTTAATTATCCTTAAACCATTGCACAAGTCTGGTCTCCTATTGTTTTTCTTCAGTTTTGACAAAGTCACCCCCTCCAGGTTCTCCTATGCCCCTGAAATCTGCCTTGATCAGTAACTAACTTCTATGAGATCTGGTGCTATCTGCTTTCCTTTCCCATTTTTAGAGGATAGGGACCATGTTTTAGAAAAATTTCTTAGTAGCCAGCACAGTATCAAGCTAATTTTACTTTTCCTCCATGACATAGTTTTCCTGCTACCATCTCAGGGCACCCTAAGATAAGCCTAATCCCCAACTCCTCTTTTGCTTTTATTTCCTGAACTGCTTGCTAATGGCCTAGTGAAACATGCCAATACTCTTTCAACACACAGTTTGTGTACAGCATCTTGCCTGGTGCATCGCCCATGAGGAGGGGCAGCGCAGTCCCCAACCTCAGGTATGTAGTAAAGGAGACTTTCTTAAGTTCTTTGGAATTGAATTTAATTTGAATCTCTAGTTCAAATCTCTAGCAATTGATTCTAATTTGAATCTCTAGTTTACTAAGTAACATCCACTTAATATCAATCAAATTGGGGCTTCCCCACTCCAGATTTTATGTACCAGCAGTTGGGACAAATTACAGTTATCTTCATTTGTCAGTGCTGACATCTGCTGAAATATTTTCACGCAGGTCTGGGTCTGAGAGTGGTCTCCACAGGTCACCCATTAGCCCTCTCTCATTCCTTCCTGCAAAACCTCTAGGGGCAAGTTCAAGTCTCCCAGGACACATCCAACTACTCCTCTTCCACTCAGGGAAGGAGCTTTGCTTCTGTGTGCATTCCAGGTATGTGGGCTGTGGGCTTTCTCCTCTGCTGCCCATTGGTCCTCAGGGGCCTGAGAGGGTTGACTTAATTAAATGCATTTGTGAGGAAACTGAGTCTCAGAGAGGCTCAGGAACTTGCCCATCACTTTATATTTCACATGGAGAGGAGCACATTTTCAAAGCAAAGTCCAAGTATTTTCATCACTTAAATTCCTTCCATGATGCTGGGCTACCTCAGAGTGAAAGAATTCGACCTTTTCAATCCTCATGCTAAATTCTATCATCTAGTACCACTGAGTTTAATTCATAATTTTAAGTTAAGCATAAACTTGGAAAATGAAGACCAGAGCTTCGAGGTCAGTGTTTCTCAAAATACATGCTACATCAGGATTACCTCGACTGCTTACTAAAAATGAATACTCTTGAGCCCTATTACAGCTCTCCAGGATTGGTATCTCTAGTAGCTGAGCCATGGAATCTGAGTTAGTAATAAACTCACCTCACAATTATTACTCATCCCAAATTTTGCAAAACATGTTTAAACATGTGTAAATAAGTTTACTATATTCTTGGTATGGAGGGTCAGAAAGGTCTGAAATACAAGATACTATAGCTAACTACTTTTGAGGCCAGCTAACTACTGAAAACTTTGGAAACCAAGGAATGACCTTCATATGGGGGGGTGGGGAGAGGAAGAAGAATGAGAAACAGAAGATGGGTTCCTGAGACAAATTTCTCCTCCTTCCTGATTTTGCCTATAGGCAGACCTGTGTAAGCATGTATAAGCCGGTGAGAAAACTTACTTAATATTTAAACCTAAAGTAACTTCTGGGTTAAGAACTATATTCCCAAATGAAATAACTCTGTTATTATTTTTAATTCCCCCTGCCCATTCCCCCAAGGCATAAAGTGTTTGATATAGCAATCTAGGTGCTGGTACACTTTCAGAACCAAAGCAGCTTTTCTATTTTATTCTTCACATCACAGTAAAAATGTGTTAGATGGGTTGAATGCCTGGTTTCAAAATTTCAGAAATTTGCACCTAAATTGCACCTGTAAAATATGTCCTCACACATGCAAGCAAGTCATTTTACTTGCAAATTATTGTTTTGCATATGCAATTACTTGCTTGCATCTGGATATACATTTTGTGGGACAATTAAATGTTTACGTTAGAAAATTAGATCACTAATTATATGTTCATTTATATAAAGCTTAGAACTTAAACTTCCAGAAAATTTTTCAGCAGAAAGATCAATATATGCTGCATATGGTCTAAATGGGTTTTGGGGGAACATTCTTTTATCCGGGCATTTGTTAATTTGACAAATATTTCCTAAATGCCTACTGCAGGTGCAATGCTGCGCTAGATGTTAGAGTTTCAATGATAAACCAACAGCCCACATTGTGGAACATGGGTATTAACACTGTCCAGGTGGGTTTACAGAGACAAGCATTTTGTTAGTATATTGTTTGATAGCTTCAAAATAAGCATTTTTCATTATTTGTAATCATCTAAATCTCAAGTTACTTCCCAACATGTGCCACCAAGTTGAAAGTTGACAATTGCCATTTATTCCTTACTATGTCCAGCTGATGGAATGAATAATAAAATGAGGAAACCATTTCTGAATCTATTTTGCTTTCTTTCTTTGAGATTTATTTATTTTATTTACTTGAGAGAGAGAGGGAGAGCGCCAGCTTGTGGGCTCATGTGTGCATGTGCACATGCATGTGAGCAGGGGAGGGGAGGGGCAGAGGGAGAAGGCAAGAGAGAATCCCAAGCAGACTCTCTGCTAAGCTGAGTGCAGAGCCCTATGTGGAGCTCACTCCCTGGACCCTGAGACCATGACTTAAGCAGAAATCATGAGTCCTTTGCTCAACCAACTTAGCTACCCAGGTGCCCTTAATTTTGCTTTCTTTAAAATTCACAAAAACATTATGATAGTTCATGTGTTTTCTGTGGAATTGTTGGACTCTGCAACAGATACTACATGTATGATTCACAAAAGCATAATCTGGTCAAAATTAAAGGTTGAAATAGTTTTTGAATGAATGCCCTTCCTATGTGGATGATATTCAGGGGTTTTGTGACAAACAGTAAGGTTTTTACACTTCTCTGTGTGTATAAAACTGGATTTTAAAGGACTCCGTTTGTTGGAACACTCACTTCATGATTAGAGAGACATCATTTTGCACACCTCCACATTGTTTCATAAATAAAACTATATTGATACACATGCATATATATGTATCGTTTCTATAAAGTCTGTAGAAAAACAATGGTCTGTAAAATACATTCAATTTTTCATTCAGAATTTGATCATAATAATCAATTTATAGACATTTTGATTTGAAAAACCTTGAAGGTATTTTTGTTTCAGTTACCTTATTTCACAAGCAAGTAAACTGGGGATTGGAGAGATTAAATGAACTTTAAAGATCATATAGAGACCAAGACAAAATACAAACTGTATCTGTTATATAAGTTTTCGTAATTTAAAAAATAAAACAAAACTTTTGTGAAGAAATGTAACAGCAACTAACATTATCTTTGCCGATCTTATGATGATACTGAATGTGGACCATCTTTAAATAAATGAAGGCATAAATCATATGAAGTCAGAAAAGCAGGAGAAATCCATCCTCTTTCTAGGCTAATGTTCTAGTAACAACAAAGCCTGACACCCATCGAGAGCCAAGAAAGGGAAACAAAGATGGTCAGAGAAGGAATAAGAACAGAGATATCTAGGCGTTTTATGTATGTACACATGGTCCTTTTTGTTTCAATCAGTCTCAAAAGAAAACAGATGTCAGGATGCCTGGGTGGCTCAGTGGGTTAAACCTCTGCCTTCAGCTCAGGTAATGGTCTCGGGGTCAGCGGGGAGCCTGTTTCCCCCTCTCCCTCTGCCTGCCTCTCTGCCTACTTGTGATCTCTCTTCCTGTCAAATAAGTAAATTAAATCTTAAAAAAAAAAAGAAAGAAAAGAAAACAGATGTCAAACATACATTAAGAAAATGACAAGAAAGCTTATTTACATAGGACGTAATTGCAGAAGTATGGGCTTGTTAGAAGAACTATGAAGAAGGTGAAATACCTCCGGGCTAGTACCTGCGGAGCTAGTACCACCCCTAGACTTGAAGTAATAGGGGAGAATTGTTACTAGAACCTAGGAGGGAATTTTTCCCAGAGAGCTGCAATGGAGGAACACAGCCAGACTGGGGTGAGGGAATCCTTGGGAAAAAATACCCAATATCATTCTCTCCTCACTTCTCCTTTCCTGCTGGGGTTTTCATTACTGAATTGTAACTGGAAGCTAGAGAGCAACGAAGCCCAATGCTATCTCCCATTTATTGGAAAGAAGGCTGGGTAAAGAGGTATGGGCAAAGATCTGGAGATGTAAACAGATCATGCATGGTATAGTCTTCCAAAAATGATTTAAGCACTGTCACAAGGTTGTGTTGATGTCCCAACGTTGTAGAAGTTAAAATACAGTGAAAGAGAGGAAGAAAGGGAGGGAGGAAGAAAGGAAGAAACAAATGCTATTGAAACAAAAAGGCCCATTTATACTATTGCTCAAATTAGATGGAAATTTATTTATCCCTCATATTACAGTCCAGAGATAGATAAATGATCAGAGACAGGTAGCTGCTGGGCTCCATGAACGTATCCACTGATACAGATTTATTCTCTCTTTTGCCTTGTTCAGCACCACTGTGCTTACATTTTAGTCTGCAGGAAGATCAAATAAATTGTAGGAAGAGTGTGGAGGGCAAGTAGCTTTCTCTTAAGAAAGTGACTAAGACATTGCACACATCATTTTCTGGGTTGGATACAAATCTATTACCTTCCCAAATTCTTTCAGTGTTGGATTCATTTATGATCATCAGGTGTGTGCTTTGCCCTGGCCACCCGTGGCCTGATGATTCAGGGCAAGTGGCTGGTCATCCAGGATTGATCAGTCTTTTACCTTAGGAAAGCTGGGCCCTCTAGTCCATCTAGAGAAGTTCCGCATATTGAACAGATGAAATTGGCAAGTGACTAGCTGGGTGTCATTGAAACATCATTTTACATCTTGCATACTTCACTTCTCTTTATCCTCATCCCAGATCCCCTGAATTTACAACTCCCCAAAGAGCATCACCACTTCATCCCTGATTCTGGCTCCTAGAGCACCTGCAGTAAGACGTTATCTATTCACATCCAGCTGGTCAGCCCTGTTCCACGACGAAACTTGAGATAGGAATCTCCTTTAATAACACAATGAAAGAAACATGTATTTTGGGGAAGAGTGAGCTGTTTTTGCCAAAGGGGAACTAAATAAAGTCAAGAGTGATACCAAGCAATGAACTAAAGCAAAATAAAATGCATACCATAACCCTTTGCACAAAATAGAACTAAAGTTTGCTTTTATTTATATAGAAGCCAGCGTGAAAAAGAAGACATTGTTCATTCCCATGTTCATGATACCTAGGAAACAGAGAAAAAACCCCCACAAAACTTGTATCCTTAGGAGAATTCCACATTCTTTATATGAAGAGCAATAGAATTTTCTTCCTGTATCCCAGATCAGTTACCAATACTATTGGAAGTAAGTAACAAAAAATCCCAGTAATTGTGATTTTATAATGAAGACATTTGATGACCTCACTTTCTTAAGTAATCTGGAAGTAAGCATCCTACTTTTTATTTACTGGCCCTTCAATATCATTAAGGGCCCAGGTTCTTTACATCCTTTGCTTCCCCATCCTGCCTTTGATCTTTTAGCTTGTCTTCTCTTGGTGCCAAGATGTCAGTGTTCCAAGCATCAAAAATAGGAAGTGGGGAAGGAAGTATAGGGCTAGGGAGAATTTTCCTCTCAAGTCTCTGTTTTTATTGGGATAGGGAAAATTTCCTGCAATCTCCCACCCCACCCCAACCTCTATTTATATCACCTTGGCCAGAATTGGGTCATCATGGCCACTGGAACACACAAGAGAAGCTGGAGATATAAGCATCTTCCTTTTTTGAACCGGGGAAACTGGCATACAGAAGGAGGCTGAGAAAGATTGGTGGGAGAGGCAGCTAGCAGTGTTTTTATAAGTTCTCACAAAGAGAATGCTATGACATAATGAATCTGAGCAACATTATACTGTGTACATGGCCTATTCTGTATAGCTATACCTTAAGTGCTCTCCATATATGCTGATAGCATTGTATTACTATATGACACAATGGGAGTGATTCTTTGCAGTGAGGACAGATAGGGTACAAATGGGTGTAGCCTTGCTATGAATGCACCTAATCTGACTTGCATATTTTACAATATGGGAGACAGTGTTTAGACTGAGTGTTCTGAAAACCTGTTCCTGAATTTTATTTCTTTTACCCAGATTTTCAAGGCTAATGTATACAGCACTGAGCTCGAGATGATGCTCCCTGGCAAATCCCTCAGCATGGCTATTCAATTTTTCCATTTGTATATAGACCCAGCTCTAAGTTAGGGGCGCGGCTGCCTGTCTTTGGGTGAAAACTAAGAAACCTAACGTGAATGTTTGCTTGCTATCTTGCTTGGAAGTAATCTTGCCGGGAGGCCAGAATTGTGCTCAAAAATAGTTTTGAATTGGCTTCTGTGCCTGCACAAATGGGCAATAAAGTCCCCCAAGATATACTCCATATTGTATCGCAGGAATCGTTATACCTGAAGAATTTTAGGGCAGGTGAAATCAAATGCTTGCCTGGACAAAAGTAAAATATCCATAAAGTACCCATAAAATGCTAAGCTTCCAGTAGTGCCATTTCCTGGTGTACCTTCTAAGATAAACTGTTATTGAATATGCACCAAAATAACTAAATGAGGTAATTCATTGTATGGGGTTGTTATTTATAGACCAATTAAAAGAAATAGAATGGCTTCCAAAAATAACTACTTTAGTTTTAGAATAATTTCCCTGTGCTTCTTTTGGCAATAATCAGCAAACAGGATTGGTGATTCAGACCATTACTAATATGAAGTAATAAAACTATACTGTTTTTATATAACAGAATCTTTGCCTTTTTCTTCTTTAAAGTGAGTTAACTTGTATTGAGTACTTTACCTACTTAAATCTCTCAACACCAATAAGTAGACACTATCTTTAAAATGCTAAACAACTAAGAAAAAAGAAGTGATTTGTCCCAAACATACAATTTTAAGTGGTAGATCTAGAATAACAGGGCGGCTTGAATGCAGTGAGTCCAAAAGTGAACTAGGATAATTAGGAAACAGGAAAGAGAACTGCCCAGAATTTCAGTTTGGCATAGACCCATGATCTTTGAGTTCAAGGTCATAGAGTGAAGGAGGTATAAAGTGTCTGTCTACCTTCTTCTCAAGTGGTGTCTACCTCATGAGACAAAGCCTAGCAACGTCATGAGGTGAAGTTTTCATAAGATTTTTCACAATCTATCTCCATTGGTTCCACAGCAAATGAAAGGCCCACTTACACTCCAGCATTGGTTGTTGGTGGCATTGTTATTTTCCCCCCCTTTTCTTGGTTTTCATATGTACATTAGTGATAAGCTGGATGAGACTATGTTAGGCATTTCTAATCAGATACAATTTTAAATTTGAAGTCTTGTTTTATGGATTTTTAAAGTGTACTTACTTTTAATTACTTACTTTGTCTTGTTTTTAAAATTCTTAAATGTGTCTTCTAAGGCTCTAGCTAATTTTATGCCTTATTTTAATATTCAGACCCCCTTACACACACACTCCATAGATGGCAGAGGGACAGCACATGGTCATGCGCGCGTGCGCGCACACACACACGTTCATACACCACACATACCACACAGTCACATGCATTCACACACACTTGCTTTCTTTCATATCTAGCAGCACTCACATGCAACTGAGCAGAAATGAGGAAATGGGAAAATGTACTCCTGGAAGGCAGTCTTCTAAAGTCAAATAACGTAAGTAAGGGAGGATAATGGAGAGCCACACTGGCAGGGCTTAACAGAGAACTAAATTTTTTCAAGTCATTCATCCATTCAGAGTATCAGTGACACAGACCTGAGTTGACTACTAATCACTCTGCTGGCCACACCACAGGCCATGTAATCCAAGGGACAGTGGTGTTTTGCTTTGTTTTTTTAAAATAGATATTTATTTATTTATTTATTTACTCATTCACTCATTCATTCATTCATTCATTTTTGAGAGAAAGCATGAGCAAGGGAGGGGCAGACAGGGAGGAAGAGGCAGAGAGAATCTGAAGCAGACTCTGTGCAGAGGACAATACAGGGCTTAATCCCAGGACCCTGAGATCATCACATGAACCAAAACCAAGAGTCTGATGTTCAACTGACTGAGCCACCCAAGCACCCTGGCACAGTGGTGTTTTATGGTTAGAAATGCCTAGTCTTGAGCACATTTTTCCTCATAGCATCTTAAGGGTCACTAATTATCTACCCTAGAGGATCCAAATAGACTTTCATTTGTCTCTATACATGTAAGATTTGTTTTTGTTCAAAGTGGATGATAAGGATTAACATGCATAGCCAAAGAACATTTGTGACAGGACATCACGAATCCAGGCTGGCAAGAATAGAAGAACAGAATCCAGGATAGAATCAATTGGAAAGAATTCAATTACAAAAGGCACAATATTTCAGATTTATAATAGGAAGAAAGAAAAAAATATATGATGGAATAGAATATAGGTAATTTGAAAGCCTGGGGTCAAGAGGAGGGTCTCTTTATTCCCTCCATTAGTAGTTTCTTGAATTATTTCAAGTTTTTCTGTCCCATAAGATTGTCTCATATCTCTGAAGCAAATCTGTTTTTCCTTATCTTGAAAGATTTACTCTTATATACCTCAGAATTACTGAATGAGTTTTCACTTTGTTGGTGGAAGCTATACATCCAATAATCAGGCACAATAGTGATAGTTATGAAGCAAAATTACAATGGAATAATTGTATCATCCAATCTAGAATATCACATGATGCTTTGTAAGAGGCAGAAGTGAGTTGGAAAACTGTTAGTAAAAATGAGAATAACAATTTTTCCAGATGATTTTTCATTTCAAATTATTTTATGTCATCTTCAGGGCATGTGTGTTGAGAGAGTGTGGAGATAATGCAAAGTCAGTGCTAAGCGTGACAACAACAACAACAACAGTAGAAAACTATGTACATTTTCCAAAAGTTGTTTTTTGGTCTCCTGGCAGAGATATAAAAAATATATCATCCTTTCTCTTAAAGGAACACATATACAACCATAATGCCAAATAGAAATTGTCTAAGCTTTAGTTTAAAATGGTAGATATGGAACTACCTGCCTAGCAGACAGGGTGGCAGAAAGTGCCTTGCAGAGGAGGTTAAATTTGAACTGTATCTTAGAAGATGGTCATAATTGAGACTTCTCTCTAATGACAGTAAACCAGGTAATTTGAACTAACTTTCTCTCATTTTTAAAAACCATTGTATTTAATTCCAGTATAGTTAACATACAGTGCTATATTAGTTTCAGGTGTACAATATAGGGATGCAAGAATTGTATCCACTATTCAGTGATCATCATGGCAAGCACACTCTTTATGCCCTATCACCTATTTCACCCATCCTCCAACTCCCCTCCCCTCTGGTTACCTTCAGATTGTTCTCTATAATTAAGAGTCTGTTTGCTACTTCCATATCTTGGCTATTGCAAAGAATTCTGCAATAAACATAGAGGTGCATGTATCCCTTTGAATTAGTGTTTTTGTATTTTGGGGGTAAATACTCAGTAATGCAATTACTGGATCATAAGGTGGTTCTATTTTTAAATTTTTGAGGAACCCTCTCCTACTGCTTTCCATAGTGGCTGCATCAGTTTGCATTCCCACCAGCAGCACATGAGTGTTCCTTTTTCTCCACATCCTCACCAACACTTGCTGTTCTTGTGTTTTTTGTTTTAGCCATTCTGACAGGTATGAGGTGTTATCTCATTGTAGTTTTGATTTATGTTCTCTTGAAGATGTTGAACACCTTCTCATATGTCTGTTGGCCATCTGGATGTCTTGGAGGAATATCTGTTTATGTCTTCTGCCCATTTTTAAATTGGATTATTTGTTTTTTTGCTGTTGAGATCTATAAGGTCCTTATGTATTTTGGATACTAACCCTTTCTTGGACATGTCATTTACAAATATCTTCCCTCATTTTGTAAGTTATCTCTCAGTTTTATTGTTTCCTTTGCTGTGCAGAAGTCTTTTATTTTGTTGTAGTCCCAATAATTCATTTTTGCTTTTATTTCCCTTGTGTCAGGAGAGATTTCTAGAAAAATGCCACTTCTGGCCGATGTCAGAGAAATTACTCCTTGTGCTCTCTTCTAGGATTTTTATTGTTTCAGGTCTCACATTTAGGTCTTTGATCCATTTTGGGTTTATTTTTGTGTATGGGGTGAGAAAGTGGTCTGGTTTCATTCTTTGCATGTAGCTGTCCGGTTTTTCCAACATCATCTGTTGAAGAGACTATCTTTTTCCCATAGCACATTCTTGCCTTTTCTGTTGAAGATTAATTGACCCTATAATCGTGGGCTTTTTTCTGCACTTTCTATCCTGTTTTACTGATCTGTGTGTCTGTTTCTGTGACAGTACCATACCATTTTTATCACTACAGCTTCGTAGTTTAACTTGAAATATGGGATTGTGATACTTCCAGTTTTGTTTTCTTTTTCAAGATTGTTTCTTTTTCAAGATTATTCTGGGTCTTTTGTGGCTCCACATAAATTTTAGAATTATTTGTTTTAGTTCTGTGAAAATTGGTGTTGGTATTTTGATAGGGATGGCATTAAATCTGTAGATGGTATTAGGGAATATGGACATTTTAACAATACTTGTTCTGAAATAAACTTTCTCTTTAGAACAGCTTAAAAGCTGCTCATAGGGACCCCTGGGTGGCTCAGTGGGTTGAGCCTCTGCCTTGGGCTCAGGTCATGATCTCAGGGTCCTGGGATCAAGTCCCGCATTGGGCTCTCTGCTCAGCAGGGAGCCTGCTTCCTCTGCCTCTCTCTGCCTGACTCTCTGCCTACTTGTGATCTCTCTATGTATCAAATAAATACATAAAATAAAATAAAAAATTTAAAAAAAAATTTAAAAGCTGCTCATAATTATTAAAAAAACTTAAATAAATAAATGTGTTAAAAACAATAACAAAAACTATGAAAATGTACCAAGTAGAAAAAAAAAGAAAAAGATAAAAGGAAACGTACCAAGTAGGATTCAGGGGGAGGATAAAGGTTCAGGGAAGTAGCCACGGCATTTGAGTTTGTTTTTCCCCTGGTGTACTTTTCAATTCTAGAAGGCACAGCTGAGAGGATGAAGGACTCAGCATCAGTTTTGAAAATCCTCAGGCTCTTGGCTTTGCGGCCAAGAGGTAAGGAAACTAGGGTAGAAACCTCAAAGAGCTGTACCCTAGGAGTAAAGATAAACCAGTATGCTGCTTCTGAACTTGTATAACGATGATCCTAGAGTGTTAGTACTTGGCAGATGTAAAGATAACTCCTCTCAGGAGAAATAACATCATCCTAGTTCTCAAGCTATTTCTATAAACAATTTGTAAATAAGATATTCAGTAAAAATTAAAAAAAATTGGGCATTCAGGAAGACAAAAATATTATGAACAAAACCCATAATGTAAAAATATCAGATGAAAGAAACAGTCTACTGAGTTATCAGACACAGACTTATTTATTTATTGATAATTCATAGCCACTTTACTCCCCAAAGTCCCGAACTGCAATATATCTATACAATACTGATAAACAATTTGTGGCACATCTATGCAAAGAAATACTATTCGGCAATACAAAGGGCTGCACTACTGATTCGCCCAACCACATGAACAAATCCAGTAATGTGTTGACAACTGGCCCTATGGGGCAGGGAAAGCCTTAATTTGTAGTGTTTGTCAATTTCCATGATGTAAATATTCCTACTGCAATTATTCCCATTTCAACTTGCAGCCCCTGAATGCAGAGTTCAAAAAAGAGGCACACAATTGACTCCCACACTCTGGTTTGAGCTGGCTCCAGTGCACCATTGGATAAATGTCACAGACATGATGCTGAGCAAACAAAGGGCACACAAAAGTGTACACAGTATGTGATTTCATTTATATGAAGTTCTAGAACAGCAGTCTAAATTTAAACAAACGAACAAACAAATAAAGTGGTCACATTTGGGGACTTGGAATGAGGTATTCCCTAGAAGGGGCATGAGGGGATTTTCTGGAGAGACAGAAGTATTCCATATTGTGGTAAGGGTAAGTATTACATAGGTATGACTATTTTAGATACAGACTTTAAAATAACCATGTTTACTGACTTAAAGGAGATAAATTCAGAAATTTAACAGAAAATCAAAAGGAAATTCTTGAATGGAAAAATTTAATGACAAAATTAAGAACTCAATGAGTACATTTATTGGCGAATTAGAGCTGAATGGCAGTATAGTTAGTAATCTAAATGACAGGTCAGAAGAAAATAACTAGACTGAAGCAATGAGACCACAAAGATGGAAAATACAAAATATAAGCTGACATAGAAAGAAGGTACTACTTACCTTATTTAGAACCCAAGAAGAGCACAGAAAGAGAATGGGTCAGATGCATTTCTGAAAAATAAATGATGGCCAAAATTTTTCAAAACTTCTAACAGATATCAAGGCATAGATTCAAGAAACTGTTGAATCCAAGGGGTGGAGAAATTTAGGCTTATAATAAAATTGCTCAAAGTCAAAGATAAAGGAAAAAATACTTAAAATCAATCAGAAAAAAGAGGAAGATTGCCTTCAAGGGAGTGATTTTTTTATGCAACTGACTTCTTTAGAGAAAGAATGGAAGCCAAAAGAACACTAAATGATGTCTTTATAATATTAAGAGAAAATAATTTCCAATATACAATTATATACTATTTGTATACTCAGTACAAATATTCTTCAACAATGATGCTGAAATAGGGAAATTCAAATAATTTATTTGTTGAAGTATATTGAAGTTTATTTGTCATCTACAGTCTCACAGTGAAGGAAATACTAGAGTGTCTTTTAGGCAGAAGGAAAACTATTCCAGATGGAAATGAAAGAGGTAGGTAGAAATGAGCAAAAAACCTGTACAACCATGGGCTAATTTAAATGAATAAATAATATAATATCATCATAATATTACTATTATATTTATCATAGCAGCTTATATATTATAATAAATAATTGGATTATATATAATTAGTATGTACTTACACAGTATATAATCAATATACAATTAACATAGAATATAATATATCATGTATTTATATAATTAAAATACATAAAAACCAATTGTATTTCATTCTGAAAAAGTATTAATGGAATCAAAAGTATCTGTATTGCCTACATAGAAGGTCAAGTGACTAGCTATTAGACTTGAGAATGTCAAGAACACAACAAAATATAATTGAATGAAATGCTCCAATTAAAAGACCAATGAAATCATACCACGCTTAAAAAAATGAACTCTATGCTGTTTAAAAAAGATGTACCTAATATATAAGGATTTAGACAGTTTCAAAGGATAAGAGTAGGAAAAAGGATGCCTCAGAATTTATCAAATAAACAAGGATGGCGCGTATATTTATAGCATTGTTTCTAAAGGCTACAATTCACACAATCAAGAGCAACATAGCATTTAGTGTGTGGGTTACAGAATGGAAGAGGATAGAAAACACTAACATAACTCTGATCCCTGATACATTTATGACTGAGGCCAAAAAGGGGAAAGGCTTCCTATGACAAAATTTAAATTTCATGTGTCTTCATGGTAAAATTGTAACACATTCCATAGGGCCAGTCTAGATCCGAGGATCAGTGATAACTGTATCTTTCATGGTTCCTGTATTAGGGAAACACACACATATGCCATTTATGCCGCTTAGGAAATTACTGTGTTCTCCTGAATATAACCAAAATAAATTGTTTGCTATTGTAATCAGTGTGATTTGTAATTATCCCATTTGGTCAATATTTATTTATTTATTTATTTATTTATTTGACAGAGAGAGAAAGACACAGCAAGAGAGGGAACACAAGCAGGGGGTGTGCGGGAGAGAGACAGGCATCCCGCCGAGCAGGGAGCCCAATGTGGGGCTCGATCCCAGGACCCTGGGATCTTGACCTGAGCTGAAGGCAGATGCTTATTGACTAGGCCATCCAGGTGCCCCCAAAATTCGTTTAATTAAGAGCAAATAATATCTTAAATTAAATAGTAGTTCAAGAGTGTAATTTATTTCCAGTTAGAGCGACACACAAAATTTGTCATGAGCAGCAATTAATGGACTTCACCTTTTGTTTATATAAAGAATAATTTTTTAAAATTTATTATCCATCTACCTCTCTGTGCACAAGCTTGAGGTATTTTAAGAACTGTTATAAGGTGTTTATTATATGTAGCAATTTTACGAACTATTTTTTAATCATAGAGGCTATAATATTACCCTAGTCCTTCATTTTTTACACATTTCTTTTTAAAAATTTTCTCTCCTTGGTCAAAATTTTATTTAACCAGTATTGCATGCTCTTCTTATATGGTTAAGTTCATATCCATGAAGCATTTTGACTCCTGGGGTGAATACTATTAGCTGAGGCAGTACATTTACTTAATGAGACAATGATACAGTTAATTATCTGTAAGGAACTCAGAACCAATATAGCAAGACCCTCCATTTAAAAGGAAAGCCACTACATACATATTTATATTAGTCTCTGCAGTGTGACTAACACTGGAAATTCACGGTACTTGTGGAAAAAACCCCAAAAGACAACTAGAGGTCTCTGCCAAGTAGGATTTACTTGTTCTGATCAATTATTAGTGGGTTTTTAATCCAGGAATCTGGTAGCTGGAAAAGTAATAAGTACAGGAGGGTAGCAGAAGAGATAGGAGGTTTTCTCCCCTAGAGAGGTTGGCATTTCGGGGCTGGGGGTGGGGAGAAGCGAGCCAAAAAAGGAAAACATTCAATATAGAATTTAAAAACAATACATTGACGTCAGGACCTCATTTTAAACAGAAGACAATTTGTTTTGGTTAAAGGTATTTAAAAATTTAGTATAAATTTAAGCCATGCTGAATGTCCTTTGGAGAAAATCTATGATAAAGATATTTTTCAGGGGCGCCTGGATGGCTCAGTGGGTTAAAGCCTCTGCCTTCGGCTCAGGTCATGATCCCACGGTCCTGGGATCGAGCCCCTCATCGGGCTCTCTGCTCAGCAGGGAGTCTGCTTCCCCCTCTCTCTCTGCCTGCTTCTCTGCCTACTTGTGATTTCTGTCTGTCAAATAAATAAATAAAGTCTTTAAAAAAAAAAAGATATTTTTCAGCATGTAGGAGCAAAGTAACACACTAAAAAATGTGTCTTGCTTCAGAGGTATTACTGTAATCCGTAATCGGTGAGTTATTGTGGTGGCAATTATGAATTGCTCAGAGGCCTGAAAGATCTTAGAAAACTTTAGGAATTACCTGAAGCAGCAAGAAGGGCTCCAGGGAGAGCTGCTAAGCTTCCTGCACTGTGCCAATCGCAAAACCTACAAAACACATGGTCTCAAAGCTTTGAGTGGGGCAGAAGTCTTAGAAGAGCACTTGTACCTTCCACAGTGAAGGGAATTTACAGAGAAAAGTGGAAATGAAACCAAGCTGCAGGTAACACTGATCTTGGCAACTGTGCCAGACAGCACTCCCAGCACATTCAGCTGATGTTCTTAACCTGGCAATTGTTGGAGAAAAGACCCTTAATCAAATCACTTTTGACTTTTGAAGTGGAAAACTTAGAGGCAAAAGGAGAAGAGGTTAATTATTTAGCCAAATTTAGCCATGAACTCATCAGTAATTTGTGGAGAGAAGCCCCTATCTTTATTCTAATACCATCTGGCCCAACCAGCACGTCTGTTGTACTCTTCATGATGATACTAAGGATTTGAATGAATGAAAGGTTATTGCCACTTTACGTGGGCATAAAATTAAGGGTGAATAGAATGGAAAATATATATCTTTTCAGGGTCAAGGCCTGATGAATTTTCTTTCTGCTTTTGTCTGGGGACATTCATGATCTAAAATTCTCTTTGCTCGTGAGGTGTTTCACTTTTCTGATAGTCCCCACTTGCCGAAGCTTTTATTCCTGAAGACATAACTGTCTTGTAAGTGGCTCATACTTTTGCTTGTAATTTTAGCAAATATAAATAGATGACTCAGCCTTCTAACAAAGTGCATGTGATGTCCTGTGGAACAAAATCCTGTCTTTATGTCATCTCTTACCTCAGCACCATCTGTGAAGGTCAGGAAGAGAGAGTTAACACACATCCCAGTCAATCCCTTGTGATGGTCCGACAGCGAAACGTAAATGGATTCATATAATTCATATAATGACTGTATCCATGGTGATCTTCTAGACTACCGTTTTTAAGTTTTGCTTAGGCTACAGCAGGAAACAGGGATTCATGCGCTTTTGATGGGAGAGAGGTGGAAGAGTGAGAAACTATACCCCAATGTCAGTCAAAACAGAAATCTAATAGTTGAGAAGAATTCTAGCCTTTAACAACCAGGAAACAACACATAAGCCCTAGTTGTGAGTCAAATGTGACTCAAATCATGATAGGGGCAGGTTACTCTGTTACCTCACTAGAGAAATGGCATAATTCAGAGATGTGGTAGCTCTTGCTAATACCTGATCGCAGAGCCCAGAGACCCATGCTACACGAATCATAGTCATCATCAGCACAATTACCATTTTATAATCAAAGAGTTATTAATTTAAAAAAGTTAAATTCAAAATGAAAGTTATTAACCAAAAGTTATTATTAATTCTAGAAAGCAGTTTCACATTGATAATGTCTTTGATTTTCACAGATAAGCAGGTGAGTATTACGATGGTTCATTTTATAGATGAGGAAATCAAGGCACAGGGCCATTAAATAATTTGCTTAAAGTCATATAGCTAATTAGTATCAGATTAGAGCCTCTTCACCATCAGACCTGGGCTCTTAATAGAGAAATTTCTCAAATAAGAAATTAACATCTTAATTTGTACCCTATGCAAAGACAGTGAAAATATTATTAATGATTTCAGCAGAGAGTATGACAGGAGCTGGGTAATATTAATGCTTAATATTAATGCATAAGTTTATCCTATTTGATTAAGATCTTTTGTAAGGACTTTTTAGAACAATTTATTAACTAGGCCCCCCAAATATGGCAGACATTGTCAAGATAGCAGCATAAGCTTTCAGACCTGCAAAATAGTGAATGCTAGAACAGAAATGTTATTTACTAAAATTAAATGAAAGGTACATTACTGTTTCATTTTTACTTAAAAAAAAAAAAAAAGAATCTTTGAACAGGTAACCTAAGGCTTGATCAGAATAATTTCTGTCCCAGATGAGAAACTTGGTGGGAGATGTTCAGTTTAACTTCTGTGGGCCAACGCCATACATAAGTTAATTGCCAATAAATGTGTTTTAATCATTAGGGATATATGTCCATTTGCTAAATCATCTAAATTTAATTTTTAAAATATTTGCTCCAAGAAACACCTTAAAAAAAATAAAAATTCTGCTCCAGAGTATTGATTCTATCAATTGTGTGACTCAAGAAATGTTATTTGACTCAAAAAAATCACTTAATTTCAGTGGCTTTAATTTTAGAGACACAGCTTCCTCATATAAATCAAGTGCTGGCTCAGATAATTTCCAATTTTGAATTTTGCTCTAAGCTTGACAGAGAACAGAATCCTCTAGTTTTCTGTAGAACACGATTTCATTTTATCTCTTGTTGGTGAGGAAAGGTGGGTTGGGGGGAAAACTGTCACAAAAGCACTTACTGAATACTCTATCCTTTCTCCACTGTCATATTTTCAAGTAACAACTTGAAGAATATTCTTCTTCATTCTATCTGACCCTAGCCTAATTTGCTGTTGTCACTCGTTTTGTAAATACTGTCTATTGGTTCCAGACAAGGTGAAAGAAAAGGGTTTCTAAGAAATCTTCAGAGATACACAATAAAATTTAAGGCCTAACAATTTTATCTTTATTTTGTCCTTAGGAAAAAGACAGAGAGACATGGAAGAAAAAGAATTTTTCTAAATATGTGATGCTTAATGAGACTTTTCTATTTTCTCTCACATCACATTAATTGTTTTTAATTTTTCGAGCTATCTTGGCATTCATGTCATATGGAAAACTGAAGGAGCAGAGGGAGGCATTTATTTCCAGAAGAGGTCAGAGAGCATAATCAGGGGACACAACTAGTAAGTAATCAAGCATGCGGTACACACTTTCATTAAGGCCCATGTGTTGCAAAACCACAATATTTTAATTTTCTGGTTCCTGCTGTTCAAGCTGAAGAGGTTGTTAGGGTTTGTTTCAGTTACGTTTTGCAAAGGAGACAAGTGTAACATTTTCAGTGTTATTAGAGGTGCAATGTTTTATTCTGAGGTTCATCTTCACTTACATGAAAGGAAAAAACTCCTCATGATGGTTAAATAATAAAGAAGGCTGATTGCTTACAGAGTCAAGTAACAGGACTCGACTGTGTGCCATGATCCAATCTCTCCTTAAATCTTGAAATTCTTATCCAACTTAATGATGGCATCTGCTGGGAGGGAAAATTTCCATGGCACATCTTTGTAACAACCCCAAATCTCATGGAAAGAAGCCAGGAGGAAAAAAAAAAAAAAAAACTAGATGAGTATAATCCTCTAGGAAAGATACACTTAGAATTTTTCTCCTAATGGGAACTTTGTTTGCTGACAGTGAACAGTCTACCCAGATAACACCAACAACATCTGCTCCTGTTGGTGAAAACTGACCTCTTAATCATGAGCTACTCACATCAGAATGACTGCGGGCTGTTGGAACCACATGAGTTTTCCTCAAGAAGCCAGTTTTAACAACATCATACAGACTGAATGCCAAAATAATATTTTACCTTTTCGTTTTAAATGCAATTTGCTAAGACAAGGTAAAGGGAACACAGAACAGGGCAGAACCACAGATCAATCAGGTGAGATGAAGGTGATCTGATTTGTTTGGCACCTGCTCTGGGAGAGTAATGCTCAGGGATGCCTTTATTTCAACTTTCATTTGTCAATTTGAGGGCATCACCTCTTTTTTCTCTTCAGTAAGTCCATCTTTCCTGAGACTGTACCAGCTGTTTGTCTGGATTATAGGATAGTAGATACCAGCTTCCTGACCAACATGTCTGTGGGGAGAGAAAGGATATGGGGGCAAGGAACCACCATGCTTTACAGGTTAAAAGGTCCTTACCCTGAAATCTGTCTTGGGCCACTGAGATGATAGAATATGACTTACATGTCATGTAGCTGGGGATTTTATGGCTGTTTTATTTGCTGTGATCCACAGCAGTTCACTCGGTTTTCTATCTATTGTCACTGAAGGTAAAGCAGCAAAGTAGAAGTATCTTTCTGTTGATACTCATAGCTAACTCGGGAACAGCCTCTCCTGGCCAGGTGTTTTAGGTCACTTTATGTTCCCTAATTCTAGAGTGCAATTAAAGAACTTAAAAGGACCTAGGATCATCTAGTCCAATTCTATCTATGAATTCTTTCACAATATTCTTAGGAGAAAATCATCTTTCTTGCTTGTATGCTTTCAGTTATTGTATATAAGTTTTTCAACAGTGGCAGTAGGGAAAAGCCCAAATCTGCCTCTGGGTAATTTCCACAGTAAAGGAAAAACAAAAAGCAAAAAACAACTGAACCTCTCTTCTATAGATCATCCCTTAGGATAAATGGAAAACAAAAACAAACAAGACTATAGAAAGCTTAAGTATTTCATTCTTTCCATACTTGAGTCCGTTTATCAGGACTATCAAGAGACAAGCCCTTCTGTGATGATGTCTTACATGTCCTATGCTTCTAGATCTCTGTCCTGGCATCCTTCCAGTGGACACAACCTAGGGTATTTAGATCTACTGTAAAGTGTGTTATGTGGAGGATGGAACAGAATGGGGCTGATAGAACCAAAGGGTTTCAGAGCCTAAAGGAACATTCAAATTTATTAAAAGCAGAAATGGGACCCAGAGAAGTTAGACAACTTGTTTAATGTCACAGAAATGGCCTCCGCTTTCCCAGAACAATTGTCTTTTCCCACCCCCCCAAACAGAACTTCCTATTTTTTTAAAGATTTTATTTGTTTATTTATTTATTTGTATGTAGAAAAAGAAAGAGAGAGAAAGAGAGAGAGAACGCAAGCAAGGGGAGGAGCAGAAGGAGAAGGACAAGTGGGCTCTGTGCTCAGCACAAGTCCTGATTAGGGGCTCCATCCTACCATCCTGAGATCATGACCTGAGTCAAAATAAAGAAGAGTCAGATGTTTAACTGACTGAGCCACCCAGGCACCCCAGAGCTTCTTTTTAACTAAATATAATTCCTTAGATATTATATGATTGGCCCAGTCCTGGTGATCATATGCATTTGCTTTTTTAAGAACCATATTATTTTGTTGTTTGTTTTATATTATTTATATGGACTATAGTTTAATCAGGTCCTATACAGTTATGTTTTCCCTTATGTTTTATCTTTTGAGGTTTAATCACGGTGCAAGCTTCTCAAGATGTTTTTGTATCTTTTCAATCAATACACCATCTATCCTTTTTTGACTTGTGCAACTGTCAGAATGTTTTCTGTGTCCTTGTTCAAAGTATTGTTTGAAATAGCCAACAGAACAGAGACAGATAAACAAGCAAAAATAAAAATAAAAAATACACCCTTGTGCCATGACATTGGGATCTAGCACTACACTGATAATCACTACACTGATAATCAAGACATTTTTTGGATTGTTGCTCAACCATGCATGTTTATGCTTAACTGTGTACTCATCATGTTACGGTTTTCTTCCTTCCCTCCAAACATTCTTTACAGGCCTGTTTACAAAGACCATACTGGAAGAAAGACGTTGTTTAAGATCCGACAATCCTACTGGAAAAGGAAAAGAGGTTACTGTGGAATAATTTAGTCTTAAACTCCTCATAATGCTTAGGGAGCTCTTCTTTTATTTATTTATTTATTTATTTATTTATTTCCCTACAAGCTCATAAATCTGTTTAGTATCTTACTCTAGAATCTTGCCGGGAATTGATGGAAGTTTTGTAAACGTTTAATTTTTTAAAAACAATTTCTGAAATTCAGGACTTTTGTTGGACCTCACATATTCATAAATTCTCCCAATATTAGTGTTTTGGAAAACCATAAGTGCATGTGCTTAATAACCTGGCACATAATTACAGAGGGCCTAACTTCAAATAGATTTAGCATTGTTTGTGCTCTGCTACTATGCAATCCTTGGTTTCAGTTTCCTTTTACTGATTCATGCTCTCTCATTTCTAAATTTTTAAAAAAATTAAATACTGAGTATATGAAAAGAACATTTATATGTCATCTATGGAGAAAATGATATAAAAATACCCATGTGATAGACACAGCTTAATAATTAGAACATTTCCATTAACCGTGAAGTCCCTTGGTTGCTTGCTCCTAATTCCATGTCTTTCCCTCCCTCACTGGAAAAAAAAAAAAAAAGGGATATGTTAGTTTCTCCTTGCTTGTCTTTTTTGCTTCTCTGTGACTTTTTCCCACGGGCTCTCCCAGAGCCAAGATATGCAATTTTCCTTGAAGTCTCCACTGGGTGAAGTGCTAGTGGTCACAGTTTTGTTTACAATTTTGTTGAGGGCTTTGTATTTTGGGAAATTCAAATTTAAGTGTGTATGTATGTCTCCTATTTGACTTCCCACCTTGGTACCTTGCTTTTATGTACTTTATTCCAGTGCCTTGAGGACTGTGAAGAAGTTCACTGGAGATTAGCAGATGCCCTCAAGTAGGCTTCTGTGGGATTTGCTCATTTCTCTGGCTCCTATTAGCTCTTAGATTTTGCCTTAGTCAGGTTAGTGATACATTGACCTTAGATTAGTGATAGCTTTATAAAAATAAATTTTCTATGTCTTATCCAACATAAATAATTTTCAGTAGGAACAATGAATAAAATATGAAAGTGTGCTCTATGCTTTTGCGTTTGAGGTAATTCTCCTTGATGGAGAAAGCATAATCAAACAGGAGTAGTATTAATTCCATTATTCATTAATATCATAAAATTGTGGCCCTATCTTCTGCTTTCAACATAGCTACTATTTTAGAACTTTTCCCCACATCTTTATCTGCTCATTCTACTCTTGTACTTATCCTTAGTCCTGATCTTCTATATTTGTATGCTATTTTTAAGCAGATCTTATAATTTGTTTTGTCTTTTGGGAACTTCTCCTTTTTAAGCTCTTTGGTAATGGGATCATAATTATCTTTACAATGATACAACAGGGTTTTAGATTAAGAAACCTAGAACATTTCTAAGACCTTATGTAAAATTATTTTTTTCTGTTTTATAGATCCTCCTTATTTCATGACTTTCTTCCTTTATGAAAATATCTTGGTTCCATATATTATGGGGATGAAAGCCATAAAGCCTTCTCTGGTAAATTACGTACTTATATAGAACAGAAGTTCTGTTCTCTGAAACCAGTGATTGTTCATTGTCCTGGGGAGTACTTTTCAATTGCAATGGGAAAGCAACAGATTTAATAAGATATTAGGACAATATAGGTAGCCAAACTGACTTAGTTTAATAATGTACAGTCTGATTTCATTTGAAACATTTAGAAAAGAACTTGGGTTGATCTACTCAGAGCTCTTTTCTACAAAAATAGACTCCCAGTTCTTAGTATCCTACAAAGAAGGGACCACTAAGTGGTTGAAATTTCTTTGGTATGATGGAAATAATTTTTGGCATATTTCACCTAATTCAGATTTTGAATACTACTGGAATGCCTACTTTAAAGCTTATAAAACTAGGGTTGCCTGGGTAGCTCAGTGGGTTAAAGCCTCTGCCTTCAGCTTGGGTCATGATCCCAGGGTCTGCTTGGGGGTAGCCTGCTTCCTCCTCTCTCTCTGCCTGCTTCTCTGCCTACTTGTGATCTGTCTGTCAAATAAATAAATAAAAAGTCTTTAAAGAATAAAATTAAATTAAAAAACAAAGCTTATAAAACTAGATATAGGGGCACATAGGTGGCTCAGTCTACGGAGCACCCAATTCTTGGTTTTGGCTCAGGTCATGATCTCAAGGTGATGAGATCAAGCCCTGCATCAGGCTCTACACTCCATGTGGAGTCTGCCTGAGGTCCTCTCTCTCTACCCCTTGTGTGCACACTCACTCTCTCTAAAATAAATAAATAAATCTTTTTAAAAAATAAATAAAAAAATAAAACTGATGAACTTATACTGACACATGATAATCACCCAAAGTCCACAGTTTATATTAAGGTTCACTCTTGGTTTTGTACATTCTATGGTTTGGACATATGTGTAATGACATGTATCCATAATTATAATATAACAAAAGAATATTTTCACTGCCTTAAAAATCCTCTCTATTCTGCTTATTTATTCCACTCCCATCCCCAACCATTGATCTTTTTATTGCCACCATGGTTCTGTCTTCTCCACGTGTTATATAGAGTCATACAGTATGTTGCCATTTTAGATTGGTTTTCTTTCACTTACAATATGTATTTAAAGTTTCTCCATGTCCTTTTGTGGCTTGATCATTTCTTTTTAATACTAAATAATATTCCATTATTTGGATGTACCACAGTTTATTTATATATTCACCTACTGAAGAACATCTTTGTTGCTTCCAAGTTTTGGCAATTTTAAGTAAAGCTGTTAGAAATAAGTCAATTGGAGAAAGACAACTATCATATGATCTCCCTGATATGAGGAAGTGGAGAAGCAACATGGGGGGGTGTGGGGGGTAGGAAAAGAATAAATGAAACAAGATGGGATCGGGAGGGAGACAAACCATAAGAGACTCTTGATCTCACAAAACAAACTGAAGGTTGTGTGGGGGGGTGGTGAGGGGAGGGCGGTAGGGAGAGGGTGGTTGGGATACGGACATTGGGAAGGGTATGTGATACGGTAAGTGCTGTGAAGTGTGTAAACCTGACGATTCACAGACCTGTACCCCTGGGGCTAATAATACATTATATGTTAATAAAAAATAAATTAAATTAAAAAAATAAGTAAAGCTGTTATAAACATCTGTGTGCAGGGTTTTGTATGGACATAACTCTTTTGGGTAAATGCCAAGGAGCACAACTGCTGGATCATACAGTAGGAATATGTTTAGTTTTCTAAGAAACTGCCAAACTGTCTTCCAAAGTGGCTGTATCATTTTGTATTTCCAACAGCAAACTATGAGAGTTCCTGTTGTTCCACATCCTCATCAGCATTCGCCAGAACTGGAATACTGACATATTTGAGATAACAATGAGATACTTTGCAGTGGTATCTCATTGTTTTAATTTGCATTTCCTTGATGACAGATGATGTGGGGCATCTTTTCATATGCTTATTTGACATCTCTATGTCTTTCCTGGTGAGGTGTTTGTTAAAGTCTTTGGTCACTTTTTAATTGGGATGTTTGTTTTCTTACGGTTGAGCTTTAAGTATTCTTCACATATTTTGGATAACAGTCCTTTATCAGATGTGTCTTTTGCAAATGTTTCTGCGAGTCTGTGGCTGTGTTCTCATTCTTTTAACATTACCTTTCATAGAGCAGAAGTTTTAAATTTTAATGAAGATCAACTTATCAATTATTTACTTTTTTCTTTTTTTTTTGAAGATTTTTTATTTATTTATTGGACAGAGAGAGAGAGAGATCACAAGTAGGCAGAGAGGCAGGCAGAGAGAGAGGGGTAGGCAGGCTCTCCTGATGAGGGGCTCAATCCCAGGACCCTGAGATCATGACCTGAGTCGAAGACAGAGGCTTTAACCCACTGAGCCACCCAGGTGCCCCCTTATCAATTATTTCTTTCATAGATCATGTCTTTGGTGTTGTATCTAAAAAGGCATCACCATCAGATGACAGCTATACTAGTGGTGAGGACAGCGTAACATATAAACTTGTCAAATCATTATGTTGTACACCTGAAACTAGTGTAACATTGTGTGTCAACTGTATTTCAATAAAAAATAAATAAATAAAAAAGGTATCATTATGCCCAAAGTCATCTAGGTTTTATTTATATGTTATATTCTAAGAATTATATATTATATTCAGGTCTATGACCTATTTTGAGTTCATTTTTGTGAAGGATGTAAGGTTTGTGTTTAGAATCACTTTTTTACATGTGCATGTTCAGTTGTTCTAGCACCATTTGTGGAAAAGACTACTTTTTACTTCATTGTATTGCCTTTGTTCCTTTGTTAGAATTCAGCTGACTTTATTTATGTAGGCCTATTTCTTTGCTCTCTATTCTGTTCCATTGATCTGTTTGTCTATTCTTTCACCAATACTGCACTGTCTTGATTATTGTAGCTTGATAATAAGTATTAAAGTTGGATAGCATCAGTCCTCCAATTTTGGTCCCCTTCAACACTGTGTTGGCTATTCTGGGTCTCCTGCCCTTCCACATAAACTTTAGAACCAGTTTGTTGATATCCATAAAACAACTTGCTGGGATTTTGATTACAACTGCTTTGAATCTATAGATTAAGTTGGAAAGAACTAACATCTTGAAATATAGTCTTCCTATTCATGAACATGGAATATCTCTCCTTTATATGGTTCTTCTTTTATTTCATTCAGCAGAGTTTTGTAGTTTTCTTCATACAGATCTAATACATATATTTAGATATACATATATGTATATGCATACATATAGATCGTATACATATAGTTTCTTCATATAGATCTTATAAATATTTTGCTAGATTTATACCGGAATATTTAATTTGTTTAGGTACTAATATAAATGGTATTTTGTTTTTAATTTCAAACTCCATTTATATCAAAATATCAAATTTCATCAAACTTTATTCTCACATATAGGAAACAGATTGATTTTGTACATTAATTCTATCTTAGAACCTTGCTATACTCATTTATTGGTAAAAGTTTTTTGGTCAGTTCTTTTGGATTTTCTACATGGATCACATAATCTAAGAACAAAGGCAGTCTTATTACTTCCTTCTAAATTATATACCATTTTTCTTTTCATGACTTAAAGAATTACCAAGGACTTCCAATACAATCTTAAGAAGAGTGGTAAGAGGGGACATCCTTGTCCTGTACCTGATATTAGTGTGAGAACTTTGAATGTCTCATTAAGTATGATGACAGCTATAGATTTTTTTGGCAGATAGTCTTTATCAAGTTGAGAGATGTCCTCTCTATTCCTAACTTATTGAGAGTTTTAAATCATGAAGGCATGTTTGCAATAGTTAATTTTTGATGATTGTGGCACATTAAGTATTACATTAAAAAACTTTATTAATCTGATGAGAGGAAAGATTATCCTATGTACTATAAAATTTACTTAATTACTAATAAGAACATAAATCTATTGGGCATTTGCTTTCTTTAGAGAGAAATCTATTGCTTGTTTATATACTTGACTTATGGGAGAGAGGGAGAAGGATGATCACATTTTCCTTGTTCATTAGTTAAAAAAAAAAAAAAAAAAAAAGTCCTCAGCTTCTGTCCATGATGGAATAAGAGGGTCCTGACTTACTCTTCATAAACAACTAGATAACTGGACTAAGTGTATGAAACAACTATTATCAAACATTGGGTAGTTAAGAGCCTTAGGGTAAGGAAAACAAGTGAGGTGAGCCTATGATCACCCTTAGTTTCAGTCAGGTTGCACATTTTGGACCCTGCTGCAGAGAAGGAAGTTCCAAGCTGAGCACTGGCAGTCTTGCTAAAAAGGTAGACATTGGAATTGAGGATGCTTGAGAGATTAGAAGTTGAAGTTTTGGAGAAGAAGAAGCTACTGAGTAAAAAGAACTTCAGTAATTTGGATGGGGACCTCTTTTCCAGTCTTTAATAAATACAAATTTGTGCATGGGTAGGATGAAACTTCATGAAGGTGGACAGAGGGAAAGTATAACTTGAACAATTCCTAGAGTTCACACAGAACGGAATGCTGATCAACTTTCAATGTTTTAGAGTAGAGACTCCTCATTTCATGCTCAGAGAATTAAGACTGACTTCAATAAAGTCATTCTTTAGTAGGGCTCAATTACCCCTAAAATGAAGGGTACTTTAGATTACCCTAAAAACAAACCTGAAAAAAGGAACTGATTTGTAAGTAATTTATCTGCTTTCTAAAACAAATTTCAATTGTGCATACAGGAAGACAACAACGTTTAATACACAGCATGATCGCAAATTCTAGCATCCAAGGAAAAATTGCTAGATGTGAAAAAGCATTTAATAGAAAAAAATCAGTCACTATAAAGACATCTAGAAATAACAAAAATATTAGCATTGACAGAGACAAATCATCTATTAAAATACACTTGTATGCTCAAACATTTAAAGGAAAATATAAATAAAAGGAGGAACAAATGGAATAAATAAAAAGAACCAAATGAAATCTTAGAAATCATAAAGAAAAAATCAATTTGAAATGACAATTTTTCTGAATGAGAGTAAAAACAGATTAGATATTATAGAGGAACAAACATCAATAAATTTGGAAACAGGGAATAGAAACTATCCAAATTGAAGCACATACAGAAAAAGACTAAAAATATTTGACAGAACCCAGTGACCTGTTGGGTCTTGGCTAGAAGATACACTTGCAACTGGAATCTCAGACAGAAAGAAGAGAAAGAATAAGGCAGGGAAAACATTAGCGGAAATAATGGCTAAAATAGCTTCCAAATGTGATAAAAATGATAAATTGACAAATCTAAAGCTAAAATTGCTAAGAACCAATGAGGAAGAGAAAATCATCCAGACAAAAAAAAAGGACACGTTGTGTACAGAGGAACAAACTTAAGAATAAATGAAACAAGATGGGATTGGGAGGGAGATAAACCATAAGTGACTCTTAAGCACACAAAATAAACTGAGGGTTGCTGGAGGGAGGAGGGGTGGGATTATGGACATTGGGGAGGGTATGCGCCATGGTGAGTGCTGTGAAGTGTGTAAACATGGCGATTCACAGACCTGTACCCCTGGGGATAAAAATACATTATATGTTTATTTAAAAAAAATAATAAAATAAAAAATAAAAAAAATAATAACTGAACATTTCTTATCAGAAACTTAAATCCAGAAGTAAATATGGCATCTTTAAAATGCTAAAAGATAAACTTAGTATAGAATTTGATAACTAGGGAAAATATCATTCAAGAATGATGACAATAGGAGTGCTCAGCAAGATGGTATAACAGGGAGACACAGAACTTGTTCCCCCCACTGAGACACTGAGTTAACAGCAATATATGGTGCAAAAAGTCTTTATGAAAACTCAAGAAATCAGTTAAGAAGCCACAGTACTCTGGGCAAGCACAAAACCAAGAACAAGTGCACTGAAACAGGTTAAAAAAAAGTTGTTGTTTTTAGCCCCCAACAGTCTCTTCCCCACGCCAGTACAGCTTGGGGCAATCAGGAAAAAACAGAAACTTGTAGATTTTTCCTTGGGAAGGAAAGAGAAAAGTAGAACATACATCCAGTATCCCAACTTTTCAGGGAACTGATGGACTAGTTTCTGTCTTACTTAATTTAGAATGTTGGTGGAGTACCAGCATATTTTTGATGTTTGGGGACCACTGAGAACTAAGAACTCAGCAGCTTGTTGCTACATCAGAGAAGCTGTAGTACTAGTGATAGACACCAGAGGGAGCAAGAGAATAAAACCACTGGGTGGGGGAGACAAGAAACTGGCAAATCTAATTGAGAAATGACCTACCCAAGACAAGTAAGATGCATCCCCCAAAAGGGCTGAGGTCTCCCAAATCTCTATCCAGGCTGACAGTGAAGGTCTTCCCTGTATAAAGCCAGTACTGTATGAAGCCAGGTGACTGTTTGAATGTCCAAATTCCAGCAAAAACCAACCAAATCAAATCCCAAACCAAAAAACAAAAACAAAAACAAAAACAAAACAAAACAAAAAAACAAAAACCAAACAAACAAACATAAGGAAAAGGTAACATAGTTCAATCAAAGGAACAAAATTAATCTCCAGTAACTTACCCTCAAGAAACAGATACATGAATTATCTGATAAAGAACTAAAGATAGCCATCTTTAAAAAGTTCAATGAGCTAAAAGAAAAGAGATAAACAACTTAGACACACACACAATACATGAACAAATGAAGAATATCAACAAAAATACAGAAACTATAAAAAAAAGAAACAAACATTCTGAAGCTATAGAATACAATAACTGAATTGAAAAATTCACTTCGAGGTTCAAGAACAGACTTTTCAATCAGGAAAAAAAAAATCAATGAAATAGATGATAGGTCACTGGAAATTATCAAGTCAGAAAACAGAAAGAAAAAAAATGAAGTGAACAAAGCTTGCAGGTGACAATAAAGTGGACCAACATACTCATTATGGGAGTCTCAGAAAAAAGAAGATAAGAGAAATGGGCAGAAAGCTTATTTGAAAAAATGGTTAAAATTTTCCAAAGTCAGAAGAAGAATATGGATATCGAAATTTAAGAGTTACGATAAACCCCAATTAGATCATAGACTACTTAACATGTCAGAACTAAACAGAGTTTAACCCAGGAATGTAAGATTGTTTGTTAATTGAATGTTAATTCATAAAATAAGTCAATGTAATTCACCATATTAACAGAAAAAGGGATAAAAACTCTTATTCCAGTAGATGAAGGAAAAGTACTTAAGAAAATTTAACATCCATTTATGATAAAAACTCTCAGCTAAGTAGATTTAGAAAACTTCCTCACTTTTATAAGTGGCATCTATAAAAATGTACAACTAACTTCACACTTAGAGATGAGATTTTGAACACTTTCTCCCTAAAACTGGAGACAAAGCAAGGATGCTCACTTTTCTCTGTAATTCGATACGGAATATCATACTAAGAAAATTACAAAAACCTGCTGAAACTAATAAGTGAATTATGTAAATAATAAAATAAAATAAAATAAAAACTAACTACATACTAGCAACAAACAATTGGAAATTGAAATGTGAAAAAATACTTACAATTAAAAGAAGAAAGTTTTAGGAATAATTTAGCATACCCCTACCTACAACGAAAAGTTTAAACTATTGCTGAGAGGAATGAAAGAAGGTCTAAATAAATGAAGTGATATATCTTGGTAATGCATCAGAAATTTCAATACTGTCAAAATGCCAATCTGCCCAAATTGATCTAGAGATTCAATATATTCTCAATCAAAATCTTGGCAAGCTTTTAAAAATAGAGATAAAATAAAAAAACTGATTATATAATTTATGTTAAAGGATCTGGGGCGTGCCTGGGTGGTTCAGTTAGGCATCTGCTTTTGGCTCAGGTCATGATCCTGGGGTCCTGGGATTGAGCCCCTCATTGGGTTTCCCAGCTGAGTGGGGATTCGGCTTCTCCCTCTGCCGTACCCCTGCTCAGGCTCTCATTCTCTCTCTCTCAAATAAATAAAATCTTAAAAAAAAAAAAAAAGTCAAAGATCTAGACAAGCCTATGTGATTTTCAAAAGAACAAATTTGGATTTCAAGACTTAATATAAAACTACAGTAGTGGTTTTGGTATTGGCATAATTAAGAAACTGAAAAGAATATCCTCCAAATGAGAGAAAATACTCATTGTGTATACACTGACAAAGGAACTCTATCTGGTATACATGAAGAATACTTGCAACTTAATAACAAGACAAATCACCCAATTAAAAAATAGCCAAAAATTCTGAACCAGCATCTCACAAAAAAGATCTATGATTGACTAATAAGTGTATGGAAATATGTTCAACATATTTGAAAATATGCTCAACTTGTTCAACAGTATGGGCATTTCGTTTTTGTTTTTTTTTTCTGTCTCCAAATTTTTATTTAAATTCTAGTTAATTAACATATAGTGTAATATTGGTTTCAGGAGTAGAATTCAGTGATTCATCACTTTCATGCAACACCCAGTGCTCATCATAGTTTGGACATTTCTTATAAAGCTAAATATACTCCTAACATATTACTCTGCCATTCTACTCCCCAGATATTCATCTAAAAATCAAAATGAAAATAAATGTTCACACAAGGTCTTATATAAGAATCTTTCTAATAGATATCTTTGTAATAGCTGAAAATTTCAAACAACCCAAATCTTCATCATCAAGTGAATAAACAAATCACGATATAATAGTAAAATACTATCTGAAATAAAAAAAATAAATGAACTACTGATATATATATATATATATAATATATATATTATATATATTATATATATAAACATACACACAACGTGGCTGAATCTCAAAAAATTTAAGCTGAAAATCTGGACACAAAAGAGTATATGACTCCATTTACATGTACATGTAGAAAAGACTGATTAATCTGATTTATAGTAATAAAAAGCAGATTAATAGCTGCTTAGAGCCAGGGTGAGGGCTCTAAGGTCAGGATGGAGAAATGATTAACTGAGAATGGGGACAAAGAAACTTTCTGGAATCATAGAAATACATCTTGAATATCATGGAGGTTATAAGGTTAATAACTGACCAAATCCATTAGGTTATCCACTTAAAATCACAATGATTTATAGTATATAGTATAAACTTCAAAAAAAAAAAAGCTGACTTAAAAATTTTTTTTTCCTTTAGTCATTTGTTTGTGGTAATATTGGCACATAGAAATTTAAATTTTTATCCAATCAAAATATATCAATCTTTCTCTTCATAGTTTGTGAGTTTTGTGTCAAGTCTAGAAAAGCTTTCCTTGCATATTTCTATTTGACTATATCTATTGGCTATTTGACTGAATGTTTTAATTTAAAGTGCAGATTTTGGCATCAGATAGCCACCAAAAACTGTTTACACTTAGGCAAATTAATCCCCATTTTATATTTCCCTCATTTTAAAATCTATGGAAAATTACAATTTCGACCTTAAATGGTAGACAGTGACAAAATATAGGTAAGTTAGAATACTAATGGAATGCATTAAAAGACTTACCACTAGCTATTTTATTATATTTTCAGAGTGTTTATTATTTGAACTATTACAAACATTAAGAGCAGTATAGAGATTATATGAAGATGTGTGTAGGCATTACCCAATTTTGTCAAATCATTATTTAACATTCTGCCAAATTTGTTTCAGATGTCCCTCCTTTAAAGGCAATGGAATTTCTTTTTGTACTCCTTGATTCCAGTCTTTCAGCAAACTACATAAAATCATTTTACTGAAATTCGTGTGTATTTTTTCTTATCTATATGGTAAAGTCATCCTATTCATTTTTATATTTATAAAAATATACATTTTTGATTTTAAATTTCACATAAATGGAAGACTGTACACATTATACAACTTGATTTTCTTAGTCAACATAATAGAGTTGAAATTTATCCATATTTTTACATGTTAGAACAATTTTGCTTTTTGAATTTTCACATTTATATTTTTAACCTATCTGAATTTTGTTTTTGTTGTAAAGAATTATGTAGGGTGGTAATTTACTGTGTTTTCTTTTCTTTTCTTTTTTTTTTTTTACAGTTAGCTGGTTTCAAAACCCTATGTGTAATATAAACCCTTTTTTCCTCATATATTCAAAATCATGTTATTTTATATTTGGTTATATATTTATATGCACACATATATACATATTTAAAAGTATGAAAAATATTTGGGTATGTGTCTTGATTTTGTCTGCTGTTACTTAGATCTACATCTTTATCCATTAACTACCTCACTGTTTAAAATATTTTAGCTTTTTTATATAATTATTGCTGCTTTATTATATATATGAGTGTATACGTGTATGTATATATATGAAATGCTTATATAATCACAATGCTATAAATAATGTTAGTTTTTAAGTTTTACACTTACCTTTTACAAAATATGGAAGACAATTATTGTCAGAGCTGAATATAAACATATGAATCTTGACAATTTAAAAATAGTATTATAAGTAGCACATTTGGAAAATGGGAAGATTGGTGGGAGGAAGCTTAAGGGTGTTAAAACCCTAATCTTTCCAAGCAGGAAGTCAGTAGATACTGTCTAAGCTTACTAAACCAAGTAGTACAAGCCCTAATTTATTAAGTTTAAGTTTAAAGATCAATTCTAAACAGAAATCGGGAAGCAGAGGAACAGTGTAAATGTATTAGATGTTTCATCTTTTAAAGGACTGTCAATAGATAATATCCAAAGAGGTCAAATCATGATACAAGGTCACATATATATTACATAAATTATATTGGAAACTGCCAGAAGATCTAAAAATGGAATTTGTTAATAGTGAGTAATTATTCCTAGAGAATGTACTGTAGACTGGGAAAGATTTTAATTTATATTTAAACCTCTCCATGCATAACTTTCATAGTAAAAATAATTTAAAAACATAATCGTCTCCAGAGTATATTACTGGAGTTTGGGTAAATTATGCCAACTGTATGCCACAAGGCAAAAGCATGACATCCGGGGTTGGTGTGGGACTCTTTCCATTAAGTCTCCTTCTGAGGAATAAGGAGTTATCTGACCTCAAACATAACACAGGAAAAATAGCTCTGTAAGTAATTAATAGTCAAAATCCTAGCACCAATTTCAAAAGAGTCAATTTACAAACTATTTATTCCTGGAATATTTAGTCTCATTTTTCTGGCAAGATCAAGAAAAGGTTTTCTGAAGATATGGCTTTTCTGATTAGGAAGGCTGAAAAGCTGGCTAGAGTATATACATGGCTAGAGTATAGACAGCATATATACATATAGACAGAGAAAAAATATATGGCTAGAGTGTGTGTGTGTGTATACATATACATATATATGCATATATATGTATGTATGTGTGTGTGTGTGTGTGTGTGTGTATGTATATATGTGTATATATATAACAGGATCAGTTCTAATTTGTTAGCTGTCCTGCTTGGAATATTTGACTTTCTTAGAAAACAAGATCTTCAGTAAAGAGGCTGACTTCCTCTCAAATTATAGTCTTACATCTCCCAAGAAATGAATTTGAGAGCATCAACACTGATTCAGGAACATCTTTTATCTGTCATTCAAATGACATCCTCAGGATTAGAGTCATAGCAAGGGAAATTGTTAAAACATCAATATCATTCTCTTAATATTATGCAAGTTTCCTCCTGTTTGATCCCCTGTAGGTTATCACCAAGAGTGGATTCCTTCTTTAGGAACACTATTACACCATTGAAACATTCATCAGACTTCACATGCACTCATTTTCAAAAGTAATTTCTTCTTTGGCCCTTCACTTATTGAGACATAGAACTTCAAAGTGACTATCTCCCAGAACACCGAATTCTTGATATTTTTATAATTTCCTAATTTCTCTTTCTCTTACTGAAAATACTTGGGGAACCTAAATTTTCTCACTTATAGCTCTACTACTAATGCCTTGGTTTAAAAAGACTGTAAACTTACCTTCCATCAAGAACTGGTTTGTTAAGGTCTATTTTGGCCCAGCTGATCTGCCAAATTAGGATAAATCACACACAGTGTCCAGGGTTATGAGAAGCAATAGCCCTGGCTGATGACAAGCCAAAAAGAGCTACGGAAGAATATTTTTACGTCTGATAGATCCTCTTGGATTATGCTCCACAGTCACCAAAGATTATTTTATGAAAATGGGTTCATCAGCATCAAAAGAAAGGAATTTTATTTTTGAGGGATTTTAGAATTCTATGCTTGTAAACACATAATAGTTTTTTGTTTTCAAGGTTTTAGGAATTTTTTCTTTCTGGTCATTGGAGTGTAAAGGAGGAAGGGGGAATAATTGTAAGGTACTTTGTATATTGGCCAAACTGACTCTTCAAGGTTCAGGGGTACTGTTGTCAAGCTGCCTTTATCTTATCAAATGATAAGAGCTATTTTATTCATTTTTTTAAAATATAATTTTCTGGCAAGCATACTATGATCTGCTTTAACATTTATATTCCCTCTACCAAAGCACATGCAGTATGTTTGGACATATGGTCGCATTTTTCTGATCTTTTAACCTTTATTTATTCTACATACCCTATGGCAGAGGTAATCACTCGTGGGACTTGAATTGCCAGGAAAGAGCCCCATCTGGAATGTCTGAAAAAGAGGACTGCTTCCATGAGGTAAAACTTTTATAGATAGATATAATCATTTAAATGGAATAATTTCAGTTCCACTCTCGATGATCATAATCTAGTGGTATAATATGTGGGAAAATAATCAAAGGGAACTTTTTCTATGTATCTTCTCTATGGTTAGCACCCTAAAAGATGGTGTAGTAAGCAACTGGTGCTACCCACCAACCTTGGTTAAGAAGTATTTTTTAAAGCTTGGTCATAAAAATCTTAAAAAAAAACAAAATAATAATTAACATAGTATTATATTAATTTCAGGTGTATGATATAATGATTCAACAATTCTATACATTGCTCAATGCTCCTCACCATATTTTTAATCCCCTTTATTTCACCCATCTCCCCCCCCTCTGGTAACCACCAATTTGTTCCCCAGATTTAAGAGTCTGTTTTTTTGAATCTTTCTTTCTTTGGTTTGTTTGTTTTGTTTCTTAAATTCCACATAGGAGTGAAATCCTATATGTCTTTCTCTAACTTATTTCATTTAGCATTATACCCTCTAGATTCATTCATGTTGCTACAAATGATAAGATTTCTTTTTTTTTATGGCTGAATGATATTCAATACACACACAAACAAACACACACATATCACTCTTCTTTATTCATTCGTCTATTCATTCATTATTATATGTACATAGTTATTACTAGATATAGTTTATCATATGATTTCATATATACACACACATATATATCAGTCTTCTTTATTCATCATAACCCAGTGGTTATATATATATAGTATATATATATATAGTAATATATATATAGTTTTATACACACACACAGATACACATACACAGTTACATATATATCACTCTTTATTCATTCAAATATTGATGGGCACTTGGACTGTTCCTGTAATTTGGCACTTGTAAATAATGCCGCAATAAACATAGAAGTGCCTATACCATTTTGAATTAGTGTTTTTGTATTCTTTGGGTTAATAAGAAATCTTGAACCATATTTTCACAAATAGCTAGTATATCGTTTAGCTTTTATGTTTGCTACAAATGGTAGTAAATCCTTAAATTCAATGGCTTAAACAAGATAGACATTTAATTTTTTTTTTCATAAAAAAAGTATAAGAATTATGCAGCTTAGATCTCTGGAATAACAATATGACTTCCATACAACTGCCTTCAAAGTTTCTGTTCTACTATTGCTATTGTGGTATCAGAATGGATAAAATAAACAAGACCCATCTATTTGCTGCCTATTTTAGACCTAAAGACACCTACAGATTGAATGTGAGGGGATGGTTCTCACCTATCATACTAATGGGTATCAAAAGAAACCTGGAGTAACCATACTTATGTCAGACAAACTAGACTTTAAAACAAAGACTAATAAGAGATGAAGAGCATTATATCATAAGGGGTCTATCCAGCAAGAAGATCTAACAATTGTAAATATATATGTGCTCCCAACTTGGAAGCAACCAAATATATAATCAATTAAGAACAAACATAAAGAAACTAATTGATAATAATACAATAATAGTAGGGGATATTTTCACTCTACTTACAGCAACAGACAGATCATCAAAGCAGAAAATCCACAAGGAAACAATGGCTTGAATGACACACTGGACCAGAGAGTCTTATCAGATATAATCAGAACATTTCATCCCAAAGCAACAGACTACACATTCTTTTGGAGTGCACCTCCAAAAGAGTGGCACATTCTCCAGAATAGATCATATACTTGGTCACAAATCAACCCTCAATGAATATAGAAAAATTAAGATCATTCCATGCTTATTTTCAGACCACACCACTATGAAATTGACCAAACCACAAGAAAAAATGTGGAAAATACATGGAGGTTAAAGAACATCCTACTGAAGAAATGAATGGGCTAACCAGGAAATTAAAGAAGAAATTTTAAAAAGTACATAGAAGGGGCCCCTGGGTGGCTTAGTGGGTTAAAGCCTCTGCCTTCAGCTCAGGTCATGATCCCAGAGTCCTGGGATCGAGCCCCGCATCGGGCTCTCTGCTCAGTGGGGAGCCTGCTTCCTCCTCTCTCTGCCTGCCTCTCTGCCTACTTGTGATCTCTGTCTGTTAAATAAATAAAAAATCTTTAAAGAAAAACCAAAAAAACGAGCTTATGGTCTTAAGTTCATATATTAAGTAATAAGAAAAAAGCTAAAAATAACTTATCTAAGTAGTAGTCTCCAAAATGAGGAAATATCACAGTAAATTAAACCCAAATAAAATAGAAGGAATGAAGTAATAAAAACAAGGAAAATAATGAAATAGAAAGCAAATGTACAGTAAAGAAAAATCAGTTAACTCTGAAAAGATTACCAAAATTAATAGATCTTTAGCAATACTGATCAAGGGTTGGGGGAATGGAAAGGAAGAAAGGAAGGAATGAACAAATGAATGAATGAAGGGAGGGAGGGAAGAAGGAGGGAAGTTACACCAGTATCAATAATGAAAAAGCCCACAGATGGTGTCAACAGTAAATTTTTCTTTTTTTTTTTTAAGATTTTATTTATTTATTTGACAGACAGAGATCACAAATAGGCAGAGAGACAGGCAGAGAGAGAGGAGGAAGCAGGCTCCCTGCTGAGCAGAGAGCTGGATTTGGGGCTGGATCCCAGGACCCCGGGATCATGACCTGAGCCAAAGGCAGAGGCTTTAACCCACTGAGGCATCCAGATGCCCCAACCATAAATTTTTCTAATTGTAGAAGATAGAAACCTTATCAATCTTACAGACTTTTCCTAACAAACATAAAAATAGTGATCACTTCCCAACTCATTCTATAGAGCCAGTATAATAAAACCTAATAAGATTATAATTTGAAAAGGATAATTATAAGCAAGTTTTCTCATAAATATAAATTTAAAAACATTAGACAGTATATCAGCAAATTAAATCTAGTGATATCTTAAAAGGATGACTAAGATGTAATTATTCCATAAATGTAAGGTTGATTTAATCATCAAAATGAACCAACATTTTACCACATAAATCAATAAATAAAATGAGCTGTTGGACATCCTAATAAATGTAAAAATTGTATGTGATAAAATTCAACAACCATTTATAATTTAAAATTTAGCAAATTATAAATACAAAGGAACTTCTTTAATTGGTTTTTAAATTTTAAACCTACTTTAAACATCATATATAGCTATGAAATATTAAAAGAGTGCTCAAGATTGGGAATGAGGAAAAGGCAAAACTGACCTCAGTAACTACTTTTATTCAATATTTTACTACAACAGATTCTCCATGGGCACATTAACTTATGCGACTCAACTCCACCAGCCTCCATTTTACTACCTGGGATTCAGGAGTACATCGGAGAAGGCTCTGAAAGCTATTTTTTTAAAATTTATTTTTATTTGATGGCACAATTTAAAAACTAAGCATAAAAGCCTAAACTTTGCATATATTCTGTAACATTTTATATCTCTTCAAAATTTTACTTTTTTCATTTAAATTCAATTAATGAACATATAGTGCATTATTAGTTTCAAAGGTAGAGTTCAGTGATTCATCAGTCTTCTATAATACCTGGTGTTCATTATATCCCATGCCCTCTTTAATGTCCATCACCTAGTTACCTCATCCCTCTTTCCCCTCAGCAACCCTCAGTTTGTTTCTTATGGTTAAAAATCTCTTATGGTTTGTGTCCCTCTCTCATTTCATCTTGTTTTATTTTTCCCTCTCTTCTCCTGTGATCCTCTGTTTTGTTTCTTAAATTTCACATATGAGTGAGGTCATATGATAATTGTCTTTCTCTGATTGACTTATGTCACTTAGAATAGTACCCTCTAGTTCCATCTACATTGTGGCAAATGGCAATATTTCATTTTTTGATGGGTGAGTAGTATTCATATATATATATATATATACACACACATATATATATCCACAGACAGATGAATATATATATATATATATATATATAACAACTTATTTATCAATTCATCTCTCTGTGGACATTCAGGCTCTTTTCATAGTTTGACAATTGTGGACATTGTTGTGTAAATATTGGGGTGCAAGTGCCCCTTCAGATCACTACATTTGTATCTTTGGGTTAAGTACCTAGTAGTGTAATTGCTGGATCATAGATAGCTCTATTTTCAACTTTTTGAGGAACCTCCATATTGTTTTCCAAGTGGCTGCACCAGCTTGCATTCTCACCAACAGTTTAAGAGGGTTCCCCATTCTCTGCATCCTCACCAACACCTACTGTTTCCTGACTTGTTAATTTTAGCCATTCCGACCATTCTGAGGTGGTATCTCATTGTGGTTTTGATTTGTATTTCCCTGATGCCAAGGGATATTGAGCATGTTTTCATGTGTCTTTTGGCCATTTGTATGTCTTCTTCAGAGAAATGTCTGTTCATGTTTTCTGCTCGTATCTTGCGTGGATATCTTGTGTTTTGGGTGTTGAGTTTGTTAAGTTCTTTATAGATTATAAATTTATCTATTTCTTCCAGATTGCCCAGTTTGCTGGCATTATAATTTTTCATAATATTCTTTAATGATTATTTGTGTTTCTGTGGTGTTGGTTGTGATCTCCTCCCTTTGATTAATGATTTCATTTATTTGTGTCCTTTTTCTTTTTGATAAGTCTGGCTAGGGGTTTATCAATTTTATTAGTTACATTGAGGTACATTACATTGAGTTACATAAATTTTTCTTAGTTATATTGAGCTGTTCTACTAGCATTCTTTTTTTTGTTGTTTCTATATCATTTATTTCTGCTCTAATCTTTATTATTTCCCTACTTGTGCTGGGTTTATGCTTTATTTGCTGCTCCTTTTCTATTTCTTTTAAGTGTAAGATTAGGTTGTGTTATTTGTAACTTTATTTGTTACTTCTTGAGGTAGGCCTGTATTGCAATATATGTCCCTCTTAGGACTGCTTTTGCTGCATCCCAAATTTTTTGGACTGTCATGTTTTCATTTTCATTTGCTTCTATGCACTTTTTTTTTTTAAGATTTTTTTTTTTTTTTTTAATTTGACAGAGATCACAAGTAGGCAGAGAGACAAGCAGAGAAAAAGGGGGAAGCATTTTTTTTAAGCCTGCTTTTGTTCATCCCACAGATTCTGGTATAGTGTATTTTCATTACCATTCAGTTAAAAATATCTTCTAATTTTTGTTGTGATTTCTTCTTTGAATCACAGAATAGTTATTTTTAAGTTGTAGGTATTTTGTACCTTTTTATTTATTTCTAGTTTAGTTCCATGAGATCAGATAATAATACACAGTATTTTAATCTTTTAAAATTTGATTAGACATGCTTTATATGCCCAACATGTGATGAAACTTTGATCACAAAAAAGAAATCTGCAGTTGTGTGAAGTATTGAGCTGAATTTATACTGTTTGTATTTTCTGTATCTTTATTGATTTTACGTCTACTTGGCTTCTCAGTTATTGAAAAGGTAACTTAGCATCTATAATCGCATATTTATTTATTTATTTTTTTAGTTCTTTTTTTATCTTGCTTTATGTTTGTAGCTATATTTTCAGTGCATATAAAATTAATATTTTAAAATATTCCTTAGAATTTTTTTTTTTTGTGGCACCTGGGTGGCTCAGTTGTTAAGTGTCTGCCTTTGGCTCAGGATTTGGTCCCAGGGTCCTGGAATTGAGCCCCACATTGGACTCCCTGCTTGGCGGGAAGCCTGTATCTCCCTGTCCCACTCCCTCTGCTGTGTTCCCTCTCTGGCTGTGTCTCTCTCTGTCAGAAAAAAAAAAAAATAAAAAAAAAAAAAAAAAGAACTGGTCTTTTTATCATTATAAAGTACTTCTCTATTTCTTTAATAATCCCTCTTGCATCAAAGTCCACTTTAATTAATGTTACTACCATTTTTCATATAGTTGTATTGATTTTATTTTTTAATAAATAAATAAATTTTTTGATAGAGTGCTTGAGAGTGTGCAGTGGAGGGTGGGGGGCAGAGGGAAAGGGAGAGAGAATCTTAAGTAGGCTCCATACCCAACGTGAAGCCCAATGTGGGGCTTGATCTCACAATCCCGAGATCATAACATGAGCTGAAATCAAGAGTCAGACACTTAACTGACTGAGCCACTCAGGCACCCCTGCATTGATTTTCTTGAGCAGTGTTTTACAGCATAGCTTTTTTCCCCCTATTCTTTAACCTTCAATCTTTCTGTCTTCATGTATTTAAGGTTTTTCTATTATAAGCAGCATTAAATCATGTTTTATTTTCTACTTCAGTCTTGAAATATAAATCTTCTAATTGGAGTGTTTAATTTATAAGCATAATTACAAAATATGATTATTGATAGATGCAGGATTATATCAAACACCTTACTAATTGCTTCCTTTATATCCCACAAGTTTTTTATTCACTTCATCATATTTGAATGGTATTTTTACAGAGAATAGAGCTCTATGCCTGCAGTTATTTTCTTTCCACACTTAAAACATACAATTCACTTATGCCATTTTCCAGTTTTCTATTGTTTCCATTGCCATTTTCCATGCCATTTTCCATTTTCCATGCTTCCATTGTTTCTATTGAGAGTTCAGTTGATAGTTTTATAATCTCTTTCTTTGAAAGTAATTTTTCAGGGCACCTGGGTGGCTCAGTTGGTTAAGCATCTTCCTTCTGCTTGGGTCATGATTCCAGGGTCTGGGGATTGAGCCCCTATTAGGCTCTCTGCTCAGAAGGGAGCCTGCTTCTCCTTCTCCCTCTGCCCCCAACACCTGCTCATGTGCTTGTGCGCTCTCTGTTTCTCTCGCAAAAATAGGTAAATAAAAGCTTTTTAAAAAAAATTTAAAAAGTATTTTGTCTTTTTCTTTACTTTTTTCTCCTTGTAGTTGATTTTCAAGAGTTTCATGTTGTGTCTAGTTGTGATTTTCTTTCCATTTATCCTTTTCAGTGTTTTTATTTTCCAAATCTTTGTATTAATTCTTTCAAAAGTTATGGACTATTGCTGTTCATTATTTCTTGAAATACTTCTTCAGCCTCTTTTTCTTACTCCTCATATTTTGTGTTTCCAATTACAAGTATCTTAGATCTTTTCATCATATCCCATATGTCAACTGCATTCTTTTTACATATCTTCTTTATCTTTTGTTCTCTATGCTTTGAACTTGATTATTTTTTACTATTCTGCTTTCTAGATAACAAACATTCTTATGTGAGGTGTCCCTTTTATTAGTAAGCCTATGTATTCATTTCTTAAATTCAATTGTTGGGCTTACATTTGATTCCACTGTATAGTTTATAGTTGATTATTAATTTTTACATCTTGTTAATGTCCTTGTGCACATTAATCACACTTGAGGTTCATGTTTCATAACTCTGAAATTTGAATTGTGCTATATATCTGTTTCTATTGTGTGTTTTTTCTCTTGACACTTTGTTTTGATAAGCCTAGTAATTTTGTATTAAATGCTGTACATTTTGTATGGAAATTATAGTAGCTATGGATGATGACATTTTCCCCTAGAGACCGTTCATCCTACTTACTCATAGAGAGCTTGAATGAAGTCAGATCACTTCATTTCACTCTGGGACTGAGTAGAGGCAAATTATAGTTTTTATAAGCTTTGATTTACCTTTGGATCATCTCTACTGCTAAGATGTAGTCTTCTTGAATTCCAAACTTTGGGACTGGCGTGTTTAATAAGATCTCTATTCTCAAGGCTGGTTTTTTTTTTTTTTTTCCCTTCCTCATTACAACTGCTGAAAATTAGCTTTATTAGAGCCTTTCCTTTTGGTTTCTTAGTTTCTTTCCTAGTGTAGTTAAAGAGTTCAACAGATACTCAAGTTAAACACTGTTGAATGCTGGACCCAATTCACAGCGTATCTCTTCCCTTTTGAATTTTTGCTCCACACATGCCAGCTGTTGGGAAAGTCCTGAGCTTGAAGTTTTATCTCCTAAGCTCTGTAAAAATATCAAAAGCTCTTCTGGCTTTTTGGCCTCTTCGTAGTGCCCTGCTTCCCAGATTCTCATCCTCTCACTTCCACAAAAAATAGAGAAAATGCCTTGAACAGAAAAGTAGCCTATAGAAAGTATCAGCTCACCTCTTTGCTACTCTATCAATTTCCTTCTCTCTGAACTGTATGTCCTTTACATACTGGATTTTGGGACAGCTTTATTTTTTTTTAATCCAGATTTTTAAAATATTTTCAATGGAATTATTGATTTGTAGAAAGCTACTCTATTTCATCTAGAGATGAACCTTGCCCCCCACTTTAAAATTGATATTATAGGGGTGCCTGGGTGGCTCAGTGGGTTTAGCCTCTGCCTTTGACTCAGGTCATGATCTCAGAGTCCTGGGATCAAGTCCCACATCGGGCTCTGCTCTGCGGAGAGCCTGCTTCCTCCTCTCTCTCTCTGCCTGCCTCTCTGACTACTTGTGATCTCTCTGTCAAATAAATAAATAAATTCTTTTAAAAAAATTAATATTATATTAATCTTTGCTGTAAGACTCAATAAAGAAAGTCACTAAAAGTTAAAAAAAATAGCAGTACTTTACTGGTGGGAAAACTGAAATTAAATAAAATGCTTATGGAATGCTTCCTATGAACAACTGGTGGAAGTATGCTTAAATGATAATTATAATAATTGTTTATTATACTGACAATAAAAGGCAAAGTGTAGTTTTTTATCTGATAGAGCTTATAATTTTGTAGGAAACACAAAATTATTTCACTGAATTATTAGAGAAACATGTCAGAGTATGGTCATACACAGAAAAGTATATTTACATTCTAGTTCAGAATTTGGCGAACTATATAGCCAAGTGGCAAATCTGGCCCATAGGCTATTTTCATAAACAGAGTTTTATTGGAACACAGCCACATTCATTCCCTTATATAGTGCTTCAATAGCATAATAGCAACAGAATTTGGGTGGCCTGCAATATCAAATGTATTTATTAAAGTACTCTATTACAAAAATAATTTCCCAACCCTTTCTATGCGTTCAGTACCATTTTAGATCACCATTTTTTTTCTTTTCAAGATTGAATCATTTTTGTTAACAGAAAATTCCAAAATATCTCCAAGAATTAATATATTTCTTCTTTTATTGCTACTTTAATATATTTCCTTGCTGGTTCAGGTGTAAGGACTTTAGTCTGTGGTTGCAATGTTGAATGACTGCTATTGCTTGCACTGAACCTACAACAAGATTCATTCTGTTTGCAACTGGTATGGTCTTCAATCTTCTTGCAAAATTCTTGTGCCCTCTGTTGTTGCATTTCTTCCTATCCTGGGTTCAATTTGTCTTGATGAAACTCTAACTGGAAAAAAATTACTTGAATTTTTGCCGGTTGTGGAGTCAGGAGGTTTAGTAGGGGCAAACAATCTCTTTTATGTCTGCACGCTTGCCATGGGACATTTTACTTCTCAAGGACCACATCTTAGGGAATACTAGTTCACATGGAATATTCCTAGGAGGAAAAGAGGATTCAAAACGGCCAACCATAATCTGTGTACTTGTCAGTTTAGAGTTCTCAATAAGGACATCTTTTCAAACTTATTCTTTCCTTCCTGGAATCTTCTTTTCTACCACCTCCCTCATTTTTTATGGTGTTTCTTTAATGATAGCACTCTTTATTCTCTGCCCTCCCACTCCTATTTTAAGAGAATTTTAAAAGCTTTGGCTCTTTGGTTTGAATTGCTCTTTGGGGCTTTGATCCACCCTATATTTTGTAGTACCTGGTACTTATTTCAGTTCCTTGTGTCAGTAATTGCAGAAGCCATTAAGAAAAGATTAATTAATGGTTGAGTTTCATTACTCTTGGGATAAATGGAAAGTCTATGGACTGAAATAGTCCTGAAAATGTAGTGTGTATACACACACACACACACACACACACACACACACACACACACATATTCTTTTAAATAAAAATAGAAAATGAAGGGGATAGGTTTACAGAATATATTTCAGAGGCATCAGTGTTACACTTAAATACATGCAGCATGGATTCCTTAAGTTCCCACCCTAGAGTTCCTCAAATGACATAAAAATGTAAGAATGGATGGAGAAGGAGAAAACTTCCAAAGGGAAGAAATTCATTTTCAAGGCAGGAGTTCTCTCATTAGGTGAATGAGATAATACATGTGAGGTAACTGGATAAAAATAAAATTCAGTGTGAACAAATTGTTTTGTCACCATATGTCAGTCAAATGCTGGTCTGATGGATTCCCTCATTATTTGGCCAAAGTGATTGTTTAAATTACAATGTACACTTAAAATGCTATCAATTCTTGTGAGTTTTCTACTTGATACACTCGATGCACATACAGGGGGTTATGGTGATATCTCCTGATGTTTCTTTGTGGATGTATGTTTAAGCAGTACTGGTGACCTAAAACCTCAAACATGATTCACACTCTGAAATTCTAATAGATGATACTGCCAGGATTCATCATAGACGATTATGCAAAACCACAGGTTCAGGTTAATGAAGGGGCTTATTACTGATAACACTTCAGTCCAACTGAATTTGGTGATGATTTTTCATACTAACTCCAAGTAGAGGGGTGAATGCCTGCATAATGGAAATCAGCACATTGGTCAGTCTAGTGTAGGCTAGCCACAACCCCAAATCTACATAAATAAAATATTTTAAGTATGGTCCCTCATAGTTGATAGTAGATTATTATACAATTGACAATTTCCTCTTGACCACTGAATGGATTTTTCTATTAGATGTGGATGACTTAGACTTTGGACTTAAACTTGGACATCTTTCTATCTAAAGAGCCATTTTGTTACCCTTTTTTTCTGTTTTCCTTTCTCACTCAAATGTGTTTTGAATGGAAGGTAGTATTTTGTTTGAAACAGCTATTGATGGGTTTTTAGGGTAAAAGCATCTAATTACTGGTGGGGAAAATCCCTCCAGCTCTCCTCTGTTTTTGAAAGATAAATGAAGAGACTGTGGATGTTTAACCAACTTCAATTATGTTTCCATTTAGTTCATGCTATTGAGGTTGATTTGTATGTAACCACAGTGAATTGTTCATGTCCAGAATCAGGGTTTTTTTCCTGTAATTGTAAGAGATCATAGTGGCATTTACACCTGCTAACCATAGGCTTTCATTAAGATGATTGATTGCTTGCATTGATTTGTTTGATATGTGGGCATTCCTGTGGTGTGAGTTTTCATTTTAAAATGTACACAGTTCATCATTTGGGCTCTTCTCTTGCATTGCTATTAATGGAATTTTGAGCATACATTCTTTCGAAAGGCTTTTCTTGATTAGACAGAAATGTATTGCCTTTGAAGAAATAAAATATGAATCACTAAATGCTTTTCTAGGTTGGAGAGTGGGACGCTTTGTGAGCATTATTATTCTCAACTTTTAGATGCCTCCTCAACTTGGTATCATTGATTGCCAGTTTATTTAGACATCTGCTCCTAGAGTTGGAAGCAGATTTATAATCAGAGAGATGTTCAATGTTTAACACTAAAAAGAGTAGAACCAACTCACACTGGTTCTTCCTAGGCCCCAGAGTACATTCTGAAACTCTTTGTGAAGTATAAATAACTAAGATCATTGAACTAAATTAATCCCTGTTAACTAGGAAATCCCATTCATATATATAATTTTTAAAATATATGTAATTTTTTTTAAATGGATAATTTTGTATAGAGGGAGAAAGAAATGTAGGTAAGCAAATTCACTAATTGAAAATTTTAGGGGCACCTGAATGGCACAGTCAGTTAGGGGACTAACTCTTGGTTTTGGCTCAGGTCACGATCTCAGGATCCTGATATCAAGCCTGAGTTTTGGGCTCTGCCCTGAGTGCGGAGTGTGCTAAAGATTTTCTCTCCCTCTCCCTCTGCCTCCCATGCACTCTCTCTCTCATTCTCAAAATAATTTTTTTAAAAAAGAAAGTTTTAGAGAAAACTCTGGTAAAAAAAAAAAAGATGCCCCCTGCCTAGTAAAAAATTCTAGAATCTTTGCTAAATTTTTAATGTAGCAAATTGGAATTGTAAACTAGATTTTGAATCTAGTAAACTGTAATTTGGAAACAAAAGAAACTTACATACTTACAGTGAGTTGTATTGTGTTCCCTCCACCCCCAAAGATATATTCATGTCCTAACCCAAGTACATATGAATGTGATTATTTGAAAACGGGGTCTTTGAAGATCCATTTAAGTTAAGGATCTAGAGATGAGCTCATTCCACATTTAGGGAGGACCCTAAATCCAGTAATTTGTATAAGAGAGGGAACTTCGACACACCACGGGGAGATCATGTGAGAATGGAGACAGAAACTGAATTACGTTGCCACAAGGCAGGATGCTTGGGGGGAGGATCCAGAATGGCAGGAGCCACCAGAAGCTACAAGAGGTGAGGGAAGATTCTCCCCTAGGGCCTTCAAAGGAGGTGAATGACCCCCAGCAGGGGGACTCATCTCTCTCAACCTGCCAACACCTAGGTTTTGGACTTCTGGCTTCCAGAACAGTAAGAGACTTTATTTCTGTTGTTTTAAGCCACCACTCTTGTGGTTATTTGTTGCAACAGCTCTAGAAAATGACAATACTCATATGGTAGTCTATGTGAATGGCTCCTCCTAATATTTGTGTCATTTGCTACCTGCATGACTTAACTAGAGAGCCCGGATTTTCATGCTTAGAAAATACCCACTTTTCCACTGCAAAATTTACTTCGCAATGTAGGCATCCATGACACTTGATTCATGGAATCTCTGTATTGTACTTTTATTTATTTTTTTACCCCAGTCAAGAAATTACAGGTTCCTATAAAGCTTTCCTTCTGAAAGTTCAATCAAATTAGTCTTGAGGCTTGGGCATTTTACTTAGATTACTTAATAGCTCACTTTATGTCTTCTATGGTTGTCCCTTCAGCTTTTACACAATGCTTACAAGTTTAGCGCTTCGTATAATTTTATTTTTTATTGTCCTTCACACAAAACCAGCACACAAGAATAAAATGGAACACATACAAGTTAAGCCTCTTGCCCTTAAATGAAGAATAACAGGGACTCAGAAGGAGAACTTTCTCTTCCCAGAACACTTACTGTAGTTATTGACAGTATATTCAGGTGAGCACTTGGATATACAAAGATGGGCTTCATTTCAAATTGTTTCTTGGGTATACATCTTATCTTGACTATGACACAAACTTTCTGAAAGCAGCAATTGCCTTAAATCCTGTACCTGAGCATTGCCTCCCTAGGGATATTCCTGGTGTAGTTGCTCGATAAATGCTAATCCAACTAAATTGATGTGTGGGCTTCTGACTCAGAGTTCAGTATTTTAGATCATTTCCAGAAATTCCTACAGGATAGTGAAAAATCATCCCATCCCTCCCTTCAATATCAATTACTTAATAGACTCTCAAGTTTAGTAGAGAATAAATTAAATATTACAGGCAAGATTTTATAAACTATAATCAATTGTTTAGGAGGGCACTAACCTCAGAAAAGAAACCCACGTAACATATTCCTAGAGGAAGGTAACTTTGGGAGCTAAATTGTGACAAGATATTTGTTTTTTGGTTTTTTTTTTTTGGTGTGGGGAGGAGGAAATGGGTTACTTTAGTCCAATGGTGACTGGTGGGGGGTGGAGGGGGCTGGGGGGAACATGAATTGGTCACTCTGTATTGAACCCGAGTATTTCTTATTTTAATTGACAACACTCATATCTTTGAGCTTCTCATTTAGACTTTGATAAAATCAACTTGCAGAGGCAGATGGCAGGCTGTTATTTTTAATTCACAAGCCATGTTAAATGTATGCCATATGTTATAGAACTTTTCAGGCTCAGCCTTTTGAGTGCTACCACAATAAACTCACCAACTTACAGAAAAGGAAATCTGACAGGAAGAATTATGCACTTGCGGGTTACATTTTTGAAAACTGAAGTCAGTTACTTGTCTCTTTGCCTGATTTAAAGAGGGGGTGGGTGGGGAATAAAAAACGCGCAGCAAAATGAGAAGCCACACATTGAAATGGTAATATCTGTGTAAAAAAGAAATGGGATTAGGGGGTCTGATTGTTGCTCTGTATTCAGAGTGATATGTCACATCAACAGTATGACACCTCCAAAGAATATACGAGGCAGCCCGTTATAATCCAGGAAGGGACTGAAACATGAGTACTCATTCGTGTACTGCTAATGATCCTCAGTAGGGGACTCGTCTCTCAGGCCCTCAGTAGTTCATATGTCAAATAAAAAAAACTGTATTGGATAGCCTCTAAATCACAATCTGTACTCAAGGTTAATCACCGCCATCTTTATAGGGGCCTTATTATAGAAAATTGTTCTTTTCTGGAAAAATTACTCACTTATCAAGACTCTAAATTTCATAGACCTTCTTCCAATTGCCTTAATGAAGGCCAACATAATAGTTATGGAAACATTTTGTTGAGTTGTTTTTATGAAATCTACCTGTTTCTTTATCTTTATGTCTCAGATGATTTTTGTCCATTACAGGTTTACTATCTGAGTAAATAAGTAAATAAGTAAATAAGTCAAACTTATTACACTAGTAATAAGGATACAAGGAAAGATTCTGGCCACCTGCCTCTGTTCCTCTAGACACAAGTCAGTTCCTAAAGACATGATTCTAGGAACCTGAGTAGGATTTGGGGAAATTCATGGATCTCTACTCAAAGATGAGAAATTTTGTGTCTACTTATTGTAAGATTTAATATGAATATTAGTATTAATATTAACTTGTCGATAAAATGAGTTTTTATAAACTTATAAGTTTTATTTTTCTCCTTAAGCAGAATAGCAAATACTTTGTGCTCCATGAGCAAAAGATGAGAGGGGAATGTCAGATGACATCAGAAGTATTTGAACTAGCCTGTTGAGGGTCTAGGGGGTAGAGATGGAAGAATATTTTGCATGAGAAATATAAAAGAAAGCAATGACTTTCAGAAAATAATTTATAATGCTCTTCTTTTTTTATACAGGTTTCTCATCTTTTCAGTGTTCTCTATTCTCACTCTTAGAACCCTGAGTATCACAACCATATTTAGTAGGAAGCACAAGAGGTTTAAGTCAGAATTTACCAGGTGTGTCTTGAGTAGGGTGGATGTAGGTTAAGAGAGCGCCTATTGCTGAGATCTGAGATTCTTTCATAGAGCATTCATTTGTTTGAATTAAGTTGTGCCTTCCCTTGAAGGTAGAGATTGCACAAGAAATGTGCCCTTTTTCATAACTCAGAGTCACCTCTGTGTAGCACTTAGGGTCCTCTCTTATTGCAACTTCCTGATTTTTATTCCAACCTTGCATGCTAATGTAGCAGCTCCCTGAGAGGCTTTCTTGCCCCTACCTGCCTTCACTTTTGCCACCACAAACAGCACAGACGGAGAGCTTTCCTTTATTCCCACACCCCTACCCATACACACACTGTCCATGGCTCTCCTTTTCTTCCACATTTGCATATATACACATACAGGGCTGTGTTAGGCATCTGGTGTGTCCTTGCCGTTGTACAAAATAGGTACACTACTTTCATACATACCTCTTTGTGTGTTTCTTTCCCACTCTCTGAATCTGAATTTCTCAAGGGAAGCAACTCTGCCCTATGTATTTTATTTCCCCAACATCTAGCTCGACCTACTACATAGGAAGGACACAAAGATGAGTTTACTGAGTGAAAAAGATGAATGAATATGCAATAAAGTCTGACTTAACAAACAACTCATCTAGTTAGGTCAAGAACTGCCTAGTTTCTAGGTCATTTATTCATTCAGTCATTCATTAGACAACAGTGTCACTATTTATGGTATGGAGGAGGTGGATAACATCAGAACTCACTGTTTACTACTATGTAGAGTTTGCTGTTTGTGTACGTATGTGTGCATGTAAATCTGCACATGTATATTTAGAATGAAATTAACTATTAAACTGGAAATTATTCATTTCACAGTGTTGGTTTAATCATTCCCACTGATCTTTCTGTTGCCTTCAAAGTTTCTAGAACATTTTTATATATAGATATCTGGTCAAAGTGTGCTGCACTGCCAACTGTAGCTGAGATTTAAGAGTCCAGAATAGATGGACCAGATGGGCAGCTTCCCTCACAGCAGAGTTTCCCAAAGTGCATTCAGCAGAATACTTGTTTCATGGGGTGTTAAATGGGATGTTACTAGGTGTTATGAGAAAAGGAACAGAGACAGACGAGAGAGAGAGAGAGAGAGAGAGATTTATATATATGTATATATATATAATACATATATAATTTATGTGAAAATAAATGGAAATTATATGTATAATATCTAGCATTTTTCATTTACTTTTTCATGAAATTTAAAAATTTTTAAGTATTTTAAAGAACTATTGTCCTATAAAACCTTAGAAAATTGTTGGATTATTAAATGACAACTAAAAAGCATACTTCTGTCTGATTGTGATACTCATGTCTGCCACATTTCATGAATTCATAGTTTTATGTGGATATGACATATTTGTGAGATCTGAGCTTGTCCTGAATTCTGGTATACATAAGCATTTTTTTCTGGATATAAACTGACATCTGGCTTTTGACCACAGTATGATCGATTCCACTTATCATCTTGGTCCCCATTCTTTTCTACTCTTTATCAGGTAGTATCGAATGAGGAAATTGGAAATGGCTCAAGATATTTCAAGCAGAGAGGACTAAATTCAGGGAACTGATTAAAAAGTTTTTAGAAAGTCTTAGAAAACAGGAGAAATAGAAGGAAACTGGAAACAAACAAACAAACGGGGGAGACGTTGTTTGTTTAAAATCAAGATCTAAAGCTGCAGAATGATCCTAGGCTGGAGGGACCCTGTCCTCCATACTGAGTTGTTGGAGGAGTTGCTGTTCGTGTCTGCTATAAATGGAACCTCACTGATGCAACTGAGTTGGACTCCTCCAGGAGGCTGCACTGACACGGACAATGACACTGCTGAAATTGCCACCAACACCGCTGGAGTCTACAGTCACCTAGAGTTACTCTTCATTGCCCATGGATGCTACTGCTGCTGCTGACAGCTGGCCAGAAGGATGGGAAAAAAATGAGATCTCCCTTCTTCCTGATTTTATATCTCCTAGTATTGCCTTCCATTGACCCATCAGAAATTCAACTAGCAAGGGGGTTTCAGCAATGTGGCATGCAAGCTTTCAGTCAGAGGTATGAAGGAGACTGTAGAAAGGCAAGGATGGAGATAAAAGCCACAGACACTCTAGAGCACAGTCCACTTCTTTGGGCACTTGACATCCATAAATGCCTTTCTATTCATACTTAAGCTTTTACAGGACAAGAAGCACTGAACCTCTACTTTACAGATTTACTACCGCTTTTACAAATAGAGACCCTAAATTTCAGCATTGGTAAAAATCCTTTGAGTTTATAAAATTATCTGCTACATGGGCCCTCTGTGTAAAAGCCTGTGCTTTTTACCTTCATTTGCCTTTTTATGTAGCTTACATTCTAAGGTTCATCACTGTAATTGTTTCCTCACAAATTTTCTCTACTTCCCAGTCTTTAGCTGTTCTCTTTGACAAAACTCAGTCTTACATATGCCCCAATCAGCTAATTTTTTTCTATGCCTAATCTTTTTACAGGTAAGCCCTACTGGAGAAAAATCATATAAAGTAGCTGACTTGTATTGGAGTAAGTTAAAATCACCAGCCTGAAGTGAGTATTCAGTATTGCCCAGAACTTCTTTACAAAAGTCTTCCTCTACTATGTTCAATGATTATTTCAGTTTCCCTTCTTTACATTCATTCAATTACATTGGGGAAAGAAAGAAACCAACAGTTATAAGTTCTGTCGTTTCCCCCCACCCAAGCCCAAATCTTATACGAATCTGCATCTTTATCTAATTCCCCTTCCATCCTTCTGCCACACACAGAAAATTGTCCTTCATACTCTTGAAGGCTAATACCTTCTGTAAACCCAACATCTCTATTTCTCAAAATCTCTGCTTCAAAAAATATATTCACACCATTATTTCAATCTCCACCTCTGCATTATTCCCATCACTAGATAAACCAATATAAAATTTTAAATCACAAAACAAAGCAAAACAACCTTCTATTGTCTTTCATTACCTTTTGGCTATTTTCTGTATTATAATTCATAAGCTGCCTAACTATACTGCTTTTTTCTTCATTTTCAAGGTCCTTTTCTCTGTACCCCACCTTGACTTCTGTTATCAGCACCCTCCTGAGATTGCTTATGCCTACTAACCAGTGAACTCCTTTTAAGGAAATTCAGTGGACACTTTCATGTTCATGATACTTGGCATGGTTGACTACTTCCTTCATCTTGAAATTTATTCTTATTTTTTGTTTGTTTGTTTGTTTCCCAAAATAGCTTCTCTCTGAAAAAGCACTTCCTTCCATATGTTGATCTTTAGGTTCGTATCTTAGGAGGATGTTCTCCTTATCTATAGTCTTTTCCTAAAAGATTTCATTAATTCCTATGGCTCCTGATGACTCTAAAATCCCCATCTCCAGCCAAGAGCAAGCCTCTGAGCTCCAATACATAACTAAATACATAACTGAATTCTTCACAATTCCACTTACATATCTCTCAGGTATCTCAAAATAAAAATCTCTAAAATGGAGTCCATGGCTTTCTCTTCTAAATCTACTTCTTCCACCATCTTCCCCATCCCAGAAAATGATCCTATCTACTTGCAAAACCAGACGTTTGAGACTCATCCTTATTATTCCGTTTTTAATCTTCTTAATTCATTTCACCAGTATGACCTATGAATTCCATAGGAACCATTTCTCTCCATCTTCATTGCTATCTAACATATCCAAGTTTCCATCATCTCCCAAATAAAGTCCACACTCTTACTATGCTCCATAAGGTAGTAGATGATAATAGTCTTGATATATCTCTCCTGACTCTATCTCCAGTCTTATTCTTTTCATTTACTGTCTCTCAGCATCCTGGGATTCCTTTCAGTTCCTCAAATACATCAGTCTCTTCTCTGCTTTCGGATCATTTGTACTTCCTTCTTTTTTGCCTGGATCTCTCTTCCTCTGATACTCCAAATGCTCACATTTTCTTGTCCTTCTTATCTAGTCAATGATGTTTCCTCACTGCCTTACTTAGCTCCTATCAAGACCCTATTACAGGGACACCTGGGTGGCTCAGTGGGTTAAGCCTCTGCCTTTGGCTCAGGTCATGATCTCAGGGTCCTGGGATCGAGGCCCGCATCGGGCTCTCTGCTCAGCAGGGAGCCTGCTTCCTCCTCTCTCTCTGCCTGCCTCTCTGCCTGCTTGTTATCTCTCTCTCTCTGTCAAATAAAAAAATCTTAAAAAAAAAAAAAAGACCCTATTACAGTATTTATTTTACTTCCATCTTAGCACCTATTTTAATCTGTGATTATGTAATTTTGGCTTTATGGATTGATTGGTTCACTTTCTAGGTTGCAAGCTCCAGAAGGCAGGAACTTTGTCAATTCCATTTAGTGACAGAAAGTCTAGTACCTGGCACATAATAGGTATTCAACAACATTTGGTGGAAAGAATGAAAAGCATGAAGATATCTGAATGGAATTGTAGACAGGTCTTGATAAAGGAATATGATTGTTTAAATTTCATATGCTGAGCTCTAACGAAAAGCCTAAATAGAGAACTGCTCAGTTTTGAAAATTAAATAGAGGAAAGTAAGATTTTTCCACTGAGATTTGGACATTAATCATCTATGACCTATATCAAGCTTGTCCTCACAGAAGAAACTGTTTGTCAGCCCAGTGATGAAGAGGATTTGAAGTTAATTGCTCCTGAGGACATACTATCATGAAACTGTTGGCAAGTATCTATTAGGATTATTAGTTTATCTTAAAATGTCTTGGCTTTTGCATGTAGTTTATTCATAGACACAAAATTCTGGGTTTTGCATCGCTTTCTCTTATAACAGAGGGCTGAAATGTTTGATATTATTGAAAATATTGGGGAGAAACCAAGACAAATTCCACTTTGAATCATCTGTCTCTCTTTTCTCATAAAGTGGAAATGAAATAGAAATAAGGATGCTTGAGAGGTAACAAAATGCATTATTTTCCTTGGCCTAACAATTCTAGGGGTTGGGCAGAGGTTGGGTACTGTTGTTCTGTTAACTTAAGGAGATAAAGAACTGTATGAAAACTCTTCCTTGCTTTATTCTGTCAAAACTCTTGTAGTATCCATGGAAATAAGAGCAGAAAGGCCATTGACATGCAGCCATGGTGAGTGAGTTCTCCCTGACATACTTTGGTTGCTTACAGACAGGGGTTTATAGACTCAACTACTAATTTAAAGTATATTTATCTTTTAGTGTTTTGCTCATTTTAAAATTTTTATTTCTTTAACTGTGCCATTTTCCCAGGATCATTAAAAAAGAGAGAAATAGGAAATAAAAGAAGAGAAACAAAAATTATGCAAGAAGATCTCTCCATGACTTTAATTTTAGTATACTTGTCTGGGTCTATTGAGGACTATAAGAAAAGGGTGAGGAATTTGGGAGACTTATTCACACTTGGCCTCTATTTTAAGAGTGATGGGAACCATTCTTACCGTCACCCCTGTCTCTCCCCAAAAGATAGAATGAAGGGCAGTTTGAATGGAAAAGAGGGGCAAATTTTGAAGAACTCTGTGGTATTGCTCAAAAAAAAAGAATGAGTGACCAGGCAGAGAAATGACCCTGGAGAAATGACTGACAATGAGGCCCACTGAACTCTTTATTATTTACTGCATTTTTATTTACATCATAACTTATATATTTTCTCTTGAGAGTCTTTGCAAAATGTGAGCCCCAAAACTCTAAAAGGCACCTATTCAGAGGAAATGAGACCTGGTTTTCAAATTATCAGAGTACCGCTTATCTCTTATTGATTTTTTTCTCATTTATTTCTGTTTCCTTAACTGAGATTCATCATTGATACCTGGAGTTTAAAATCATTGCATTTTGCCCTATGGTTGAAACTTTTATAATTATTAAATTATAACCAACCAGGAATTCTTGGAGACTATTTTAACTATTTCAAACATAATATTTTTCATTTCAATTACTAATTTTGAGTTCCTTCCTTTCCACAGTACTGTGTGGAACACAGAATTTGATTCAGTACACTAAATGCAGACCACAAGTACTAATATAGCCAAATTTGGCTCTGAGTTCCTTAGCATTCAGGCAATAGTGTTATTGGTATTAAAAGACAGAGTTCTAAAAACAAAGAATGTCAGTTGCTCAGAAGAAGTTTCTTTGGTCCTGGGAACCCAGATAGGTGTCGCAGGGATTTTTACACAAAGTAGGCAATCTTTAATAGAGATTAAGTATAGAGCCAAGAGAAAATTTTATATGCTGAAAATTATATAGTCCTATGTAGTCCTTCAATACATTTGGCCACAAAAGCTGGAGTAAAATTGAGTAATTACAAACACATGGAAGCCAAAGAATGTGGTCCAGGGAATACTTTGGGTTCATGTAATAATAAAAATATACAGTACTAAGGGAAGTATGTCATATTTCAGAAGCACTACGATATAATCCCAGAAAAAAAGTTAATTTTCTCCTATTCCACTAGAAGATAATAAAATAGTAAGCTGGACTATATTTTTAGCCTTTTTGTGGGCAAAACTGGAGCAACACTAATTCCTTATTGTTTGAGAAACTAACAAAATAAAAGTATTTTTTACTATAAAATTAGTTTATAATTGTCTTATTTAAAAAGAAAACAAATAGAAACATCAGTAGGTGATGTTGAAACATCATCAGATGATTCAAAAAGGACCACTTTCTGTCTCCGATGGCTATACATTTCAAAACATACACATTCAAACACACACACACACACATATGCACAAAGCCAAACAAAGAATTGCTGATTGATGCTAAGCTGAATATTTTATTTTTAGATTATAATTGAAGGAATTTGATTTACAATTTAAACAAGTGATATTTTTACAAAAGAAAAGATTTTTTTTCTCCTACATATTTTTGGTAAAGGACAGAATTCCCTTTAGGAATGAAATATAGCTGGAGATCCATCCATTTTCTCTTTTATCATGGAAATGTATTCTAGCCTCTGTAAATCTCACAAATCCCTTAAAAATCATGAACATAAGCTGACTGTATTATAATATTTGGAGAACTCAACTAGAGGGAAGGTCTTCTTTGTAGAAGTTTTGCTGAAAGGTGCTGGACTTCCTGGAGGTATTTATACTCCATCCCTTTTTTTTTTTTTTTTCTTTTTTTTTCAGGGAGAGAGAGAGAGGGGGCGGGGTATGTGGGGCTCGATCCCATGATCCTGAGAACATGACCTGAGCTCAAATCAAGAGCCAGACGCTCAACCAACTGAGCCCCTAGGCACCCCGATACTCCATCCATCTTAACTCAGATTATGATATACCATCTTAAGTATTACTGAAGTGTTTTTTTTTTTAAAGATTTTATTTATTTATTTGACACAGAGAGATCACAAGTAGGTAGATAGGCAGGCAGAGAGAGAGAGGAGAAAGCAGGCTCCCTGCCAAGCAGAGAGCCTGAAGCGGCACTCGATCCCAGGACCCGGAGATCATGACCTGAGTTGAAGTCAGAGGCTCAACCCACTTAGCCATCCAGGCGCCCCGTATTACTGAAGTTTTATTCACTGGATCAAAATATAATTAAGCTTAAGCCAAATATAACTTTTTTACATTTAACACATGTTAAAGCTTTCCTCTCACCTTTGAACATCATAACAAAGCTGGGATTTTCCACCTTCCCCAGTTTTAGTAAAAACCAGTATTAGTGATATACCATAGGTTTTCGTTGTCTCAAAGTGACAGTATAGTCAGGTAATCCAGATCTATCTAAACCCTCCTTTGTCAATGCTGCCTCTTTGCTGTGAGACTTCTAAGGTAGCTGCATATATAAGGTATAATGTGAGTGGAAATCAAGGTGTCCTTCTTTCAAAAGTTTTCACTGAACATCTACTTTATGCCAGGAACTGTCCTAGGTGCTACTGCAGTGAACAAAAGTGACAGAAATGCTTTGCTGTAGAGCTTACAATCTAGTAAGCAAGTCAATAAAACATGAAATATGTCAGACTGACTCAAAACAGTAACAACAGTAATCTAGATTATTTCTTAAATTTCTTATTCCAAAGCAGATGTCTATCTTAGAACTGATTTAAAGTACGTGAGTTAGGCTCATCTTTTATCCAAACTTTCACTGTACCCCCAGCTGGCCACCATGCTCACAGTGATGAAAGCACTCTACCTATAGCACAAGAGAGAGGAAAAGCAGAGTCCTTTTACAGCGGTGATCTTGCCCACTATTAAACAGACCCTATAGCATCCTATTGGACTAACCGAATTTTCAGTTCCTTTTTGGGATAGAACTGGTGTACTGGAGAGGGAGCGACCCTCTGAGTTAAAAGCAATGCGGAGAAAAAACCCTCCCGCTCCCACCCTTTCCCTGCCACACGAGAGCCCATGCACTGTGGTTCTCGTGTAAGGACTTCTTATCCATGCAACAAAAGAATCCACCCTATTTGGGCTGCCCTCCCCCACAAACACAGAAGAGCAACTGTAGTGTTCCTTGGATTCATTCTCTGGAAATACAGCTGATGCGACTATGAATGCCCACACCCTATAGTTTGTCTATGCTCTGCACCAAGAAAACCTCCCTTCCATGCATTCTCACAGCCGCGGTTTCTCTTTTAAATTTTTATAGTCAATTTATTTTGTTTAAATATTGAGTAACGAGGATAAGGTTTTCATCTCCCTAAGATTACAGTCCTAGAGTCAGATAAAACTTTTGTGGCGTACGTGGCAATCATTTTAGGAATATGTAATTTCTCTTAAATCGGCTGCTCCTAGTGTACGTGTTCAGAAGGCACTCACTCACTCACAAAGAAGACATCAGAAGCCAAGCCAAAGAGGCAGCACATCTCCCTTGTCTAGTGAAGGTAAGCTGGTTCGGGAGGGAATCTCTCTCGCTCTCGCTCCTGCCCTCCCTCCCCTCTCTTGCTTTCTTATTCTTTCACTCTCTTACTCTCTCATTAATTCAGCTTTCAGGGCTACTGCAGCAATTGGGGGATTTTATCTTTTCATCTCATTAATCACTTGTGGGTTGCTGAGGAGAGCTCTATTAATACCTGGTCAAAAGACAGGATAATCCATAACATCTTCTAGCAGAGGCAAAGCCAGCTGTGGAGCCACAGTGTGACTATGTAACCAGGCTGAAGTAACTGATGCAAACTAACCTGAGGCATCTCTATAGGAAACCTGCTGGCTCTGCTAACGTGATTGAAGTTGGTTTTACACTCCTAACATTTCTGCCTTGTATCTTCTCTCTTTCTTACTGCTCTGGAACTATGGGATGCTCGGAGTTCTCCAGAGGCCTGCTTGACACTTCCCCTGTCCCACTAACTGCTCCCTCGAATCTGTGATTCTGATTTTTTTTTAAGTATCATGCCTTCCACAACTTTCACTGTGGCTAAATTTTTAGTTAAGATGTTGGAATTTGAGAGTGAAATCGTATTAGTTTACTTGAAACTCCAAAAAACCCGTATGGGTTGCTGCTCTTCAATCATTTCATCACTAAAATCTTCCATGGCTCTCACAAAAAGCTCCATGTATTGCGTGTTAACAAATGCATTTTTTCATTTTTTTAAAAATCACAGATATTATATAGCTGCTAAATAGATTATCTGACGCAGGAGATCAACACACTAAGCTGATACAATTCCAGCCAAACGCAAAAGACCCTTCCATTTTAATTTTTATAAATTTCTCAGTGGGAAATAGAAGAGACACACTAGATCCTTCTAAGTACTGAACATAGCTTGGGGATCCCCATAACCTGCTTCATGGATCTCTAGAACAGATGGCAGCCTTGGCTGATGTGGCCTAGGTTTCACACTTCCCAAAGAACCAAAGATACAGTTCTAATAATGAAGAGCTTTCATTCTGGAAAGTTAGACAAGCGACATTTTATGCTGTTACTAAAAGAACTGTGAGTAAGCTATTAAGTAAAGAGACTCAAAGATTAAGGTTTAAAGTTGGATTACAGTGAGTGGAGTAGCTAGTTAGATCAAGCTCTACTGCCATATATATCTATTTGTATATTTAAAAAATTTAAATAGAATTTGAATATGACTATCACATGGTTAGGAAGAAGAAATAACTGCTGACTACTGACTGGAGTTGGTGTTTCTGTGGTTCCTCCTCTTGAATCTGTGCTCTACCATATTTGTTCTAAACCTTGCACCCAAACTAGCGTCTGGGACCATGGTTTCCCACTGAAATTTACTGTATTTGGTGTGCTTCAACTTTGGTATGCCATAGACTACTGTGTGGCCTGATGAAGGCCACAAATCCTCCAGTACCACTGAGATTTTGTCTCTCAGAGGCATAACTAAAAGAAATGATAACTTCCAGTGTTTAGTAAAAATAAGGATGCAATTTTTCCCCACCTAAATAGCTGGACTCCTTAAATTCTATCTTGGATTAAAGACCCCCCGGAAGTATAATCCCCCCCTTTTTTTTTTAAAGTTAATTGAGGTATAGTGAAGATTGGGTCTAGATGAAGTTGCATATAGAAAGATAATGCTTGGGGCTTCTGGGTAACTCAGTTGATTAAGCATCTGCCTTCAGCTCAGGTCATGATGTCCAGGTGGTGGGACTGAGCCCTGTATCAGGTTCCCTGTTCAGTGTGGAGTCTGATTCTCCCTCTCCCTCTGCCCTTCCCCACTCTCCCATTTGTGTTCTCTCTCAAGTAAATAAAATCCTAAAAAAAAAAGAAAAGAAAAAAAGACAATGCTTTGTTTCAGCTATTTTCATCTACAAAATCCACCCCATTATTTCAGAGCCAGAAATAGAGGTAGGTCGCTAACACTCCTCTGCCTTTACGGTCCTGATTTCCAGTCTGTATTTTCACTTGTTTTGGAGCTACCTAATTTAGACTTCTTTATTATGTCTACAGTTAATGTGTGGTCACTGTCCCTCAGACCTAGTTCTCTAAAATGCTTTGTGTTTAAAAAAAAAAAACAAAAAAAACCTCTTTCCTTTGTATTCTCAGTTGTCCTCTGACTTCCCTGTATGTTGACATTCTGTATGTTGACATTTAGTCTGTCTCCTGGCTAGCTACTATTGCTCTACCTCTGAGGAATGGCCCATCTCCAGCTCCGCAGAGGAATGTGGACAAATGAGAAGAGAATGTGTTAATTAGGGAGACTAGAAACTTAATGAAAATTTGACACGGTACTTTGCCGTTTGCTATGACTTCCTTTTTGGCAGAGTTACGCAGTGAATAATTTTAACTGTATTATGAGTTGATGCAATTTACAATACAATGTTTATATTTGGGAATGCAATAGAGAGTCCTTAATGTAGTTCAGGTCATCAGCCCCATTTAAATTTCTGCAATGGCTCCTAATAACTAGGATATAGCAATAGACCAAAGTCTAGCACCCTGGAGTGATCTGGCTCCATGTTGCATTTAGTTGACAGATAATATACAGGTCAGTCTGTTTACTTATGAGACAACAGACCCTTCACTTTCCTTGATGAATCAAATTTACTCCCTTAAACATATTCTATGTGTCTCTCTAAGTTTTCCAAAATTTTATTTAGGAGGAAACATACACATATTAGCTGATTACACTGGATTTATAACTAACTTGGTTTAGGTGGTAGAACCTCTATAATAGAGAGAAATTTGCAACACACTTTGTAACTAGATAATAATCTTGCTCATTTTTTAGATGCACAGTGACCAAACCAATGCTGATAGATATCCTATTGCACTCTGGGCTTATCTGTTCAAACTTGGCATGAGAATGGAAAAAGAAAGCATATAGAGAAGGGGGGCATCATGGACTTGGACATGACACTGTAGGAACACCGTTTGAGGGAATTGGGGTATTTATCTTGGAAAATGACAGTGGCGTTTAAGAATCAGAGTAAGTGTTTTGAGTAAGTGGGCTTCCATCTTGAAGTAGCCATTGAAGGACTCCTTTGAACTATATTGTTGCTATATCTTAGTGGAGGTAAATTAGTTGAAAGATACCTGCAACTCATTTTTGCTCATAGGTTCAACTTATATTAAATATTCTTCCAGCATTCCAAATTTAGAAAACATGATGGCTGTGGGTTTTATGTTCCTTTATTCTTTTGATGTATCCCAGGAAGGGAGTGTTTTTGTTCGCACAGCAGGGTGAATTCTGGGAGGGGTTCTCTCCTTTTCTATTTTTTGGATGATTTTATGAAGAATTAGTATTAATTCTCTGTATTTTTATTTTATTTATTTATTTTTTTGTAATTCACCACTGAAGCCATCTGGGCCTGAGATTTTCTTGGTGCTTTGTGTTTTGGTTACCATTTAGTGTCATATCTTGTTATAGGTCTATTCAGATTGCTTCTTGAGTAAGCTTTAGTATTTTGAATCTTTATAAGAGTTTGTCCCTTTTATCTAAGTTATTTAACTTACTGGCATACAACTTTTCATAGTAATCACTAATGTTCCTTTTTTACTTCTGTAAGGTCATAGTAATGTCACATATTTTATTTTTTAAATATTTTGTTACTTGGCACAGAGAGTGAGTGAGAGAGCACCAGCCAGGATAAGGACAGAGGGAGAGGGAGAAGCAGACTCCTTGCTGAGAAGGGAGCCCAAAGTGGGGCTTGATCCCAGAACCCTGACATCATGACCTGAGCAGTTAAGCGACTGAGGGGAGATGCTTAACTGACTGAGCCTCCCAGGAGCCCACCTCTTTTATTTCTGATTCTACTAATTTGAGTCTGTTCTCTATATTCCTTTCCTACCCTCCTTCTTCCCAGCACCCCAAACCCCCACCATCAATCTAACTAAAAGTTTGTCAATTTTGATCTTTTCAAAGAACCAGCTTTGGCCTTATTGTTTTTCTCAAATCTCTCCTCTTCTCTAGTCGATGAATTTTCATTTTAATCTTTATAATATCCTTTCTTCTCTTGCTTTCAGTTTAGTTCATTCTTCTTTTTCCCATATTAGTTCATGTTACTGACCTAAGATCTTTCTTCTTTCTTCTTTTTTTTTTTTTTAAAGATTTTATTTATTTATTTGACAGATCACAAGTAGGCAGAGAGGCAGGCAGAGAGAGAGGAGGAAGCAGGCTCCAGACTGAGCAGGGAGCCCGATGTGGGGCTCAATCCCAGGACCCTGGGACCATGACCTGAGCCGAAGGCAGAGGCTTAACCCACTGAGCCACCCAGGTGCCCCTCTTCTTTCTTTCTTTTTTTTTTTTTTAAAGATTTTATTTATTTGAAACAGAGAGAGCGATCACAAGTATGCAGAGAGGCAGGCATAGAGAGAGAGAGGAGAAAGCAGGCTCCCCGCTGAGCGGAGAGCCCGATGCGGGCCTCGATCCCAGGACCCTGAGATCATGACCTGAGCCGAAGGCAGAGGCTTAACCCACTGAGCCACCCAGGCGCCCGCCCCTCTTCTTTCTTAATATAAACATTTATAGCTTTAAAGTTCTTAGTAGCACTGCTTTAGCTGCATTTTATGATTTTGTATATGTTGTACTTTTATTTTGATTCACTTCAAAGTATTTTCTGATATCATTTTTGATTTACTCTTTGGCCTATTTGTTAAGTATGTGTGTTGTTTAATTTTCACATACTTGTTAGTTTTCCAGCTATTGGTTTTTTACTTCATTCTATTGGGGTCAGATAATATAACTTGTATTTTTCCTATCTTTTTAAATTAATTAAGGTTTCTTTTATGGCCTCACAAATCTTAGAGAATGTTCCACGTGCTCTTGAGAAAAATGTATACTCTGTTGTATTGGGCGGAGTGTTCTAAAAATGTCTCTTGACTTCATTTGGTTTATAGTTATTTAACTCTTCTTTTCCCTTGTTGCTTTTTTCTCTAGTTCTACCTACTATTGAAAGTAGATACCATCCATTATTGATTTAAGTTTTTTCCTCAAAATATTCCCAGTTTTATCATAACTTCATTAGTTGTGATTATAACACATGCTTATAGTTTCTCAAGGGTGAAACAACATTATTTAAGTCAAAACTACTGAACTTTAATATTCCGTTCTTCAAAATGTAATACTAATCTTGTATTATTTGTTTTGAAAGGATGATGTTTGGATTGTACCTTATAATACATATGAAGGTATTTGTAATTACCTAGACTGCCATAATATTGATTCTCAGCTGGGGACAATTTTGCTACCATGTGATATTTGGCAATGTCTCAAGACATTTTTGATCATTGCAACTTGGGTGGTGATACTGACATTGGTGGATGGAGGTCAGGGTTGATGTTAAGTATCTCACACGGCAAAGTTGAGCTCTCTTCAACACAGCATTATCTGGTTCAAAATGTCAACAGTTTCACTGTTAAGAAACCCTATGCTACACATAGGTGACCCAGCTTTTGTAGAAAAAAAGCCAAAAAAAAAAAAAAAAGAATGGTGTTTATAAAACCACAGACGGTACGGATAAGGGGATGTTAACTTTAGTCTTAAGTCATGAATGTCTTAAAAAAGGATATATCCATAAGCCATCAAACAAACAAATGACAGTTGAAAAAATGCATATACTGAGTGGTTTTACATTATCCATATTATTATAATTAAGTAATTTATATATGCAAAATAAAAATTCCAGGTCTCCTGTTTTTCCCACAATGACTAGTACAATAGTAGTACAAACATTGGGGAGAAAAAGGCAGTATGGGTTTAGATTCTCATATTGAAAGCATATTTAAACTTACAAGCAAAAATTTAAAAGATTAAGAAGTATATTGAAAGAAAAGATAAGAAAATATAAGACCTGTTTGTCTGCTCAAATCAGAGGATTGAGTTACAAAGAGGAAGATGGATATTTTTGCAGCCTGAACAGTAGAGCTTCTCTAGTTCAAAGGGCTAATGAACAGGTACCTAAAGGAAGCACAATGGGGGAGATACTTGAAAAAGCTAACTTCTCCCATGCCATCCTACCAATCATACTTCCTAAAAATAACCACTGTTAACATTTTATGTTTTTCTAGAAAAACTGGGTGCAGTTTTAAAAAAACTAGTAAATGCACTGAAAACTGTGGAGATGGGTTTACGTGAGTTCAGGGCAAGATGTTTCCATTCTGTTTATTAATGGAAGCCTGGGATGTTTTAGAAAAGACCTTTGACTTTTTTATTATGCCACAGTGAAAGGCAACTCTGATATACCTCAGTATTTTTATCAGTTACAGTCCCAGAAGCAGAATGTAGTTCTGAGCAAGTGTAGCATTTGGTTGTCATTATTACTCTGATTATTCTGGTCTCTCTGAGTTTGCAATACTCTCAAATCTAATTCACCCCTACACCCATCCTGAAAGGACATAAACAATTTCAATTACTAAACCATATCTCTGGTATATTCATTTCAGTCAAACTCTAAACTTAGCTAAGTCTTTCAGGAGCTTTAATGTTTTCAAAAGCTCCTTAGAAAATCTTTCAGGCAAAGGAGACTTAGAGTCACACATTCCAAAGCTGAGCAGTCAGTGAGAATGCAGATAATAAGAACTTAGCAGACCATTAGCATGCAGCTGCTTCATTCCTTAGAGAATAATTTTTTATACAAGTGGACCTCGTTGTTTCTGGGCTGCATTTTACTGCAGAACACCTTAGGAACAGGCATCACTGGAAAGATTTTCAGTACAATGCACCATACTTGGAACTTTTCAAATCGCCCACCCTCAGTCTTGCATGTGATAAAGAACCATGAATTTCATGGGATTCTTTTTTTTTATGATAGGCCACTAATCACTCTTGATCCTATGATAAATTTAAATACTAACTAATCCACTTTGAATAGGGATTAAGCTTCAATGTAGAAGGAAAGGATTCATTAGAATTCATTACATCAATTTGTCATTTGAATGATGCATCTTCTAAATAAGATACTGCTGTTTCTAGTGATTGTTAACTGGGAGCCTAAATATCCTCATTATTCATTAATGGAAATGGTGATAAAATCTGTAATAATTGAGGGAATGTTTGTGTGCCTCCTCCTCCTTTAACTTCTTGAATTGTCTTACAGTTATTATTTTTAAGACAAACAATGCCAAGATAGAACCATCATCATGGCAGAAGGGAAAATAAAACAAATTCAAATTCCTTGTCAAGGATAATTTGATGTGCATGAAAAATGGAATGCATACTGTAGACTTCCTTATTTGATGCATGCTTTATTCTTGTTGGGCTCATTGTTGTCAAATTATTTTACTAATTTGGGATAGAAATCAGATTGAATAATCATCTATCACTGTTATATTTTCCATATCTGGAAGGAAAACATCCAGCATTACTGAGCTAAAGTTGAATAATAGCTTCCAAACCTGAGTAATATTTCATTCCAAACAATTGTTACTAATAGTACAATGATTTAACTTCTGATCTTCAGAATGAATTAGACATTTCTCTTTCCCACTTAAAAGACTTCTGTAAGTAGTCAGTCATTTGAGAACTGAATAAAGAACATGAAATGTTCTGGGGACTTAGTGCCTATCAAAGTATTTCACTCAACCTAAAAAACTAAATCATGGTCTTTAATGGAGTCAATTGTCTTAAATTTTAATTCTGTACCTTATATAGGGTATCATCAAACTTGTTGCTTAGTATTTTTATTCTATTGACTTTTATGGCTTATTAAAATGATTTTTGAAAATGACGTAATGGGAGGGTTTACACAGCACTAGGTAGATGCCAGGCACTATGCTAGTGCTCTGGAGGTAATTTATTTAGTCCCCACAACAGCCTTTTAATGCTGTCAGGTTAGGACTCTCATTTTAGGGGGACCTGAGTGGCTCAGTAAGGCATCCCAACTCTTGGTTTTGACTTAGGTCATGATATCAGGGTTGTGGGGTGTGCTCTGTGTAGGGCTCTGTGCTCAACAGGGAGTCTGCTTGAGATTCTGTCTTTCCCTCTCCCTCTGCCCCTTCCCATCTCTGAAATAAAAAATAGAATAAATCTTAAGAAAAAAAAAAAAAGAAATCTCTTTTCACAGGTGAGACACACGAGGCTCAGAGTGGTTAAACAACTTGTCCAAGGTCACACAGAGTTAACAGTGGAACTGAGAATCGAACCTAGGTGACATAGAAGTAGAGTTCATGCTTATATTTGCAATACTGCCTTGGTGATTGTGTTCTCCCGATGATCCATTTCCTATATGTATGGGCATGATTCTTGACTTCCATAATGGAATAATCTCTTAATTACTCTTCTTCAGCTCATGACTGAGTTCTTTGTAATCTTATGCCTTAAAAGGAAACCAACCCATTTTTATAATCCTAAAGCTGATACCAGTGCAAAATGACACGATTGCAGGCAATTTCCAGAAAATTTCTTCAACTCTTCTATTTATCTTCTTCACTATCTTTTTCCCACCAGTTAGGTCCTAATAGAGTTGACCTTTTTGATGTTGTCCCCTGTTCCTTCACAGATCACAGCTTATATATTATTACATGTTAGATGTACTTGACTAGTTTATTCTGTGGTAATGGATACACCCTGAAATTTCAGTATCTTAACAAAATAAAGGCGCTTTTTTCTCTTTCAGCTCTGTTATCAGGGGCGTGTGGTCTCCAAGGTCTCCACAGTAGAAGAAGACAGGGATGATGGAGACATACTGACTCTCAACTGCTTTCACCCAAAAATGGCATATGTATTCGTCAAAACTAGTCTATGGGGGCACCTGGGTGGCTCAGTGGGTTGAGCCTCTGCCTTTGGCCCAGGTTATGATCCCAGGGTCCTGGGATGGAGCCCTACATTGGGCTATCTGCTCAGCGGGGAGCCTGCTTTCCCTCTCTCTCTGCCTGCCTCTCTGCCTACTTGTGATCTCTGTCAAGTAAATAAAATCTTAAAAAAAAAAAAAAACCCCAAAAAACTAGTCTATGGACCCAATTTAACTGCGAGGAGACTGGGAAACATAGGAGAGCACATGGAGTATCTGATGAGCTTTAATAATCTTTCCTAAGACTTCAAAATGTTTTGATGTATAAATTATAAAACTGCCTTTTAATTTTATCCTGAGAATGAGTTTATAACCCTAAAGCAACAAAACTATTGCTTTAATTGTGTCGTTGGGGAACTCTTGTTTAAATCAATCTAAGATGGACAAGCTAGACCGGATAATCCAGGCTTACATCATCATTTTCCAAAGAAGAATGGAAGCGACACTTCAGTTAGGAAGTTATTTATAAATAAGAGAAATTCTTACTATGCATATATGTTTGTATCCTCCTAAGATAACGAAGGTAGACATTTATTTTTTAAAAATGTGAGGTTATTTCTTCTCAGAAGATAAATAATGTCCTTGTGGAAACTGATTGTAGGAAAAAAACATCAAAAAAATTTTTTTAGCCTGCTTAAAGAAACAGCTGTCTTATAGAATGGATCTCCAACTTGAATCTTCCCTGAATGTCTAAAACCTTCACTTAGTGACTTTCATCTGAAGTTCTCAAATGTACATGAACATTTATATTCTTGGGCTTTCAGAATTAAGTGATACCACCAGTTTAATTTCTACTCTTATTACTACATCAGATAATGATATCTGATAAAGAATACTGAAATAATAATTATGGGTTACTGACACTTGATATAAAGAGAAAATAAGTCTTAAGTTGATCAGTTATTTGTCTATATTTGCTCAAATCAAATGATCTGCTTGGAGGACAACTTTAATGAATGCATATTTGTAGAACTCTTAGAAGAGTGACTAATGCATAGTAAGAAAAATAAAATCAGCTTCAAATTTTTTAATTTTCATTTTTGCTCCTTTATCTTTAATATTTTAAGATGAATTTTTGATAGTGATAGTGCTTGTCTTTAATTTTGGTTTTATTTATCAATGGTGGATAGAATGTATAACCTGTTAATGGAAAATGGCTTTACATAAAATTTATTGTGGTAATTACATTATCTTGTTTTATTTCATTGAGAAATTAGAGGAATATAATTTTTGTTCCGTTTTTCTAGCATTTATAGACTGAGTCCAATGTAGTAGTGCTTTTTAAAAGTTCGTATCATAATATTATTGTCAAAATTGAAGAGGATAGCAAGATTACATTTTTGCCACTAATTATGCAAATAGACTCAGCAGGAGACAGCTTATGTAAAGTCAAGCATTCCAGGGATTCACACTGACCTTCCCACAAGAACTTCAAGGGCTGAATATAAATACCTTCACTGCCCTGAAATTTGTCCAGTCAAATCCTCTCTTTCAAACCCTGCACAATAGAAGTCTTGGGACCCCACCAAGCCCTTGTTTACATATTTAAGCAGATTTTCTTTCCTTTGTTTCCCTTTTGAAAACTTGGCGCTGCCTTTTGGCATCCTCCTTACCCACTCCTTTTCAGAGGCTGGTGATCTTTCTGGTTGGAAGATAGTGAGGGTCATAGTTTGTATAGAAGATGCCAGACACACCACTAAATTATCAGGCATAAAATGACTATAGATCTTCTTCATTCACTGCAACACAGTAGTAATTCTCCTTCACCAGAAAGGAAAATCTTTTTGACTATGATTGAGCAATTTCTGGATACTTAGGTTGATTAATATCTGAAAGAATGAATGGAGCACCACCATAATCAAGATTAGAGATTGCAAACTGATGGCCAGCAGGTAGGCTCTCCTAGGCTAGAAGTTGTGCTTTGGCCATATCCACATGTTGAGTTTTACCTTATTTTAAATATATTAATTGCCTACATCAAAACACAAAAAACAAAGGGGCACCTGGATGGCTCAACCTGCAGAGCATGCTACTCTTGATCTTGGGATTGTGAGTTCAAGCCCCATGTTGGGTACAGAACTCAAAAAAACCAAACCACAAACCAACCAACCAACCAACCAAACAAACAACAAACAAAACCAGGATATTTTACAAAAAGATATAAGAGTCTCTTCAAAAATCAGAAGCTCTCACAACATTGGACCTACATTGTCTACACCCACCTGTAAGTGTTCAGCGTCCGTATTGGAGGTGGGTGTTCTTTGGGTCACAGTTCCCCTGCTGCACATTTCCACCTCTCAATTGTCTTGTCAGACCCCTTCTTTTGCTGGCATGAGAGATCTGCCTCTGTAGCACTGGGATTTGTGACCCTCTAACCCAAGTTATTCTTGTTCTAAGTGTGTACTATTTATTACAATGCCATTACATCATAATCACCTGGGGTGATCACTAAGCTTGTAGATTTCTGGGCCTCAAAGTTTTGGGCCTTTTACAGAATCTGAATCTTTACCACGGTAGGAAATCTGCATGTGAACAAGTTCCCCAGAGATACTTAAGGTATACCAAAATTTGCAAATCACTAATAGAGTTCAGTGGGTATTTTCTGGAGGTGCATATGTGAGTCATTCGTGATTTCCCTTGCAAACTGCAAGGCCCAGATCCCTGACACAATACCCCTCTCTTAACCTCTGCATTGTTTGAATTTTTAAATGTACATATTCCATATGACTCAGAAAGAGGAATGTCTCTATAAATATATGATTTAAACATATTTTTCCCCTATGTGTCCTCTGTTGGTACAGAAGACACATGAATTTGCTGAATTATTGGACAAACAGGATTCAGAAGAGGGAGTTGCTGGGCATTCCCTGTGCGTTCCCGGAACACCTTTGATTTCCCTCTTTTTTTCCCAGTCAGACTGTATTTGCGTGATATCTTTCCCTATTGGGAAATTAGTGTGCTCACCAGTCTTATAATTTTAGAGCAAGTCTGGATTAGCTAACTGCTAAGTTTCTTAGAAGTCACAGGAGTCTTATTTCTTTGGTCCTTTTGTTCTTTTTCCTTCGTTTAACAAGATTACATGCTAGAAAAAACTTTGCTTCCCGTGTAGAATTGGACTTTTTAAAAACTAGATATTGAAGGTTTTTTTTTTTTTTAATAAAGATTTTTTTAAATTTATTTGACAGAGAGAGATACAGAGAGAGAGGGAACACAAGCAGGGGGAGTGGGAGAGGGAGAAGCAGGCTTCCCACTGAGCAGGGCACCTGATGTGGGGCTTGATCCCAGAACCCTGGGATCATGACCTGAGCTGAAGGCAGAGGCCTAACGACTGAGCCACCCAGGCACCCCTAGATATTGAAGGTTTAATGTAATATATTTTTCACTTTTCACTTGGGTTAACGGGAACTTCAAAATCCAATTTTTAACTCATATTTAATAACTGTATAGATCTCTATGGCTAGAGTATCTGCATTTTAGCTTCAATATTTGGAATCATTTCTTGTGATATTTTTTAACCTGATTCTGAAAATTATTTTTTATGTATTATGACTAGGTATATTAAGGTTAATTCAAAAGACTTTAAACTAAATTGGGTGCCCAAATGCAAAACACACACACCAAAAACAAAATAAAACAAAAACAGGAACAACAAACATGAAGCTAAGAAGCTTAACTGATTTTTCTAATGAATATAAGGTTTTAAGCTAAGGCACACCATTATAACAAGCTTTAATTCCTTTTTTTTTTTTTGAATGTCAACTGATCACCATTTCAAACAAATAAATTTTTAAAATTGAAGTTCCATGCGTGTTGACAAATACACATAATTCATTTAACACATACCATTATTGAGAAGCAAAATAGTTCCATCATCCTAGAAAGTTCCTTCATGATTGTAAGGACCTATTTTATATTTTTATATTTTAGCAAGAGGCTTTCATTAAGGTTAAACAAAAACCTTATTGTTTAACCCTTAAACTGTCCCTGCTCCCCTTCCCCCAGGGGATTCACTTAAAAACAAGTCCTGGAAACCAGCTCCAGGTAACAAAGCCCAGATACAAGGGTGGGTCAGGCCAGGTGGAGACATCAATCAGTGGGGGGTTGCATACTGTCTCCCTAGCTACCAAGGAGTATGCCATCCCCCCACCCTTTGGGAGCCTTTTTGGCACCAATTCTAATCAAGGTGTAATAGGCTGGGTCAAATGTCTACTAGGGTAAATTGTAACTCAATTGGTCACCCAGCATCACTGTGGAGTTTCCTGTGTGTGTTAAAATCTCACTGGTCACCTGTACGTGGCCAGGCCCGACCGCATGGCCTTTGCCCTTAAAAGCTAGACTGTGAAAGAGAGAAGGGTCGCCCTCTCTTGTAAGAGGTGCGTCCCTGAACGTTCGGTTAGATTCTTGATGCTTGGCACGAAATAAAGCTTTGCTTGACCCTCGCTTCGTATCAGTCTTGCTCCTTTAATCACGGACCCGTTATTGGGGCATAACAATGATCTTTCCCAGTTAATCTCCAGCCCCTAGAAACAATCACTGTTTTAATTCTGTTAGAAAACAAAATTCAACTGAATAAATTCTAAAGATCTTATTGGCTTATTCAATGATTCACGAATCAGACAGCATTCAGTCTAGCAGACATAACGGAGCTCTGAGGAGCTGTACAAAATGAAAGACTTTTGTAGGCAGAATGGAGCTGGAACAAGGAAGTCATATTGGACAAAAAAGCAGGTTGGTTTCTGCAAAGTCACTTTTCCTTTAGGAGATAGTAGCAATCTATCAGGCACATAACCTAACCAGTACTGATCAGGCGATTCCTGATTGACTGTTTTAAGGTTTCATTTTTAGAAGACCTTAGACTTTAATTAAGTTAGGTCTCCATTTGGTGACATGAGCTTGGCATAAAGTTTCATTTTGAAGCTGCTGTCTTTTTAACAATTGCCTCCTTCTGATCAGACTCGCAGCTTAACTTAGAGATGAGATAAAAATTTAAGGCTTTAGCACTACTCCCAGTGACTGCTCTGGAGTTCTCATAGGTGTTTGCTTGTATTTTTACTGAATTTCCTTATGGCATTCACAGGTCATAATACTGGGTTCACATTTGGATGCTTTTTTGATGTTTTAGTCTTAGGGATATCATTTGCTTGGTGGTTAGCAGTTGCAAACACACATTTAAAGCTTTTAAGAGAACACAGAGTATCGGGGAGATTACTATGATTAGTATAATAAATAGGATAATTCCCAATATCTGGAGTGCATTTCAGAGTCATGAGCTCTAAGACCCAAGCCAGTCAGAATCAGTAAGTCAGAGAAAGACCCCATTGAAGGAGTTACTTTCTTAAGGCAACTGGCTTGTTCAGTGATCCTATTTGTCTGAGTCTCAGCTTCCCCAGCAGTGTCCATCGGAGTGCCCCAAGTAGTGTTGGCCATAGCACGAGCACCTCCCTGCTCTGCTAAAAGATATCCAATGGCTGTCCTATAATCAAGAACAATTTTGGGGGGCGCCTGGGTGGCTCAGTGGGTTAAAGCCTCTGCCTTCACCTCGGGTCATGATCCCAGGGTCCTGGGATCAAGCCCCAAATCGGGATATCTGCTCAGCGGGGAGCCTGTTTCCTCTTCTCTCTCTGCCTGCCTCTCTGCCTACTTGTGATCTCTGTCAAATAAATAAACAAAAAAATCTTAAAAAAAAAAAAAAAAGAACAATTTTGGCCAAGAGTCTAGGGATTTTTGCTTTAGCAGCAGAATCTATAATATCTTTAGGAGTTAATGAGAGATTACTGATCATAGCCTCATTTGCCAGGTGTGTAGGGATCTACCGAAGGGAAGCTAATTTTGAATCATGAGTATCTCCTGGAAATTCCTGTTTAAGTCTAAAGCTTGGGATTAGAAAGCTGACAGCCTTGGAAGCCAGTGAAATTTAAGGACTACATAGGCTGCATAGGTTGTTTTATTCTGGTTAATCTTACTTTGTGTCCCTTTCTTTGCACAGAGCCTGGCTGCAAGTCTTTCTGGGTTTGGAGTTGTTAACCAGAGGTGGGGCAATGGACCCACGGGGTTAGGGAACATGACACAATAGTGAGGAGGCTGAGTTTGTGATTGAGAAACTGAAGTGTTCAAAATGAAGTTTGTGACAGTAAGAACTACAGGATCACCAGCGTCATGGCAAATTCAATGGTCATTTGGAGGTTGGATCACTCCTGCTGGCAATGGTCTGAGATATATGAAGAATGACATCTTTCTAGGCCAGAGCAGGCAAAAAGGTGGACAAAATAATCATAAAGACCTTCATGGTAGAAGAATTAGGAGAAGGATAATCAAGGAGGAAGAAGGAATGAAAAGAAATGTTCTTGATCCAGTGTTTTGGCAGAAAGCAGTCTACCTTGATGTTGGTTACTTCTCTTACTAGGTTATTTGGATTTTGAGCTCTCCAGCATTTTTCATAGGACTAAAAGTAGGGGGGCCTTCTTTAGTTGGAAAATATGCACCTGAGGTTTGACACTTAATTTAGCGGGGGGGACAGTGGTCAAGAGTACTTGGTAAGGTCCTTTTCATGAATCTCACTGTTGCAAAAATCATTACCGTAAAATAATTATTTGTAAATGACAGAAAACTATGCCCCTGATTAAAGATCTGATGAGAATTTAGTATAATGAAATTGACAAAGAAATATGGTAATTTCTGTGAAATACAACATTTTAAGGTCATAACTAAAATTATGATTAGTAACATTATACCAGAAAATATCAGATCTCTAGGAATTTCATACAATTTCTGTAACACTTATATTAAGTATTTCCAGGGACCTTTTTCCAAGGACCCTTTGGGATATCTCAAAGTTATTTTGAGGCCAAAAAGACTCCATTTAGAATTTGATTTTGGGAAGTTGTCAAAACACCGAAAGATTTGAACATCTGACTAAACAGGATCACAGATGATTATGAAAAAAATAATTCTACTTAACCAAAGCGACAACCGAAAATATTAAAATCAAATACAGAAGGTTACATTGTTGTGAGCAAAACTTAATTCCTTCAATACTGAGAAGATTGGGTTTTCTTAAGTAATCAGAGACCTACTAAAGACACTGTGAAGCACAGTAAATTATTTTGCTTAAACACAAAATCTCTGCTGTCTAGGTGAACTGCTTACAACATAAAGAAACTTTTATAATTGCTAATCAAAAGCAGACCAAAAGTCCAAGAGAAATTTGCCCTTTGAGCAGAGAGCAAGCCAAATCCTAATTCTGCACCAGTGTACTTCTCATATTAAAACTCATTCAAACAACAAAAAAACCCAGAAAACCAATTTAAATCCATTCCAATCTTAGCCAGCTTCACTACACATAAAATTCCCTTCTTAAAGTTGCTTTTACAACTTTTTTATATCCATTTGGATTTGGTCTTATCTTTTTTTTTTTTTTTTTTAAATTCTGGAACAACCAGTCATTGTATTTTCCATTACACAGCTGTTTCCTTTCACCATTAATATTTCTAAGTAGTTTTAATTATATGTATCAAGTAGAATTCTTAACCCTTAGTGAAAGTGAAAACTAAGAAGTAAACAATTGTGGACTTTCACACTACCATTCTGTGGATTGGCACACCTAATAAAATATTTCATTAATTTCTAGAAGTATATTCTTCCTCATTGTAAATTTTTCATTGTGACATAAAACATGTTTACTAATAGACCAAAATATCTTTCGTCCCTCTGTAAAAGTAAACCATAGTGGAAAAACCTATGTTTAGTAATTAATGTTTCAGTGTTTTATGTTATTTAAAAATGATCTAGACATTGAATGAATAGCCATCATTTAACTTACTGCAGTATAACTTTAAGATCTTAAGATGTCAAAAATTTTGGAAATATTTAAGTAGAAACACAATAAAACATCATCACTGCTGAAAAGTTTACCTAAAAACTGTTATCCCACTTACATCTACATAAATTGCTTGTTTTTAAATATTTAAATTATTCATGAAACTTTCACATGGCACTCATAAAAAGGTAGGGATATACTAAGTTATTTTTCTTGCTGACAAATTTTGTAACAGAGATAACAAACTTATTTAACTAGTAAACCCAGGTAAATTTAAAGCTGTAGTTCTGCATTATAGTTAATGCTGATAACTCAAGACATTCCTATTTTAAGTTAATGCTGATAACTCTGAAGACATTCCTATTTTAAGTAAGATAACAAACTGAAACTAGCTTTTATTTTATTTACCAAAGATTATCCCAGATCATATGACCTTGAAAACCATTTGGGTTAGTTTCATTACTCTGAGAGTCTGAAAATAGTTTAATTTGATAAGTGCTTATTTTTCCTCTGCCAATTAAATAGAGCTCCTTTACAAATTAATTTTGGCAATGCCATCCAGAGGTAGATAAATGCCATAATCTATAATGTACATACTATAGAGTATCTATCTATAGAGACAAGCACAGAGATTTACAACTTTTAAAATTTTAGCTATGTGTCATGTATAATAATACAAAACTGACTAGTTTACAAATGATAGTTAAATCCAAACTGTGTTTCTGGCAGTGGGAATAAGTTAACATCATCTGCTCAGATGACTAAGGCTTTTTGCTAATATTTCTAAAGAAGACACTTAAGATTTTCATTTGCCTATTTTCCAAAGAGCCCCCCCCTTTTTTTTCCTTCTGATAAGAATTACCTCCTTGAAGTTTGCATTTCAAAGAGATGGCCTAGATAAGAGCTCCTAGAGAAAACCAGTTAGAACAGTTACATCTCAAAGTCAAGTGTGAAAGAATGGAAGTTCCTCTAAGAGGGATTTTCATTTCCTAAAACTAGAATTTTAGAATACTTGAAAGCCTTTTGAGGTGAATAAGGGAGGTTTGGGGATTGGTAAAAGGGGTAAGTGGACTTTGAACTGCTTCCAGAGCTGCATTTTTGTTCTTGTAAAGACTCCATTTGAAGATGTGGGCAGTTGTTCATAAACCCTCATGGAACTGGGTTACAACTTGAATGGCATCATGGGCTGACCCACCCAACCAACTCCATTACCTTCAGCTTGCTTCTTTAGAAGATCTCCAACTAAAATGGAAATCAAAAGATTCCCATGTTCTAGATTTAGAGCTGTTTGCTTTTGGAATGTTTTTCTTTTCCTTTGGGTATATACTTCTATGTAGCTTAGGGATAAAGGCCTAAAACAGAGTTCCTATCAATCTCTGAATATCAGCTTTCAATCTGGCCAGCTTCTGACCAGAGAGGGACTTACAGAAATTCTTTCCAATATCTTCTCAGTTTCAACCAGGACAAACTACATATTTTCGGCAGTATTGAACAACTCCTTGAACTCAAGATACTTAAGCACTCCAAAGAGAGTGGTAAGGATACTGCCCTCCTGAGATCCAGGACAACACCCAAAGATAGCCCAAAAGAAAGAAGACAGACAACTCCCTTGAAAACTGGCAAGAGTCTGTAGAACCAAGCTGCAAATCATGTACAACCTACATTTCTGTCCAGCCATATTTTTGATGGTTGCCAAGCCAAATTCTCAGGGTTCTTGGTGGAACTGTCTGCCAGCTCAAGTCAACCTGCTAAGCCCTAGACTGGAACCTGGACTTACCAAAGGTTAAGGGCGAGTGATCTGTTAGACTTTTGTCAGTCTAGACAGACCCATTTCTGCAGGACTGGAAAGTCAATTATATCAGGAGCTTAACACAAAAATAGTGGAGTTCAGATTCGAGAAGAACTTACCCACTGCCATCAAAAACCAGGAGAAAGAGCTCAAACGGTCTGCAGATAACATTGCCTGTGTTTCTTCTTGTCCTTGAAACTAATCACTGCTGTAAGACTGTTAAAAAACAAAATTTAAGCAAATATGAGTACATTTTAAAGATCTCATGGGGTTATTCAATGATTCGAGAATTAAGCAGCATCCAGTCCAGCACATAGAAAAAAGGTCCTGGAGCCATACAAAATGAAAGACTTGCAGGCAGAAAGGAGTGGGAACAAGGCAGTTATACTAGGCAAAAAAGTAGGTTGGTTACTGCAAGGTCACTTTCCTTTAGGGGACGGTAAGAGTCTATCAGGCAGATTATCTATCTATAGCTGATCAGGCAATTCCTTATTGACTACTTCAAGATTCCCATTCTTTGAAACCATGACCTCAGACTTCTACCCTCCCGAATTAAGAGAAAATAAGTTCGTTTTTTAAGCCAAGCTGGCGGGGGATTGTAAGATTCTATTTTTGGGAGAGCCAAAACTGTAACTGAGTTCAGTCTCAGTTTGGTGATATGGGGCTGAACATAAGCAGCTACACTTTTTTGGCCTGTTGGTCTGGTTTTTAACATTTTTGTCATCCCGGCTTAGTTTGCCTCTTCTAGCTCTTCATACAGAGGGAATCATAAAGTATGCAATGTTTTATGTAAGGCTTTTTTCCCCTCCACGCAACAAAATTTTTAAAGATCATTACTGTATTTGTAAATATCATTTGTATTTGTAAATATCATTACTTTTTGTTGCTCAGTAGTTTCCTACTGTATGAATAGGTCACTGATTGACAGTTCTCTTACTGATATTTCCAATTTTTAGCTATTATAACAAAAATAGGAACTGTTGGGGCACCTGGGTGGCTCAGTCATTAAGCATCTGCCTTCCCCTCTGGTCATGATCCCAGGGTTCTGGGATCCAGCCTGTGTCAGGCTCCCTGCTGGGGGTGGGTGGGTGGGTACGAAGCCTGCTTCTCCCTCCCCTACTCCCCCTGCTTGTTCCCTATCTCTCTGTCTCTCTCTTCGTCAAATGAATAAATGAAATCTTAAAAAAAAAAAAAGGAACTGCTATTCACATTGTTACACAAGGCTTTTGTGAATGTAGGATTTCGTTTATTTAGATAAATATTTAAGAGTGGAAATCCTTGCTTGTAATGTAGATGTGTTTAACTTTCTAAGAAAGTGCTAGGATTTCCAAAAGTTCTTTCTAGTATTTTACACTCTTGACAGAAATATTTGAGAGCCTGGTGGCTCCACATCTTCATCGACATTTATTGTTGTCTTTTTCATTTTAGCTTTTTAGTGGTTCTAGAGTGTCATCTCATTAATTTGAATTTTCATGATGATAAATGATGCTGGCCACTTTTCATAGGAGTATTGTTCATTCACATACCTTATTTTATGAATGTCCATTTAATCCATTTCTCCATTTTTGTGTGTAGGGGGGAAGTTTGTTTTTTTTTTTTAAATAATGAGTTGCAGGAGCTCTTTGTATATTCTAGAATCAAGTCAGATATATGGATTATAAATATTTTCCCATTATATAGTTTATATTTTCCTCATGTTTTATTTATTTTGATAAGTAGTTTTTAAATTTTGGTGAATTCAACTTTATCATTTGATTTATGATTAGCATTTTGTTTCTTTTCTAAAAATTTTTGCCTACCCCAACATTACACACATGGTCTGTGTATATATATATATATATATATATATATATATTTTTTTTTTTTTCCTAGAAGGTTTATAGATTTAGTTTATTTTTTATATCCAAGATGCCTCTTGTGCTATTTTTTGGTATGTGGTGTGAGGTCAAACTATATAGATACAGCTTTCCATTGTTTCCCAAAACACTCTGTTGAAAGACTTTCATTTCCTCATTGAGTTGCTTTGGCTTCCTTGGTGAAAATCATCTGGCATATATATATGTGGATTTATTGCTGGATTCTCTATCTTTTTCTGTTCATTTATTTTTCTATTCTTTTGCCAATATCATATTCCTTGGATAAATTACAATTTATCCTAGCTTGTGATAAATTTTGAAGTCATGTATCCCTCTAATATCAATCCTTCTCTTCCAAGATAGATTTGGCTATTCTAGTTTTTTTTTTTTCTTTGTTGGCATTTTCAAATAAACTGTAGTATAAGTTTGTGAATTCCTACTAAAAAAAAAAAAAACATGCTGAGATTTTCTCCAGAGTGCACTGGATCTATAAATGAATTTGGAGACAAGTGACATCCTGAAAATACTAAATCTTCTGCATTCATAAATATTGTATATGTCTTTAGACTTCTAATTCCTTTTAAATTTCTCTCAGCAATATTTTATTTTGCAGATGTCTTTCATATTTTTGTTAAATTTATTGCTGAGTGTATTTTAGTGTACATTGTAAATATCATTATACTTTAATTTCATTGTACAATTGTTCATTGCTAGTATATAGAAATACAATTGAATTTTTCTATTAACTTTGTATCCTGTGATTTTGCTAAATTTATTAGTTGTAGTAATTTTTAATATATTCTTCATTATTTTCTACATAGATAATCATGATATCTTTAAATAAAAACGATTTTGCTTTTTTTCTTTTCAATCTTAACATAATGCCTTTATTTTATTTCCTTATTGTACTGACCAGGACCTCTAGTAAAATGTTTAGTAGAAGTTTGAGAGAGAAGACATTCTTGTCTTATTACAGCTTACAGGGATAAAGCTTTCAAAATTTAACCATTAGTATTCATTATAATTAATGATAATAGCCATATGTTCTATATAGATGACTTTTATCAGTTTTTTCTTTTATCTCTAGTTTGCTAAGAGTTTTTTAAAAATCATAAATGGATATTGAATTTTGCCAAATGCTTTTTCAGGATCTATTTCATATGATTTTTCTCCTCTAATCTGTGAATGTCATAAGTTATATTTATTGATTTTTAAGTATTACATCAATAAATATGGCATTTCTAGGATAAATTTCACTTTGCCATTATGTTTTATCTTTTTAAATATATTTCTGGATTTGATTTGCCAATATTTAATTATGGATTTTTGGGCCTATGTTCATGAGAGATATTTGGCTGTAATTTTCTTTTCTGGTAAGTTCTTATCTTTTGTATCAGAAATTACGGTGCTGTCATAAAATGAATTGGTTAGTGTTTTTCCCTCTTCTTCTTCTGGCATTATTACTTCTCTAAATTTCTGATAGAATTCACCAGTGAAACCACTTGAGTTTTGTTAAGTTTTTATATTCCAAATTTACTTTATTTAATCCATATATATATCTATTCTGATAATCTATTCTTTTTAAGGATTTTATTTATTTGAGAGAGAGAGAGTGGACAAGCATGAATAGTGGGGAGGGGCAGAGGGAGAGGGAGAAGCAGACTCCCCACCACCAAAGAGCCCCATGTGCAGCTCTATCCCAGAATCCAGGATCAAGACCTCAGTGGAAGGCAGGCAGATACTTAATATTGCCTGAGTCACTCAGGCATCCTGGTATATTGACTTTTAACTGCACCACCCCGGCACCCCACTGATAATCTATTCTTATCGTCCCAGTTTTGGTAAATTGATTTTTCATTTTCTTTTCTTGAAAGATTTCATTTATTTGAGAGAGAGTCAGAGAGTAGAAGCAGGAGGGGGTTAGGTACAGAGGAAGAGGGACAAGCAGATTCACTGCTGAGCAGGGATCCCCAAGCTGGGCTGGATCCCAGGACTCTGGAGATCATAACCTGACCCAAAGGCAGAAGCTTAACTGACTGAGCCACCCAGGCACTATGGTAAATCAATTTTCAAAAACATATTTCTATTTCATCAAAATTGCTAAAGTTGTTAGCACAAAGTGTTCAGAATATTTTTTATAAACTTTTAAAGGTCTGTAGAATCTATAGTTACATTTCAGTTAATCTTGGTATTGGAAATCTGTACTTTTTTTCTTTTTTCCTTGCTGAATATTACAATGATTTTTATCAAATTTATTAGTTTTTTTTAAGGAATCAATTGTTGACCTTATTGATTTTCTTTTTTTTTAAAGATTTAATTTATTTATTTGACAGACAGAGATCACAAGTAGGCAGAGAGGCAGGCAGAGAGAGAGGGGGAAGCAGGCTCCCTGCTGAGCAAAGAGCCTGATGTGGGGCTTGATCCCAGGACCCTGGGATCATGACATGAGCCAAAGGCAGAGGCTTTAACCCACTGAGCCACCCAGCCCCCCCCCCTTATTGATATTCTATTTTGTTTTTTTGTTTTGTAATGGATGTCTGCTTTTTAAAAAAATTTTTATTCTTTTTTTAAGATTTTATTTATTTCTTTGACAGAGAGACAGACAGTGAGAGAGGGAACACAAGCAGTGGGAGTGGAAGAGGGAGAAGCAGGCTTCCTGCTGAGCAGGGAAGCCGATGTGGGGCTCCATCCCAGGACCCTGGGATCATGACCTGATCTGAAGGCAGATGCTTAATGACTGAGCCACCCAGGTGCCCCTGTTTGATTTTATTTTTAATTAGAGATATACATTTCCCTCTAAAGTTGCTTTAGCTACACTAGATGCTTCGATTCCATCAGTTGTATTATTTTCATAGCTTTCGTCTTTATCACAGATATCTTCCAGGACTTCCAGATAAAATATTTCACTCTCTGGCTTTAACTGTAGCATTGATATTTATTAATTATTAGATTCAATTTTTTTTTCAGTGTTCCAAGATTCATTGTTTATGCACCACACCCAGTGTGTAGCATTGATATTTAAATCACATAATAATGGCAATACTTTCAAGGAATAGGCCAATAAGTCTTTTAAAATAATCTGAAACACTTAGAACGCGGAGAACAAAGGCAAAAGAAAAAAAAACTTAAACTTCCTTACAACTTACAGCCCATTGACAAGTACTTGAGATAGGCAGTGCCTCAATGTTAATATTTTGCTAGAAGCAAAAAGCAACCTTAGGCAGACATTAGCCCAACCTCCAGGATCCTGTAAAAATTCCTTTGGAAACTTTCTTTATCCCTACACTCCGTCTGCCCCAAGATATACATTAACAATCATTCTCCAAGCTTATGGTCGACTGATATATATCTGAAGGGTCTCATGACTAAGGTTTTACTAAAAAGGATTAATGACCTCTTCCTAATAATAGCTGGCCCCCCAAAGATTGTGGAAACCTTGCTTCTGAATTCCTTAGAGACTTATGCTATCTCTAACTACCTCCCAACTTGAAAGTATCTAGTTAGCTACCCCTTAAACTTCACTGTAGCTTTTTCTGCCCCTGGGGCCTGTCCCTGTGCTTTAATAAAACAACCTTTTTGTACTGAAGACCTCTCAAGAATGTTTTCTTGACCATTTGCTCCTAAGCCTCAATATTTCACACCAACTTAGTATATTTTTCTGGTGAAGAAGATTTCATTATGGGAAAATTTTTTCAGCCTAATTAAAGAGAAAACTGTGTACTTGAAAATAAAAAGTCACTAAGTTACATGCAAACTTTTTGAACTATTATAATTTTTCCCTGGCAACCTGGCAGGTCTCTGTTGACCTAGGATCCAATATTCAAAGGGAGAGAGTAAAAAATGAAGTAAAAATTAATTTTAGAGGCTGTCATCTTTTAATGTTGGTCAAATATTTGATTAGATTCTCCTATGATCAGTTTTCTTAAAACATAAGGATGGGGTGCCTGGGTGGCTGAGTGGGTTAAAGCTTCTGCCTTCAGCTCGGGTCATGATCTTGGGGTCCTGGGATCGAGCTCCACACTGGGCTCTCTGCTCGGCAGAGAGCCTGCTTCCTCCTCTCTCTCTGCCTGCCATTCTGCCTACTTGTGATCTCTCTCTGTGTCAAATAAATAAATAAAATCTTAAAAAAAAAAACACTCCACAAGGATATATTTACTTCAAAAGGCTCAAACTGAAATGTGGGAACTTCTTGATTTCAAACTTCTTCAGTTATTTCACAGTTCAACATAGTTCATTGTTCAACACCTTGAGACTCAATGCTCAACTGTAGAGCAGACAGGAACACGTTTAATGCAGCCAAAGTGATTTCTTGTACTGCTATTTGAGAACTCCTCACCAAAAGTACTAACTACTCTTTTCCACCTCTCTGCACTTTAGAGGTTATCTATTTGATCATTTAAATGTACATGTCTCGGGGCGCCTGGGTGGCTCAGTGGGTTAAAGCCTCTGCCTTCGGCTCAGGTCGTGATCCCGGGGTCCTGGGATCGAGCCCCGCATCAGGCTCTGTGCTCAGCGGGGAGCCTGCATCCTCCTCTCCCTCTGTCTGTTTCTCTGCCTACTTGTGATCTCTGTCTGTCAAATAAATAAATAAAATCTTTAAATGTACATGTCTCAAGAGAAGCAACCAGTCCCTATTTAGTGAATACCAATAAATTTAAGGCCAGTGGTAAAGAATATGTCCGTGTATCTCAATGGAAGTGTCCAAAGTTTTCAATTTCTCCCTTTTTTCTTCCTTATCTTCCCTTTCTTTTTCCTCCCCCTTTTTCCCCTTCTCTTCTTCTTCTTCCTTTAACTAGATTCCTATTTCTTAAGTGGAAAAGAGTGCACTTTCTTGGAGAGAATACACATATGAGAAAAAGGCACACATAAGTTTTCAGTTTTTGCATAATTGAGTTGAGACATGGATGAAATGCAATGTTAATGGCAATGCTGTGGCTTTAGTAATATAGAGTATCACTATTCAGATCCTGCCATGAAGACCAGGAGAAATAGATAATATGTGGCAGTTACGCAGTTATTACTGGGGATGCCAGAAGTTGAACCAAGTGTATTTGGGAGAGTAAGAAAGGGACATTCAAACTGAAGTAGGGAAAAACCTAGAAGTCATTCAAGGTATGTTTAAAAAGAAAAAAAAAGAAGATGGCTAATTTAAGAAAAACTACAAATAACAGATGTGAGGAAGGAATCTGAGAGGAGGAAATACTAATAGCTGATAAACATAAGAAAAGATGCTTACCTACAAAAGACATAATAAGGACAATGCGCATTTAAATGGTACATCATTCCACACCCATTAGATAAGCAAAAAGTAAAATGCCTAAAAGTAAGGCATTGATGAGAATGTAGTATCTCACATACTTCTGCTGGGAGTGTAAAATAATACAATTACTCTGTAAAGCAATTTTACTACATTTATTATGGTGGAAACTTTCTGGTTATCCCTCCTGATCCACTCTCTTTGCCCAGGCTTTTGCCCTAGGAGAAAGTCTCCCAGGTCCTTTGGCTTCTAGTTGGGTTCAACTGAAAACTGGAGGATGAGATGGAAGTGAATTTATGGTATTTATTTTCTTGCCCCTCTCACATATATTTGTTGTACTCTATGCCTTACACCATAGATCGTGTCACAGAACTCTCTCCATGGAGTTACACTTAGATCCTTAAAACTGCTTCCTCCCTTTGCTACTTAAGGCTTAAGAGTAGTAATAGTAGCTGCTCTTGGCTAATTCCAGAGTATTGTGCTGTTTCCTATGTCTCCAAACCCTGATAATGCATATTAAATAATTTTTATTACATTCTCCTTAAAATGTCCACCTTGACTGTATCATGTGATTTTTGTTGTGATTCTAAGGATATCCTTGGTGAGGTTGATTAGGTATGTACCTATGACTTAGCCATAATAATTATTTGGTATATATATATTCAAGATACTCTTGTGCATTTGCTCACTCTAATATACATAAATATTTATTGAAACATTGTAATAGTAAAAATCAAAAACAATCTAAGTGTCTAAAAACAGAATGACTCAATACATTGAAGTATGATAATACAGTGTAGCATCATTCAACAGTGAAATAAGAGAAAAAGTAGGGATGATGTACCAACATAGAGACAATGCATCAATGAGTATAACACTCAGAAGTGTAATTTCCAGCGGGTAAAGTAAGTTTGAGAAGTATATGGATAGAAAGAAGCCATGCATATAAAGATTAATACCTCTGTAATGACATTTTTTGTTTAATAAATATATAAATTTTTTCTAAACATAAATAGGAACAAAAACATAGGAATATAATAGGAATAAAAATATGCATGACAATGATAAACTCCAAATTTAGGAAAGTGGTTAGCTCCAGGGGAGAAGAATGGGATTGTTTAGAGATCTGCAAAGTCTTCAGTTCAGTTGAAATTATAACATTTTATTTTTTGAGATGGTAGAGGATGCATGAATTATTTGACTTGAGTTGTTTTGTTGTTATTTTTGACCCCATAGAAAATGTTACTACAGACCTCTAAAATACTGCTTAATTATCTAAGGATAAGGCCATCTGGTGATATCCTATATACCCTTTTGTAACATTTGTGCAGTTTTGGTTAGAGTGGAAATCCTTCATCTCTTAGCTATTTGTTCTGGACATTAAACTTGGGAAGAACAAGTGTGGATTTAAGTTGAGAGCCATGCTGCCAACTTATTGCTTTAATCCAGCTGGGGATATTTTTACTGTTGCATAAGACACGGTATCAAGAGACTCTATAAGGGCACTCCATGAGGACAAACATCTCCACTGCTCTCATCTTTCAGGATAATGCCCTTGCATTCATTATGGGATTATTACGGTGATGACAGGGGAATTTGAAAAATTTTGCAATATGAAGAAGAGACATAAATTCTACATGAACTTTGTACAAGTGTATTCTTTAAGCTATCATGTGGTATCTCCCAAAACACAAATCGGTTCCGTGAGATTCTTAAGTTTTCCTAAGAATTTTTTTTTTTAAAGCCATGTTAACCAAGAGATGCTGGGAAGAGATGCAGTATCTTCATGGTGTTAACAATTAGCATATTATATCACATAATAAAATGTTTACTCTTACTGGTAGCATTGGAATATATACATAACTTGCCTGAGTTTGAGTCCTTACTCTGCTAATTACCACCTTTAAGATCTTAAGTAAGTTACTGAACTTCTCTGTGCCTCAATTCCATCACTTGCCAAGTGGGAAAAATAACACCAACATCATAGTGTTGCTGTGAGGGTTATGTAAGCATTTAAACAGAAGTCTAGATGTGCAACCACCATGTAATTCAGAAATTGCACTCCTAGGCACTTATCCCAGAGAAATGGAAGCTTAGGTTCACACTAAAACCTATACACAAATGTTCATAGAAGCTTCATCCATAAAAACCCCAAATTAAAACAATCTTGTTATTATTCTGGTATGGTGAGGACAAAAGATCCGGAGATGACAGCCGCTGAAAAGACAAAGTTTGTTACTCACACTTCCCAAGAGGAGGAGGAGGCACACCTTGCCCTGCAGTTATGCCTTTGCAGGCGCTGCATCAGATCTTATTTGGAGGAAGGCCCCCCTGCGCCTGGGAGGATATTCAGGTTGTCAGGCAGTCCACAGCCTTCCCCAGGCCTGGGGAACTGACGTACACTGCGCATGCACGTTCCATGGTTCCGAGCCCCGGATCTCAAAACAGTTTCAAGCCCATGAAAGGCAGAATCGCTAATTAAGCTCTTGAGGACCCAAGGATCTAATTCCAAGCCATAATGTCACTAGTGGAGCCTGTTCCCCCCCAAGGTAGATCGGGGAGAACTTGAACCTCTTGCCTCTGCTTGGCAGGGCGGGGCTGCTGAGGAGAAGTCTCCAAAAAGAGACATTTGGGAGCTGTGGTTGATCCAGCAGCACTAGCGGCAGCCGGGAGCCTGGAGCAGGAGGGTGCACTGCGCATGCGGTTCTGTTCGTGGGAAAGGAATTGTGGACCAGCGGGGACCCGTACCTCGTCAGGACCCGGCTCACTCTCGTGGATTCTCGAGGGAAACCAGGCATCTGCCAAGGTCGGAGACCACACGTGCATAAAGGCTCCTGTTCCTCATGAGCCAGGTGTCGCGGGAACGCTGAAACTTTGCGTGTTGGGACTGGTGTCTTGCAATGAGAGGCACTGGGAGCCCTGGTTCCTGTCGAAGGCTCGATCGGCAGCGTGACAAAATGGGAACTGCCTGTCGCCACTGTAGCTGCAGCAGTAGCGTCCCATCCTATTTATGCGCGTGGGGGCCCTCCAACAGGAAGGTATCCAGGTAGTTTGGTTGGACCGTGGACCCACAGGCCTGGAGAGCCCCAGCTGACCAAGGCCTGCTGAATGAGTGAGTATTTTGTGTGGTTCAGGGTAGCCGGTAATCTGGGACAGTTAAAAGGTCATGAGAGGCAGGATGGATGGCTCAGGCTTCCCAGGGTTCGTCATGAGGCAGAGGGTGTGGGAGGAAAATGAGCAAGTTTTTGGGGTGGTTCTTGCAGGAAGGAAAGGCAGTGCAAAGGCTTAAGATTGGCGAATTTGAATAATTTCAGCCAGTTCTGGGATGTAGGGGCAGGTACCTGGCCGTGGGGTGATTAGGGCACAGGGAATATTGGTTTGCAGTGCAAGTGCCTAACAGAAGTATGCACGTGCGGGTAAGGCAGGTAGGTAAATGTTCACTATCTCTAGGAATTGGTTAGCCTTGGAGGGTGGGGATAAGTTTCCACGGGAACAATGAGGACCTGGTTGTCAAAGCATCATTATAAAAAGACATGTTTAATACAAATTCGCATTGTTAAACGAGCTGGGGTAAATCTGTACCATGGAATACTTCTCAGTAACAAAAAGGAAGAAACTATGGCTGCGTGAATAGTTTGGGTGAATCATTTCTTAAACATAGGATGTGGTGATAGTGATAGTGATGGTGATGGGATGTGTGTGGCTATAAAAGGGCAACTCTTGTGATGGAAAGATATTGTACCTTGCCTGTGTCAATACCAATATCCTAGTTGTGACATCATACTATATAGTTTTGCAAGATATTACCATTTGGGAACATCTGGGTAATGGGTATAGGATCTCTGTTATTTCTTACTACTGCCTGTGCATGGACAGTGATCTCAAAATAAGAAGTAACTAAAAATAAAAGCCTGGCACATAGAGCTTATCAAATATTAGTTATTTATTATTATTTTTTTAAAAGGACTTTATTTATTTGACAGATTCTGCAGAAGTAAACAAATTCAAATCTTATTAGTAAAATTCAAATTTTATTTTTACATATATCAAAAAAATTTTTTAAAGATTGTATTTATTTATATGACAGAGAGCATGAGAGAGCACAAGTGGGGGAACACCAGAAGGAGAGGGAGAAGCAGGCTCCCTGCTGAGCAGAGAGCCTGATGCAGGGCTTGATCGCAGGATCCTGGGATCATGGGATCATGACCCGAGCCAAAGGCAGATGGTTAAACAACTGAGCCACCCAGGCACCCCCAAATATTAGTTATTTTTAATATTTCTTGCTTTATGATACTAGTAAATTTGTTATTGAATGCATTAGAATCAATTGATTCATTAATTCAAACATTAATTTAGCAATATTCACTGACGCTAACACATGTAAGGTCCCACATAATAGGGTTGTAAAGACAAGACTCCTGTGCTTATGTTACTCTAATACGAAGAAGAAAAGAAAAGGAGCACCTGGGTGGCTCAATTGGTTAAGCTTTCGCCTTCAGCTCAGGTCATGATCCCAGTGTCCTGGGATCTAGCCGTGCATTGGGCTCCCTGCTCAGAATGGAGCTTGCTTCTCCTTCTCCCTCTTCCCCTGCACCCCCCCTCCCCAGCCTCGCTCATGCTCGCTCTCTTCTCTTACTCTCTCTCTAATAAATAAATAAAATCTTAAAAAAAAAAAAAAAGAAGGAAAGAGGAATGCGATAATTATTACAAGAGGAACCAGAGTAGAGTAGTTTAAAGCAAGATTTAGAGCCAGGAAGATCTGTTGAATCTTCTAAATTCCTACCTGCATTTTTTCAGATAAGTTACTTGTTTATTTTTGTTGTTTTTGTCTGTAACATAAATAACAATGAAAATAATATCTCCTTTTAGTATTTTTTGAAGTTTAAATGAGGTAATATAATAAATACTTCAACTTGTGATGAATATCCATTTTGCATTTATGACCTGGCTCTTAGGAGATACTGGAGATCCAATAGCTTAAAGGAAATGATGTCATTCTTCATGAAATCTTGTCAGGTCTTTGAACACTCAGAATTGCTAAGGAATTGAATGCTTTCACTGCAAGGTTGTGGGCATTATTTTGGACTTAAAAACAGTGATATATCTCAATTTTGAGATAAATGCAAACACCTAATGTTTGCTATTGTGTATGCTGTATAATGTTTTCTCTGTATATTACTAAAAATGTATGTGTAAACTGAAGAATATACTAATGTTATAATTTCATCTTAGTGTATATTTGATCTTTATAGGCAGCAGGTCATATGCAATCACTTACTTAGCGAATGATCAATAAATAATAGCATGCAGATGGGAGAAATATATAAAATATATGGGGACAGAAATGATTTCTTTCAGAAAAATCTTTTTGAAGGAAGTAGAATTTGAGCCAGACTTTAAAAGAACAGATAATATTCTGAGCATCATTCAGATCACATCAATTGAAGAAATTAAGCACCTGTCATGTCAAAATAAAGGGCTTTATTCATTAAAAAAAAAAAAAGTTTTTCTTAAAAATAAAACAGTTTGAAATGAATGGGGAAAATCGAAGATATTTTTCATACTTTCACTTGTTTTACCTTTACATGGTACCCTAAAAATCTACATGCAGTATTGGCTTCTGAGATTAAAATTTATTAATATATTCAGCTGGGTTGAGTTTTCTTTGATACAAATGTACTGAAGGTATACAATAATTTTCTCTAGACACATTGAATGAAGTATTTTCCTGCTCACTGATGATGCGATGGTCTTTAAGGTCAAGGCAGCAAGTTCAGTAATATTTCCCAGAAAAATAACAGTTCAATCACTGTTTATCTTTATCCATTATAAGATTAGAGGCCGATTGTATCTCTACTCTGAAGCAGCTCTGATAACTGTTAACTTCCCAAAGAAGCTTCAAAATTGGTGTAAAATGTTATGCAAAATGATTGGAAGACATTTTAATTGTTAAACCTGGAAGGTAGTTACAATTTCTTCTTGAGAATTAATGTTCTTTTCATGAGCTTTACAGTTAACATTACCCAGAGTCTGAGTTCATCCTCGTTGAAAACACAGAATGCTTTGAAAGTATGTGTGAAGTTCTATCTCCCTAAACTCCGTACTTTTCTTTTATATATCACTTGTATTTATATTTACTGAATGTCCTCTTGTATCCATCGAAGTGTATAATGCAGTTTATAGCAAGTTGAAAACCAAGGCTGCTTTTAACATCTCAACACACCAGATACAAAAGAAATGTGTCACAGAGGAACTTAGGAACCTAGAGGGGAGGAAAAGATTTGAGGATCTGACACTAGATGATTCCTCCAGAGGGATGACCACCACCCAATTTAACACTCAGTTACCAGTTCTGCATGTGGCTTTGCCTTCTGGAGTTTCTGATAAAGAAGTGGAGAAATGATTATTTTCAGCTTTGCTATAATACAAGACTCTATTAAATATCAGATACAAACACAAAAGTCCTTTGAATCAACCATTTTTTCTCCATCACTTGGTGTGTGATTTGCTTGAGTCTTTTTTAAATTAAATTTCTACTCACACACACACACAAAAAAGACATTTCCTCTTGGAAAACATTTTTGGAAACAGTTTTTGTCTATGAGAGAGAGGTAGTAAGTTTTGTATTCAGTCAGTTACTTAAAAATGGAAGCTGAGTAACTGTTCTCTTAGCAGGTATCTATTTAAAGGTACTTAGGAAACTTAGAAATAATGGTATTATATATAGTTACTATACATTGTTACGGTGATTTGTTTCCGTTTTTTAAATTAATTTAATTGATATCTATTTAGGTGATTTGAAAAATGGACACATCATTTAGAAGACGTTCTGTTATAATTATTAGGAAGAATGTTTACATTACGCAAACTATATGGGGTGTCCTGATATTATGAGATAATTTTTTAGGGATTGTTTTAGTCAAACCTTTATTTATTTAAAATCTTTAATCCAAATAAAGAACTAGAAAGTGAATTTCTCTGAGACCTAATTGAACATCTGGGGCTTGTGGAATGCTGAAAACAGAGTTAAGTTTAAGAACATGAAAATTGTAAACCTACTGCTCACGTTTGCTGTTGATTTATTATTTAAAATATTTCTGTAACAGCTGCATTTCCCTTACCCGACATGGCCAGGAAGGGTGCTGTGTCCATATGTAAGTGAACCTCTACGTCTGACAAAGTGAAAAGAGAATGCACAAAGCTTTCTTCACATTACACAAACATTTTTCCTCCTTATTTGAAAGAAGAGAAACTTCTCTCTGTTAAATCTAAAATATCACAAAGCTCTTTTTTACTTTTAAGTTAGAGTTTTAAAATATCATCGTCATAATTAATAATAAAAATAAAGATCTACTCATCCTGGCTAATGGATGCAAATATACTGATATTATTTTTAATTATAAAAACAAGCAACAAATAAACAAAAAACAAGCCCCTCACTCTGAGGCAGGCATTTTTGTACATATTTTACGAACAAGGAAACTGAGACCAAGAAAATTTAAGTAATTTGCACAAAATCACGTGCTGACTGGTAAAGCTCTGAATCCCAAGCCCACTCCCAGTGAACCAGGTCTGTTGCCTGCCCTGTCAGAGTCCTTGGAAAAATTGTGGAACTCTTTGCGTTTTCTCAAACCGGAACCTGAATACATCTTGTGCTTCATTGTCACACTGTTGATGAAGTGGCTTTCCCACGCAGAAGGATGGCAGAGCTGCTACCCGCCAGGTGGGGTCTGCTTGCCACCTGTTCAGTTCAGGCGATGGATGGAAAGGTTGGAATGATTGGACTGGTAGGAACCTGGGGCCCCTTCCTTATCTGCAGTCCTATTGTTTCAGATCATTTACATTCATGGAGCACTTCAGGACTCCTCTCAGCAAACTGCCAGGGCTCTGCTATGGGACTCTCCTTGGTATGCAGGCACAGATGAAGCCCCTTAAAGATGGCTGCTGCCCCGGTAGGAAGTTGACCCAAGTGAGTTCCTTGACTCTTGAGACAAGAGCTTGGTTATAAGAGGAAAGAGTGTTCTGAGACTTGAAACAGAGGAAGGAGAAAGTGAGTGAAATTGGATTTAAATGGAAATCTGATGTTCATTTGAATTTGTTCCAGTTATGCTTGGAATGCCTGATGCATTTGAATTTTCAAGTTTAGAACAGTATTATGTGAAAATGCCTTGATAATTCCAGAAAAGAATATGTCTAAGGGGAATGAGGAAGGAAAGGTGTCTTTTATTACTTTCAGCTTTTCCTTAAATCCATTTAATTATAACAGCAGCTTACATCTTTAATAGCTTTCCAGGGCACTTTGTGATATGTAACTTTATTTTATTCTCACAATAGAGCTTCATTGTAGGTAACACAACTAGTATTTTCTCCATTTTGTTGATAATAAAACTAAGAGGCAGAAAGATTATGTAAATCTATTATTACTATTATTACTGGTGGTAAGTCAGTTAAACAACAAAGTTGATTATTTTAAGAAGTATATCTATGTCTATAACTATATCTGTCTATAACTATGACCATTTTATTTTAACTTAAACATGGGAAATGTACATTTTGACTAAGGCTTAAGGTCATTTTTTTGGTGATTAAAGTTTCTTACAATTTATTTCTCTTTCATAAATTAGTCCCATATTGAATCATTTGTAATTTCCAGAGTTTTTTTCTAGGTGAGGGGTGGAGTTAAGCACTTAAAAGCCTTTTTTAAAGCAATGAGTACACCTTCTATATTTTTATGGTTAATTTAAAAATACTTTATTATCAAATCTGGCATCTTTTTTTTGGAGCAATATGCACTTACTGAGTCTTACTAAATACTTCAATGGCATTTTCATAGTGATACACTTTATTTTCAGATCCATAATCTAGTGGCATATGAATATTTAATGAAGTTGTAATAATTACAAGAAATGCAATGGACATAAACAGATTTGGCGACAAACACAACTGATTCTTCTTAACCATACAATAAAATGAGGAGGAAAAAATGTATGGGTGGACTTGTGAGTAGTCAGCTAGCTGTGAGCATTCAATATGCCAAAGAGAAGAGATGTTTTTAGAGATGGAAAGACAAGCCTCCATTTATTTTGACTATACATAGTTGGGAGAAGAGCCATTGAGAAGAAGTAATCTTCAGGTAGGCAAAGATTTAGCTAAAGTCTATTCATCATAATATCTACTCAACTAGTATTTATTACGTATCAAGTATGTGTTAGATATATAATTCTAGGAACAGGAGACACTCTACTCTTATAAACAGAGTTCATAGTTGAGGGAGAAGGACGCTAAGCAAATTAGTGCAGAATGGCAGTGTGTCTATGGTTTGTGATAGAGACTGATTTTGAGGGCCTCTCAGAATTGCTTGGTTCCAGTAAGAGGTGAAAGAGGGGAGAGTGTGGAGTACGCGGTCGTGGCAGGAGCATGAACAAAATGCAATGCAGTTCAAAGGAGACAAGTTTTCTTTAGCTAAGTCTGGGGTTGGGTAGACCCTTGGGGGGGACAACAGGTGCAAAGGCTCTGACTTGAAGTACTGGGATATTTGAGGGAGAGGAGGAAGGCAGCTTGTCTGAAGCATGGAAGGGGGGAAATTGGATTAGAAAAAATGTTGAGGGGGAAGAGTAAGAGTGCTGAAACAGAGTCATCTGGTCTCTTTTGGGACTTTGTCTTTTACTCTGAGTGAAACAGGAAGACACCAGGAGATTTGAGTAGGTAGGGGATATGATCCGACAAGTGACAGATCATTCTGTGTGCTTACTTGAGAATATTCCAAAGAAAACCAAGAAGGAAAATAGACCAGTTAGTAGCCTTCTGCCTAAGTCCATGTGAGAGGGGTCATGGTGATAGCTATAATTTTAAGCAATGGAATTAGCAGTGTGGTGGAAAATTATTTATATTATTGTTAAAAATAAAACAACAAGCTCAAAATGGAGTTGCTTGTGCTAAATCTCAAATCTGCAAACCAGGACCTAACTGCATAACAGTTTGGGCTCTCCTAGAAATGGAAACTTAAAACCAATCAGGAATTACCTGATCAGCCCTGGTGAGATAATATGCCTGATAGACCCCGGCTATCCCCTAAAGGAAAGTGACCTTCCAATAACCAACCTAGTTTTGTTTTTGTTTTTTGTCTTTTTTTGTTTTTTGTCTAATATAACTTCCTTCTTCCTGCTCCCTTCTGCCTATAAAAGTTTTTCATTCTGTACAGCTCCTTTCCGGATGCTATAAGATTCATAAATTGTTGAATAAAGCCGATAAAGTACTTAGGATTTACTTAGTTTTGTTTTTTTAACATTAAAAATTTTCAAGATAGGAAGATGAAGACAGAAAACTGAAAAACAATAAAATATTTAACAGATGAGTATTGTTTAAATGAAGTTGTGTCCATATAGTGAATCCTATATAAATGCATATAATATGTAAAAAAAAAAAGTATAATGTGCATTCAGTCATGATATCTGGTACTGTTAAGTAAATATAGTAGGTTATAAAATAGAATATATTTTGAAAAATAGAAAATACAAGTCTATGCTATTTGTACACACAATGCAAAAAAAGATAGGAAGCATATACAATATACACATGGATTATGGCTGTTTTTAAATGCCTTGTTGTTGCTCTTCTTCATTTAATTTTTTTCTTCAGTGAATATGCATAGTGATATTAGCTCATTTATTCCTTTGTTCAATCCGTATTTATTTATTTATTTATTTATTTTTGAGTAAGGACTAAATTTAAAATTCTGCTCTTGGCTTTGAAAAAGATTTAAAGATAAATGAGACATAGTTCTTGTCATCAGTTGTTACAGTTTTATAGGTAAAGAGGAAAAGACATCCCAGTGCATATATTGATAGATCAAAAAAATAAACCACTGCAACTAGAGAAGCATAAACAGAACACTGTGAGGGCTTATGAGGTGAAAAACATTTAGCTGTTGGTGGCATTTGAGTTGGGCTATGAAACAATCAGGAAGATGTTTTGACAATTTGTGGAATGGCCTTCTCAGCTGAGAAAATAGAATTAGCAGAGTTATAGAGGCAGGGATGTATATAACATGCTTGAGAAAATAAATTCTGTATGGCTAAAGTATAAAGGAAGTAAATTACTATAGTATCAGGAGGTATATATGTAAAAGTATATATGTGTAATACAGCATGAAGAAGTGTGTAGATACAGTAGAATAGAATCAGATACAAAGTATGAAAGAAATGTGATAGAAAATTGTCACTGAAGAGGTGTATATATATGCTGTGCTTATAGGTGACACACATTTACATAAAATACACTTAACCTCCAAAAATTTCTGTTTAAATATTAGCTATATATATGCTCTGCTTATAGGTGACACACATTTACATGAAATACACTTAACCTCCATAAATTTCTGTTTAAATATTAGCTAAAACTAAATTCGGGTTACTTGGATTGTTAATTTTAGACTTAAGCCACGAAATTGATACTTACTGAGAAGAAAAATACCTTTATGACTTCTCCTTCTTCCAGAAATATTTACTGATTTATTTTGAGGTCTACTAATACAAATGTACTATAGAAATCTATTTGTGGATTGAAGTTTTTACTCTAGGCCCTCATGCACTGAATTTCTTCTGAGTAGCAGCCCGGAAAATCTGGTTTTATTATATGTGAAGTTTATTTGGAAGAATGAAAAGAATTGCTGCCTTCCAGAAGAACTTGGTAGTGACGTCTGTGGAGAGGTGCTGGGCATCTCCTCTAAATTCCGTGTGACTTAGGACTATGGAATGGAGCCAAAGCCAGCATCCTGGCTGCCCTTTGTCACACTGCTGCCCCTTTGTAAGTTTGCATTAGTCAACAGCACTTGGAGGGTCTGATTACTTACTTGTGAACATTTGCTCTTGGCTGTAAACTGGTAAATAAACAAAGGCTCTGCATGAGAGAGCAATGGCATTTTGGTAATTCTAGGGGAAAAAAAGTCAATTTGAGCACTTGATTATAAAGAGAGGAAACCAAGATTTTACATTTTGCAGTCGTTTGTAACCCCCCCCCCCATTTGTAACCGACAGATTGGATTTAACACATGGAAACTGGAAGACTACTTGTCTTTAAAAAACGGTCTAATTACATTTGAAACTTAAGGGAAATAGAAGATTCCAGGTTATTTTTGTTTTGAATTTGAAATTGGGGACAGCGCATGCACAGTTGTTTGTTTTCACACTTTATGGGAATGAATCACACCATGTCGACCGTGAGATTTAATTATGTATTTAGCAGAGAAGCTGGAGACGTGCCAGTGCAATAGCTAAGCTGCTGGAATAGCCTGTGCACAGCCCCTTCCAGTTTCTAGACACGGCAAACCTTCCCTAATAGCACGCTTAGCATAGGAGATGGAACGGTGTTGATGAGATGCCTCAAATCTCAGTGGAATGCTTTTGCTAGGAAACAAAATGCTGATGTCAAAAGAAGGACATTTTTGTAGTGGGGAGCAAAGCTACTGAAGCTCTGGGCATAGGGTCTAACTTTAATTAAAGCAATTCAAGCCAACATGTCATCTCTGCCTGCTCCCATTGTTCTCTTCGTCTACAGGTTGGTGCATGTTCTCCCTCCATCCTAAACTTTACACGCACAAAGAACTTAGCAAATATTTAGAGCCTGGGACCAAGGAGTGAAATGAAACTTGAACTGTTTTACTGAAAAATTTACCGTTATTTGAATGAGTTTTCTTTGGTACTCATTGTAGGACTGGATTGGGTGAGAAAATTCTTAGATTAATATAGGTTCAAAGATTTTTTTTTCATTGATAACAGTTGACTATGTTAACTTATTGATGAGGGGTTCATGAAGGATATTTACATAAACTAAAAAGGAAGAGACAAGGCTTGATTTTGCCATAAAAGGCATCTCCTCTTAAATGTGTCTGATCCAGTGTTTTCATCCTCAGGTTCTTGAAAGTAGCTAGGACAAGACCAGAGTTGCTTTTTGTTCTTAATATGTCAAAAGCCTAAAAGATGTCCTACGTTTACTAGCATGAGAGAGCTGTAAGGTTAATGAAATATATATATTTTTTCTTGCTTGCTATAATTGTATCACCCTGGCTGATTGACTGTGGATGATTATGTAGGGTTTTATTGACCATGGTGGAAAATAATAAAAAATCTTTCATGATAAAGAATCTGGGATACAAAGAGATACCTCTAACATTTATATGCTTATGATTATTGTTCTCTACGTTTTTCTTCTCCCTAAATGGATGTGTGAATTCTACACAGAAGCAAAGAAATGATTTTGGATATAGAGTGAGAAGTGAAGAACACAGATTCCTTCCGATCTGTGGTTAATTTTATTTGGAAACAATATTTGGTCTTTTGATCATTGGTTCATCTGTCCAAAGCTATTGAACTTATTCTCCTGTAATCTAGGTTATTGTTTGTGGGGGTTGTTGAAATTTGGTCTCAGTGAGACTTCCAGTAGGCAATAACAGTACAGATGATGTTTTAATAAGATGACTAATGAAACATGTTTTAGATAACTTCCAGTGAATAGAGTGCAGTTGCTTTTGATTGAGAATGATGCATTCTTTGTGCAGGTGATGCTAAATGGGCACCTCAGAGATGAAGATTGGCCAAGTAGGGCTGTTATGTGATTGGCTAAATTGTGTAGATAGGACCTCTGGGTGGCTCAGTAGGTTAAGCGTCTGCCTTTGGCTCAGGTCATGATCCCAGTGTCCTGGGATTGAGTCCCATGTCGGGCTCCTTGCTCAGCAGGGAGTCTGCTTCTCCCTCTCCCTCTGACCCTCCTCCCCGCTTGTGTACTCTCTCTCTCTGTCTGACAAATAAATAAATAAATCTTAAAAAATAAAGTCATTCAAAGATAGTCTTTGAAAATATGTAAAATTAGTTAAAAAAGAAAAAAGACTAAAAAAGTCATTCATGACCACAGATAGAATTATGCCTCTGTTGTTGATAGGCAAGGCAGCAGCAGACAGCCCTGATCCCCTTTAAAGAACCCTCTGCCTTAGCGGCATATCCAAGGTCATGGCCTTTTCTGGGGCTGGACATGAGTGGGGTGTGGAAAAGGAACACTTACAAAGGCCTGACCTCTCGTCCCAATTTGGGACAGCTTCCAAATCAATTCTGTCTTTAGAACTTCCCAAGAATGCAGCTAAGGCTTTCCTTGAGACCACATCACAGCTCAGCTTCTCCCTCTGCTCAGCTCTTTTTCTTTTCTTTCGATGTTGGTCACAAAGCATCCCCCAACAGCTTCCTGCACATTAATTCCTTCTGAGTCAGTTTCCCAAGAAACCCAACCTGCAGCAGCCGCCACATGTACAAATGAAAGGGCTAATGCTGGCTGCTTTGCTGTCTCATGTATGCAGTCTGGGGACTGTAGTGTCGCCTGACTTGGGAGGTGCTGTAGCCAGCCTACCTCCTTACACCTCCTTATACTTACCCTGGCTCGTGCTTTTGACTATATCTAGCTGTATATACTAAATCAGCCTCTGTGGTCATAACAAACACTAAGACATTCATGTTTTAACTACCTTGAGGAAGATTCCCTCTCCTCCCCTGTCTCCTTATATTTAGGTTCAGAGGATGTCAGATGATTTCCACTGAACTTAAGCTGTGACCAAAAATCCAACAGCATCATCTTTCAGGCTAAGAGGCCTACTTTGGGTATCTGAATTCACGCATAAATAGTGTTATACACCTATTCTGTTTTCCAGAAGTTATTTCTTGGATCCCAGATGTTGAAAGCATCATCATGTTAGGAGCCAGAAAATGTTTTGTCATTTCTGTTATGTGCAAAGAGTAATATTTAAAATATTTCCCCGAATTTGTTATTTTCCATCTTGCTTTGCAATTTCTTTCATTTGTAAGCTTAAGTTGGCTTCTCTATGTATGTTTTCGGTGTGCCTGATTAAACCTGTTATTGTGGTTTTATTTTGACACTTTTAGTGTCAATTTTCAGGAAACACCTGTCTAAAGAACAACGCAGAGCTCATCCTATAGGAGCGAGCCAGCCATCTCTGCCAGGCGTAGTAGAATTCTAGCATCTGTGTGTTCAGGCCAAATGGTGCCGGCATCAGTTTGCATTAATTTACTTATTGTTCACATTGGAGGAAATTCGTGATATAAAGATATGTTTACCAAGAGACCATTTTTACCAAACCAAAACCGATTGTGAAGTGTTCCTGGAATGTTTATTGATGATTCAGTCAGAACCTCCTCTCAGTGTAGCAAGTCTCCCATTATACATTTAAGATCACCGATGCAAAATGTGGTTAACCATTACTCTAGCTAATAAGTGATGTGTTGCATAATGTGAAAAGATAACACACTTCTTCAAATATCATTTCCGAGTTGGCTGTGATTTGTAAATATTGGAGAAGATGAGCTTTTATCTCTGGAAAAGATCCATCTTCTTAATGATTTTTTTCTCTGTTTTCTTGGGGTAAAACACATGTTCACCTTCAGAGTAAAAAAATGATAGTAATTAGTGGAAGAGGTGACTTTTAATCTATATATTCAACCGTCCACCCAATGTTCCATGTCTTCATTTTTCAGTGAGTGAACTAAAGCCAAATGATGAGGACCTTCCCTGCTGTGATGATGGGAATCTTGTTTTCTTTCTTCTTTTTTTTGGAGTTCTCCTTTCCCTGAGTTGGGACATGAATCTGGGACCTTTTGCAGAGATAAAGTATCAGAAAGGAGGCCCTTCGTCTTTTATCATGGGACATCTGTGTCCTGGACTTGTATCCACTCTGAATTCATATGTTGAAGCCTTATGCTCCAGTGCGATAGCATGGGAGGGGGGATCTTTTGAGAGAGAATTTGGTTTAGATTAGGTGATGAGGGTGGGGCCCTGTGATGAGAATGATCTTATAAAAAGAGGAGGAGAGACCAGAGCCATCTGTCTTGGTCTGCTGTGTGAGGACATGTCAGTATCTGCAGGCCAGGAAGAGAATCTTTCATTAGGAACTGCTACTGCTGGCCCTTTACTGTTGGCCTTCACAGCCTCCCAAAGTGTGCAAAATAGTTATCTGATGTTCAAGCCACTCAGTCTGTGGTATTTTATTATAGCAGCTCAAACTGACTAATACAGTCTGTCTACATTGATGGCTTCTGAGATGTTCCTTGCTCCTGTCCACATGGCTTTTTCACTGGTGGCATGTTTCTCCTCTTTCTGTGCCATGCTTGGGTCCTAGAGATCTCTGCCAGGCTCTCTGTGGTCTCAATTATTTGAAGCATCACCCAACACCTCTCTCAAATTTTGTCACCTCTTCTGAGTAGCACAGAGGTTGTCTTTTTTTTTTGTTTGTTTGTTTAATTTTATTATTTGAGAGAGAGAGAGAGAGTGCATGTACAACCTGGGGGAGAGGCAAAGGAAGAGGGAGAAGCAGCCTCTCTACTGGGCAGGGAGCCTGATGTGGGGCTCCATCGTAGGGCCCTGGGATCATGACCTGAGTCGAAGGCAGATGCTTAACTGATGGAACCAGCCAGCTAATGCAGTTCTTTTACTCTTGAGACCTATATGCTTACTCTGCTTTTAGGTTCCTTGCCTCTATTTCTAGCACTTCAGATTCCTTAATAGTATATGCATTTGAGAGGAGAAATTCAGACAGAATTATAGGTAGGCAATTTCTATATCCACCATTCCTTGAGATGCAGAAATCCTGTAATTCCTTCAAGAGCAGATTACTTCCTTTAATTAATAATAGCAGTAGCGGTAGTAGTAATAATAATAATACTGGGGAAGATCACATAGATTTCTTTTCTTTTCTTTTTTTTTTTCATTAACATATAATGTATTATTAGCCCCAGGGGTACAGGTCTGTGAATTGCCAGGTTTACACACTTGATCACATAGATTTTAATATCTTAAAATATTTTCAACCACAAATCTTAGCAGCCATTTATTGACAAGCTTTTTCATTGTAGACAGGTAAATAAAGGAGGACGCAGGTGCTTTGTGCACAGCCAGCAGAGAGAAATTCTGGTTTCAGTGCAAGTGTACCAGGCTTGGGTACCAATGATCAAAGATGGTTTGTCCTGGCAATAACACGATATAAGGATGCTCAGTCATGGGGAACCAAAGGTCTTTCTCCTGACACCTATGTTTAAACCCTGACTAGCTGTGAGATCCAGACATGCCACTTAACCTCTCTGTCCTTCAGTTTTCTAATCTGTAAAATGGGGCAATTTTAAAGTACTTGAAACAGTTTTCCACACATATTATTGTTGCTGAAGTGATTGTCATGGCAATGATTGTTGAAGAAAATACCAGAACTGTTAGAAATATAGGTCACCTCTCATCCCCTCCCCCATGGCAGGAAGGCAAGAATAATGGGGAGGAGAAATATTAAATTGGCAGCATATTTATCTGGATGGAATGGAATTAAAAACAAGGAACAAAATTTATTCTGAATTGGTAAGATTAAGTTTCCTGACATCAGAAGAAATGGGTGTCTATAAATCCATTTTTCACAAGTGGGTCAAAGTGTCTATAAATTCATATCTTGCTATGATAATTAGATAATTACCTTTTAAAAATAACATGTGGTTTATAATGCATCAGACACGAATGCAGGATTTATTGGCAAGAACTAATTGATTCTAATTAGTTTGATACCTAATTTGGTTTTATGTTTCTCTCTACATTTTACCTTCAAATTGAGGACTCTTTACCTTAACAGCTCATACAGCATAATCTGTTAAACATTTCTGGAGAAAGAAATATATCATTCCCTTGGAAGTTACTCATTCCAATCATAAAATGCCACAGGCTTTCTCCTCCCCCCATGTCACCCTGCCCCCATTCAGAATTCTATAGGGGAAGAAATGGTAGGGAGAGGAAAGTCCTTTAAGACTTCTCCTTTTAAGAAATGAGACTCTCTTTTCCCTAATTTAATTAAAATAAACATGACTTGAGAAAGAACAAGAAATACCTGAAGGTTTAATTCTAGTTTCTCTCCATCTGTCAGACCCATATTTTCTGAAATGACCTAGCAGCTGTGAGGCAGAGACACCCTACACTGATGTTCTCTTTTATACTTGTGTAAGACTCACATTTTGGTAAATATTTCAGTATTTTATTTATGTCAGATATAGTCACCTTTTAAAAATGCCATTGAAATTCTGTGGTTTCCTTTGAAGGTGGCATATCACCGACTCAAGTGAGTTCTCTAGCTATACTGTTGACCTGTGAGAAGATTTGGGAGCATCTTCTGGTTCAATTATATAAGGAGAATCACTTTCATAATTCCGAGTGGGCCATGGTCTGCTACTCTGCGGAGAGGCGAGCGCATGTTTTGTGTGTTCTTAACAAAACAGATTATGGGGTTCTAAACCAAAGCCAAAGTAACTGAGTACCTATCACTCTAGGCACTCTTGGAGAAGTAGGGGCACTTGTTTAGATGCTGCTCTTGCTCTCAAGTACAGTAACTCTTAGAGGATTCCTTCGCAGGGATGATGTAACGTGTGTTACCTGAGAGGAAGGAGCCAGAGGGTTACTTCTTAAAGAGGGTGAGAGGGAAAGATGTGTGGTTCTTCAGGCTTCCGTGGAAGAGTTTTAAATATGACCCTTGAAGGATAGATGACATTTTACAATGTATTTATAAAATTCATTTGTTTTAGAGGAGGAATAGTATGGGTGCATTCAAAGGAGACAGGAAGGTAGAGGCATATTCAGGGGGAGTGCGTGGTGCAAATGAAGTAAAAGATGATTAAAAAATAATATTTATTATAGCTGATAAAGGTTTATGAAGGAGGTTTCTCATTCAAGAATAATTCTTGAAACTTCCCTGGGAGTATACGAATAGCCGAGGGGAGTGCGGTAGTGTAGCTGGAGATGGCCAGCTGCGGGATTTAAATCTCTTTGAAGCCAACCTTTTTTCCTAATAATTCATACAATGTTTGTATTTTTATTCCATAATACAAGTACATTTGTTTTTAATATAAACAATGTCTTAAATTGTTTTTAGGAAGATGCCACTATCCCATGGCTGCAGAGTGGGTACCTCATAGGCCTGGGTGTGTGTGTGCTCTGAGTTTGAGAGGCATGGGCACCTACTTGCTCAGATATGAGCAGTAGAAAAGGAAGATTAACACCATTGTGCTTGACCTTGAGCAAGCAGTTCTAGGCTAAACCACTTGGAAGGAATTCTTTAGGTAATGGAGAAATGATAGGAGGTTTTAAAACACAGCACTCACAACGTTTGAGTTTACTTTGGACAAACAGGATTGGCTTGGTAGCAATAGTTATGATAGATTAGGAAGAACAGAAAGGAATGAAGAAGGCCGGTTAGTAGCTGCCAATGAAATTCACTGTAGTGGCAGAAGTAAGGTAACAAAAGAGAAGAAATTCAACACAGACCCTCAAGAGATGGAACTTGAAAATTGATTGGATGTTGGTGGACAATGGTGAGAGAGGAACATACTTTTCTTTGGTAAATGTTAATTAGTCCAGAGTCCATTAAAAAGACCTAAGAAATGTGAGAGCCAGAAGAGCAAAACTGAAGGTAAAGCGTGATAAGTTCCACTTGAAATCATTAAATTTAAGGCAGCCAGGAGTCATTCTAGAGTCTGTCCTACACAAGCATGGGCAATTAAAAAAAAAAAAAAAAAGTCTCCACTTATCTCATTGAAGGTACATATATTTCTAATAAAATCTTAGGCATAGTTAATAATTAGACATCAACATTTCAAAGGCATTTCTATATTTGTATAGTTTTTTAATCAAATTTTATTGCTAATAAAATAATTCAAAAATAATTAACAGTAGAGATTTAGGGTTACTGGGAATAAAATAAACTTTACATTCCAATTAGTACATACAACATATTTTTGGGGTAGAGAAATATGGTAGAAGATCAATAAAATACTTTGAAGGATAACATATATTTTATTAGGGTAAAGTTAAATGAGAGAAGTAAAATGAAAATATGAGTTCAAGACGATGAGAGAAAGGTAAAATTCCAACTGGTAAAGAGTAACATGTTCATGTAGGTTTAAAATAGATTGTGACGTATATAGTTTCCATTGGATACCCTGAAAATTGATGAGAGCTTTATTCTGAAGTAAAAATATTTACAGTATTCTGGAAAGTGTATGCTTTCAGTTATTTAAGCTTATAATGAAAAACTTTGGATATCAACTTAGAAAATGTAGGAGTTGTACATAGTTATTCAAAATTATTTTAGGAAATACACGAACAAAAAAAAATTTTTTGAAGAGCACTACCCTGGCATATTGTCTCACAGTTATTCTGGAATCGTCTCTTCGGATGCTGCTCCTCTGAATTTGTGTTCCTTCCTCTTGATCTTTACTCTATTTAGACAACAGTGTCTTACCTTGTGGCGTGCTAAGACACATGTGTCTTACCATGTGTCAGCATGGAGCGTGTGGCCCGCAGGAATGTCCCCAGGAATGAAGTATTGCTAACCCTTAAGAGGCCTCTGGGGTAGGGGGTGGAGGTGGTTCAGATAAATACCAAACACTTACCAGGCTTCATTTGGGGTCAGAATCCCCTTTCATCCTAACCTGTGGCCTGGGGCAAGTCGCCCAACTTCTCTGGACCTCATCTATAAATAACTGACGGAGTTGCTGTATGGTTAAGGAAGATGACGTGTGAGGATTACTTTGCACTGTTTGGTGCACTGAAAGAACTCAAGAAATAGTAATTATTCTTTGGGCAACCAGTCCCTTCCAGAGCAGGTGAGTTTATAGAGCTATATCACTTAATCTGCTCTCCTTTTCTCTCTCTCTCTCTCTCTTTTTTTTTTTTTCTTTAAATTATTTGACAAACAGAGATCACAAGTAGGCAGAGAAGCAGACAGAGAGAGAGGAGGAAGCAGGCTCCCTGCCGAGCAGAGAGGCCGATGCAGGGCTCAATCCCAGGACCCTGGGATCGTGACCTGAGCCGAAGGCAGAGGCTTTAACCCACTGAGCCACCCAGGTGCCCCTCCTTTTCTCTTTTAAGCAAAACAAATCTTTCATTAAGTAAATAACCCAAACAATAAAGTGATAGTAGAATGTCAGAATAAGTATTTGTGATGTGTTTTTGCTGTCTCCCAAGTATTAAGCACCTTTTTGATTACTAGGTAGAGTATTTCTCTCGTTGTGAGGCAGCGCCCTTTGGTAGAAGACAGAAAATATCCTTGCAGGTGGGATACGTTACTGGATATGTTACTGTGACTTTACAAATCAGACGCATTAACGACCTCCTTGGGTTGGGAGGTGAGTGGTGTGAATCTGCTTTCAAGAGGAAGGTTTGGCAGAGGCGTGAAGCCTTTGCTCCCAGTTTCCAATATCTGGTGTGGAAGTGCTACCGGTGCTGGGACCACAGGGATGGTGGTGGAGTCCTGTTCCTGGTGGCTCTATAAATTCCAGCATGTGGTTCGTGATGGCAGCTCTATCAGATGATCGTAAGACTGGTTCTGAACAATTTATACCTCTTTCCTGGAAGGCTAGCTCCTGATCTGAAACTCTGCCCTTCTCATCTGTCCTGTGAGCCTCTAACATCCTTTCAACAAACTCCTTTGTCTGCTTACCCAGCCTACACTTCTCAGACTGAATCAAATGTAGAACAGATGGTTTTATAGGACGGGCTTCTAAAGGAACCAGCACCTGTGTTCTAACACCCAACAACAGCTCCATCTTCCTCAGGTTGGTTTTGACTCTCCCTCTACACAGTACTTTATCCTTTACACACAGCCCCATCTCGGTGGTGTCTGCAGAGCTCTGAGCTGTGTGCTGCGTAAGGAGTTACATTCTTCTGGTCTTTTAAATCAGGAGTTCTCAGCTGTGTATCTGTCACCAACACCGGACTCATATGAAATCAGACCCATCACAGCAATGACATGGATGGAGTGGGATGGGATTGGAGAGGAGGGGAGGGCACTGCAAACTGGGGAAACTGGGGTGAATGGGAACACCCAGTGGTTGAATGTGTTTGAAAAAGCTGAGAGTCAAATCTGATTTACTGCTTTTTACCCCTCACGCTGTCCCTTCAGTTCCAACAACACTAATCTGGAGTTGAATTGTGTTTTGTGAAAGCTGATCGAAATGACAGGCCCTAGATAATAGTGAATAACTTCTGCATCCCCTTTTCATAGGTAAATGTAGGGGGAAAAAAAATGATGACATCTAGGAATGTGAGTCCCTGAGAGTGACTTTGTTTTATAATCCATCCATCCTTGGAAAGTACATGAAACAAAACTAGTAAACAAAAAAATAGCTGAGTATTTTGATGAGCAGATATGAAAGTTGTGTTGTGTACTACACTTTTTTTGTGTGTGGATTTTTAGTGGGTATAATATTTGATGCAGTCCATCTTTTGGTCTCCTCTTCACTTTTTCATTGATCAGAATATTGCTAGTGCTGCACGATGCAAGTACCTTTTAAAAAACTTCTTCAATTGCACTGATAAATGTAATATATATATATTAAATTTACTCTTTGTGAACTAATTAATGAATAAATATACTGCAGCCTCTTTCTGAAAGCTGAGGGCAGAGTAAATGAAGCCCGTTATTTCAGAGGGCTTCAGATTTTATCTCTTATACCCAAGATTTCAAACTTGGATATTACATTAACCTTAGATATGCTAGTAATCAGTGTGGCCAGACAGCTGTCTCCTGATTACATATCTGAGAAGATAAATATGGTATTTATGCCAATCAAAGTCAACTCCAATTCACTTGTTGACTAGTCTCAAGCTTTAATAGAAGGTTCTGCAAACAGAAGAAACTTAGGGGATGTCAGCTGGAAATGAAAAAATTATTTACCCCCCAGCCATCTTCAGGCTAAAGATGCACAGTCCCTTAGTACATTCGTTAAATATGAGAAAGGCTGCAAAAACTTGGCAGGTTTACTGATATGTCATAACTTATGTAAGAATTGTCTGGTCTATGGAAAAAAAAGCCTCTCTTTCTCTCTCTTTTTTTTTAATTGTGAAAACAATGTCACAACATTCCAGGGAGTTTGGCAAATAGAGGGGAAGATATCAATCATAATCCCAACATACAGACATTAAACCAAGTACAACATTTGTGGGTTTTCTTCTTTTTGTTTTTCATTCAGATGGTAAGCTTTCCATTGTTGCAATTATGATGTACTTAAAACAACTTTGTTCCCTCTTAGTGAAGTCATCTTAGGAAGGATTTTTTATTTGTTGCCATATTGCCTCATAATTAGCCATTTTAAAAAGTTGTGTGGTCTTTTATCAGGTGGATATACTATATATATATTTTTAAAGATTTTATTTATTTATTTATTTGACAGAGAAAGAGAGAGAGAGATCACAAGTAGTCAGAGAGGCAGGCAGAGAGAGGGGGAAGTAGGCTCCCTGCTGAGCAGAGAGCTGGATTCGGGGCTGGATCCCAGGACCCTGAGATCATGACCTGAGCTGAAGGCAGAGGCCCAACCCACTGAGCCCCCCGGCACCCCAGATATACTATAATTGATTTAATCAACCTCTTACCTGTGGTCGCTGAATTTATGCTTAATGTTTGGATTATAAAATGTGTTTCCATGAATTTCTTGGGATCATTGTGCTTTCCATATTTGGGGTAACTTCTTCAAGATAGATTACCTGAGGGGCACCTGGGTGGCCCAGTTGGTTGAGCGACTGCCTTCGGCTCAGGTCATGATCCTGGAGTCCTGGGATTGAGCCCCACATCGGGCTCCCTGCTCGGCAGGGAGTCTGCTTCTCCCACTGACCTCTCTCCTCTCATGACCTATCACTCTCTCTCTCTCTCAAATAAATAAATGAAATCTTTAAAAAAAAAAAAAAGATAGATTACCTGATTATAGGGGAATCACAACTGTAAGTGTGGATGCAAGTCAGCCTTCTTGGTGGCAAGAAGCAGAGGGAATCCTTAAGTGATTGTAGGTCATTTGCTGAGAGGAGAGCAGAGTATGCCTGAAATAGCTACTGGTAGGAATGAAAGAAAATTGACAAGTAGTAATGGCTGTCATTTTCTTTTGGGTGCTCGCTGTATGCTTGCTGTGTGCTTGCTGATGTGGTAAGTGTTTCATGTGCACTGTCGCATAATAGTTCTATAATTTTTCACCAACCCTCTACAGCACCTGTTTAGGCAGAGCAAAATGTTGATATTCAAGTCTGGATGTTTTCCACATGGTACGCTGGAAGGGTGATGACGAAAGGGAATTGATGATCTAGCAGGAGAGAGGTTGAGGGGAGAGATCATACATCTCAGCTTAATAGGAGAGTGGTAATAAGAGTGCGCACCTTTGAATATGCTGTGTGGTGCTAAGCACAGATTTTTGCACCAAAGCACTAGCTGAGTGGACCATCAATAAAAGGATAATTTCTTCAGACAACCTTTGTATTAACAGAAGAGACCTGACTTGGTCTTGCTGGTTTATTACCCTACTGGGTAGGCAGCCCACTCTTTATAAATAAAATTCTGAGTTGGAAAGCCAAGTGGAAAAATAAATTGAGTTAGAATGTTTTGACTGCTCATCCTGGGAGCGGCCGTGTAATTGTCTTTGGCATCATTGTCCCTGATGATGGATGGGTGTATAGCACGGTGGTTACTATACAGTCTTTAGGGCCAGCCTCCTTAAGAGAGATCTTCTATCTGTCACTTACCAGCTAATAACTTCAGCCAGTGTGTCTGTGCGCTTAGTTCACTCATCTGTAAAATGGGGATGCTAATGATATATACCTCATGAGACTGCTATAAGGGTTGCAAAGTCAAAATATATCAAAGCACTTAGAGAAGCTGTTTGGGCTCGCCTTCTTCATATGTTTATTATAATAACTACCTCTATTATACCATTCCCAAGTGCTAGCAGTATGACAGGTACTTTATTACTGTAGCTCATTTAATTCTCACAAAGAAATTCTGCATTTTACAGATGAAAAAAACTGAGGCTTAATGAAGGTAAGTCATTTGCCTGATGTCACCCCAATTTATAAATATCAGGGGTGGGATTCAAATGCAAGATTGCTGGAACCCAAACTCTTAGACAGCTTTCTTGAGAACACTACTGTGTTGTTGTTGTTGTCATTTTTCTGTCTCTAACTCTGTTTAAAAAAAAAAAAAATCAAGTTCGTTTGGAGGGCTGTAGCAGCTAGTATTGGCTCATCCATAGTCTCTCAAATTCCTTTACTGTTTCCCGCCCATCAGTTCTGTTATGTTTTCCTTTACTACATCCAATATCAGTGTCTCTTTGGGAGAGGGCTACCTTGAGGCTACTAAAGTCAGTAGTATATCCATTGGCTCATTCAAATCCTAAAATAAACAGAATCACCAGGAGGGCTTGTTAAAAACAGATTGCTAGCCCTTTTTTCCAGAATCTGTGATTTTAGAGGTCTGGGGTGGGTTCCTAGAATTTCCATTTTTAAACAGTTCCCAGATCTGGGAATCATACCTTTCAGAACCACTGTCTTAGAGTCTCCATTTTAATTAGTTATAACTGTTCAACATTACTATGAAAACAAACATTGTCGTGTCTTATCAAGGAATTAAAAAAGTCATTTAAAAAATTGTAAGAAAACAAAATACTTTCTTTTGGTTTATCTTTGTCTAGTAGCTCTATTGTCCTTCCTTTATCATTTTCACATTGATTTAAATGTTTCTTTTTTTTTTAAGATTTTATTTATTTATTAGACAGATACAGATCACAAGTAGGCAGAGAGAGAGAGAGGAGGAAGCAGGCCCCTGCTGAGCAGAGAGCCCAATGTGGGGCTCGATGTGGGGCTCCATCCCAGGACCCTGGAATCATGGCCTGAGCCAAAGGCAGAGGCTTTACCCCACCGAGCCACCCAGGCGCCCTGATTTAAATGTTAATCTTTAAGTTGGTTTTTGCTTTTTAACCTGTGTTTTGAATATATGAGTCCAGTCCATTCTTTTAGTGTTTTTTCTTCATCTTTTCCTACATTTTTGATGTTTTCGATTGTTTGATTCATTTTCCTTGTTTTCAATTATTGTTGGTTTGATCAAGGCATTTTTCATTCAAAATTTCTGCATTTAATTTGGAGGGCTTACTGTCTGTGTATTTTCATTCCAGGTATGTTCACCACCCTCTCCTTGCTCTCCTAATTATGTGCAGATGACTGTATTGTAAATGAAAGTTGTGCACAATGCACAGACTTCCCTCTAGACCCAGTGTGTCTCCCCAAGGCCAGGCTCTAATACGCTGCCCCTCCAGACTCATCCCTCCTTCCCCCTCCTCCCCCAGCCCTGTGATATCTTTGGAATACTTTCACCTTTCTTCTCTCTCCATCCACCTTCAAGTCCTAGGGTTTGCAAAAATAGTTTCAGAATTTCAGAAATGATGTTGTGCACTTCCACATGGGAGTGGCAGTAGAAGAAATATGGAAGCAGTGGGTCCCTTGGCTTTCATTAAATCACAGCAGTGAGACTTTTCTTCTTCTTCCTCCTCCCTTAATTAAAGGTTCATGCTTTGTAGGTGGCTATGTTGACCTTTACTGTCTCAAAGGAGCTTAGCCCTGGCTGTGGATTGTTCTCTGCAGAGGCATACTAACAGCAGCAGGGAAAGGAAAAGTTCCCAACCATAGAAACTTTCAGGAGTCTGGCTATTGTTCTGCCTATTTCTGTGTCTGTTTGGAAAGCTAACTGGAAAAAAACAAAAAACAAACAAACAAAAAAAACCAGAGTGAGTGAACCATTTATATATATATATCAAACATCAAATGCTGTATTTTATTTTAAGAGGGTAAAAAATTTTCAGTGATGTGTGTCAGACCTCACAGCCGCCATATCACCCTCTGTTACACCCTGTCACCTTGCCACCTCTGCTTCTTGGTGTCTCTGTAGTTGGTCCTTGATCTTCTAGGCTTCCTGAAGACCTCAGAGTCCTTGACAAAGCACGGGCACCTGTCTGGTTGCACCTAGATGAGCAAGTAGTTATCCTGCTGTTCTTTACACAGCCAGAGCATGCTGCCCCCTAGTCCAGTAAGGGGAGCTGTTGGATTCACTTCTTGTCATTTTGTTTCTGAGCACTGTGGTCAGGTTATACCACTGTCTTTACTGAACCTAGTGAGTTGTGCCCTCTAGTCTCAGAGAGATACCACCATACTTGCTTGTGCGATTTTGCCCTGTTTCCTATTTTTTTTTTTAACCATTTCAGTTTGAAGGGTTTGCTGACTCTGTCACCATCTTCTCCTACCAGACATCCTTGAGATGTGTCCCTAACACTACGAAATGGGGTTTGTTGAGTGTAAGGTTTATGAATATGAAAAGCAGGAAATTTGCACGATGGAAGTACATTCTTCATTGAAATTCTCTTTTGTTTGAGCCTACAGCCTGGATCAGTGTATGAAACAATTAATTAATGAACCCCCAATTGTTGAAAAAAGGGTGAAATTTAAAAAAAGACTTAAGTGGGATTGTAACTTACCTAAATGTTTTATAGTTTGCCAACCAGTTTATCTGTGAAATTAAGTATCAACATAGTTTTAAGATTTCAGTTGTCATCTCTTTTGGAATTTTGTATATTAATTCATTGGTTTGAGAATTGAAAAAAAAAAAATAGAAACCTTAAAGTTTCCTTTAGAAAAACAACAGAAACTTTTAACGCGTTTTTTTTTTTTTAATTTATATATTTCAGAGAGAGAGAAGGCGTGTGCAAGCAAGCAAGCATGGGGGAGGAGGGGCAGAGGGAGAAGCGTGCTCCCCGCTGAGCAGAGAACCCTATGTGGGGTCCCATTCCAGAATCCTGAGATCATGACCTGAGCCAAAGGCAGATGCTTAACTGACTGAGCCACCCAGGTGCCCCAGAAACTTTTGATAATAATTTTCAACATAACATAACATACCACAACATACATAACAAAACATAACATAACATAACCTAACATAACCTAACATGTATTTCCAAAGACATGAGGATTGTCCGGACGAGATGAGGTAAAGTATAGAAATTTGAGGAGAAACGCATCACGATACATGCCACTTTAATGTGAACAGAGGTTATTATCTTACTGAATACTGATACCCACTTGAGAAAATTCAGTTTAATGTGAAACTTTTTCCTGAAAAAGTTAAAATAAATAGCAAAAGGAGTAGAGAGAGAATGAGATAGAGGAACAGAGGGAAGAGAGGAAGATGAGGATACTTTCTTATTCCATTGACCCTCTTAATTCTGGGAAAGAGGAATCCAACTCAGAAAACTCTTGGTACCATTTTTCTGGACCTGTTTTTTCTAATGAGTGCACTTTTCCAATAGGTGTTATGTTTGGAAATACCAACCTTATGGTGTTATGTAAATGAGAAAGTGCATTGGACCTGAGGTCAGAAGAGCTTTAAACTGAAGAGTAGCCTGAAGATCTAGTCCCTGTCTAGAAAATTCCTTAGCTGACCTTGGGAAAGTCAACCATTCTGAATCCCATTTTCCTCTTTGTCACAATGTTTTTTTATAAGGCTCAAAAATGGTGGGCACGCAACATCTTTTCTGCTTTTTTTTTCTTTTAACTCTTTCCTAAACTATTAAGTGCTCTATAAACCTAAAGCATCCTTTCATTTCTCCAATATTTGTCCATGATCAGGGAGCTTTTCAATTTTAACTGATGTGTGTACTCTTATGGGAACACATTCAAAACGAATTTACAATTAATTACTTGTTTGCAGCAATAAATGAAAACACCCAAATTTAAATCTTTCAGAAAAACAACAGAAAAAGCCTTATTCCTTATCTAATATTTTCACAGAGCTAAACACACAGGCCCTCGACAAGATGGAGTTATGGCTACATGCCCTCCACAAATGATTTTGACTAATCACCATATGCATAGGTATCCCTGTAGCTTTCCCCAAATTCTACCTCACATTCCGCGTGGCATCCTCTGCTTGAAGTCCATCTACAGCCTACACATACGCTAGCTTTAGCAACAACAGCCACCTGTTCTATTTTCCCTGAAGGTCTATTTCTTCATTATTACATAGCCCAACAAAGCAAGAAGTTTAGCCAACTCTAAGTTTGTGATGGGACTCAAAAAAGACAATATGCTGAGGGCAGGCCTAGAATTTGGATTTTTATCTTTAATTCACACAGTATCTGTGAGGGATAGAGCAAATGGCTGTTCTTGATCATTTGAACTGTGGAGGAGGTTATCAAATTGAGAAGGGATGGGGAATGCCTGGCATTTCTCTTGAAGTAGCAAATAGACAGAGTTTGGAGATATTTTAATCTTGTTCTGTCTCCGAGGCTTCATGACCTTTGAGAGGAAACATGTGACTCAGCCCAGAACAAAAAGGAAGACAAAACAAAACAGCAAAAAACTCTTAAGGGGCTAGAGACGGTAGTTAGCCTAAAGCATTTTGGTTTTCCTTGATAGTACACTCCAGTTCTCAAGACTAGTTTTGTTGAAAAACAAAACAAAACAAAAAACAAACACCACTGAAACCTCTTTATGACCTGCCAGATCACCTTTCTTAAGTTTTTTAATATTACACTTTTCTTTAGGTTATATGCTAAGAGTGGAAGACAGGAAACCTCCTTTGACTTACTACTTTTAATAAAGTGATTGTCTTTAGTAGGCTCATGATTTGACACCAGAATTTTATTTCTTGTTTGATTAACTCTCAAGCATTATGATTTGAACAGATACCACGCCACTGTCAAAACTTGAAATACTTGGGGCGCCTGGGTGGCTCAGTGGGTTAGAGCCTCTGCCTTCGGCTCGGGTCGTGGTCCCAGGGTCCCAGGGTCCTGGGATTGGGCCCCGCATCGGGCTCTCTGCTCAGCGGGGAGCCTGCTTCCCTCTCTCTCTGCCTGCCTCTCTGCCTACTTGTGATCTCTGTCTGTCCAATAAATAAATTAAAAAAAAAAAACTTGAAATACTCTCCAAATTCATTTTTTAAAAATTTATCTCATCAAAAGGATTAAAAGGAGTTCTATAACATGTATATGTAAAAAAGGATTATCTAAAATTTAAGTAATATTGCGTCTATACTTTGGCATTTGTCCTAAAAATGTTCCAAAAAATATATATTTTTTTCTGTGTCACTCCCCAAATATAAAATTTAGACATTCTTTTTCATTTTTATGCTGTAAGTTGATTATATGCAAATCTCACTTAAAAAGGGATGTAAGACCTATTGGGACATCAGATAGAAATGTGACCACTCTCCAAATCCTAGGTTTTATTCTCATTGGCACTCTGAAATAACCCCATATTCACCCCAGATAGCTGAAATAGACTTATTAGAGAAATGCAGAAATTAAAAATTAAATGAGCGTCAGATTGGGTAGACAATGTTGGTTTCCTATCCAACAGCCATTCCCTTTTTAGTGAGCAGAATGCCAATTACATTGAGAGAGTGATGGGAGAATGAGGCCCACCCCTCCCTAACTTTCAGGAGGTGAACCATTGACTAGTCTGGGCCAAGTAAAGTCATCTTTTGCCAGTATTTGTGTTAGAGATGGAGATATGACACCTCAAAAGACATGAGATAAGACTTTCTGCATAGTTTCAGGGACTTCTGGGAAAGTTCTTGCTTTGATGGAAAGAGAGGGACCTAGGAGAAGAACTGCCCCTCCCCTGCTTTTTCTCTTTTCGACATTGTCAGTTAAGATTGTGTTGCTTGGGATGGTGTCGGTTATTTGGGGAGCATTTGAGGAAAACTTGGGGGGTTAAAAGCCCACTTGCTGTGGATGGCAGCTCAGAGAATGGGAACAAGCAGGATCCTCTGGCCACCTTTCCGTTGAGTTAACTTGAGCTGCCTAACTTTGTACTCGTGTTTATGAAATAATCAATGTACTGATTGTTTAAGCTACTAGTCATTATTTTTGTTACTTACAAGCAAAAGTATCCTCATTGACAAAGAAGCGTTCTTTGATTTGCTAGTTGGCCCAGCTTGAGATCGCCATTTCTCAATTTTTAGGCCTACTGACTGGTTTCTATTGTGAATTTTAAATTTTTGACTCTGAATTCAACATGGAAGAGGAGATTGCAGTGGATGTCCTTTGTGCCTATAGTATGTTTTTACATTTGTTTCTGCAGGTTTCACAATAGGCCAGCTTTTTTTTTTAATTCTGATTTTGTAAATATAAAAAAATTTTAAATTTCATTTATTTATTTAAATTCAATTAGCCAACATACAGTATATCTTTAGTTTTTGTTGTAGTGTTTAGTGATTCATTAGTCGCATATAACATCCTTTGCGCGTCCCATCACGTGCCCTCCTTAATACCCATCACCCAGCTATCCCATCAACCCTCCCCTCTCCCCTCCTGCAACCCTCAGTTTGTTTCCCAGAGTCAAAAGTCTTCATGGTTTGTCTCCCTCTCTGATTTCTTCCATTCCAGCTTTTCTAGTAACTTGGAATCTGCATTTCCTGAGGGTAAGGTTTATTCAGCCCCACACTTGATGTTTGAAGTGTGGAGAGGCTGACAGAAATGCGGACCTGAATTTTAGTGGGATTCCTAGGTAATTCATATCCAGTTTGGGAAGCTCTGTAGTAAAGGAATCTTCTTGGGTTTCTAATTTTTAACAGATGAGTCTGTTTTTACCTAAGAAGAAATAAGCATTCGACTTCCTTCTTCAAGCAGGTAGGGACACTTCTCAATTCCCTATTTTGGAAACTTTCAGAAACAGGGCTGCCCTGTTGTCCTTTGCAGCTCGTCCCCTGCTGTGACCCTGTGCCCTCCTCAGGCAGGCTTTGAAACCTCAGCATTTACACTCCCCTAAACCCCATAGCTTTGCCAAACAAAATAATCTGCTTCTGTGGTCTTTCTTCAGTTCCGGTAGCTTTCTTGATGTCAACATTTTCTAGGTTTTTTTAAAGTGGGTGCGTTTCTTTGTTAGCATTTATATATTTTTGGAAAAAAAGGCTCTTATTTCTACTCTCTTGGACTGCTCTATTAATGGGAAATCTCAGTTCCAAAGGGCTTTAGCTCAGTGAACTTGTGGGAGGTAGGAAAAGTAAGCATAAGATATTAGAAAGAGACCATAGCTTTTATTTAATTTTGATAAAATAATGGAGTAATAGAGACAATTCTAGCTGTTAGTAAAAACTGACGTGCATAGAAGTACTGTAAAATTAATAGGAGGAAAAGGGAGAGAGAGGACATGAAGAGAAAGCTGACTAAGCTGACAAGATTAATGAAAGGTAAGTAAGGGAAAGTAATGATAATATGTGTTAAATAATAATGAAATGTGTTAAAGAGTAAAAAAGATGGAGTGCATAATTCCTCGTATGTTAGTTACACCAGTGCATGTATTTCTATATCAAATAATCAGAATGGTGTAAAAAAGAAAAACAAAGAAATTTCGCTATTTTGTTGTTGTTAAAGACACCTAAAGCAAAGTGGCAGATAAAGGCTGAAAATATTGAAAAAGCTGTTAACAGGCAAATGCAAAAGTAAAAAGGGAGCAAGGAAGGAAGGAGAGAATTTGGACAAAGCAGAATTCAAGGTTAAAATCGTTCAAGAGGACTGCAGAAATAGACTTCAGGCAGGTCTTCCATTTGGTTCGGTTGAGGGATGATACACCTGGGAAACCGATCTTCTCTCTACTTTTCTCTTCCCAAATACTGAGGGATATGCTAAAGGCTGTTTTGTACCAGGTTTTTAATTTTTTATTTATTTATTTTTTGGTATCTGGTGAGCGGGCAGGAAAGGAGCCAGATTTTTAAGCCATGGCACAGGAAAATGTCTCTCTTAAAAAAGCACAGAGAAATTCTCACTCCATGCAGGTGATTCTCATGGCAACTTTATGTTCCTTTGGGGACGTGAGGACCTTAGAGATTGGGGGAATGGTGTGGTTGCTCCTGCTTCACATCACTATCTCTAAATCACTATATTTCATTCTTTTTTGCCATCAGAGGTATTTTACACTCTTTCACTCTGTCTGATGACTCTCAGTCAGTTGCACCACCATCTCATTGGCTTTAAAAAAGAGAAGTAGTACAATGAGATGACAGGAACTAATACCAGATATTTCTGTTCTGTCAGATAATGTAAAGGAAATAAACTCAATTTCTAAAATAACGGTATTGAGAAAAGATCTTCCATGTAATTATAAACAAAGCCCAACAAGATGTGACATATGAGAAATGCAAACATGTATCATAAGAGAGACACACTTACTTTTCTCTGATTATGAGTAATCAGGTAAAAAAATTGGAAAATTAATTTCATGAAGCTGATGAATGATTCTCTTTGTATAGGAAAAATAAAAATTGCCCCAGAAATTAAAGATTTAAAAAATCTTTTTAAGCAACTCTTATGCTACAGAAGAAATTAAGAGTTATAAAATATTTCAAAAAATAAATGATGAACCAAAAAAGTTTCCTGTATCAGAACCTATGGAAGAATAGCAGAAAGAGGGCTCAGTCATACCTAAAGCCTTTATATTGTTATATTATTAAGACCTAAGGAATAAAAATTAATTATATCTAACTCAAAATGTTAAAAGCTCTAAAATACAGAAAGAAAAAAAAAACTATTATGTGAATCTGAAGACCAATTCTTTTATAAACATTAAAAATAGAAAATTTATAAATTTTTAAATAGATTTGGATTTAAGTGACCAAATAGGGAAAAAAGATAGCTGGCAACATGTTTTAAGAAATGATAAACATGGAGTAAGATAACACTTTAATTTTATGCATACATATATATATCATCTGAGAGAAATTGATAATATAAGAAATTAATGATGATGATAACTTACAAAAGTTAACCTTGAAACGTAGAACTGGAAGGAAGCCATTTACCATGGGAAGTTTTCATTTACCGTTTACCGTTGGTAGTTTTCCAAGGGCTGCTTCTTTCAATAAAGCATTAAACCAGAGTTTAATAGGTGAATTCTACTAAGCCACTAAATAATAGAAAACTTTAATGAGATTTATGTTGTTCCAGAGATTAGACAAAGATTAAAGATTCAAAATCATTGCTTTTCTTTTTTTCAAAATCTTTTTATGAAATCAACATAACCTTGAAATTGAAACTGGTCAGTAAAATGTACAGACCAGTCCCACTTACAAATATTAATGCAGACTTCTAAATAAAAATATTAACAGGTTGCCGTGTAAAGTCCAGGCCAGTAACTTGAAGTTAGATAAATATTATAAAATCTGTTACAATAATTAACCAGAACAATAAGTCAAAGTAGAATTCTTTTTATTAATTTCATAGATGTTGGAAAGATGCTGAATTAAGTCTAATATTTATTCATCATAAAAACTGTTCATAGACACGAATAAGTAGACATTTAATGAATGTGTGTGCGTGTGTGAGTCTCACTCTCAAAGCAGTAGAGTAGAATCATTTCTATTCAAGTCAGAAGCAGACTTTTCAAGTAATGGTGCGTTTGATTATCTGGACAAAATACACAGTTGAAGAACAATTACAATGAATAGCAATTGTAAAAAATGCTTTTTAAAAGCTTTGACAATGTTCCAAGAGAGTGATGGATTTTTCAGGAAACATTCTGGGGGAGTGTCTGAACTTGGATCTGTTTCCCGCAGTAAGTGTCAGAGCAGAGATTGGAATACAGCAGACTCGCTTCAGAGATTATGCCCTTTGCCGTCATACAATTCTATTTACGCTGGGAGTCCAGACAGTGAAAGGAGACATACAGGGAGAAGTAGCTTTCCTTCACTTCTCCTCAGAGGTAACCACTATTTCCAAATTTCAGTGTGTCTTTTCAAAAAATATATTTGCCTCATCCTCATAAGTGTATATTCTTCCTTCTGTCTACATCGGTCTGTCTGTCACCTATTATCTTCTCTTTCTATTAGGTGGGAATCCCAGAATGCATAAAGGAGAGGATACATTTAAATATGTAAATAATTGCAAAAATTTTCTCCATTTAAAGATACCATTTTATAATGTCAAAAGCTGACTAGTGAGACTGTGGACTCTGAGAAACAAACTGAGGGTTTTGGAGGGGAGGGAGATGGGAGAATGGGTGAGCCTGGTGTGGGTATTAAGGAGGGTACGTGTTGCATGGAGCACTGGGTGTGGTGCATCATCAATGAATCTTGGAACACTGAAAAAAATAAAATAAAATAAAATTTAAATAAAAGCTGACTAGGGAACTGGAGGAAAATGAGATGCATCTGATAGGTGCAAAATAAATATTATGAAAAAAATCTACCAATTGATAACCGGAGGGGGAACAATAGAATGGCAGGGAGAATATATGACAAAACAATTCAGAAAAAAAGGAAACCCAAAGAGACGTATGTGTAAAGATGATTTTTTTAGTGGCTAAAAACTCAAGCAGCTTGAATTTTTGTCATTGGGGAGTGGCATGCTATTAAATATATAGCTACTTTTTTAACAAAGAAAGAAAACAATGAATTATAGCTAATTTTATTAAAGATAGGTTATTTGTTTATTTAAGTGAGAGAGACACAGATGGCAAGAGAGAGGATGAGTGGAAGGAGAGGTGAGTAGGGAGCCCCATCTGGGGTTCAATCCCAGGCCCTGGGATCATAACCTGAGCAAAGGCAGACGCTTAACCGACTAAGCCACCCAGGTGCTGCTAAAATTAGTTGTTTTGAACTGGATTAACACTCAGGTTATATTGTTAAATGAGAAAAGCAATTTGAAAAATGTACATTTGGTGATTCCAATGTTTATAAAATCCCAAATGTATAAACTCAGAAGTTTATATATGTGTATATGTTTGTGAAGTTTGATTACAACTAGGCTGCTGTCAGGGATTCCTTGTCCCTGTTGTGGGAAAAGAGGTTAGTGATTAGGAGAGAGCAAGGTGAGAATAATTTTGTTTTGTGCATATTAATTTCATTTCATATGTTACAATGATTACATATTTTTTTTCTAAATATATGTATTTTAAAGAAAAAGAAACACAGACTCTATTTCAGTGGTGTTTGATTAGTTAACTGCAAATAAATGGAGTCCATAAGTTGAGATAAATAGGAGAATTTTTTGAAGGAAACATGCAATTCTAAAAATTGAATTGCTGAGCGCCTGGGTGGCTCAGTTAAGCATCTGCCTTTGACTCAGGTCATGATCAGGGTCTTGGGATCGAGTCCTACATTGGGGTCTCCTCTTAGTGGGGAGCCTGCTTCTTCCTCTCACTATGCCTGCTGCTCCCCCTATGTGTGCTCTCTCTCTCTCTGTCAAATAAATAAATAAAATCTTTAAAAAAATTAAAAATTAAAAAAATAAATAAATAAAAATGGAATTGTCTCCATAGACGAACATAGATAAAAGCAGAGTAGAAAACCAGCAACCTGTTGTGTGAATGGCAACAAAAATGTAAACAAATTTAGATTCTTTTGTTCATTCAGAATTAATGACTAGTATATGACCATTTGTATGTACATACTGTGATCACTCAGGTAGGTAGGCTTGATTAAATATTTTCTTCTACTTACCGATATTTCTCTGAACTTGTGAAATCAATGAGATCCAGTTTACTTGATAGAGTGTCTGTGTTAAAAACTACACAAACTTTATAGGCCTCAGATTTTTACTGACTATTGAATTAAGCCAGATGTGGAACAAGAGTGGCCTTGCCTTGGAACAGTTCCGACAACCTGAATGAACTAAGAGTCTGACAGTGCTGTGGCATTGCTTTCTTCTCTTCCACAGTTAGCCTAATGGGTTCCCTAATATCCCTAATGGAAATAAAGTCAGGTATAAACAAGCAAAGAGAGACAACAAACAAGGACACCTATTCCAGGTGGATTACGTATTTAAATGTAATACAAATCAACAATAAACAACTAAAATCCCAAATCCACTAAAACAATTATATTAAAAACAAATGTGGAGATAAGTAAATATGCTTATTACTCTGTACGCGTCATTACTATCCTTTTTCTAAGACTATTTTCTCTTGAGGTAGAAAACTGTAGCCTTTTACTTCTATTAAATACCAATTGTTACAGGCAACAGTCAGCAATTAAGGAAGAAACAGAATTAAAGGCATCTAAGGTTGGAAAGGGAAAAGTAAATCTTTATCAATTTGCAGATGACATAAGCTTGTACAAAGAAAATCCTAAAGAATCCACTAAATAAACTATTAGAACTAATAAGTGGATTCAGACGGGTTTTAGGATACAAGATGAATATACAAAAGTCTGCTGTATTTCTGTATACTATCAATGGACATTCCAAAAATGAAGTTGAGCAAATAATTCCATGTACAGTAACATTGAAATAATACAAAATTTAGGTATGAATTTAATGAAAACATGCAAGACTTGTACACTGAAAACCATAGAACATTGAAATAAAAAAAGAAGCAAAAATTTAAATAAATGGATAGATACTCCATATTCATGAATTATAGGATTTAATATTATTAATATGACAATATCTCCCAATTTATGTACAGATTCTGTGCCAATTCTAATAAAATTCTAGCTGTTTCCTTTGCAGAAATTAACAAATTGATCGTAAAATTCATATGGAAATTTTGGAGACCAGAATAGCTGAAATAATTTTGAAAAAGAAGAATGAAGTTAGAGGATTCAAATGTCCTAATTTGAAAACTAAAAATCTGCAGTAATCAAGACAATATAATACTGCATAAAAATAGATCACAGAAAGGAAATTCCGCAAATAAAACCATAAACTTATGAATAATTGTTAATTGATTTATGGGTAATTGATTTCTGCAAAGACAATGCCATGAAGAAAAACTATCTTTTTGACAGAGCAGGGAGAACAAGATATCTCCATGCAAAATAATGAAGTTGGATGCCTATCTCAAAGCATACCAAAAATTAACTAAAAATATATCATAGTCCTAAATATAAAGGCTAAGATTATGAACTCTTAAAAGAAACGTAAGAGTAAATCTTGACCTTGAGTTAGGCAAGTTTCTTAGATTCAACACAAGTAACGAGTACAAGTAACAAAAGAAAAAAACTGAACTACATTAAAAAAATACTTTAGATTACAGGCAGCAAAAGAAAAAAATAATTTGGACTATATCAAAATAATTTGGACTGCAAAAATAATTTATAGCAACTTTTGTGCTGCAAATGATACTTTAATGAAAGTAAAAGAGTGACCCAATGGAAATATTTGCCAATAATGTTATTTGGTAAGGGAATTTATTGAAAAAATATAAAGAAATCTTACAGCTAAATTAAAAAGAAAAAGAAAACCTGATTAGCAAATACCCAAAGGATCTGAACAGATGTTTCTCTAAAGAAGATACACAAATTGCCACTAAGCACATGAAAAGATGCTTGACATTATTAGGAAATGCATACCAAAATTATGATGATGTATTATTTTACACACACTAGTATGGCTATAATAAAAAAGACAGGCAATGACAAATACTGTAGGGGGTGGGGAAAATTGGAACCCTCATTCATTACTGATGGGAATGTAAAATGATGTCACCAATTGAAAAAGTTTGGATAGTCCTCAAAAGCTTAGTAGAGTTACCAGTCTAGCAATTCTGCTCCCAGGTACATACTCAAGAGAAGTGAAAGTTTGTTCACACAAAAACTTGTACATGAATATTCATAGCAACATTATTCACGGTATTCAAAAAGTTGTAAGAGCCCAGGTGTCCATCAGCTGATGAATGGGTAAACAGAAGTGGTATATCTGTACAATGGAACATTGTTCAGCCCTTAAAAGGAATAAAGTACTGATCCATCCTATAGCTTGGAACCTTGAAAGCATTATGTTAAGTGAAAGAGGCCAATCCCAAAATACCACATATTGTATGATTCCATCTATATTAAATATCCAGAATAGGCAAATCCATAGAGACAAAAAATTAGTGGTTGACCTAGGGTTCAGGAATTAGGGTTTGTCAGCAGGGAATATAGGGAGTGATTGTAAATGGGTATTTTTTGTTTGTTTTGTTTTGTGGTGGACAAAAATGTCCTAAATTTAGATTGTGGTGGTTGCACAACCCTGTGAATATGTGAAAACAATGAGGCTACATATTTTAAATTTTAAAATTTAAAAGGGTGGATTGTATGGTATATGAATTATATATTGATAAAGCTATTCAAACAGATCCCAAACATAACAAAACAACACAAAGCTACAGTTGTTGAAGGCTTTAAGTCAAGAACTAACTGTACTGTTTTGTGGCCATCTGCCTCTGGAAGGAATGACAGCTTTATCCTTCTCTAGGGCTTCTTGGAAAAAGTAGATGATAGTTCTTTACCCTTGTACGGTGTTCTGCATTTCTGAAACATGCTTTCTTATATGCCATCTTAGTTGCTTCTTCTAATAACCTTGTAATGTGAACTGTCAGTCATTATCGTACACATTGGCAGATGAGTAAAGACAAGTCTGAGATGTTAAGTGGTGTTCGCAAAGTCGTATCTCCAGCAAATGGAAAATCTAGGTCCAATGTTTTTCTACTATTTCTGTCTGACTTGGGATTTTTTTTCCAAGATGATTGCCAGCCAGGGTGTTTTGTTACTGTACCCACCATGGTCAAAATACCCAATCTGAGCATGCCTGAGATCCTCTCCTGGCTTACTTCTTTTTCTTTTTGTTGATAGGGATGCCTTTCTTTTCTACACTCAGTTTTGCTCATTGGATTTAAAACTAGAATTAATGACCATGATTCTGACTTACACAAGTAAAATGTAATAACTAGAATCATTTGAGTACAGAATTAAAGATTCCAGTGGGAAATAAATCTAGAAGAGGGGCAGGGCAAGAAAAAGGAAGAAAGGGAGGCATTAGAAACTTGAGCATCAGGTACAAACAAACAAAAAAAAGAGACTCTTTCATGTGAACTCACATGAATCCCCAGCACATTATACCATATCCTCTGAGGCTGGAAAGCTGTCTCCATGCTCAATATCCTGGCATATTCTGGCAGAGATGGGTGTGACCATCTGACTGAGTTGGAATGTGATAGGGCAGAAGGGTTAGCAGTTCCAAACATTTGTTTCTCTCAGGGCCTCCAATTTTTCACTCCATGAAAACTTGGCAAGGTGCCATTTCTTGATTTTTTTTTTTTTTTAAACTCCTCTTCTCCCTTGCCAACTTGCATTGCGTGGCAACTGGGAATATGCCTGATCACATAAGGAAAATTCTGATTGAGGCCACACGGTGTATGAAGCCCTGGTTCAACTTTGAGCTTTGCTTCTGACCCAGATACATCCAGCCTAGGGACTTGAAAACCAAATTTGGCAGTTGTCTGTGGGAACAGGATGGGACTGACTTTTTGCCTCCCTGTAAAGAGAGATAAAGGTGCTGACAAAGAAGAGTGCACTTCTTGGGTTTGGGATTATTCAGGCATAGCTCAACTCCATTGAAATTAGTGCCACAGGGTAGAGTAATGACCACATTTCAGCATTTCAGGGCTCCCTTGTATATGGCTTTGTGTATGACAGACATCTTTTGAATTATGGCAAAATTCAAATCCATTGAACAGTGAGGCACATAATGAGAGGACTCTTGCTTTTCTTAGAAAATGTTTAGGTTTTGCTATTTTCACTTGATACGAACAACTCTTTTTTGCATTCAGAATTTATTCTCAAATTGTCATGTGTGTGTTACCCTAGCTCATGTCGTTTGACTAGAGGTAAGGAATTAAAACCAAACCATTATTTTGAAATTACCAGGTTGTCATGTGTGGGTTACCCTAGCTCATGTCATTTGACTGGAGCTAAAGAATTAAACACGAGCCATGGAGATATTATTTTATTCTGACTCTGTCTGCTGAACACTGTTCTCAGAAAAAAAGCACAGGTAGCAAAACTTCATCTCCCCCAAATGCACTTCAATACGTTTTAAGTATAAAAACCTAATTTAAAATAATGTCAGCATCTTTGGGCTGTAGAATATAAGGCTCAGCATCTTTAAATTATTTAAGAGGTCCACAGAGAACCAGTTATGCTTATAACGTCAGATTTACTCAAAGAAAGGGGAGAGCAAAGCAAAGTGTTGAATAAGGGTTTCCTACGCAGTTTCATTGAGTTATTTCTGCATTCTGTAATTGCAACAATAGTTCTACCAAACTTTAAAACAAAACAAGATATGCATGTACATAAGGTTATGAGATCTATTTAGCCTGTTAGTTTTGTGGTTTTCAAATAAATGCTTGTGTTCTAGCACTACCACTTCCCTTTTTAGCTTTTATTTACAAACAATAGAATCTATCCAAACACCATCCTAAAAAAAATAATGTCCCTGCCACCTCAAAAACTTGTCATTTTTAAAAAAAAATAAGAGGTAATTTATTTTTTCTTCTTTTTTTTCTCTTTCTCTTTCTTCCTTTCTTTCAAGAGGCAGGCAATTTTTAAATATATACTGTGCATAACTCCCTTGGTTTCCTCTTTTCCAGTGGTCTGGGAGAGAAAACAAACTTTCTTTTTCTTAAGGCATACTATATAAATAATTTTAGCAGCATATTAATTTATGAAATTTCATCTGTCATGCAAAAGAAAACTCACTAAAATATGTAGCGTAACGCTCTGAGGACTCTTGGTGCTCTGGAATGATAAAAAAGGACACTGAGATTATTTGAAACTATGCGCTCTGTCCAAAATAAGCATGGTCATGTGGTGAGAATTTATTGTCACTATATTAATCACTGGAGCATTGCCTGAAGCCTTCATAATATTTTAGAAGTCATTACCAGGAGTTCAGGAGATGTGAACACTGCGTATCTGTCATCTTCTGATGGTGACACCACTTCTATGGGGAAATAGGGTTTACTGGAACTAAGAAATGGCCAGTTGACTGAGGAGCCTCTTTCCATGTTAAGATCATAGGTATTGCAGGCAGACAAGCTTCCTTGAGGATGGTCAGAGGGATCTGCTAAACTCAGAACTTTTAGGTCAACCCAAGAGAAACTATAGTATCAACAGTTTTTGTAGTGCGCCTAATGATAGAAATTATTCCAGGATTTAAGAAAGATTAGACTGATCTCTAGTAACTTCTCTGCTTCCTATACATTTCTAAGTTCTCTAAATGAACTTCAATCAAGATATTTTCTATCCGTCTAATGGCATGGTATGATTCAACTAAGAAGTAACTCTCATTTGAGTGGTCTGCATTCTAAGGATGTTGGCACCATGGGGTGTCTGGGGGCAGGCTCCCTTCTGTATTAGGTAGTCTCCCTTATCCTCTAAGAAACATGGTGTGGAACATGATGCATTTCATGTAAAATCACTTTTCTCTCTGGGAAAATTTCAGGCATTGCTTTTAAACTTACTGTCCTTTTGCATTCTCTGCTTTCATTCATAGTTTATCAGGAGTTATGGAGTTGCTTATGTTGCCGAATCAAGATGTTCTGTCTTTCTCACCTAGTCTGTCCCCCTGCTTACCTTCTCTCCTGTATTCTTTATTATACTTCATTGATAGAAGTCCAGCCCTCATCCCTGTCTTATTCTTTAAGTGGCCTCTAATCTACGGTTGCCGTAATCCTACTGTTGCATTTTCCCCCTTAACTTCACTCATTTGAGATTTTCTGAACCTTAATCTTATCTTTTTAAAATAATTATACTTTATCTAATTCAAATTTCTCTTAAAATGCTTATAATACTATTTAGCTAAATGAAACTAAAAGATTAAAAATGATATAAAAGGTATGAGGAAACATACAGAAAGAGAGGAAGGGGAATTGTGAGACATTTCCATAATTAAGCCTGAAATTTAATCTGCTTCCTAGAAGCCAAAGAGGGAAAGATGACAGATTATCTATCCATTAATGTCTGGTAAAAAAAGAAGACTGACTCTTCAGAAATAAACATCTTAGGCATTAAATTCTACCATTTGTACTTTTATAATAAAAGACATTGAATAAAATCATGGGCAATGTATTTAGTAGTTTTACAGGAGATGCAGAAATATCTCTATATGGCTCTTTTTTAGAGCAAACACTGACATAAAATGAAATCATAGTAGTAAAGACACTTCTACAGGGACTGAGATAATACAGTTCAATCATGTTTCTTTCTGGTGACTTAATTTGCTACAATAATACAATGTAGATAGCAGAGAGAAGTGATTCCTAATCCTGGTGGCTAGGGGAGATGAGGCATATATCAGTATTATCCTGTAATCATTTTCAAACTACACGTACTGCCCTGTCTCCTTTCTCCAGAGAATTTCTAATACAGCCTTTCTAGAGAGAAGTTCCACATTTTTCTGATTGATTATACATAGAAAGATGCACTTTTTTTCAGTAAGCAGATTTTCACACATGGACTCAAACATGTGCAGGATTCATTATCACAGTCTTTAAAATGTCACTAGAAATTAAAACAATTGTTTAGTGCATCCGAAAGAAATATAAATAAATATATTTATTTAAGAATAAATATATTCTTAAATATAAGAATATATTTATAGCATACATTATAGTTTTCTAAAATGTTAAAACATCATCTTGTATAATTTCCATTAGAACCTTGGAAGATGGGACAAATATTTTGACCTATTTAAAATTTCTTTTGATTTTTAAAATTACATGTTTTTATGTCAGAAAAAACTTTCCCAGTAGAATTGGGGAAGGTTATCTTTGGTAGTGAAGATAGTAGGTAGTAGTAGGGACAGTCAAGAAGGATTACCAAGTAATGACTGAGAAAATGATAATACTTGAGTTATAATAAATATTTATTTGAAATAGATAAAATTTTAATTAGAAATGGCTAAAATAACAGGATACAACATAATTTAATTTTTCTGCTACTGTTAAAGAATGAGAATTCACAAAGTAATTGATTTCTGACAGCAAAATTAAGATTCAGTTTTCAACACATTTGATTTAAATGTGTCTAAGTCGTAATATTTATATATATATATATACTCCAACTCATGCTCATCTACACATACAAACACACCTCAGATTATAATGCAGTATAGTTCTTGATCCTGTTTTATTCACTTAAAATTATATCTTCACATCATGATAGGAACATTTTCTCATGCTGATTATTTTCTCTGTGTAATATTTGAGCATAGCACATAGGTTCTCTCTCCCTCTCTTTCTCTTTATTCCCCTCACTTTCTCTGTCCCCTCTGTACCTCATTGTAGAGCCAGGAAGTAGCATAATCATCAGGAAGGTCTTTCACTACTGAGAAGTACTGCATTACCAGATCCCTAACTATGCCTGAGGCTGAGAACCTGGTCTTCTTTCTTTTCTATATATACTCAGTTTTCGCACTATTTCAATTTCCTTAAGACTACATCTATATCTGTAGCTATATCTGTATCTATCTTTTTATCTCTGTCTCTATTCCAGGGACACCAAAATTTTCAGTTTCAGCCTATACTTTTCTTTAAAATTGATGTATCCAACTACTATGCCCCATCTTCCAACAGGTGCCCTGTTTCTCTTCTTGTCAAGGCTCATAACCATGTGATACGCAGATGTTTGTTGCAGTCTTGCATGAGTCCCCACATGTGATATGATCAAAGTGCATTCATTACTTTTCATGTGTTCATTAAGAGAAGAAACATTCTATATTATATTATAGCTGAAATAAACTTTTCATGTGCCCTCATTTCCATGGTTGACCAAATAAAGTGTGAATTTAAAAATTATGAAGGTAATTTCATTTTTCCTGCTTTATAAGGCACTTTCAGATAAGTATTCAGTCAGTTCAAAGTTTGAGTTCCCTGTAGTTTTCTTTAATCTTTTCTTTTCTTTCTCTCTCCCTCCCTCTCAACCTCCCTTCCTTCTTTTTTCCCTCTCTGTCACTCTTTTTACTTTGTTTTCTTTCAACACGGTCTTTGAAGTCTGCATCTCCCCCTGCTTGGAAAGACCCCCTTCACTGGTAACAGAAGGGGCCTTCCTCATAGTTCTTCTTTCCCACTGATACGCTCCTTGCCTTGCTGCTGTCTCCTGAAGCCAAGTTAACATCCTTGTTTGCACCAGTCTCCATAAGCACATGTCACTGAGAACAGTTTTTACACCCCAGACTGTTGTCCACATATGGCTCATTATGTGCCCTTTCTGTTAACATTTCTCACCCCTCATCCAATCCTGAAACATTTCTGCTGTGTCTCTGGAACTCAGATTCTTCTCATCAAAATCCATGTATACTCAGTCTCTCATCTGAATGTTGCTTCTTGTCTATGTGAAATTGACTCTTTCCAGAGGACATTGTTCTCTGCGAATAATCTCCAGTGGAGGGTTTTTTCTCTTCATCTCCATTCATTTTACTGAACCAATATAAGCAAAGGAAACCTATATCCTTATCCTCACTTCTGGACCATCCTTTATCTCTTCCCTCTAAAAAGACAGAGTTTTACAACCTCACGTTACTAGATTATACTATGGTCTACCATGCTTTGTTGCACTCATCTATTGATTTGCAGGACATTTCTAATCATTATTGAAGATTTTGATGGGTTTCATGATCATTGTCTCCAGTACTACTTCGGCATAATTTTTGCTAATTTCAATGTCTATGTGTATTCTCTTCACCTCTTATCCTTTAGTTTATTTACCTGTTCTTCAGTAATGGGTCTTGTGCTCTCTCCCATCTCATTGACTAACCACTCCCATGGCAGATGCTGGAGCTTGTCATACTGGTAACTCCCAACTCGTCCAGAATCTCAACTTCAAATATGTTATCTCTGACTACCACATCCTGTCTTTTTGGTTCACTCCACTCTCTCTATAGGTCTTCCACTTCATCAGAATATATTATTCTTATTTCAGTTTCATCCTCAGTATCCCTCACTCACTGCCCGATCTTCAGTTACTTTCTTATGCACTTTAGTTTCATGATCTTTCATTTCAGTCCCTCCTTTGACTACATTCTCAAGTGTTTTGCCCTTGCATGGTATGTGGTACTCATCTGGCAAAACACCAAACCTTTTTAAATAAAACCCTGTGACTACTCCATGTCTATATCAGCACAGCCAGATTTTACTAGAGGAAAATACATAGCCATGCTGTCAAGGCTTCAATTTATGGCCACTTAATCTCACATAGGCCCATTGTACTGCTCGGAAATCACGATGCATTGTTCTCATTTGTTCATGTCAGTTAATGACCATGTCATACTCTCTTTTCTGCTTAAATTTCAGCACCTCCTCTCATGTGTCACTTGCAGCTGAGGACACTGTTTTCTTATTTTTCTGGAAGAAAATAAGGGCAATTGGAAGAGAACTTCCACCAACTCTCATCACAAACTCTCATGAACTTTGTATTTTTGCCTGTCTACTCCACCCTCCTTAGTATTACTATATGTGGAATAACTGCATTCCTCTCTAAGATTAATCTTTCTCTTTGTCCACTAGATCCCATCTCCCTTCACCTACTCTAAATACATTACTTGAAATTTTCTCAGGCTCTCCTTCATTATGTTTTTCTCTTTACTGGATCATTTCCATCAGCACTGAATATGTTGCTACCATATTAAAAAGAAAATAATTTTTGGCCTCATATCAATCTCTGGCTAGCTCCTCATTTCTTTATTCTATTTTGTATTCTGTAGTTTCTCCCTCTTCATTCTCTTTAATCCACACCAGTCAGAATATTTGCCCTACCTCACCCTAAAGAATCGCTGTTAATGGTGGCCTCTTTGTTAAATCTAATAGTCAACTTTTTGCCATCGTCCATTTAGATTACTCTTTTATATGTGAAGCATTTTCTTTCAGTGGCATAGAGCACTTTCTCCTGGTTTTTCTTGCCCTCACTGACCATACTTTTGAATGTCTTTTACTTTTTACTTCTTTCCTCAAACTCTAAATAAAAGAATTCTGAGTTCTCAGGCTTCTATTCTTTAAGTAGAATAATTTCTTTGGGGATGTTATTCAGTCCCATGATTTCCAAATTTATATCTCATGTTCTGGTCTCAGTCCTGAACTCTGGACTTGAATACACAGTTCTCCGCAAAATAATTCACTTGATTGTTTGGTAGATATCTCTAAGATAGATAGCATGTATCTATGATATTGTGATGTATTAAGGAATAGATATTTTGGTTTTTGTCCCTGGCTCCCAAACTCCTAAAACCTTTATAATTTCCTAAGCAATTATTGCTAGGAGCATATTTTGTTCTAATTCTAGGTCTTTGACCCTGATTCCTGACATAGAGTTCCTAATTCCCTTGGAATTTCTTGGGTGATAGGAACAGTTTTTGCTCTAATGAGGTGATTCTTGGTGGACTCCTGCATGGGGCTGGTAACCAGAAATACCCAAGATATGATTAGAAGCTTAGAACTTACAGCTCCATCCCCTGTCCTCTGGGGAGCTGAAGGAGGAAGTTTGTTAATAATCAGTCATAGCTATGTGATGAAGCCTTCATAAAATCCCTAAAGTATAGGATTTGGAGAGCAATTTCTAGGTTGGCAAACACATCCACAGGCCAGGAGGGTAGCATACTCCTAATTCCACAGGGACAGAAGCTTCTGTGCTTGGGGCCCTATTGGACCTCCCGTATGGCTCTCTTTAGATGGCTGTTTATCTATATCCTTTATTGTATGATAAACGGGTACCAAACATAAATGTTTCCCTGACTTTTGTGAGCTATTGTAGCAAATCATCACACTTGAGGGGATAGTGGGCACCCATGATTCGTAGCTAAAGCAGACAGAAGTGTAGGTAACCTGAGACCCAGCACTTGTGATTGGCATTTGAAATAGGTGGTAGTTGTATGTGAATAAGCCCTCTACTTGTGGTGTCTGTGCTAATTCTAGGTAGGTAGTATCATAATTGAATTGCAGGATATAAAGTTGGTATCCTGAGAGTTGGAAAATTGGTCAGTGTGGAAAACCCACACGTATCTGATGTCAAAAGTGATCCACTTTGGCTGCATAGAGGATAAAGGGAATAGAGGTTTTTTTTTTTCTTTTCTTTTTATTCCAAGCTGAACCCTTCTTCACAAGTCATCCCATTGGTAGTCTTTCCCATCTTGGTAAATAAAAAAATCTATGCTTTTAGTTCCTTAAAACTGCATATATTTAAAGTATATATAGATAAATTTTGACATATGTATATACCTGTTATATTAGTCTCAGTTCTCCAGAGAAACAGAACCAATAGGATAAGGAGATATATATATGAATTATTTCAGTCTATTTAAATTGTTAAGTAGAATATGAAACTAAATTTGTAGATAGACCAGCGAATGGACTTAACCGTTTGGTGTTTAATGAGAACAGCTTCTACATAGGATCCTAAGAGACTTACAGAAAAAGAGACAAAACAGAGAAAGAGAGGAGGTAGGCAGGAGTAGGGAGGGTAGAGAGACTTATTATAAGGAATTGGTTTACCTGATTATGGAGGCTGAGAAGTCCCCAAATCTGCAGTCAGCAAGCTAGAGACCCAGGAAAGCCAATAATACAGTTCTTGTCTGAGCCCAGTTGTGAAGGCAGGAGAACACTGATGCAGCTCAAAGATAGGCAGTTGGAACAAACTCTCTTCTACTCAGCCTTTTTGTTCTGTTGAGACTTTCAGTGGATTGGATGAGGTCTACCCGCATGGGGGAGGTCATTTTGCAATTCTCAGCCTTCAAATTCTAATGTTAACATCATCCAGAAACACTCAGAATAATGTTTCATCAGATATCTGGACACCCCATTGTCCAGTCAAGTTGACACATAAAACTAATTATCACACCCGTAACACTACCATTATGAGCAAGGTAGTGGATATGTCCATCACCTCTGAAAATTTCCTGTAATTGATTTCCCTTTACCTCTCCCCCATCCCCAAATAACCATGGATCTGCTTTCTGTCACTGTAGACTATTTACATTTTCTAGATCTTTACGTAAATGAAATTACAGAGTATGGTCTCTTTTTTTTCTGGATTCTTTCACTATACACAGTTATTTGAGATTCATCCATGTTGTATTAAGAGTTTATTTATTTAAAAAAAAAGTTTGGGATGCCTGGGTGGCTCAGTGGGTAAAGCCTCTGCCTTCGGCTCAGGTCATGATCCCAGGGTCCTGGGATCGAGCCCCGTGTCAGCGGGGAGCCTGCTTTCCTTCCTCTCTCTCTGCCTGCCTCTCTGCTTACTTGTGATCTCTCTCTGTCAAATAAATAAATAAAACCTTAGAAAAATAAAATAAAATAAAAGTTCATTTATTTTGATTACTGAGCATTGTTTTATATTAAATCATTCTTTGTACGTATGTGTGTGTGTTAAGTCATTCTTAATCTGTCTCTTCGACACACTCCACATTCCAATTCATCAGTAAATTCTTAGTCCTGTCTTCAAAATATATAGAGTTCAGTCACTTAGCTTATTGCTTTTTTCTCTTCAGTAGAATATAAGCTCCATGAGAACAGTTGTTTAAAAATACATTTTGCTCATTAATATATTTCTAGAGCATAAAACTGGCATTCATTAATTATTTGCTGAGAGAATGAGTGAATTTACTCAATGCTGAAGGCCTTTAACAATAACAATCCACATGGCATTGGTAGGTATCAGTAAGCTTTTGATCTGGGAACTATCTCTGGGTCTCACCTAGTCTGCTCTGTGTTGTGGATGCTCTGGTCTTGACGTTGGCTTTCCAGTGCTTATCCTTGCTGAGTATGACTGAGCCTGAATCATCCTTTTGGGCACCCATCAGTACCCACCACTGAGGTTATTAGTCCTGGACATGTTTTCTGGTCATGAGGTCTCTCCCAGTTGTCGCCTTTTATTCTGACCTCAGTGCTCTTCTGATTCATCATTTGTTCATGTTAACCTCCAAACGGTTCATTCTGGGGGTCCTCAAGCCCCAGGCCTCTTATGGTTCATCATTTGTTCACATTATCCCTCAAACTGTTCGTTCTAGGGGCTCCCCAAACCCTCAACTACGTCATTTATGTCACAGGGCAAAACTGTGAGTCTGCCCTCACATGTCCCCCAGCTGTATATAGGAGAGGGCTGTGCAGCTGTGGGCTGGCTTTCCTAGACTCTCACTGAGCCTGAGTTGAGTTGTATGACCCTCTTGGTCTCAATTTTTGGGCTGACCTTGGGGAGGGTACTGGATCACCTGTGGACCCCAGCAATTTCTCGTTTTCTCATAGAAGGACAGTAGATTTCCCTTAGAAGTTAGAGACAATGCTGTGGAACACTGGCTGGCTTCCCCTGAGGCTGTGCTAGGCACCCCTCACTGCTGAGAGTCTTGGCTGCTAATGGTTTGTACAGATTGCCTCTGATGGGAGGGAGCTGTGCCACCCAAGGTTGCACCAACAGTTTGGTGCAGCTGGCATCCAGTGATTGCTTGATGTGGAAGTTGAAAGAGAGGCAGAGAGAGAGAATGAGATTTATTATAAGGGGTTTGAATTGAAATCCCTGGACTCAATTCAAGGCATCTCTTAAGAACCATGCCAGGTCCAGAGCGCCACGCAACAGCGAACGGCAGACACGCTGCCGTGTCTGTGTTAAGATTCTCCTTCTGCCCAATTCTGCTGCCCTTACGTTCTTACAGTGCTCAGAAAGCACTCCCTGTAAACCTCTGACAGACACACGATGTGAACTTCTGTGATACTCTCCCCTATTTCCTCTATTCCCTATTTCAGAGAGGTTGTGCAGAAAGAGGAACCCTCTTACACCACTTGTGGGAATGCAAATTGGTCCAGCCACTTTTGAAAACTGTGTGGAGGTTCCTCAAAAAGTTAAAAATAGAACTACTCTATGACCCAGCAATTGCACTACTGGGTATTTTTGGGGGTACTGGGTACCCCAAAGATACAGATGTAATGAAAAGAAGGGCCTTATGCACCCCAGTATTCATAGCAGCAGTGTCCACAGTGGCCATACTGTGGAAAGAGCCAAGATGCCCTTCAACAGACGAATGGATAAAGAAGATGTGGTCCATATATACAATGGGATATTACTCAGTCATCAGAAAGGATGAATACCCAATATTTGCATCAACATGGTTGGAACTGGAGGAGATTATGCTAAGTAAACAAATCAAGAAGAGAAAGACAATTATCATATGGTTTCACTTCTTTGTGGAACATAAGGAATAGCATGGAGGACATTAGAAGAAAGGAAAAAATGAAGGGGATGAAATCGGAGGGGGAGATGAACCATGAGAGACTGTGCTCTTACAGTTCTGGAGCTCAGGATTCTGAAGTGAAGTTGTTGGCAAACATGGAGGCTTTGAGGGGCGAATCTATTTACCTGACTTTTTCAACTTCTTGTGGTTGCTTTTATTTCTGCTTTATAGCTTTTCCCCTCCATCTGCAAAGCACATCACCCCTTTAATAAGGTTGTATAATATTCCATTGTATATATAGAACATTTTGTAACCCATTCACCTGTTTGTGGACATTGGATGGTTTCCACTTTTGGCTGTTGTTGATAATGCTGCCAGGAATATGCTTAGAGGTGAAATCGCTGGATCATAGGGTTATTGTGTTTTTAATTTTTTGAGGAGCCACCATAATATTTTTCACAGTGGAGTTTCAGTGTCTCCACATCTTTCCTCTTTCTTGTTACTTTGTGTTTGTTTTCATTTGTTTTGTTTTTTGATAATCTATTGTGTATGAGGTGGCATATCATTGTGGTTTTGACTTGCATTTCCCTAGTGATTAGTGACACTGAACATTCTTTCATGTACTCATTTGCCATTTGTATGTCTTTTCTGGAGAAATGTCTGTTCAGATCCTTTGCCCATATGTATATGTATGTATGTATGTATGTACGTATGTATGCGTGTATGTATTTATTTTTTCCTTTTGCCCATTTTTAAGTTGTGTTTGTAAGCCTAGCATCTTGACACAGAATTGCTGGAACTCTTTATTCTAGTCTATTCCAGTCCTCTCTGTCACTGGAACAATGATATATCTGGCTTAAAGTAGAGAGCAGAGGGTTTTTAGAGGAGGGAAAAAAAGACATGCTGAAATGAACAATCTATCAAAATATGTTTTTAAAATACTAAAAGGACAATTCTGTTTGGGAAGAAACATCATTTTAGTCACTTAAGTATATATTTAGCCATTTCTATGTGCCAGGCATTATTCTAGCCACTGGGAGAAATATTTGATCATGCACACATAAAAATATTTCAGTGGAAACCTGACTAGCTGTGTCGATGGAATTTGACATTAAGTCTGGGTACAAATTAATCATGTTGGGGTGTGGTGTTAAATAATTATTCTTGTTCTTTCTGTAGATAGTCCAGTGCTAAAAGGACATGTTATTCAGTCAGAATGTAGTTAAGAGAAATCCACAAAAACACCTTCCTGAGTGAGAAAAAGCCCACACCACTGTTATCTGCTGCTACCAGTGGAGCTGGTATGAGGCAAAGTGCTTTGCAGGGTATTTCTACGTCAAGTTCTCCTAAAGACCTTGTCAGGATTTCTTTTCCTCTCTTCTAAGAGTTTGCTCTTCACTAGACTTGCTTCTGAGGAAGGGATAGATGGTGTCTTAATTGAAAGAAAGGCAGATTTTAGGAATCGGAAAACCTGTTTTTGAGAATGTGATTGGTCTGCTTTAGTAGTTAGTGCTTTTTAATGTCAGCAAGCATTTAGCTTCAGTGAACTTCAGAGAACTTTCTCTCCCTCATATGGCATTGCTCTCTTCAGCAAGGGCAAACTGTTCTTGCAACATCTAACAAAAGAGCATCGGAAAAAAATTTTGATCCTACCACATTTATTTGCTTTATTATTTCTGCAGCCTTGTAGAGCTTAATCTTTTACTTAGTAAGTATCTGAACGTCATTGGTAGATGTGGAAAGATCAATGACCTAACATATCTACAAGTTCTGTATCTGCATTAGGTTCAAATACATTGCAAATTAAATATTCCAAACTGGCCACCATGCTTTTAGCTAAGGAATGATATGGAAAATCACCATTAGTCTATGCAAATTGATCTAATATGAAACATTCAAACTATAACTTACCTTTATTCTTAACTTTTTCTAGGTCCTCTTACACTTTAACACCTTACACTTTAATACTTAAACTTCAGTGAGTCAGTATACTGACTCACTTAATTTTTCACTGTTCATTCTGAAGTATTTACTCACCATTGATTGGGTGCTGGGTACTGCCCTAGAAGTGAACCAAAGGAGATACAGCACCTAATTTAATGCAGTTTAAATTTATATGTTACTCTAAAGATAACAGAAATAGTTTCTCAGTGCTCTCCTAAGAGCTGGAAGTCATCCACAGATTATTATACCACTCTTACCTAATTAATCCAAGTTAATGACTTCACTAGACAATAATGACTCTGAGTTAGAAGGAGATGGTTCCTGGACACAGTGTTTTAATTATCAAGCCACAACTGTGCGAAAAATATTTTGAAAATGAAGACAAATTGATTTCAGTTATAACACAGACTGCTTTATTAGTAATTAAGAAGGGCTATTAATTAGGATATATGGTTAATGCTGTAATTTTTTTTCTTTAAATATGTTCTTGGTTCTAAGTTCCCATATGAAAGCATTTTCTATTTTTCCCAATTGAAGGAGCTAATGTTGTACAAATTACTTTGCTGAAAAAAATAAAAAACCAAAAACAAACCTCAAAACATAAGAGAGTTTTGTCTGTTAACATACATTTATAAAGTAGTTTTATAACATATGGTAGGCAGAAGAATGGCCTTCAGAGGTGTTTCTGGATCCTGTGAATGGCAAAATCTGTGTTATCTTCCATGGTAAAAGAGACTTTGCCAATGTGGTTAGGTGAAGGATCTTGAGATGGGGGGTTCTCTTGGATTATCTGAGTGGGCTCCATCTAATCACATGAGTTCTTACAAGTGGAGAACCTTTCCCAACAATGGTTAGAGAGAATGTAAGGATAGAAGATGGGACAAGGAGATGCCACACTGCTTGCACTGAAGATGGGTGAACGGGTCATGAGCTTAGGAGAGCAGGCATATCCATGAACCGGAAAAGACAAAGAAACAGGTTCTTTTCTAGAGCCTCCAGAAGTCAACACAGCCCTGCCAACCCCTTGATTTTAGTCCAGTGAGAACCATGTCAGAGTTCTGGTCTGGAGAACTATAAGATAGTCAATTTATATTAAGTTACTAAATTTGTTATAATTTGGTATATAAGCAGTAGAAAAACATATACATTACAGTTTTAAAAAAATTATTCAATTTTACTGCTCTTTATTAAATATACAGGATGGAAATGTCCTTATTTCTTTTTATGAAGATAGTGAACTTTCTTAACATTTTTACCTATTAGAATATACACACGCACACACATCTGTATTATCTGTGTCATCTCTATTGGTTTCATTTTTTTATTAGTCAGAAGTTAAAGGTAAGTTCAAGGATTTACCATGTATGACAGTTTTCTTTATGTTTCTCACTAAATAATACAGTTGTTAAATTCTCAGAATTAGATTTTCAGTGTAATAGTCAATAAGAACAACTTCAGTTAGATTGTTGCTTTTTGAGCGGTATTTAATGAACTTTTATTGTAATATCTAATAAGAATCATTAAACTAAAAACAAGTCTTCCATGTAGGAATTAATAATTAGTGCTCTTATGTAGACAGATAATCATGAGTTAGAAAATTACTAATTAAATAGGAATAACTCCTGTAATACAGAGAAAATAGAGCCTGTATTTTGCTAAATATGTGGAATAAAATGTGAATTGAGGGTATGTTGTCCAATAGCCCTCAGAACACTTATAGCAAACTTCAAGAATTAAAGTCTTATGAGGGTGGGGTGGGGGGGAGAGGGGAATTGGTACAGGATTCAAAGTTAAAGAAGCATACATAGCCTACAAAGTTCAGGGCCAGTGGAGGCAGATGCAGCCCAAAGACCTTCCACCTGTCTACTATTCCAACAGAGCTTTTTGTTCTGGGCTGTGTAGCTTGAGCCATCCATTAGGCCCCAGTTTTACTACTTTAGAAACAGTTAACTAGGCCTAAAATCACCTTGATTAGTCAAACGGACCCCACTCTTCTTTGGGTGTTATGTGTGAGTCTGCCATGGAGTTTTAGGATGTAATAAGGCATTTTCTCTTCTTTGTGAGCTTTTGATGATGTGATGGTTAACTTTATGGGACAACTTGATTGGACCACTGGGTGCCCAGATATTTTTCCTGGGAATGTCCTTCCCAGTATCTGGTGAGATTACCATTTGAGTCGGTGGACTGAGTAAAGCAGATTAGCTTCATCCAGTTCATAGAATACAAAGGCTGACCCTCCCACAAATAAGAGAGAACTCCTCCTACCTGTCTTAAGATGAGATCTTGTTTTATTTTCCCAGCCTTCAGACTCAGAGTGAAACAGGTTTTTCTTAAGTCTTGAGCCAGAAGCTTTTAGAATAGAATTTATAATTCTGGCTCAAGACTTAAGAAAATTATTTGTCCCAGGCTGGGACAAATAATGGCCACCTCCTCCCCGTCAGAACAGCGGGGAGAAGGTAGCCTCTACACCCGACGGTCAATACAGGCCCCCCCCACAAACTCTGCTGCAGCATCTTAGGGGCAGGGCCCCACCTTCCCTGGGACTGGGGTGGTCGGTAACCCAGCCTGTGGGGCCCCGGGCCCCTGCCCCTAAGAGTGCCTCGGTGGAGGGTACCACGGGCAGAACAGGAGGCAATGAGGATGAACATTTGGCTCTGGTCACAGCAGCAACGACGGATGTTTAAGAATGGAAACGTTGAACGAAAACAACACAACTGTCCAGAGGTAGTTGGTGAACAGAGGAAAAAATGGAACCAGAACCTTGGGGGGTGGGGAGGAGCAGAAGGGTGGGAGTGGGCAAGGCTCCTTAGGCTTACCTTAGGCTCCTGGTTCTCCTGTTTTCCCATTGCAGATCTTGGGATGTATCAGCCTCATGATCAATCATGTGAGCTAATTTTTTATAATAAGTTTTATTTTCTCTTTCTCTTCCTATATATTTTGCTCATATATTCAAACACACACACACACACACACACACACACACACACACACACACACCTTATTGATTCTCTTTCTCTGGAGAACCTTGACTAATGCAGATGGGTGGGAAATTGTGATGGCATTCTCCATTTTCTTTTACTGAAAGTTACTTGGTCTCTTTTTCATGAAAGTGCTACCCGCCAACATTTGGAACTAGAGAAAGGCTTAATGCCAGTGAGAATTATGGTGCATTTGCAGTGGATAAATGACTTCTTTAATAGCAAAATTTTTTCCCAGTCCATTCATAGTTCCAGCAGTCAACAGTTTATTTGACTGTAGTTCTTTTAGAAAGAGGAGTAGTTTGTTGTAGTCAGGCATAAAAATTTTGTTCGTGATACTCTTTTTGTGTCTTGTCATGTCCAAAGTTACAATTAAAAAGAAAAAAAAAGTTTTAATAATGGTAATATGTGGATCAATGTTATAATTGACAAATAGATAATTTCAAGGCCAAATAACAGTATTAATAAAATAACATTTTGAAATGTCAACTAGAGTTTAATGATTAGTGCTGTATTCACACGTCTTGTACACCCAATATTTTTTTTAACCACTTACAGTAGATAAAACAGATATAATCAGCAATTGTAGAAACAAGGAGAATGAGTTCAGCAAGATTATAAGATTGGCCATGTATACATCAATTCTGAGAGGCATGGCTGGGCTTAGAAATAAGAATTTTCTGATTTCTATTTCAGTGCTCTATTAATTTATTACTAACGTGCTCTGTGTGATTAAATAATAGAAACACCAAGAACAGTAAAATGTGCTCTGTGGTCCAAGAAAGGAGAGTGGAGTTCTACTGTAACCCATCGTCACAACAAATGGTCCTTTTCTGTTAATGTCTCCATTTTGCAAACATAATCTTACCTAATAGGCTTAAGCCCTGCTTTGACCCCTGAGATAGCTTTCATTGTGTACCTACATAAGAGCTAACTAAATCTCTATGAAGAGAAACTCCCCTTAGAAGATCAGATCTGTAGTCCTCACACACCGATGAAGGAAAAAAAAAAATCTTCCTCTTATCTCATTGATGTTGCAGACACAGAGCACAGCCATACATCATGTGAAGCCTGTCTCTCCAAAGCAGCCCAACAGCGGGGTTCTTGGACATTAATACTCCATTTGTTTCCAAGAATGGAGCAGCTGACAGTGTGATGGGATGGTGTTACATATGCACGCAAGCCTGCGGCATCAAACCAACTATGCACAGCTGGTCCAGTCTAATTTTAGAGCCCTGGAGCCTCGTCCATGGCCCTCTAGAAAAATCCCCCATATCAGGATGTAATATGAGTGGGGAGGGCATGCTATGCAGTGTTTTAACTTCTAAAAAAAAAAAAATTGGAAATATATCCAAGAGTGTTTCAATTGAGATGAATTCACTATAAAATAAAATTCTGGGCAAGTTAGAATTATCTCCCCTCTTTTGTCCCCATTTTAAATTGCTTAGTTGATGGAGAATAAATAATTCTATAGCAGAGACTTTACTGATCCATTCTACAACCAAAGGAACTTTTTTCCTTTGCTGTTAAATCATACCACAAGGTCAAGCCAACCTACTTTAGCTTCATTCCTTTAGGTTTCTAACTGGTTTTCCCTAAACGAGGGATGTACGTTATATACTTACGTTGTCATATATATTTTGAAATTGCAAACAACACTGTTAATATTTCACATAGCTAGTTTAGTAGTACAGGAATTTATGCTGACATTAAAAGCCATCCTGAATTGCTGCTAGGGATATTTTAAGAATCTCTCTATTACTAATGTGACAAATGATGACTTTAATGGCATCATAAACCAGAAATATGAAAGCATTATTAAAAAAACTGCTTCATAAAAGAGTTATCAAGTAACTATCAGTTAAGCTGTTTAGACATGATGAAAGTTCAGTCTAAACACACTGGAGCACTTCAGATACACTAAACTAGCAGTATTATAAAATGTGGAGGTAATGAATATTATTGCTTCAAAAATTGTCTTTGCTAATCTTACTCTGAATAAATTGTGTTGGTTAGGGAAATCCTTATACCTTATGAGACCAATTCATGTTTAAAAGCCATTTTATTATTATGAAGCATTTGTTCAATCCATTGCCCGGACATATAGTTCTCATGCAGAAACTACATCACTTACTTTGGCTTGAATATTGAAATAGTGCACTCATATTCTCCTATATTTTAAAGATATGGGGCTCTGCACGAAAGGGTATCATTCCATTAATTATTCAAACTCTATGTGGTGGTTAAACATTTATGTTCCCTACACGTTTTATCTTCTCCCCCCCCCATAATTAATGGGTCCATAAGACACTTAGGGTGATATGAGCTACTTTAAGTTCTGCTAGAATATATTTTATTACTATAGTCTCCATCTTTGCAGAAGTATAGCAGCAAATCTGTGTCAATGCACAAGTGAAATGGCTTTAGGAATCCCATGCTATTTATGCACAGATTTATTTGAGGGGAGTATAACCATTGTTCTCTTGAAAGCTATTTGCTTGCATATATATATCAAGAAAACATAATGGGACATTTATGCAATCACATGGGTGATCACATATTCTGGCTTTACAAATTATTAAGTTGTATTATTACATAATAGACTTCTGCAAAAATACCACTTTTAATGGTCTTCAAAATAGTTTAATTAATTAATTAATTATTAACATTGACAATATCACATCTACATTCTAGAGGAGAGAAAACCCACAGTGTTGTAGAAGATTATAAGGAAAGGAATGTATATAACATAAAATGGCCATACCAACATTCTCATAGAGGCAGATAAGGCTTATAATGTCCCTAGTGGGATGTGACCAACAGCAGGCATTGAGGTTATAGCAATAATAGGGCTCTTTTAGCAGCAGTTATCAAACTTGATCTTTGCATTAGAATTTCCTGGAATGCTTACTAAAACACGTAGTTCTGGGCCTATCCTCAGAGATTCTGATTTAGTAGGTCTGGGATAGAGCCTTGGAGTACGTATTTCCAAGTTCCCAGGTAATGCTGATGTTGCTCATCTGGGGACACAATTTGAGAGTCACCTCTCTGTGGGGTCTGTCTGAATATATTGTCAGCTACTAGGTTCAGTTTTATTTTCTGCTATTTCAATAGAATGTAGAAAAATGGATAGTAGTCATTGCTGAAGTTGGAACTCAGAGGGTAATTTGATGTCTGTGCACAACGATAAGCCATGTGTGACCAGCCATCCATAAGCAGACTTTGGTTTGTTCTTAGCCCACCCATAAAGCAGCCCACAGTACTGCCTTGTATCCTCAGAAAAGCAACTCCAATCTCTGTAATGAAACATTGCAGATTTTTATAAAATAACATCTGCTATACTTTTTGCCTGTTTTTAATTTCCTCTTCTGCTCCCAACCAGAGAAAACTCTCCTCTTTTAAAGGGTTCCTATGCTTAGGTTCAGCCCACCCAAATAGGACAGTTCTCTCTAATTTTAAGGTCATCTGACTTTGGGCATTAGTTATAGTTACAAAATGCCTTCAGAAAAGTACTAAGATCAGTATGTGAATGAATACCTGGGAGAAGATGTGCTTACCTCTAGGGCTGAGATTTTGAGGGGAAGTACATCTTAGAATTCTTCCTACCCAAGATGCATTCTGATTTATCAGTTTTTCTTATATATATTGAAAAATGTCATTGAGGATTGCTCAAATAGCCATTTTATTTTTGGATCTCTATATCCGCAGCCCAAATCATCTCTGGTGGGAATATATGTAACCCACTTAACACAAAGAACCACCTTACCTCTGTTTCAGTGAGCATAAAATGTATCCTCTTTATTGTTCAGTAGGAATTTACTATTGGATCTTAAGTAGTAACCATACGTAACTTAGTTTCCCATGTGAATGAAACATAATTGAGTCAAATATTTTTGAGTTAAGTACTTTTGAGTTAAGCAAATACTTTTGGTCAACTTGAGCACATTTTTCAAATCTTCTATTATAGTTGAGTTATATTACATATACTTTTGTTACACACTGGGATATGACAGTATGCACATAGTTTTGTCTTTGTAGTTATTAGTATAGTAATATAGTATATACTCTCTTAATTCCAGGTAATTAATCTTCTGGATTAATTGATGTTTTCTCATTCTTCTGTTACAATATATATATTCTGACATATTGATTATGGCTTGTGACTCACTGAGTGCTTGCATCTTATAGATACTTTCTAGGATATGTACATACTTCTACGTTTAATTCCATGCTTTCCAAGAGCCAGTTGTTTATCCTCAAACTTTCTCTGGTGGTAGTACTATGATTATATTTGTATTACTTAATTAACTAGTTCATAAATGTATCAGTCGGAAGTGTAGAGGGAAAAAGAGTTGCTTTTATGTAAGCAGGTGACTTTTAGGAAGTGTTAATAAAGATAAGTTGCTAAAAATTCTGTTAAATGTAGAAAAAATTGTTAAATAGTTGAGAAAAAAACTTACAAATCTGGAAGAATTATTTACTCATATTGCTTTACAAGCAAAGATGATGTTCAGAATATTTAATGACTAGTAGGACATGAGTACAGTTGATTAGAATAGTTGCTCTACTCATAAGGGCTGTTCACACAGCCTTTGAATCCTTATTCCACTTAAAAAAAAAAAAAAAAAGTCCTGGATCCTGAAAATCATATAAGATATATTGTGGGAAGTCTCGTACTATAAAAGAAGAAGGAAAAAGTCTTGGTTTTACACAGGAAGCTTTGGAATGCATGTGCATTTTTTATGATTTAAGATGAAATGATTAAGGTATTTGGATATGTGTGTATTACTTTTATGAATTTTTGTTTTAAAAAAATTTTCAATTAAAATACCCAGGTGAACCCTAATTTGCCCAGCAAGCATATTCTTTCCTGTGTTGTTGTTCTTGTTTACCCCATTTTTACCATAAGAATGAGATGCTTTATAGGGAAATCTGTATTTCAGCAGAAAAGTGATGTGATAAAAAAAAAAAAATCGGTATTTTTTTTAGCCCAGGTTCTCTAATAGGCTCTCAGATTGCCTATCAAGAGGTACAGAAACAAAAGAGAATGACTGGACCTCGGTCTCACTTGAATTTAAGGCTTAGTTAATTGAGCTTTGGTAATGATAGCTCAGGAATAGTGTTGATGCTGACCTGCCTCTGCCATATCCTTTGTATCTCTCATTGTTGCCTAATACATCTGAAGTTGTTTACTTCATGCACTGACAGAAGCTGGGACTGATGACAACAGCTTAAAATTCTCTCTTATCTATTTGAAATTTCTTGTTAGCATTCCTACCTGGTTTCCATCGGTGTATGAAAACAACAAGGAATCAGATACAAACAGAGCATTAAACAATGCCTTCTGCCTCACAGGATTGTTTAATACTCTCCCATATACCTGAGTTAATAATTCACACTCCGCAGAAGCCCAGCACGTTTCCATTAGACTTGATGTCCTCTATTAATGTGACAGCACACAGCCCATGCAAAGCCACAGTGTTGGAGATAGTAGAAAGGGCAGGGTGTTCTTTAGGGTCCTGTGCTGAAAGTGTCCTTTGAGATAAGTTTGCCAATTTAAAAACAGGTCTTAATAATGCTAAATTGTATTAAATAATGTTTGTTTTAAGTGGACCTAACTATAACATTCCAGTGAAGCTGGAGAATTACAGAACCCTTTTTTTTTTTTTTTTTCTCCATAAACAGTTCTTTTCTAGAGGTGAGTGGAAGCAAACCTTCCCTTTTTCAGTTGCCCATTAACAAAGGAGCTGACACCACAAATTGTGAAAGGAGTAGTATAGGAATGGGGAATGGGATTAATCAGCCTGGGGCCTTGTAGGTCAGGCAAGAAGCAATCTGATGTTTTATTTAAATGTTTTTATAAAAGGAGCATAAGAAGAACCAGGAGAGTATAACATAGTTTAGAGTTTGAGTGGTGAAGTAGGGAAAAAGAAGGCCATATTCAAGTGAAAGCTCAGAGCTTTTTTGTATTTCTGGTTTTTGTTATTATTTTATAATAAATCACCATCAAAGCTGGTCTTGAGAACTGCTCATTTGGAGAAATAAGCCTCAATGATGATATTTGAGCTATATTTCTAGATGTCAGAAATATATTATACCATCCAAAGTTTCATGTATGTACTGCGTTGGGTTAATAACCTGGGTTGCTCTTGTGGAGACATATCATTACAAAAGGAAAAATAATACATGATATGTGATGTCAATTTTCAGAATTATTTTTGAGGGATTTTCAGTGAATTATCAGTCTTTGTGACATAACCAATTTTGGTGAATATTTGACAAAATTTGCTCACAAAAATTTTTGTGCATAGTATACAACCTTAAGAATTGTGGATATACATCACAATAATCATAATTTGGAGCAAGAGTCACAAGAAAACATAAAATCTCTTTAAGGAAAGTAAAAGAAGGAAGACAAAAGCGTCCTACACCAAAGCTATATTCTAGTTGATATAACATGTGGAAACAAAACCAAGTTGGACAAAATGAGTTTAATCTTTAGAAATAAGGAAATCTATTATTAGTCGAGGGAATGGGATTTATTAAAAGAACTTTTATGGGGTGTCTGGGTGGCTGGTCCCAGGTCCTGGGATCAAACCCTGCGTCAGGCTCCCTGCTCGGGGGGAAGCCTGCTTCTCCCTCTCCCACTTCCCCTGCTTGTGTTCCCCCTCTCGCTGTATCTCTCTCTTTCAAATAAATAAATAAAAAGTTTTTTTAAAAAGGATCTTTACAATTATATTTTTAAGTTCAGGTTTACATGGGTGGAATAAAAGAGGCAGTAGACATGAGAGAATCTAGGAAACACAATTTTTTGTTTAATAATAGCTATTAGTCTGATAATTTCAGCAAGAGGTCAAATATGGTGGGTCATCACCAGCTTATTTTCTGTATTAAAATAGTCCCTCTCATTCTTCCCAGATTGTTTCTGTTCTGCCGATTTTGGATTTCACTGTGGCATAACCCAGGGCTGAAAACGTAATGCCAGTTCTCATTTATCTCCCATGCTGGTGAAGAGTAGACAGGTAAGGGATCAAACTCAATGTGAGGTCAGCATCAAATTATTCTTGCTAGCTTTCTTAGAGAAGCTTGTTATAAGGGTGTGAAGTTAGGTTTCAGTGTCATCTGTATACCTTTGTGGGAAATTTAGTAGTGGGAATTGTGATTGTGTTTGTTATCATAAATATTAATGTCTTATTAAGCAAAACAAACAAACAAAACCTAACCATTGCCCTGGCCATGAACACAAATCATGCTTTCATCAACTAAGTGTATTCATGTTTAACCTTATGTTTACCAGGGAAGTGATAATTAATTTTTATTTGGGAGCTATTTGCCAAGTTTCTTCTATGTGTTTTATATGTGTTAATTTATTTAATTCTTGTAAAAATGATCTCCATTTTACAGTTAAGAAAAGAACTTTGAAAGATGAAGTAAATTCCCAGCTGGTAAAGGGTAAAAACAAAATTGAACTGAACTCAGGCAGTATCACTACAGAACTCAAGCATCCAACCAGTGCTTTATTCTGGTTTCTGAAATAGGATAGCTGAAATGCTATTATAAATTTGTGACATTATGGAATTATCTAAATAAATAGTAATGCCAACTGCAAAATCATGATATTTGCCCTGAATGTTGTATGCGTTTAATTATTCATGTATTCAAAGAAAAAAGAAGAAAAACATGCATCTCATAGGAGTTGCTGGAGATGTAAAGTTGAATAAGACATAAACCTTCTTTAAAAAAAGTTCTTGTCCTAAGGGAGAAAAGAGAAATGAAATGAATATTTGCCACATAACTATATGTTTTAGTGTAATGCTATCGATATTCCCAGGATCCTTGAAAACACAACTTTTGGTTATCGATTTCATTCTGAGGGGAGCCAGAAAGAGAAAAAGTTCTCAGAGAAAAAGTTTCCTGGGATAGCTGGAGCTTAAGCCTAATTTTAAAGAATGCAGTATAAAGGGATAGAATTGTGGGTGTGGTGCTGTTGATTTGATTTAAATACCTTTCTTTAGGAAAGAGGGAGCTAGTGGTATTGGCTGTCCTAAGAAAAGGTAAAATTGATAAAGGGAGTGGAACCTCAGTGTATCCATAGCTTGGCACAAAATGCATGTATGCTATTTAGTAGAAATCAGGTGAATTTGTAACAGTGCTAAATTTCTATTGTAAATAATTGCACACTGATGAGAAGTTTATACAATGGATACATAGTGGACACTAGATATTTTGAATTTCAGGTTAGAGTCATTTATTCAGTACAACGGAAAAGGCATGGGGTGCCTGGGTGGCTCAGTTGGCTAAGCAACGTCTGCCTTTTGTTTGCTTGGGTCATGATCCCAGGGTCCTGGGATTGAGCCCCGCATCAGGCTTCGTGCTTAGCCCAAAGCCACCTTCTCCCTCTCCCTCTGCCTGCCACCCCCCCCTGCTTGTGTGTGCGTGCTTTCTGTCAAATAAATAAATAAAATCTTAATTTAAAAAAAAGGCATAAACAGTTTGTGGTTCAAATCATGACTGTGCTGTTTATTAGCTAGTGAACTTGGGAGAGTTATTTTACCTTCAGAAACATCAGTTTTTTCACCTATAATATGGGGAATAATGGGACAAAATGACTATCTTTCTGTGTCACTGTGAGGTTTTTGAGGAAATACTTGACAAAGGGTAGCTATGTGTTTAACACATAAAGGTACTCAGAAGTGATAATTTTTGTTATTAATACATTAAACATTTGTGTAATATCTACTGTAAAGTCACTGTGTTTGGTGTTTGCTCTGTGGAACACAAACAGGGCATGCTGGAGCTGCTGCATTCAGGCTCTCGGGACAATCTGTTAACATTCCGGGAGTGGCTTGTTAAACACTGCCATCCTTGAAATCAGCCGCACATGCTACCTTTCAGGGCTTCCTTTCTCCAGAGAGCCTGGTGATAATGCCTGAGCCAGATGTTAAAGGGTTAAATGTGAAGGTGAAATTGAGGGAGGAGTCTTGATGATTAGATACCAGTTAGTTGGACATAGAAATAGCAGTGGATGTAAACAAGATTAAAACATATCTCTTTGTTTACCTGTATATAAGTGAACAACTTTTCCCCTTCGTTTTATTAATTTTTATCTACTCTGGGCTCAAAACCATCTATCTAGTGTCTTTCCATTTCACCCAGAGTGAAAGCCAACATTCAGTGGTCTACAAGTCTCTTAAAACTTGTTCCCTTGTAACTTCTCTGCTATCATCTCCTGCTACTCCTTATTGCTTCTGACACTATTCCTGTTAAGCACAGAAGATGTTCCCACCCATCTGGCTTATCCTTCTTCTGGAAAACCTTTCCTCCAGATGTGTGTGGTGGCTTTCTTTCTCCCATCTTAAGGTGTTTGCTCAAATGTGACCTATCCTTACTACTTTGTTTAAAAATCACACCCCTCCTTCCCCATTCCAGAATTTAGAATCCCCTTTCTACTGCTGTATTCTTTCGTAAAACTTTTCATCTTCAAACATAATATGTGATTTATTGATTTGTGGTTTCTTTCTTCCCCAGTAGAAAGTAGGAGCTATGAGGGCAGGGATTTTTGTGTGCTTATTTACTGTTCTATCATAGGCATCTAAAAAGGGCTTAAACATAATAATTGTCCAAAAAATTTTATTGACTCAATGAACGTTGGATAAAATAAACAAAAATAAATGTATATGTGTGTGTTATATATATTTATATATAGTGCAGGGCAAGAGTTTTGATGATTTATGATGAGTTTTATTATTTTTTTAAAAGATTTTATTTATTTGTCAGAGAGAGAGCACAAAAGCAGGGGAACTGCAGGCAGAGGGAGAAGCAGGCTACTCGCTGAGCAAGGAGCATGGAGCCCAACGTGGGATTTGATCCCAGGACCTTGGGATTATGACCTGAACTGAAGGCAGACACTTAACTGACTGAGTCACCCAGGTATCCCTATGATGAGTTTTAACTAAAGGATTTAGAATGCCCAATTCTTTCTATAAGTCACCTCCCATCAAGGTAGCTATATACAAAAATGGGAATGAGAATACCTAGTATTGTTGAAATAGGTTTAAAGCATGTAGATTAACCTCAAGTCTCAACCTCCTTCCTCTAAACCTATAACCAAACCCTTTTGAACTGTAGGGTATAGGAACTTGAACCAAGAACAAGCCATGTATTAGAGAGAGGGAGTGCACACTGAATAGAGAGAACACAGAACTGGTGTACTCAATCTTCAAGATGGCCCCTAATGATACTTTTCTTCTGGGATTTATAACATTGGATAGTTTCCTCTCACATTGTACCAAGTGTAATTTGTGTAACCAGTAAATCTAGCAGAAGTGAGACACTTCCAAAATTAAATTGTAGGAGACACTGTGGCTCCCATTTTGGTCTCACTCTATCTTAGATCACTTTGGGGAACCACTTGTTGAGTAGGCCTCTGGAGAGACCCATATGAACAGGAACTGAGGCTTCTGGCAATAGGCATATGAGGGGGCCTGGAAGTGGACACCCCCCCCCCCCAGTTTTGTCCTACATCTTGACTGTGCTCTCATGAGAGACTTAGAACTGTAACCTTTCATCTAAGCTACAACTGGATTCCTAGCTCTCAGAAACTGCATGAGATGATAAAAATTCATTATTTTAAGCTGCCAAGTTTTGCGAGACTTGTTACATCACAGTATATATCTAATGAAAGCACCATTTTCATATCAACAACAGGAAGAGGCAGAAAAGAAGGTCCAATGAATGTTCTAAATTTTACCACTTCAATGATCGTTTCTTCCTATTGGAGAGACTGCTAAAAGGTGGAAGATACCTTCCTTGTTCCTTGTATATATCGGGCATATAGATTTGTCACTCTTGGGGTGCCTGGGTGGCTCAGTCAGTTAAGCATCTGCCTTTGGCTCAGGTCATGACTCAGGGTCCTGGGATCGAGCCCCACATTGGGCTCCCTGCTCAGCAGGGAGTCTGCTTCTCCCTCTCCCTCTGCCCCTGCACCGTCTCCAACTCCCCACCCCGCTCTCATGCTCTCTTACGCGTGCTTTTTCTATCCCAAATAAATAAATAAAATCTTTTTTAAAAATCTTAAAAAAAAAAAAAGATTTGTCACTCTTACTCATTTCAGGTACTATAGACCATAATACATCAGAGGCAAAGGTCATCTTCCCCCTCCTCCTTTCTTTTAATGTGTTGTATGGTTCAAATAGTTTTGGTAAGATGAACTCTTTAAATATATTTTGCATGAATGAAATTGTCAGTTAGTGTTAGGTAATCAGTTTTTTAGTCATACTCAGGACTAAGGGAGTGGGCAATATTAGAGACTTGTTGTTGGTGTATTTATTACATGCATAAGAATTCAAATGAAAGTAGAGATACCACCACACAGTCTACTGCCCGTTACCTAAAGTAGCAGAGGGGAGTGTAATCACAGATAATATAAAATATCAGCTAATTTGTCTGGGATGAACTTCTCTGCCAGAGTTGAAGCTGAGCCTCTGAGTAAAAAATTTCAAATATTATGAATCAGAGCACTAGAAAACAGTCCCTAGGAGATATCCACGATGAAGTCAATGAATCTGGATGGTTTCTTCTACTTTTGATGACTTTTTCTTCATCATTGGGTGAGAATGGGCAATATTGAGATTGCTGAAAATTGAGACAGAATAGTCCTAACTGAGCAGATACCAGTGATCTCAGTGGGAGAAGGAAGAAGTTCCCTAGAGAAAACAAAGTGAAGAAAATCAGGGTATTGGACTGGAGAATGTTGCAGATGGTAAAGGCAGTAAACTTTTTGATTTTGAATTTGTCTCCTCTCACCTTCAAGAGTTTTCTGATAATTTACAATTGATCCCAGTCCCAATAAATTTGACAGCATTCATTTAAATATGCAAATTTTTACTTCAATTTTATTCCTCATCTGAGATTTCAATGTGAAGAAGGAATAAAAAATACAAGTATGAGGATGACAGAGAAATATAGGTTAAGTGGGAAATAGCTATAGGGTTTCTATTTGATAAAATCCATCTTACTATTTCAGTAGATGTTTTACTGATGGAGATTTTACCTTGATTTTATTATTAAACTTTCTTGGAATTAACATATATTTTTCTATGTCAATCAGTTTAAACTGTGCTCCAGGATAGAATATGAAACAACATGAAGGTTGAGAAGTTTGCTTTCTAAACTAACCTCCCCCCCCAGATAAGCCACCTCCACGGGATAATATTCCCCATCTCTGACAGGTGCTTTGGTGACAATAACTTCTCCTGCCTCAGAACAACAATTCTCATAAATTGTATAAAATTATCCTTCCGTGGCAGAGTCTTCAAAGTGACCACCGCTCCCTATGGCAGACTGCTCAGTTTGACAGCAATGATATTTCCATCTTTTGGAAATAGCAATAGTAACCATGTCAAAAACCTAGGATCAGTTTAATGAAGGTTCTCCTACCTTGGGCATTTTTCCTCTGCATCCCTGGATATTGTAATATAGGAAACTTAAATACAGTGTTTACTATTTTCTCTTGAAATGCTGACACCATGCTTGTGCAGGCCATTAACTGTTATGAAGAGGACCAGAAGGGTAGTTGGGTTTATCTGAATCTACCAGAGAATCTTGCTCCGAGATCCTGTAGCACAGAGATTATGGCAGGACTATAACTTTGATCATAGATTGTCAGAGAAGAGATAAGAGCATGTCTCAAATCAATCTAGCATAAGTCATTTTATGACAGATTCTCCAACGGCAGCAAAAGTCCTTGATTAATCCAAGTTGATAGTTCCAATTTTAGGATTGTCCATGGGAGTAGACATAACAGAATTCTTAGGTTATGATATGGAGCTAGGCAACAGAGTAAGGGTGATAATGTAATACAAACAATAAAGGTAGTATGTTGTTAATATGGAGAAGCCAAATAAAGAGAAGGAAAAAAGATGGTATTAAAGAAAGCATGTACCACACATACATGTTTGTACAGAAACATGTTTGTATTTGTACATGTATAAAAAGGTCACATATATATATATATATTTTTTTTTTTTAGATTTTATTTATTTATTTGACAGAGAGAGAGAGAGAGAGATCTTAAGTAGGCAGAGAGGCAGGCAGAGAGAGAGAGAGAGAGAAGCAGGCTCCCTGCTGAGCAGAAAGCCTGAAGTGGGGCTCGAGCCCAGGACCCTGAGATCATGACCTGAGCTGAAGGCAGAGCCTTTAACCCACTGAGCCAGCCAGGCACCCTGGTAACATACACTTCTACATATATATCAGAGTCAACTTTTGCAAAACAGACTTAAATTTTTCCTGTTCATTGACTACCTTTGTGCTCATTGGGTCAAATGGACATTTGTGAATTTTGTGTTTAGTTGAGTCATAGGAAAGCATATCACATCTATGAATTTTATAAGATAGTATATGGGTTATCATGACATAAGATCTCAGTTTAGTTCTTTTCATGTAGATCCTGGAATGTTAAATGTTCATTGATGTGCCTTGAAGCGCAGTGTGTATGGATCTGTGAAGGATATTGGGGGAAGGGATGAGATCTGCAGTGACTAGTTCTGAGATTTGAGTCCTAATGTCTAGCAACATCTGCTCTGGTCTCTTAAAACAGTCACTGACATCATTTGGAATTTTAAGCTGTTTTGGCATTAACAGTTTCAATGGAGAAGACACTTGTCATTCAGATCCTTCAATGAACAGGTTTTGCAAAAAACCACCCGATTAAGATTAGCTTCCTCAAGAAGACTGACTTATGCGGAGAGAAGAGAAAAATGCAAAAGCTTTTTCACAAGTAATACACACAACTTGGTACTTGTATGTTTACGAAACATTAATAAATTGGCATTTGGGCTTAGGTCCTAATCGCCTATAAATTTGACTGAATAAATCAGCCACTTTGAGTCTGTTCAGCTCTGAGTTGCTGGAAAAAAGTCCAGTTTGGGGACTTAGGATCCTGAGGAACAGCCTTGACCTGGATTTGTCTTCTGAAGTGAGGGGTATGCTCTCTTCTTGCCTGGGAAACCAGAAAGCTCTGTTATGTTTGGTCTCTTTAACTTCACCAGTGTCACAACATTTTTGTTAGTTTAAAGTGGTAGGAAAACTTTACAAAAAACAATTCATAGTGAAAGGATATGATTTTGTAATTCACAAAATCATTTCGTCAACTGTGAGGCAACAATATCCCTATCAAAATCCCCCTCCCTTTTTTTTGAAAAGTAAAACTGGAATTATCATAAATATTACCACCTATAAGGCTTCGGAGATGCCATCTAGGTAACACTAGAGAAATATATCACCATGTCATGATATTTGGCTTATTTTCTGTTGAGGAAATATGTCTACACCAATGTTTTTTAAATCATGGTTTGAGAGTTTTAGAAATGCTGCAAAAACTCACTGGGGCTGTTTCTAGGGGAGGGAAGTGTTATGAGTTAAGTTTGGTTACTGCATTTGTCTGCATATCCATCCTGACTTCAAACTCTTTCCTTTGTTAGACACTTTTATACAAAACTGTTGTAAACTCTTATTTAAGTAAAAAGTATTGGATTTTAAACACACATTCACGTTTCATGGTCCCACAAGACCTATAAGGATACTGAATAATATGCAAATACTGTGTGTTTTTAAGGTTAATTTCATTAAACTCTTCCTTTGAGTGGAAAGTGAAATGCATCACAGACATGCACAGACACAGACACACATGCACAATACAATCCGTACAACACAATACACACATATTCATGTCATCCTTCACTTGTAACGTGCACACAAATAAGAGATCTAAGAGGGGCACCTGAGTGGCTCAGTCAGTTGAGTGCCTGACTCTTGGATTTGGCTCAGGTCATGATCTCAGGGTCCTAGGATAGAGCCCCTCATCGGGCTCCATGTCAGCAGGGAGTTTGCTTGAGGATTCTCTGTCTCCCTCTTCCCCTGCCCCTCCGCTCAATGTGCGCACAGGAGCATGCATGCTCTCTGTCTCAAATAAATAAATAAATCCTTAAAAAAAGAGAAAGATCTAAGAACTTTATAGGTCTTTATATTTTTAACACTTAGTGTTCTGTGACCAGTAGGAAAGATAACATTTCAAAATATTTGGGAATTGCACATATTTAAAATCACTTCATATTTCTTTATTTTCTTTAAGATTTTATTTATTTACAGAGAGAGAGAGAGAGAGACAGCGAGAGATGGGATACAAGCAGGGGGAGCGGAAGAGGGAGAAGCAGCCTACCCGCCAGGTAGGGAGCCCAATGTGGGGCTTGATCCCAGGGCCCTGAGATCATGACCTGAGCTGAAGGCAGACACTTAATGACTGAGCTACCCAGGTGCCCCCCCAAATTACTTTATATTTCTTTATCACAGTATTCTTTCCTTTTGCCATTTTGTTTTAAAAATGCCATGTTTCTTTCCTTCCTTCCTTCCTTTTTAAAAAAAATTTTTTTTAATTTCCCTTTGGCAGTTAAATAATATCCTAAAATAAAAACTATGGGAATTTATAATAAAATTACTATTCATTTTTCCCATTTCCACTTCTTCAATAAAATTAGAGGGATGCCAGTGATTGCAATAATCTGATTGGGAATTTAAATGCAAAGAAAATTCTAAATTGTGGTTCCCACAGCAACTATAAAAAGACACTCAACATGACTGCATATTTATATTAAGATATAAAACTTAACAACTTCCCCAGTTATACAAATGCTATATAAAAACAAAGGGGTGGAATTATGGTTGCTATGGGAATCACAACTCTGAACCTACTGACTTTTGGAAGTTTAAATATACTGACATAGAATTTCACACTGAATATTACATAGGTACAGGAACATGCATGGGATTAGAGACAAACATGTGGCAAATGACATGAAATGAAATAATGAAAGAAAATGTCACTCTGGTGCCTAAATGTCTCCTATTTATGGATCAGACCCTCTCATTCCGATAACATGTCACCTCAGAGCAAAATATTCCTAGGTTGTGCTTTGTGAAGTGATGGTATATGGCACTATTTATCTCTCCACTTTGGTGTGGTGGCTTAACTACTCTTAAATGTAAGGAGTGAGTATGAGCATTGCAAACAGTATGAATCCTAGAATAGCAATTTACTAGCCAAGTAATTTCATTGTCCTTTACTAAAATCAATGTAATAATTCTTATTTTATAGTATTTTTATGAAACTGAAATGGGATAACATACACAAAACTGCTAGTCAAGGCAGGCAATTAATACGTAGATTCCTGCCTTTCAAGACTCAACATATTTCACTAGAAGGTATTTCTTATTTCATGAATCTGTTTAATTAAATTAATCAATTGATTTTTTGAGAGTTGCTACCTGTTGTAGGAAATTCTTTAAAGTAGGTTTTTTTTTTTTTTTAAAGGTTTTATTTATTTATTTGACAGAGAGAGATGGCAGGTAGGCAGAGAGAGAGAGGAGGAAGCAGGCTCCCTGCGGAGCAGAGAGCCAGATGCGGGGCTCGATCCCAGAAAATTCTTTAAAAAAGGTAGTACTCACTTTCAACCTCATGGAAATAATATTGTAGTTAGATAATAAAATAAATAATATTTTTATTTATTTTATCATTTATAAAATACTTAAATATATGATTTTAAGAAATGTGCAAAAAGAAGATTTGATTCCTTGCCTTGAGCTATACCTAATTCTCATTCTTTTACAATAAGCAGTAAGTTTCAGGAAAACAGAGGACAATGGTAATTACATAATTTCTTATTCAAAACAGTATTAAACAATAGTGAGATACTGGCATTGGTTTTGTCTTTCTGTTTGGGTAATTTCTTTTCGTCCCTAAAGGTCTCAGCAGTTCTACATTTCCTCTTTTCTTGAGTAGAGGTGGAGAAGAGGCTTTTCCAGAACTAGGAGACTGTTCCAGAGAGGAGAGCTATTAAATCATTTATTATTACTCATTCTTATTATCGTCTCATACTCCGTATAGAAATGCAAGTGACGTTATGATCCAATCGTAACTTCAGTAATGCATGGGGGTAGTCTCATGGGTGTTTTCTTCTCTTCATTTCTTACCAGGGCCAAAGCATCTTGGACAGAGCTGTCTTGCAGAGAGAATTAAAAAAAAAAAAATCTTATATGTACGTTATAATGACTATACCATCTCTTCTGAAAAGACAAATCAAATCATAGTGTTACATACATAATATTTTGGTTTATTAGTTCAAATTATTCTTCCTGGTGTTTTAGTGACATTAGTAAAGCTACAAGCCTATACCCTGGAATTTAACAAAGTGTCTTCTAAATACCTACTTTGTTGAATACTAGATGCTCATGATAGTTTTGAGGAAACTAAGGAACAGAGGATATTAAGATAATATCCCCTAGGTCAGGGTTTCTCAAATTTTGACAGCAAACCATAGTAGGAAATGCATTTTATATTATGACCCCACATACACAAACATATCCCTATACCAACACACAACTGAAATAGAGCAACTCACGTTTGCCACACATGATGTACTGGGATCTGTTCTTTCAAAAAAAATTCTAGTTGCAATCCACTAAATTGATTTTATGACCTACTAACTGCCTTCTATTCCTAGTTTGGAAAAACCTAGAGCACATTTTGAAAAAGTGGCAGAACTTAGTTAAACCAAATTCTCTAAATGACATCCATCCATCCATCCATCTGTGCATCCATCCATCCATCATCTATTTATCTATCATCTGTCTATTGATTTATCTATTTGGAGGATATATGACCTCGAGCAAAGTTACTTATTTTTTCTGTGCCTTAATTTATTTTTAACATGGGGAAATATTAATACCTTCTCATAAGTTGCACATGAGTTAATGTGAAATTCTTTGAATAGTGCCTGTGTTATACAGAGTTGTTAGCCTTACTGTTACTAACAAACATGGAATGTTCACAGTGTGCCCTGTAATTGTCATGGGGTCTAAGATGAATAGGATAAATTCTGCCTTCAGGAGCTGACAATGTGTTGTGGGGTAGGGATGGGATTGGAAAATAAATAATGCTGACATATGGCATGAGTTTTATGGTAGATGATCAATTTACCGTGGTAACAGCTACCTCCCCAGAAGACACACTCATACACCTTGGTTGCTTGGATTCTTTTAGAAAGTTCCTTAATCTTCAAGTATATTAGGGTTTCCAAGGAGGCGTACTTGTGAATTCATGCATTCGTTAAGGTTTCTCCTCTCTGCTGTTCTTCCAGGGCCACATCGCTGCTCTGGCTTCTGCTTATGCAAGTGCCGCCACGCTCCACCAAACCCTGTCCTGCTCTCTGTCACTTCTTCTGAGCCATCCCCACCTGCCACTGCTGCCGCCCTGATGCTCAGCTCAGCTCCTCTTCCATTCCAGCGGAGGGACAGCCTCCTAGAGCATGTCACTCATCCCTAACATTCATCGCAGCCCCTGCTGCTCTTGGAGTGCCGGACAGTCTTTCTGAAGCAGCTCCCCTGTGTATCTTATGAAGGACCCACACCAGGGTTGCTGGAGCATTGACTCATTCCAGAAGTTTGTGTCTAGCACTTCTGAGTTTTCTCCAAAGCTGTTTCCTTCCAAGGTGCTGATGTGCCTTTGAGCGTTACCGGGAACACCTGATTCTTCCTGATTCTCAGCTTCTTTTGCTAGGAGTGCTCATCATGCCAGATCCTGTATTCCCTTATGACATATTTTGTCTCAGAGACTCAATAGTGTCCTCAGGCAATTTGGCTTCTGAATGACTCCTTCAATTTTCCAGGCATTTATGAATATATCTGAATCCCAAGTGTGATATTATGTGAGTCACTTTCCAAAAGAACTTTTAAACCCAGTGATATGCTGGCAAATGTTTAATAACCAGCAAGCTAAAGGGTTGGGGAGGAGTACTGGGGAGGACCTGATTTGTGGTATTTGCTGTTTTCCATGGTGTAAATCCTTGCATTGTGGCCAGTTTCAAGGTACCAATGTATAGGTGGAATTGGGAAGTGATGCCTACATTCAGCTCTCTCGGACTGACGTGAGTTAGCTCTGGGACACCACTACTGATAACCTGTGTTGAGCCATGAATGTAAATAGATATCTGGGTGACTGAGGTGTTGTAATACTCCACGAGCCAAATATATCCGAGTCTAGCCAGGTCACTGTTGCACACACGTGTGTACATACACACATACCTCCACTGACAGGTAAATGCATAATGACACATGGCAGTAAGGAAGAACTGAGTCACTGACATAGTAAATAAGTTGGATTTTTCCTCTGCTGTGGTCCTTCAGCACTCTGTAGATATGTCTGTTACAATCCTTCCTATCATATCACATTCATTTGTTGCTATGTATTCCTTCCCAGTTGGATTTTCTTTCATATTTTAGCATGTAAGTAGCATGTTTTTATATAATTCACAACTGTATATTTTCTCATTTAAAGTATATAATGATTTTAGTATGTTCATAGAGTTACACAACTAACATTGCAGTAAATTTAATAATATTTTCATCAGCCCCAAAAGAAACTCTGTACTCATTAGCAGTTACTCTGTGTTCTCATTTACTGTCCTCCCCCCAAGTCCTAATCAATCATTAATTTACTTGCTGTCTCTAGAGATGTACCTCTTCTGGACATTGCATATAAATGGGATCATTCAATATATGGTCTTGTGTAATGAGCTTCTTTTAATGTCTGTGTGGGCAAGTATTTCCATTTCCTTGGGTATTTTCCCAGGAGTGGAATTACTGGGTCATATGGTAACTGTGTTTTTTTGTTTTGTTTTGTTTTGTTTTTTAAGATTTTATTTATTTATTTGACAGAGAAAGGCACAGGGAGAGAGGGAACACAAGCAGGGGGAGTGGGAGAGGGAGAGGCCGGTTTCCCGCCAAGCAAGGAGCCCAGTGAGGGGCTGGATTCCAGGACCCTGAGATCATGACCTCAGCAGAAGGCAGATGCTTAAAGACTGAGCCACCCAGGCACCCCTGTGGTAACTCTGTTTCAGCATTTTCAGAAACTGTCAAACATTTTAAGCATCTGTAGCATTCCCACCTGCAATGTATGAAGATTCCAGTTCCCCATATCCTTACCACCACTTGTTACTGTCTTTCTTTGGTTATAGTCAGCCTAGTGGGTTCAAAGAGGCATCTCGTCATATTTTCCTAATAGCTAATATTGAACATCTTTTCATGTGCCTAGTTGTATATCTTTGGAGAAATTTCTATTCAGATCTTTTGCTCATTTTAAAAATTGAGTTGTTTTTATAGATTCTGGAAACCAGTCTCTTATCAGATACATAATTTGCACATATTTTCTAGATTCTAGTGGGTATTGTTTTCACTTTCTTGATAGTGTCACTTTCAGGCACAAAAGTTTTTAATTTTAATGGAGTCTAATTTATCTGTTTTTTTTTTTTTTCTTTTGTTGTGTGTGCTTTTTGGTGTAGTATTTAAATTAACAAGGCTTTACCAAGCCCAAGAAAGAGATTTATTTCTATGTTTTCTTATAAAAGTTGTATAGTTTTACCTTTTCCATTTAGCTCTATGATCCATTTTGTGTGTATCCAGTTTTTGTCTTCATGTAAAGAGGAGTGTGTTTTCTCGAAATCACAGATTCCATGGTGAAATTCCAGGATGAAGAACTTGGCTTTACTTTTAAAGAAAATGAAGCACATTCTCCCCTCTCTATGCAAATTAACCACTGATTTTCCATTAAAAATGTCTAAAAAAAAATCAGCCACTGTGGAATTTATTTTGGTTATTGCACATTTTCTTTCTTTCAGTGTCTATCAATCAAAATTCTCCTGCCATCAAAGCTTCAGTGTTTTCATGTTTCACTAGCAGGCCTTACTTGCGTAATGGACCCAGAACTGAAGAGGTATTTTTACCTTTTTGACAAGTAATTAAGTATCTAACAATGTTCTGGATCAAACAGTTTATACTGAATTGGTAATCTGATTTTTAGCTACAATTATACATATAAACAGTTTCTTTTTTCCCCCAAGGTTGTAAATATCTCTATAAAAATAGATGGCAGGAAAGTGGAAAGGGGAGGGTAAACCCTCCCCCCAACTCCAAGAAAAAAAAATCTATTGAAGTTAAAATTAAAAGGAGGTGTTTGATATGATAAATAATGATGAGATAATGGGTTTCTGTGGGATATGGAAATAGAATCCACACGAGAATGAGGACCTCAGCTAAGAGCTGGTAGGTGGATTGGCCATGAACTGAAAGTTTGGCTTACCTTTTCTACTTTTTCACAAACATGACTGTCATTTGACAAGATTATCTGTAAGTCTTCTCGTATGCATGGATTTCTCAGAAGTGACAGGTCATCTGGGAGCCTAAAGGTAATATTGTATAGCCTAAATTGTAGCTGATCATATTTATATATTTTCCTCAGTAGTTCTGTGTGAATCTTCTAGGCCAGGTGATGAGATGCTATCAGAAGAGAAACCAGTCCTCTATTTAAAACATAGATATGGCTGCTTGGCAGGAGTCTTTTTAAGGGGGCTATGCTGAGCATAGCAGGTTGTTCATGCTGGAGAGGAGGGGGTCTTACCACAAATGTAGAAATCATAAGTTGATTAAATTTCACAACATTGCCGTGTTGTACCTTATTAAGGGGCAGTGGCACAGAGACCCTTGTCATACTAATGAGGATTCCAACCTGACTGATCTGACCTAATCATTAGGAGATAATAATAGATCTATCCCTTAAATTACTGGATAACTTTGATGATTGCTCAGTAGCATGCAGACTAAAGCAGAGCCCAGCATGGATTTTGCCATTTATTTAATCTGTTTTAGACCAAAATGTGCCAGAGAGAGTACAGAAGACATTAAACTCTTTAGACTTACCAAGCTATAAATATTTGTCAAATATGACTTAATTTTTAAGCCACCCTTTCCTTTTAACTTCTAAAATTATTTCTTGTAATTTTTTTCTCGTGCATTGTAACTTTAACACACGATGTTTAAAAGAAAAAAGCAGGTTACGAACCATCAATTTAGTAGGTTCCTACCTTGGAATGTTTTATAATTAAATCATAACACTACTTCAGAACAGATAACTAAATCTTTAAAGTAGGAAAATACATAGATTTTTAAATTTAGGGAATGTGTTAATCTATTGCATTGATTTTATCCTCATCTCAATTAAATTAATTCTCTCTGTCACCATTTATCATGTCAGAAGTTTGCTCCTGTGCTATAGCCATGAGTTATTCCTGCAAAAGCATGTCAGAATAATTCACACTTGCTTCTTCTTTAATAATTTCCTTCGCAAGTTAGCAAGTCCCATAAGAAAAATTCCAATCTATTATATTTTATTTGCACTGAACACAATGTATTAAATATAATGTAGAAATTTAGCTGCACGAATTTTTGCCTTGATTTTAAAAAATATTTGTTTACTGAAATGTGATATATATGTAATGAAAGTGCATAAATCAAAAGCTCAATAAATTATCACAATGTGAATACAGTGAATAAAACCACTTCCAGGTCAAACATTGAGGTTATTACTGAAACCTAGAAGCCATTCTGGTGATCCATTTCAAGCGTAGCCTCTCCCACTCTTGCCCAAGAAAATCACTGTCTCAGCTTCTAGAACTGTAGTTTAATTTGCTTCTGAACTCTATACAAGTGAAATCATATAGTAGCATGCATTGTTTTGTACAGGATTTCTTTCATCCCATGTAATATATTTATAAAACTCATTCATAGTTTTGTCTGTAGTTAGTTCATTCTAATTGCTATAGAGTATTGTATGAGTATGTTATACTTTATTTATACTTATGCTTTGATCGTTATAGGAGATGTTTCCAGTTTTGAATATTCTTGAATATTTTGGTGCACATGTACACATGGTTTTTTTTGGTATTTATCTAGGCATGACATTGTCAGGCCATGGTGTTTGCATATGTTCAGCTCTACCAGATACTGCCAACTATTTTCCAAAGTAGTTATACCAATTTATACTTCCTCCAGTCTTTTCATTGATTTAACAGATAACATTAGCAATTTGAAATTAAAATGTTATTAACTAATTTTTAGGATTAGCTGTTACTTTCCACAATAAATCTTTAGGCAGAAAAATTTTATAGGTTAAAGAAAATTAAAAAAAATTTTTTTAGAACGTTAAATTTTTTTTTTAAGATTTTATTCATTTATTTGACAGAGATCACAAGTATGCAGAGAGGCAGGCAGAGAGAGAGAGGGGGAAGCAGGCTCCCCACTGAGCAGAGAGCCCGATGTGGAGCTCGATCCTAGGACCCTGAGATCACGACCTGAGCCCAGGGCAGAGGCTTTAACCCACTGAACCACCCAGGCTCCCCTAGAAAGTTAAATTTTTGAAATAACGTACACTTGAGAATCTCAACAGATGGGTGAACAATAAGATGGATTTATGATTCTGTCCCTCTAATCTTGAAAGTCAATTGAGGCCTAACATAGTTGGGAATCTATAGATCTCTTTATTTTTTTATTGTCTTTAAACTTGTCCTCTTAGTTGAAAGTTTATTAGCAGTAATCATATCTCATAAGGTTATTGGGATGAGTAAATGAGATAGTACATCAGATGTTTGGCACATAGTGCTAAATAAATAAGTTATTATTTATGTGTGAACTTAGTTCTTTGTATGTGGTTTTATTACCTGAACTCTTATTAGTATAGAATAACCAATTTAAGTTATATGATGGTAAGAAAAGTGAAAAACAGAAACACCCCCTCAGCCACTTGGTACGGGTATTATTTAATATTGCTACATGTGAAATAGCACAGGGCCTTTATTTCATACCTTAACTAGAGAGCAATTCTCTTCACTGCCGGAAGTAGGTTCTTTCTCTCTCTCTCCCCTTCGTCTCTTCGGGGCTGCATTATGACCTTTATGGACTTCATCCACTATTGCCTGCATATGTCTCTTCTTCCGCTAAAAATTAATTAATAAAAAGAGTATGATGGTATCAGTATAAAGTTAAACATATTTAATATTATATTGTAATTTTTTAAGCTGAAGTTTCATTCCCCCCCCGATATTATAAGAAATTAAAAAATTTCTTGGACTATGTATTGTGGGCTAGTGGTGCTGTGCTTACTGTGCCCGGTATAAGTTTATTCTGCTCTTTCTTTTCCTCTCCTTGTCTCTCTCACTTCAGATTTATGGCAGAGCATTCTTCTCGGACAAGAAGGTAACAAGACTTCACAAAAAACCATGCTGTGTGTAAGGAAAACAGGCAGCCAGCATTTTGCAGTGCACATTACAGAGAAAAAAATTCACTTAAAAAGTATACATGCTAGAAGCATGGAGGAGGGGCTCCTGTTGGAAGGACAAACTGCTTAAGTTTAAGAGATACTAAGAAAAGTCACACTAACAGGGCACATAAAGTAAATTCTCAAAAGATGATGGAACTAGCTAAGCCATGCAATGACACATTTCTGTGAATGCACACAGATGTGCGTACGATTCTCTATTGTATATTCTTCTAAGCCTCCATTGCATTCGCTAATATTTCTTTAGTTTTTTCTACTTGATATTTTTTATTTATGTATTTATGTCCTTATTTTTTTCAATATTTATTTATTTGTCAGAGAGATTGAGAGAGAGCAGGGTCACGAGTGGCAAGCAGAGGCAGAGAGAGAGGGAGAAGCAGACACCCTGAGCAGGGAGGCTGATGTAGGACTTGATCCCAGGACACTGGGATCATGACCTGAGTGGAAGGCAGACACTTAACCGACTGAGCCACCCAAGCATACCATCTACTTGGTATTTTAAAATCTGATGAAATAGCAGTTGGTGAACTCTGAATGACTGCTGATACAACTTTCACATTTCTTCACAATAATCATGAATATAGTGAACTCCCATGGTCCCTATTTAAACTGACCCTACTTCACTCCTGTTTAATCTTATAAAATGGTGAACTCGATGGGCCATTTGCACCATTTTTGGCATGACAGACATGCTCCATATGCTAATACTCATAAAGCAAATTCCAGTTAATTCTGACAGAATTTTTAAGAGAAAGATACATGTCATGATAATTCCAATTTTAAGGTCCTATACATCTTATAGTCCTGGGTCGTATTTCTATAGAAAGCTTTTGCTTATTTAAATATTTTTCTTGCAATTATTTTTTGTTAGTAAGGTTTATGATCCACACTGCTTCATTAAAATAAATGATTTGATGAGCAAGGCAGCTTAAGATTCATACTCTGTGCTAATTAACAGATTCTTCTAATTGTTAGAAGGCTCCTGATGTCTTTCTAATTCTTTCAACTCATTACTTTCTTACAGAAGTTATAGTTCTTAAAGGAATAGTAACAGATACTATGAAACTTCCTTTCTACATACACACACTGCCTCAAAATACATTAATTTGTGAAAGCAGGCCAATAATTTAAAATCTGTTAATTGATGTGCTTTCCTTCCAAAACCAAGTGAAATATCTTCCCTATTTTCCATTTCTACTTTCCCATCTGGGATACAAAAATGCATTTTTAAAAGATTACTTTTAGTTGAAAATAATGTAGTAAAACATGTATTAAAATCTCTATATGCTTCTACTTGAATATATTTTAGTTAGATCACTAGATCAGATCTCAGTTCTCTGGATTTCTGTTACTACAGACAGGAGGAAGGGGGAGGGATCTAATTTTATTTGGAAACTGTTCTTTTCCATATATGATTACTAATAAATAGAGTTTGTAATGTGTCAATTTATGCTTGGATCATCATGAAATGTTGTTTCCGGCAATTGTGTAGATGCATTGTCTACCTATAAGAAGTAGTGATTGAAGACAGACAACTTTGATTCAGATAAAAGTGGTAAATATTTGAAAAATACAATACTGACTATGGCAATAAAAAACAAAGTATATATCAAAAATACCATCCAAAGTTAAGTATAGTTTGGTGAGACAAGGTAAAAGGAAAGTAAGTGAGTGAAACTGAAAAATATTTATTTATTACTCTTTGAGGCTGACCAGATAGTACATCTTGTGCCAAGGTGGTTGTTTTTTGATTGACAGACATTAAGTAACTTATGGAATTTACTTAAACCACTATATATTTGCTAATTTCAAAAGAAGACATTTAAGTCCCAACATAGTCCAATTAATATTAAATTTCAATTAATCCTGAATATAAATTGCTGAAGTGTTAGCTTTCTGTGGTTTATCATCTGAGGGATGACAATAATAATTTAAGCTACCACTTTATAGCTTACAAAAAGTTTTCACATGTGTTATCTCATTGGATAGGCTCAATAACCCTTAGAAATAAATACCTTTGCTTATATATTTTAAATAGAAAAATGAGAAACTAAGTGAGCAGCCCAATAAAACACAGGGAATAAATTCTAAATGAAAAATAACACAGACTTCTTTTTATTTTTAATGCCAAATCTCAAACTCAGAAAAAAGTAATTTAACAAATGTGTTAGATCATCATTGAGAATTAGTTAAACAAGTTACTTTGGGATCAGTGCTTACCTAAGACAAATATTCAAATAGGTATATGAAAATGATTTATTCACACTTCAAGAAGAACATTAACATACAATAAAACACAAAAATTCTGTGACATACAAATTAATACAAGGTTTATTTTATTTTATTTTTTTAGTTGACAAGTCAATGAAGGGTAAGGGAAGATTAAAAAAATTTCATTAATCCACATTTCTTAAAATTTGCTGTGATTTCATAAAAATAAATTAGCTATAAGTTGGGAAAGAGAAAATCAAGAGGCGTGGGAACTTTGTAGGACGAAGCATGTCACCTTGTTTTTGTAGCAGATATTTTATTGGTCTTGAGATCTGAAAGAAAATTATCATAGAGTCCTTGTATAAGGAGCATTTGTGTAGTCAAATATATGATATCCTTGATAGGGGAAGAAAAAGTAATTCAGGTAAATTCTTTATGTAATGAATTCTCATATCCCACTGGGATGCCTGTTTAAAACTGATCCTTGTGTACAGCTATAATCAGCTCTCATGGAAAAAAAAATATGGAAAGTACTGTGAGATAAGTATGTAATTTTCTGTCCAACATCCCTAACATGGAATTATATCATGGGAAACTTGAGAGATTAGTATCCATCTTATCCCTGGCTCAGACTAACTCTCTTGAATGTGAACAATCATAGCAAGACTTTTGACACTAGCTAATGCCTTTATTCTGTCTGCGCAGGTACCTGTCCAACATGAGAAGGTCTCTCTTATTCCAGAATCTTTAGATCCTTTCTCTTGTTTGTTCTTAACCTACTTCCACAAAGCCTGTCTATAACTGGGGCCATCTTATCCATGCCTGTGGTGTTTAGGGGCTGCTCTGTGTTTAGAACCCACATCTATCTATCCCTCTGTCAAAAGCTTTTTAATCTCAGCGTGCCTAAGTGGCTCAGTCTGTTAAGCATATGCCTTCAGCTCAGGTCACGATCCCAGGGTCCTGTGACTGAGCCCCACACTGGGCTCCCTGCTCAGCCTGGACTCTGCTTCTCCCTCTCCCTCTGCCTCTTCCCCCAGCTTGTGCTCTCCCCCTTCTCTCACGCACTCATTCTCTCTCTCAAATAAATAAAATCTTAAAAAACAAAACAAAACAAAAAAACCCACAACTTTTTATCTCAGAAATTAATTGTAGACTTTAAGGAGCTCTTGCACACCTTAACTGCAGTAAAATGAATTTGCAATTACCATTTTCACTGTAGCTCAGAGGCTGTAAGACTTATATGCCTGCAGGTGATAGACAAAAATATAAAGAGAGGAGGCAAGACATCTGGAAATACAGTAGTGGAACTAGAGCAAACATGAGATCATAAGTTCTCCCTCGAAGAGTGCGTTTTACATCTGGAAGGAGGAACAGTTCTCAGGCCACTTCAGTCTGTTGTTGCCCTGTTGGACTTTGGGTATGATGTGGCTGATGTGCTGGCCGCTTGTTAGTGTGGCATGTGAACTACGCCTTTATGCTCCGAGCTTTCCTGGTAACTTCACGTAGCATGCTGCTGATTCAGGACAAACCGTGTATCGTTTAAATCTACTCTACCAGGCAATAATCTAATGAAGAGGAAGGAAAAACTAAATTGGAGAAATAATACTTTGGCCACTTAAAAGAGCATATCATTTGATCACTGAAACTAAAATGAGAATATCTACACCACTGAGTAGCTATAAAAATCATATAGGTGATAGAAGAGAAGTTGTTTTGCCAATTTAAAAAATACATATGTATTTAGTGTTCTTGAGTTTGAATGAATGCTTATAATTATTATTGAAAGACTTTTCAAACTTTTGAATTATCCAAGTTCTATTAACTTACAATATTTAGTGAAATAGGCAACTCCCAAAAACTTTAGCTAAGGTTTTAACTATGTTTAATACTTTTGCTTCCATTAAATACAATTTTATATTTCTTCACAAATTTCCTTCAAACTCTTTTATCTTAAGTATAGCAGGTTGTAAGGCCAGTCCCTGTCTTATTTGCCTATTTAATTTAATAATTATTCTTAGATATCTGAAACTTGCTTTATTCTTTCCCAAAAGATCCTGATAGATTCTTTGTTTTCAGGCTATTTCCTTCTTAGCTTAAAAATATCTATATTCTTTCTTTAACCCACTGAGCCACCCAGGCGCCCCTATATTCTTTCTTAATGCTATCTGGGAATATATTCCCAGGAACTAAATCTAATCATTATGTTACTGAAAGATACACATGTAAAAAAGAAAAAGAGCAGGAAAGAGATGCATTATATTTTTTAAAGGATTATCTATAGATACTCAATTTTATTCTATATTAGGTCACAATAGGATAGAGAGTTATCTTCACAACTTACTTCTTTTTAAACTTTTCTTAGAGGTTTGTGAATGAATTTTAAGATGAATTTTGCTTAAATTTCTACTACTCTAATTTTTTAACTTCTCCTGTTGAGTTGCACAATGCAATCTCAACCCTTTATTGTCATTTTCTTTCTGTAGAAAATGCATGCTGGTATCCAATCATAAATTTATCTGCATGACTTGGAATACTAGAGGAAAGGACTTTCTAAAGAATATATAGGCACATTTGTTTAGACAGTTAAATATTTATCCATATGTCCTTGGATACAAAAGAAGGTTTTCCCCTCTGTAGTTGAATGTACTTGGGCACTCCCCAAATTACCTGTGCCTCTGGGCATTCATACCTATATGATGCTGAGCTGGATTCTCCATGCCCCTCAACCAGTAAAATGTGGTGGAAGGAACAATTTGCCAATTTTATGGCTAAGTCTTAGGAAGACCTGGCAGTGTGTATTTTTGTGCACTGAGAGTAGCTAGCTGCAGGGTAAGAAGTCACACTGATGTGAGATGGTCCACACTGAAGAACCCAGCGCACAGCGAGAGCTGAAGCCCAGGACACGTGGCCCAGGTAAAACAGTCCTGGCCAGAACCCAGAGTTTACAGCCAGCAGAGCAAAACCACCTGGCACAAAGAGAAGTTCTCCCCATCAGGCCTACCCCAGCTTGCAAATGCGAGCAAATAAGCAGAAGGAGTGATCCTTTTAAGCTTTTATGTTTTGGGGCAATTTGTTATGTAAAAATCAACTATCAAAATACCTCCCTAAAATTATGCAGCAGAAAAGTGGTTTGTTCTGTTTTTGAGTCCTTACAAAGCCTCTCATAATTACGGGTCAGAAATGTTCTCAGTTATTTTATTTTGAACAATTCTGTTTGAAGGAGATGTTCAGCTCCAGTCCTCTCAATCATCACCGTGCCTAAGTTTAAAGCTTCTATTGTATATTGAACCTCTCTGTGATTAGAAGCTTACCACTCTTAGCTTCGGATAACAGTGGATTCTGCCTTTACCGCATGCTTCTTCCTTTGTTTTCAGTCTGCCTTTTGCCAAATCCAGGAACGATCGAAGACAGATAGTGTTCCTGTAGCTTGTATTTTTTTTTCTTTGTATTGTTATTGGAGTCAATAGGTTTTGAATCTGTCTGTCTGTCTTTTTGTCTGTCAGTCACTGTCGCTATTTCTTTCTCTTTCCTGCTCTGTCATATATAATAATATCCCCACCATTTTTACAGAGTGGCTGTCTCTGTAATAACTAGGTGGTGGGCCTATTTATTGTGGTGACACAGCAGATGAGCTTTGGAAATCCCATTTATATCATTACCCAGACAAGACAATGAAACATCAGAATCTGCCAACACCCAGGATGTGGTGTTAAGACGATATTGAGCCCTATGGCTTGAAAATCTTGATAGTTATTTTTTATCTTTTAGTGCTTAAACAGAATTGATGTACAAGGTGTATAATGTATCAAGGATGACAGTAGGCATGTAATGTGTGAAAAGTCATATTTGGCTAAGGTAAGGGGGCTGTGAGGATATTTGTACGAGTAAGAAATGGAACAGAGGTCATTTTAGATTTTTAGGTTACATAAATATAAGAAGGCCAGGCATTTTCATTCATAGAGTTTGATATTATTATAAACAACATTGTCTACTGGAAGATACACTTAACTCAGGACCAACCAATATCAACTTTTTAAATTTCACATTTTATTAGGGTGAATTTTAGAATAAGATTTAAATTCATGTTCAGCTCAATAATGACTCATTGATGCATGCCTTGACTAACACTGACTAACAGAAGTGGAAACAGAAATCTGTTTTATTGTCAGAATTTCTGCAAGGAGGTCTTCCTTCCAAGCATTTCTAAACGCTAGAGGACAGAGTGCGACTCAAAGGTGACACTACAGGCTCACTCACAATTTCTCATGAGATAGTGGTATAGTGTTGAGGGCCATTTGTGAGGAGAATTTGAGATTTTTTTATTTTTTTATTTGACAGAGAGAGAGAGAGTGAGAGAGGGAACACAGCAGAGTGAGTAGGAGAGGGAGAAGCAGGCATCCCACGGAACAGGGAACCCAGTGCAGGGCTTGATCCCAGGATCCTGGGGTCATGACCTGAGCCAAAGGCAGATGCTTAACAACTGAGCCACCCAGGCGCCCCCATTTGTGAGGAGGATTTGGAAGACACTTGTAAATATGTTAATTCCATGGGACAAAGGAATATAGGTAAAAATAGGTTTGGGGATAGGGTACATTGTCATTTCTCAGGGTGCTGTTTATCAGCACTTTGTCTGGAATGACCTACAACGAAAGCTCTCGATCATGAATATCCTCTAGGCCCATCCAGTTGTTCTGATCCAGAAGTTTTGGTCAGAAGCTTAAGAATGTACATTTTTAACAAATTCTCTATTTTCTGCACCTAAGTGCTTTAGAGTGATTGTCCAGGGGCAAACATAGGCATAGTAAATAGAAACTCAGAGAGAAGCTTTGGTTTTTGTCAGGCTCTTTATCAGAAGCTGTTCAGATCGCAGCATAGGAAAGGAGTGAATACCTAAAACCTGGCATAGGTCAAAATACAAAACCATATTTAGGAAGTTGTGCTTGGGTCTAAAGCTTCCCCAGGCCAAAGGCAAAACCACGGAGTCATTATTTCCTTTTTGGGGTTTCCCTCAAATTTACAGATGCTGAAATTTCTGTATGTCTCAACTGGTAATCAAAAGTTGTATCATTCAGTTCATGGCAGAGGAAGTCTAAAATATTTGTCAGGGGAGGGGAGGATATAGAAATGGGCTAAGGTAGGAATTCAGTACAGAAACATGACACATATACACCATAAAAAAAAAGTTGCCTTGGGGCACCTGAGTGGCTCAGTGGGTTAAGCCTCTGCCTTCAGCTCAGGTCATGATCTCAGGGTCCTGGGATCGAGTCCCACATTGGGCTGTCTGCTTGGCGGGGAGCCTGCTTCCCCTCTCTCTTTGCCTGTCTCTCTGCCTACTTGTGATCTCTCTCTCTCTCTGTGAAATAAATAAAAATCTTTAAAAAAAAAAAAAAGTTGCCTTGAGAACATTCAAAATACCAGGATGTCTCGTTGTTTGAGAATAGATAAAGAAACAAGCATCAGCAAAAAACAAGAGTTAACATTGACTCAGTGAAAAGTTCTGCTATATAAAAGGCAATAAAAACATAGCATTCAAGACAGACTCTCCTTACATTTTTGTGTAATGGACCTAGCTATTCTTTTTTAGCGAAATTAATACATGTTGTACAAATAAATTAAGAAAATACAAGGGAGAAAATAAACATTGGTTCTCATCCCACTGCTCAAAGGGGAAAAATACTGTCAACATATTGATGTATATCTTTGTGTGTGCTTGTGCAGATGTGTAACTATGTGTATAACTATTTTTGTTAAAAAATTAAATAAAAATCAAACAAAAATAGATTTATGTGCTGCATGTTCTTTTATTTTATAACCATATTTTTCTTACTATTCTGTAGTGATAGTTCATGATGTTTCTCTTTCAGTGAAAATAACAATTCCATCATTATTTTTGTTAGGAAAATTCAAATTTTATTTTTATGTACTCATGTATATTAATCTTTATATTTTAAGATTTTATTTATTTGAGAGAGAGAACGAGAGAGAGAGCACAAGCAGGGGGAGCGGCAGACGGAGAGGAAGAAGCAGGTTCTCGGCTGAGCAGGGAGCCTGACGTGGGGCTCGACCTGGGGACCTGGGATCATGACCTGAGCTCAAGTCAGACTCTTAACCAACACCCAGGCACCCCAGTACTCATTATATCAATCTTTAAAAATGTCTTCATACCTCATTTGTGTGTGTATTGTATAAAAGAAAAATTGCACTGAATCAGGTAAATAAGCAGGAAATACTTTATTTAAGGCTGTTGCATCAAGCAAGAGAAACTGTTGCAACGGGGTAAATGAATTACCTCAACTCTGCTGAAACATAAGTCAGGAAGATTTTTAAATGCTGGGACAAGTTAATAGGAAAATATTGGACATCAGTGAGCAGGCAGTCATTGTGATTCTACCATCTGTGTTTGGGAATTGTCACTCATCAAGGTTAGGCTCCTGCTCTCGTCTAGAGACTGGGAGATAAGAGCCCTATCATTCTTGATTGTATTTCAAAGGAGTGGCTCCCAGGTCAGTAAGAAAGACATTCTTGGGTTGTAAAATGTTTTCATCTCAGAGGGAAAGAGAAAAAAATTATAATTGCAAGTTTTCTAAAATAAATGCTCTAAGAAAAGGAGGTCAGGGACCTATCATCAGGAAGAAGCCTGCCTATAGTTTAGACCAGGAGAGAGAATATTAAGGCCCTCTTAGTTGTACTTTGGCATAGCTTGCTCTTACTGAAGAGTATAAATATATTCAAATTTATTTGTCCTAATATACTTATTTTAGTCCATAACTTACATTAACAATTTAATTTAGTCAAGATTGTACTTTAATTTGAAGTGTAAAGTTGCTTCTAAATTCCTATTTCCTAAGATTCATCCTGGTACTCCAATTGATAATGAAATTTAGTCTTTTCTGACTGATTTGAAATGCCATTTTTATAGGTCTTCTTTTAGATTTTGGTTTTTAACCTGTTGATCTATCAGTACCATCATGACTTAATTTGTATAGCATTAAAATTAATTTGAACATCTGCTTGGATGAAATTTCTCTTTAGTTAATACTAGTGCATTATAACATTCATCACTATTTTCATATGTAAAATCCTATTGGGATTCTTTTTCTTTTTTTTCAAAGATTTTATTTATTTATTTGACAGAGATCACAAATAGGCAGAGAGGCAGGCAAAGAGAGAGGAAGGGAAGCAGGCTCGCTGCTGAGTAGAGAGCCCGATGCAGGGCTCGATCCCAGGACCCTGAGATCATGACCCAAGCCAAAGGCAAAGGCTTTAACCCACTGAGCCACCCAGGTGCCCCCCTATTAGGATTCTTATTATAATTCAATTTATAGATTAACAATTAGAGAACTGACATATTTAACTCTTCTATTTTCCCATCCAGAAGCATAGTATGTCTAAATCTTTAATTTTCTTTTGTATATTAATTACTTTTCTGTATATTGGTTTCTGTCATATGTTTCTTATTAGCTTTAGTCCTACACATTTCAATTTTTCTATGCTTTGTTTTATCTACATATTTAATAAGTAATCATGTGAGGGCGTTTACAGGTTTTTTGGCATCTACTTTTTATATGCACATACCAACCTATTCCAATGATTCTAGACTGTTGGTTCAAGCATGAATATGCCATTAAGCAACTTTTAGGAAAAATGAACACATCTTGTAAAAACTTATATGTTTTTATTGAAGTTAAAAACAATAACTGCTATGAAAATGCATACAATGAAGCAATGGTAGAATGACAGATCACAGGTAAAAGAGGGATGAGCTGTAATAAAATGAAACTATAAGGACAGAGGTAGTAACTTGTAGAAATTTGACACACCATTTAAGTAGCAAAGACAAGCATGTGCACTGGAGAAGTTCCAGGGAGTATTGTAGGAGGAAAAGCTTTATATGCTTTCTAGGACAGAGTTGAGGGATATAGAAATAAGAAAAATGAGTGAAAAAATTACTAGATTTAGAGGGTGAATAATAGAAATCAGTACATGGATCATCGGAATTTCTAAAGAGGTGGTGGAGTAAATAGGACCTAAGTAGTAATCAGAGAAATGATGCAAGTAAAGACTGAGAAAGGATTTTAAGTCCAAAGGACTCTCAAAGATTACTATGTACAGTCAAAATTAATGTAAGGAGACAAATAACATACCCTAGTTGTATTTTGAAATGATTGAAAATATTCCCACATAAATTTGTGGAGAAAATCAATTATCTACCAAAGAATGGGTAGCAGCTATGATCTCAAACTTGTCTTCAACTTAAATGTCAGGAAAAGTAGACTAGTATCTGAACAGTTTTGAAAAGAAGGCAATGATATTCTTTTCTTATTAAGGTTGGCATTAATATATAAGAACATCAAAAAATAAGGAGTATCTGGGTGGCTCAGTCATTTAAGCATCTGCCTTTGGCTTAGGTCATGATCCCAGGGTCCTGATATCTAGTACTGCATGGGGCTCCCTGCTTCTCCTTCTGCTCCTCCCCCAAGCTAGTGTTCTCTCTCTCTCTCTCATAAATAAATAAATAAATATTTTTAGAACATAAAAAATTAGGCATACAGCTGTACAAATAAAGAGCCTGTATTCCCTTCTATTAAGAAAACTCACATGGACTTACTAAGGCAAGAGATTAATAAAACAGTATAAAGAACTTGCAGATAAGAAAATCATGGCATAGAAACATACGTAGTAAGAATTGAACCCATTTCATAGAACTTTATTTAGATAATAGTGTGCCATAAATAATCCTTTGAATAAAATATTGAAATAGCATTTTAAATATGGTAACAACAAAATATGTTCCTAAATATCTCAGATTATACCTATACAAACTAGGCAGTATGTTAGAAAAAAGGAAAACTGTATTTAATTTACTCTTTTTTACACAAGGAGAACCTATTAGATATATGCAATATGATGCATGTGTTATTAAATGATGCATAATTATTAATTTTTATAATTATAGAAGTAGGTTACTAAGTGTGACAGGAAAGTTACAAGTAAATGACTGAACATATACATACATACATATATATATTATAATGTATATTTATATAAATTATTCATGGGACAGGTGAGGTAAAGAGAAGAGAGAGAAAGAATATCATACAAAGCAGGATTTTAATAAGTACTAATTGTGTTGAGAAGGGTCAGATTCTGTTGGTAAGGGGACGATCTATAGTATAGTTTTTCGGAGAGAGAACACTGATTCATGCAGTAATGGAGAGTCAGAGGAATCTGCTTTCGATGATAAAAGCAGAGGTCAGGATGCCAATGAGGGTGATGTAAATAAAAGGAAATTTGTCAGGGACAACAGTAACGGAAACTATAAACACAACTACATCCATGACACATCAAATATTACAAACTAAAGATCAGGATTTTTAGGAGAGTAAGGTTGAATTTGTTGACAGATATGTGAATTTTTTACCCTGCAAATTGAGAATACCCTTCATTATTTTAATAGTAGTTTTCAAAGTGTGGTCTCTGGATCTCTGGGCATTCTCAGGAACTTTCAGAGCACCCAAGACATTCAAATTGTTTTCATAATAGCAGTGAGGCATTATTCATCATTTTCACTGTGGGGACATTTACACCGATGGTGCAGCAATGATGGGTAAAACTGCTGGTGCATTAAATAAACCAAGGCCGTGGCACCAAACTGTACAACTAGTCGTATTCTTTACCACCATGCACTCGAGGGAAAACAATATTAGTTTTATTTAAGAGCGTATTTGATGAAACAGTGAAAAAGATTAATTTTATTTACTCTCAACCCTTAAGAACATGTCTTTATAATATTCTGTGTGATTAAATTGGAAATATTTAGGAGGAATTTATGTTGTATTCCAAAGAATGATGGTGGTCTCAAGAAAAGGACTGTGTAATTGTTTGAACTGCAAGCTGAACTAGCATTTATTTATTTATTTATTTAGCAGAATACACTTTATGGTTGAAGGAAAAACTAGAAGCAAACGTTAAATCTTCAGATTTGAGTATTGGCAGACATTTGATCAAAAATGAATAAAACAAATCTTAGAGTATTTTTGCCAAAGTAGATTTCAAGTTTATAAGTAAACATCAGAATTTCAGAGAACTTGTACTCCCCACTCTACACTTGACACGTTCTCAGACTTTCATGATGAAATTGGTGATGGTTTTAATGAATGTGATTTTTTAAAAATTTGTAACTAAAAAATAAATAGCTCACTGAGCCAGTATTTTTTAAGTGATGTTACAAATCATGCAATCAAAATACAAGATAGACCCATGGATTTTAACATATTAGTGTGACAGATTAGTTGATGTAGTTTCAGATTCCACATTGCACACATTGTAACTAACTTTTAAGAAGTTTGTCTTTAAGATAACTTGTCAAGTTTTGTTGTATTAGAAAATAAAAATATCCACAATCACCCCAAAAGTCTATTAAGATTCTCCACCCTTTCCCACAAAGTAGCTGCATGAAGCTACATTTTCTTCATATATTTCAACCAAAACTGCTCAAAATAGATTAAAAGCAGAAGCAGATAGGAGAGTCCACCTGTTTTTCTATTAAACTTGGCATTGAAAAGATTTGCAAAAATGTAAAATGATGCTATACTTTTTTTTAATCTTGTATAATGTAGTTCCCCCCGAAATGTGTTATATTAACATCCAGCTATAATAAGGCTATTACTGTCATTTTTCTTTTTTACTTTCTAATTCAGTAAGTACTGATGGATAGAAACCATATAAATAAAATATCTTTAAAGTCTTCTATGATTTTTCAGACTATAAAGAGATCCTGAGGTCAGATATTTGTAAACTAGAAAGCAGAAATTATATGGACCTCATTCTATGACCATAATGGAATATGACTAACAATTGTTTAAAAACACACACACACACACACACACACACACACACACACACACACACATTAAAAACAACAACAACAAAGCAACAGCCCAGAAGAAATCCAACCACCTAGAAGTTAATATGCCTGTATTCCCCTAACTCAGCTCTGGGTGAAATTGGAAATAAAAATTCAGGGCTCAGCAGACTTGAGCAATAGCAATAACGAATGCCCCATATGTAAATACTCTTGAGATGCACAGTGAGGAGGTTTATAGGGAGCTTTAGAGCCTGGAGTGTTGTCATTATTAATTATGTAATGCACATAAATGAAAAATGAAATTTAAAAAAAAGATGGGTGAAGATAACAAAATCAAGAGTATTAATAAAAGTAAATGCAGAAATAACTTATAAATCAAAAAAATTACAGATACATAGAAACATGTTTGTCTTAGAAAATAATATGATAGACAAATTCTATATACTTAACATACTAGAGTATATTTGAGAGATAAGAAGGAAGCCACCAATATAGATGGGAATGAAGTCTGTTTCCTCTTTAGAGCTCTTCCCTGGTGCTCTGTTCTAGCTCTGTTTGTCTACCTGGCTAGATTTGGAGCATGTCAGTGACCAGCTGATAGCTGTTTTACCTCATCCATGGCCCAAGTTTTAGTAAATGTAAACCAAAGGGGTTTTGTTTCTTTCTTTTTTTATGAGGGTGGAAATAAACTGGTCATAAGAAAACCGGGAAGTAGGTGAGGTGACTTTTTACAGTCACCTTTTTGTGCCCCTCCCTAGGGACCAGATACCTTTTCATCCCTCCTCTCTCATAATCATCATCATTATTTCAGACTCTTCTTTCATGGTGAGGTTTTAAAATATTAAAACCCGTGAGGTAGATTGTCCATCCAGAAGTATTAAAATTTAAACAGGAATAAAGCACTATGCTAGAAAAGTGAAGCTTGGAATGTAAATGCAGAGCTTTGCCCTGAGTGTGTACTCTAAACATGGACTAATCAAGCTTTTTGAAGGACACAATTATAATTTATGCAATTTATTAGAAAAAAAATTATATATATATTTTATTTTGGGGGGAAGGCAGTGCTTAGAATCTATTTTTCCCCAGCATTTTTCTGTATAAAGTGGTATTCTTCTCTGCCTATATTTACTCCCTATTCTGAGACGGAATAAGACTTTCAAATGGCCGCTGTATTCATCTTTGGTTCCCTTTTGTGTGGTCAGTTGTGCTGGTAGTTCTCCTTTGTCCTTCCACCCTTCTTTACTTTTCTTTTTGCTCAGGAAGATCATGTTTATAGACAGTATTAAAGAGCCCCCTTGCCCTTTGACCCCCAGTTGGATGTCAGTGGAAGCACCTATATGAATCTGGTAGATGGAGGAAAATGCATGACTGTGATCTCCTCCTGGTGAGGTTGGTATGGCCTGGCCCCATCTCTCTCATGGACCATAATGCCTGCCTTGCGATCCCTCCTTCTATATAGCTAGTCATTCTGGGTTCCAGTAATGATGTCTCACTGTTGCCCGTCTGTGGCAAGTAAGTGGTAAAGTCTCGCTGATGTTGCTAGCCCTGGTCTAGTGTACCATTCCTTGCTGGTTTCTTTTTTAATACTCTCCCTTTTTGTCAGAATCCCTTTTGTCAAACCCTTCCCGGTTAACGTGTTTCAGTGTGTCACCTCAGTGTGACACCTCAGTGTGTCACCAAAGTATCAAATACTGAATCTCTCAATTATAGCACGTGTTCTTCGGTTCTTTACCAAGAGGATCACAGTGTCTATACTAACAACACCAGTGGCAGCACCAGTGGCAGTAGTGTGGTCAGCTAATGTTTAAAATGGACACTGTGTGATTGGCACTGTTTCAAGAGCTTTACGTACACTAATTAATGCAAGACTCATAATTTCTTCATAAATTTAGGTGCTAGTTATCAACCCCATCTTGTAAAAGTGTAAACTGAGGCACAGAAAGGTGAATATGAAGCTAGTAAGTGGTGGCATCGTCCTCATGCTTTGTGCATTTTCACCTCTTGTTTTGGCATCTCAGCTGCCATGTTCCTAAACTTGTTCCCTCTTGACAATGGCAATCATGAATTCTAGATTAGGTTCTCATTGAGATTTTACTTTTTTTTTAAACAACTAGCTGATAATTTACTAAGAAGAAAATTGTATGCCTTTGTAAGACTTCACATGAAGTCATTTTTATTTTTATTTTTATTTTTTTTAAATATTTTATTTATTTATTTGAGAGACAGAGATCACAAGTAGGCAGAGAAGCAGGCAGAGAGAGAGGAGGAAGCAGGTTCCCCGCTGAGCAGAGAGCCTGACGCGGGGCTCGATCCCAGGACCCTGGGATCACGACCCGAGCTAAAGGCAGAGGCTTTAACCCACTGAGCCACCCAGGCGCCCCATGAAGTCATTTTTAAATTGTTAAAGGTAAACATTATTTAGCCCGGCTCCTTACTCTGTTACTTGCTACTTTAGAAAATGGGGCCAACAAAAGTACTGTCTTGAGATCTGTTGTTCTTTCCCTAGGGCCTCTGCCCTCCATGCAATAGATCCTTAGCTCATCAGTGAGTATTCTAGTGCCTTGCTTTGTCTCCCTTGTATGCATAGACCTGTATTAATGGGGGGGGGGTGCTGAAAAGCATCAACCAAGTGAGATAATCTATGGCACATGTGTGCATTTTTTTATAAGCAAAGATATTACTTTACAATTGAAAATAGAAATTTTTCAATGAAGTAAAATCAATCTGATTTACTCACCTAACCTTATTGAAATGACCACAAATGATTTTTTTCTGAAAAAAGTCTACTTTTTTCCCTCAACTTATATTTGCATCTTGTTTACTTAATTACTGTATTGTATAGAAGAGTGGGTTATAATGAGGAATTAAATCCTCTAGGTAAGTGTCAAAAATGATGTAGTATTAGCACACCCAGATGTCCGTTCAAAAGTAAAGTCATACATGCAAATCAAATACAGATGTGGGGAAGATCCCATAGGGATGCATAGATAATAACCAAAAAGCAAGGAGTAACAAAAAATAAAAGTTGATACCAAGTCAAGTTTCAGTGATCCGAAGGAAGGACTAAACTAGCATCTTTGATAACTGAGCTTTAAAACACTGCTTCCACTATCAACACCAAGAGAAGGGATGCAGTGCTATATGATTTATTGTAGGTGAGAGGGAGGCATGTCACCACAGTGGGCTGAGTCATAGGCAGAGTTTTGTTGTTCCTCTCAAGTCCCATCACATAGATTGCTGTCTTTTTGCTTGGGGTTGTTCTGCTTTCAACCTCTTCTGGAAGTCCTCTGACTTTTACCTTGAGTGCTCTTTCTCATCACAGAAGGACTCGAGAGAATGACATCATAAAATATTCGTGCTGGGAAATATCTTGGAGATCCTTTAAATCCTCAATATATAGCTGAGGAAGTTGAAACTCAGAGAGTCTGGGTATCCTTCCAAGGTCATACTAATCCTTGGTGGCAGAACAGAATCATTTGACTTGAAATTTAGCACCCCTCCCCTTTCCCCAAACACACACTTCTACTTAGAAGCAAAAGGTTCACTCTCTGAGAATTTCTGTGATCACACATTATTTATAGTCTACCCAGACTACAAAATTTGCTGGGAAATGTGTCTTATTAGTAATATATTCTCCAGCCCTGCCAAATCTATACTTCTACTTTTTGTGCTGTAGCCACTTTGCCTCCCCACACTCTGGCTTGCTAGGTCCTATTCCATATGGGATGCTTGGCTTTTTGGTCCTAGACTTATCAACCTTAACTCTCATATTAGTCTTTTTGAGCATATCATTCTTGTAGGTTCTCAGTAGACGTTTATAGAATAGAGTATAGATGGATTTTATCCAAGATTTCAGTGGTAGTGTGACCGGTGTAGATTCACTCTGGATACCAGTAGAGTGCTTTACTGAATAATCACTGGTAGTAAATACATCTTGGAAGATTTCCAGTAGAGGTTTTTATTAGGAAAAGCCTCAAATTAGCCAAAGCAACTGTGCCGTTTTGCAGTGTTAAAATTCTGTGGTGTAGAAGTGTAGTTTGGAATTTTATGTAAAATATTAAAATATGATTAATCATTCCTCAAAAATGTATTCATGGCATAACTAGTCAGAAGCATATGTAAATGAAGAAGTGATCAGATTATGTGGGTCAGCTAATGGGTTTCAGTCTCTTCCCTGTGTGTCCGGCTGGGAAAATCCAGTTAGGACCTTTGGGATCTAAGAAGCCAGTTACGCAGGCTAACCAGTCAGGAACACAGAACTTGCAGACAGTGAGTTACTTTTTTTTTTTTTTTTTTTAAGATTTTATGTATTTGAGAGAGACTGAGACAGAGATAGCGACAGAGAGCACAAGTGGGGAGGAGAAGGAGAAGCAGGCTCTGCACAAAGCAGGGAGCCCAGCTCAACTTGGGGTCAGTCTCGGACCCTTGAATCATGTCCTGAGCAGACGGCAGATGCTCAACCGACTAAGCCACCCAGGCGCCCTGACAGTGAGTTCCTGATGCCTAACTCAGAACATCCCTCTACACATGTTCCTCCAGCTGTGGGTTTTTGAACAGACTGAAGTATTCTTAAAATTGGGGGGTTTTCAGTACCTCTTGGCATAAACACCATGTAAACCAAGTTTATAACAAAGTAGAAATCCTTGCTCCTATCTTTGATGATGGCAAAACATGAGATACAAAACTAAAGATAATGGACAGATAAAAAGCATGCTGAAAATGGAAAAGTGCTTCTAGAAAGGATATTTGGCTTAGTAAATTTTCTGAAAATTTACAGAAAATTTAGGATTTTTCAGAAAGAGTAGTTATGGGGGAAGGAAAGCCAAAAGTAAAGGCAAGCAAGTATCTTGTCTCTGAAACAAAGCCTGAAATTCTCCTCCTGGTACTTCAGACGAATCCCCCTAGAAAAGCTGGCCAGAATAGGTTGCTAAAAAAATTGGTTTGAAGGCATTTGAGAGCTAACAGAGGAGTAAGGAAATATATAAAAGATACAATTCAGAAAGACATTATCCTTTAGGATCACTCATTTTCCTGGGAAGGCATTTGCTGATTCCAAACTGATTCCTGGCCAGGAGTCTGACAATAATAGCAATGCTTTTGATAGCTTTATAAGGTTCTTAGGCCAAAAATTGGAAAGGACTACATTCTTGGAAAGGAAGGAAGTTAAATTATTTGTTAATTACTATGTGGTCAGTTGCCATGCAAAGTACCCGTGTGTGTGTGCGCGCACACACCGAAAATAAATGGTGGCTTCAGTGTGCTCTCCCACCTTTGTTGCCAGATGGCTGATTGCAAAATCCAGTAGCCATTTTCCAAACAATTGGCCCTCAGTAATTGTCTCCAGACTGCTCTTAGGTCTCATGATTGAAGAAGGGTCTCCTTTTTAGTAGGACCAGAATGCTAATTGACATGGAACTACAATAATAATTGTTAGACTTACTTGTTTTCAAATAACTCATTTAAAAATGGGAGCAGTGTTCTACTTCAGTTTTAAGTTACAGGAGATGAGATCCTTTTCTTGACTTTAGAAGCAAAACCTACTTGTATGATATAAAACTTTCTTGAAAAACACAAGTAGTCTTTTTTTTTTTTTTTTTTTAACAGCTCAATGCTATTAGTACCTAACAGGTCACTGGTGTTCAACATGTTATACATGCTGTATATTAAGAATAAAAGCTAATTTTTACCTTTTATTTAAAAATAAAATATAGGAAATTATCAGCATTTTAGAATAAGCAATATATAAATATCTGAGGCATGCTATAAGAACATTATTTATTATTGAGACTTTAGTTTACAAATCCACTTTTTTAACTGAAGCAAATTTAGTTTATTTTTTGTGAGTTATTTTCTTTAATTTGGTTTTTGTTTGTTTGTTTTTTGGTTTTTTACTCTATCACAATTTTTAGTGATTTTGTTTCTCTTTTCTTAGAAAATGAATTTTGCCAATCAGGAGAGCTATTCCTTTCTCTCTTCTAGTCGCAACCAATATTTGATTTTAGAAATTGTATATTTAAAAAAAGTTTTTTTTAGATTTTTTGTATTTATTTGAGAGAAAGAGCGAGAGCATGAGCAGGGGGAGTGGGAGGAGAAGCAGACTCCCTGCTGAGCAGGGAGCCTGACGTGGGACTTGATCCTGGGACTCTGGTATCATGACCTGAACCAAAGGCAGATGTTTAACTGACTGAGCCACCCAGGTGCCCAAGAAATTGTATATTTTAAAGATAAATTTTCCTTGGACTTTGAAAAGTAGAATATTTATATTAGAACTGACTGAGAAGCAGTGTGTACACACCGTTCTTTACAACGGGACCCTCTTCTCATCATCCACTCTCATCCATATGTGAACTGTCTTCCTCTGTGGGCATTTCTGCTTTCTCTGTTACCTAAGTTAGGAAGCTCTAGCCATTCTTGGCAACTCCTCTCCCAGCCTCCAATTCTAATCATTCAGTTATTATCAAGTCTTCATCTTCAGTATCCCTTTCATTTGTTTCCTATTACAGCAGCTCTTGTCTTACTACAGACCATCTGGACTATTTCACAAACTTCTCTATTAGATCTCAGCCTCTGGATATATCCTCTTTTATCCATCCTTTGCCAGTAATCTTTCTGGTAAACAATCTGATCATGTTCTTTCCCTGTTTAAAGACTTTTACTGGATCCTTCTGGTCTACAAAATGAAGTAATCTTTGGTTTGTCACTCAGGCTATTAAGCATCTACCCTAGTCTATAGCCATAGGCTACCCTGCCCCCTTCCACCCCCCCATTTCCAGTGGACTGGAACCACACATTCCAGCAATCCATATTCATTAGTAATCAAAATCTTTGTATCAGATGTCCCTTTTGGCATGAACATTGCTCCCTTTTTCTCTGCCTGGCCATTCTTATTTAGCCTCATTACCCATGTCAAATATCAGTGCCTCTTGAAAGCTTCCCTTTGCTCTCAGTAGTGAAGCATTTTATCATGAGAGGGGTACGATGAAAGGCCTACTGGTCGATCTTGGGAACGAGTTTGGGGGTCTTGGAATTTGACTGTGGGAGGGGGAGAAAAAATTTTGGTGACTTCTGTTGGAAAATATTGAGACTGCCTGTCATAGGAAGATTGATTTTAAAGGCATTTTGAAATTTTTAAGTATTAATTTATCAAGATGTTGTGTCTTCAGATTCAAAAGCAAAGTCTACTTCAACTATGTCTCCTTTTACTACTAATGCTTAGTACATAACAGGAGCTCAATATATATGGATAAATAAATAATTGAATAGATGTACTAAGTAATTATACAAATATTTTACTGAATTCCAATAGAAATTACTAAAATTCTTTTTGACTTTCCCACTTGAACTTAGTTCCTGATTTTAGTCAGTATCGAGTATTCTTTTCAAATGATTATTCATGTAATTGAAAAAATGTGGTCATTCTGTAAGAGTTCTGTCCCAATGTTATAGTAAAACTCAGCACTTCTTTTCAAAGAAAATGTACTCTGTGGGGCATTAGAGAAAAAAAAACAGATATTTTACTAAAGATTTCATAGGGCAGAAAGACAATAGAAGTTATATCATTCAACCCATAATGTTTTATCTTCCCAACCCTGGAAAATGTCCATGCATGATTTCAGGTCTCTTCTCTTGCTCAAAAGCCACCAAACTTGTGGTTCTTTTAAACCTTACCCCCAACCGTGTCCATTCATCCTCTGGTCCTGAGATGGTGAGCTGTTCCTTCTAAATCCTAAGTCCTTCCAGATCTCACCATTTCTTATTCAGGGCAAGTTAACTGCCTCAACTTCTTTAACTGTATATTCATAATCAACCAGTTAATATTATTTTCCACAATGCATAATATATTGCGTGTTTTTAACTAAAAATCCTTCTCTAGATATAAGGATCTGTTTGTTAGAAACAGATTGAGAATGTCTAATTTTTTTCTCCAGTAGTTTTTTTTTTTCCTGCCATACATAGTATAGACACTTAAAATTATTTTTTGAAATTCTAGTTTAAATATGACTAAAGAACCAAGTATTTGGTTAAGCTCATTCTAAACTCTGAAACTGTGTAAGTATGAAGAAGTATATATGTACTATAAATATTAGAAAGTTCAAGTTTCTCAATTCATTCTAGGAAGGTCACATCTAAGCTAACTTGATGAAACAGAGAAAAGAGGTAAACTTTAGTTTTTGCGTGTTTTCAACATTTTTCTTTCAAAAAAAAATGATGTTTCAGTTGGAGACTAGTCATGAGAAACAAACAAAAAATCTTGTCAGTGATTGGATATATATCTTTGAGAAGTAACTCTAAGGATTATTCTTAATAGAATTAGATTAATGTATTATATACAGTCGTAAAGATTTCCTTGTATATGCTTTTTGAAAGTCTTTCATTATTTTTCTTTTATAAGGAAGAGTATTTTATAAGTGCCCATTGGAGTTAGCCAAATTGGACTGAAGTGTGGTTAACTTGGAAGAAATCACAATGATTCTAATTCAGTTCTAAAGCATTTGAAGTTCTAACATTTGAAGTAGATCTGTAGGCTTTCTGTTTGAATTTAGACTGCTCAGTGACCAATTCCAGCCAAAGATAACATCTTTTTTCCCCTTCATCTCTATAGGGCAAATTTCCATGATAATAGCAATTCTCTGTTCTTAGAAAGTGTGAACTGGACCAGCTTGCTCACCACTTAGAAAGTACCCAATTGTGAGACTATCCACAAACCACAGCCCCACCTCCATCCCTAACTCTGAGCATTTTGACAGTGATTCAGCATTAATAAAGAAGATCATTTTAAGTCACTGTCAGCATATGTATTGGGGAATAATTTTACTATATTAGTGATTCACAGTTCTGATACAGTCAGTGCGTTGTCTTTTATTTTTATGGAGAACTAATAAAAAATAGCTTTTGATACTGTGTGTCTCAGTATAGGACTTTATCTCTCTGGCTGTCATTTTCCCTGTAATAATATCTGCTTTTCATCTTTTTTTTGCCCATCAAATTTTAAAATTTGGTTAATAATATACTAAGAAACTTAAGGTGGGGTGCGTGGGTGGCTCAGTCAGTTAAGCATCTGACTCTTGATTTAGGCTCAGGTCATGATCTCAGGGTTGTGAGATTGAGCCCGATATTCATATATATGTGTATATGATATTACGCTTCAGTGATTATCCTTGCTTCCAACCTCCTTACCCAGCATAAGAAAGAAACAAGGAAAAGAAAGCTTGCATTGAGAACTTTCTGCCTGCCAACCACTGTTTTAAATTCTTCTATATAGATCATTTAATTTTGTGAAAAAAAAATGTATCTTTACCTTTTGTTTATACAGATGAAGAAAAAAATACCAACACAGATTAATTCACTCAAGGTGATAGAAATACCAAGTGATAATTTCAAAGTACATGCATTTTCTACTTGGCCATGAAAATCTGTTTACACATACAAGCTTTTTCCTTCATAAAGCATTATCTGCAGATGTCATGCTTTTTATATCCCACCCAATATATTATACACTCTGCAGAAAAAGTGGGAGAGGGAGCATTTCTGAGTGCCTGCTCTGTGCCTATTGTGATCCTGAAGCCTTTAATATGTATTTAAATAGGCAAAGGCACACTGATCACCTGTCATGTGGTCAGGCATTATGTTGGTCATTTTGTTTTTGAGAGAGAGTGTGTGAGCAGGGGTGGAGGGGGTGCAGAGGGAGAGGGAGAGAGAGAATCTAAAGCAGGCTTCATGCACAATGTGGTGCCTAACATGTGGCTCAATCTCAAGACCCTGAGATCATGACCTGAACATGAAATCAATAGCCAGGTACTCGACCTACTGAGCCACACAAGCACCCCTATGTTGGTCATTTAGATATCAATCTGTGTCCTATCATTGAGTCCTCAGATAGCTCGAAGACTGACACTGGTCCACCCATTATCACTGTAAGGAAACTGACCAGAGAAGTGAATAAAATTGTGTTAGTAAGTAGCAATACCCATCACACTTAGATGTTCATGCCTACTATAGTTCATGTTCTTTCTGCTACCCAGTTTCTCCTCTCTCAGAACAGTCAACTTTGACCTCTCATGGACATGAGTGGATATGGCCCTTTTGTGTGCTGCCAGACAAAATAGGTATTTTCTACCCTCTGGACTCTTCTTGACCAGAGTCAGTCCCAGTGTCTACAATGTTACCGAGCTTATATGTTTTCCATGGAAGGTTTCTGACCCCCATAAAAGTAAACTGAGCCTTTGTTTAGCCCTATGCTTTTGGCTGAGAACAGCTTTTCTCTCTCTGGGAAGACCACCTTCACCAATGCAGATTATGTTGGCAGAGTAGAGCCAGGCATGGAACAGTCGGGAGCAGGGGGGAGACTTGCTTAGCCAGCATAGGTGCTAGAATCAGTTCTGGCAAACGGTGGGTTAACAAACATTTAACATATATTGTCTGCACACGTGGTTGATGTCACTGAAGTCCTTCATCTCTTGGACTAGAACAGTGGAGGAAATCAATGGTCTGATGCAGTGGCATACCAAGGCAGAGGAGGGAGAAGAAATGGGAACAGTCCATCCCACATGCAGGTGGTTCAGCAGAGCACTGCCTGTTGAAAACGCATAACAATCTTGCTTAGAAAGTCAGGTGTCTTCTTATTTACTCCGCACCAGCAATTCTAAACAACGGGGATGATCAGGTATATCCCCACCAGACTGGACTACTCCCATCCTCCCTTGTTAACCCACTGAAGGCACAGACCTTGGTTTGCTTGAACCCAGTTGCAAACACCATTCCCTGATTCCCAGAGCCCTGCCACAGGTTAGAGATGAAGCCTGGATTCTACTTTAGTGAGTATCCATTATGTATATTAGCTCTTGTGTTCTTTGGACTCTGTATATCAAAAGATTCATGCAGAAATGTTCTGTTACCAAAGCATCCCACAGTACTGGGATCTTAGCTGTAATAAGCAGCTCTCATGCCTCAACCATTTTTGTCACCCCTGGTGCTACATAGTGCGACCGTGCTTTCACGTGTGTTATTTCATTTTGTCCTCTTAACATCTCACAAGAAGAAATGCAGTGAAGCTGGTTTACTGATCAAGCAGGACATACGGGGGTTAATCAGACAAGTTAATTCTTTTCCCACAGAGACCATTCAAACACCTTCTGAAGGGCTGGTTCTTTGCCAGCCTCTGGATAAAACCTAGAGCTGGCCGCAGGGATTTCCTTGTCACTTGTAGATTTTTTTTTTGAAAGTCCAGTTGCTTTTAGGCATAATGTGGTCTCCTGTATGTCAGATTTAGTGCTATAATCACAAATTTCCAACTTCTCACACTAAAGCATAGTATCAGTACTATGAAAGGTGAAAGTGGCTTGTATTTTCTCTAATTTCCAGTCTAGAGTTCATGCAGTTGGCCATCTCAGGCCATCTCTATCATTGAGAAAAGGAGGGGTTGAGGATACCCGAAGGGGCTTACCTCCCTGGCCAGGTGCCCACGTGGTGTTGGCATCTTCTAGTCATGGCAGATGGTTAAAGCTTATGTTTTCTTTCACAGGTCACTTTCGTGGGTGCTTCTGAGTCCCTCTAACGTAGGAAATTACCACTTGTAATTCATTTAAAGTAGGTGAATACCCACTTCCACTTTAGTTGGTACTTATCATTTCTTTCTTAGATCTAGGTGCTCAATATGTACATCCTGACATCTTCACTGGTCTTTTCACCACTGTAAGTGGCCTTCTTTGTTGTTTTTTTTTGGGGGGGGGGTTCAAAAGGGGCAAGTAACTGGGTACCTTTGACCCGCCATCGGCCCTGTCTTTATTTAGCTCCCTTAACAATTCCAGCTACAACTCTTTGCACTTTTGATTTATCAGATAGAAACGAGGTTCCAGTCCATAGTATATGGACTGTAAAGCACGCCAAGTGTACCGATTATATAGTCTCCTTGAGACCCTTCTCACTAATCTTGAGGTAGAACTAAAGTGTTCTATGTACTCTCCATGGGAGTGGAGGAAACCCTCTCACATTAACAACTTTCTCCAGGAAAATCCTTCCTCTAATCTCCTTCCACTCCCCCGGTGGAGGTCAACTTTAATCCTTTTATACCCTTAAGTCTTTGGTAAAGATTGTGCAAGGGCAGACATATTGCAAAACTGGGTTTTTCTCACTGCAGTGAACGTTCCATCTGGGTGTTTCGGGTTCTCACTTTGAAAGGTTGACCTCTGTGATTTGGGGACCTTAGCATTAACCAGGTCTAAAAAAATCCATTTTAACATGGTGGCAATTATTATACACATTTTATATAAAAGAAAATAGAGGCTTAGAGAGTTCAAGTTGTTCAGTGAAATGTTGATGTGTCGCTGAGGAAAGGCTGACCTCGCTCTCCCTGCATTTCCAGGCCCATGTCCATAACCTCACTGTATCAGTACTAACATGATCGCCCGTATACAAACTTGCTTGTGAAGAAATACAAATTCCAGCTCTGAGTGAAATCTCCAAGCCTGCTTTATTATTATTATTTTCAAAGATTTTATTTATTTATTTATTTGATAGACAGAGATCACAAGTAGGCAGAGAGGCAGGCAGAGAGAAAGGAGGAAGCAGGCTCCCTGCTGAGCAGAGAGCCCGATGCGGGGCTCCATCCCAGGATTCTGAGACCATGACCTGAGCCGAAGGCAGAGGCTTTAACCCACTGAGCCACCCAGGCGCCCCAAGCCTGCTTTATTTTAAAACCCAGGTCACTGACTGACTTAACAGTTGCTTAATGTTAAATTGGCTTCAGAAGAAGTATATGGAGCTCATGAACTCAAACTTCCCAGGTTGAGGTGTGAGCCTTTCAGACTCTTGTATGAGCCGGAAACCACCACAGTGGGACCTCACAAGGCTGCTGAAGATTTGTTCAGTGTTTCTCCGTGTCTGGATTCCTCAGAGGAAGGCGGGGAAAACGGGCTCTCAGTTTTAGTGTACAGGTTGCTTTAGAGGCGTATTTTAAATCTCACACTGCCTTCTCATTGGAACTGTAAGGATGTGAGCCAGAAAAGTTCAAGATTTCACAGCACTTTGAGAAAGGAAAAAGCGGTAGCTCCGTGTCCTGGCACATGCTTCCTCTCTCAGGAGAGTAGCTCTTATTTCCCAGGCTGATGGGAGCTGTTATGAGCGTGCACTTGCCCACTTTGGGAGAGTCTGTGCCTCAGCCACTTTAGATGTGGATTCTGAAGATGGATGGGTGGATGGTAGATAGATCACAGCTCCATTTGATTAGAGTCATTGATTATGAGTATTTAATTCATCACTTCATGAAGCTCTCTGAGATGACTGGATTGTGGGAGGCAGTGTGCAGGGAAAACAGTCTCCCCTGCTTTGAGGTTCTGCTGCTTCTCTATTCAGAGTTGCCACAAGAGACTAAAAAGCATCAGCATATGTGATTCTTTGCCCCAAATGTTTATATTCTCAAGAATGAATGACCCATTAGGCAAAGCCTTGAGCTGAAACAACACCAGCCAAAATTAAGGCAGAACACGCTGGAAGGATAAGATGAGATCCTGCCTTGACTTCCGTAACAGAATGTGGCAGATACCTTCCAAGCTCTTGTATTTTTAACTTACAAAAAGAAAAAAAAAAAGAGTGAAAAAAAGGCGAAAAACAAGTTTTTCACTGAAAAGCAAAGTTTAATTAAGAGAAAGTGTAATAAAAAAGAAATAAGCACAAAAACAAGAAAGTATAAAATGCAAATACATTTTTTTCTGTGTGCACATAGCTTTCTTCTATAGGAGCATATTAAAATTAGTATTCAGATCTATGGGATAGAGATTCTATTATTAAAGCAACTGAAGAGTTTTAATATTATAAATATGTATGACTTTGTGAAACCATAAGAAATATATTCTGCTCAAAGTTCTACTAATGCTGAATATTTTAATGAAACTTAATGCATTTTTATACAAGTGGTATAAATTATCCACTTTAAAATTAGATAAAAACTATTTGAGAAATAATTATGAGTATGTGTTCATTAGATTGGAGTTGGAGGATTGCTGGATAAGGGCATTGGGTCAAATCCGTCATCTGCCTCCAGGCACTCAATTCCACAATAATGCCCCTAAGCATATTATGGCAATTGGATCTCAATATTTAGAGAATTCTAATTCATATCCACTCTTCCTTCGCAAAACTCAGCCATTCATGGGAAGTACTTATGTGGTTTTTTTTTTTTCTCTTTCTTTTTTTATTTTTTTGGTTCTGTGAGTCTCTGAGTCTCAGCTCCTCATCCAGGGCCAATCAGTAGGCTGGCTTTTTCTAGTTGATGGCAAATGTTGTGCAAGATTGTAGTATGTACTTAATAAAGGCCTGGCTTTACAATTGCTTTAAGTTAATCACAAACAATCCTCCTCTCCATCCTTACCAACAAGTGTCCTGTGGGTCCACTGCAAACTGTCAGTACAGTCTGTGTAAATAACTAATCTGCTCCGATATTAGTTTATCAACACCTGCACGGATAACTGATTACTGGAGACACAGTTACATTTTTATTGAATTTAAGTATGTTTTGTTTTAAAATGCTGTTTCTCTGTTGAATGTCTATTTTTCCTTTGCTCCTCCACATTCTCCATTTTGCACAATACCAACCCTTACCTCCCTTTGTCAAATCCTGATGCCAATGTCCATGAAGGATGGAGTGTAGATGCTAGAAACCGTATATTCAATACAGGCACAACTGTTGAGTTGTTATACATTTATACTTCAGAAAAGGTATATTACATATTTATATTCCTATTAATTTCTGTGTCTATCTATCCATACTTATCTAATTATTAAAACACATTTCTCAGTTTACACACTATTTGGATGACCGTTTCTAGACTTGATGTAATACAGTTGTTCGTTTTTAAAGAAAAGCATACTGCTCTGACACTACTATGTTTTGTGTGAAGAACACTGTCTTTGTTTTCAAAAAGATTCACTCTAAAAAGATTATTAACTGTATTGCAATTTAATCTGAACATTTTCTAACCTGTGGTACTTATCTGTGCAAGAATGAGGATGGAAGAGGGTATGTGTGAGAATGATTGGAGAACATTTTCAAATATCTCAGCCCTTCTCTTCCTCCACAATAACATGTTATGTTTTTCTGGATTTGCATGTCTTTCTGTGCGTATCAGAATCTGTGCTTGGGACAGGCAGGCTGGGAATGATGTGCAGGGCACTTGATAATTTGAAAAGACCTCCCCAAATGATTTTAATACAACCCTTCCCATGCCTCTTATCTATGAATATCAGCAATCTAGGTTTTGTATTGGGAAAATCTATATAATTTCAAACTATGTTGGCTCCAGACCAAAGAATATCACTAGCTATGCTTAGGGATGGAGAAATGGAGAAGAAAAGAGAGGAAAGGTTGTTTTTGCCACACACTGTCTGTTTTTAAGCCCTTAGCATCAAGGTTCTTTTCAAATGAATAGAATCTTTTTCACCCGCAGGTTTAGATTCTCTTCTGGGGATGAGATTTATTTTGGTTCCGTTTGTTTCTACTTGGAGGACCCCTAGTGTAGACTCAACACTGGGTCTCCACTATGACTTTCAATTGGACTAAAAAATACTTGCATCTCAGACCATGGAAAAATCATCATCATCATTAAGATCATCATCTTGGTTATTAATGATTTTGGTTGGAAAAATAAGGTTTGCTTGAATTTTTAAAAATGTGTCTTTTATGGCACTTGGCTTTTGCTAGCCTTTAAAGAATGCTTGTCTCTTTATTTACATCACCCAAATTCCAAGTGTAATGATAGGAATTGGGGTAATATTGTGTTTCTATAGTGCCTTATTATTGGCAATGTGCATTCACTTATGTTCTCTCTTTAATCCTCTTGATAGCCTTGCAGAGAATGCTTCATTAATTGCATTTTAACATGAGAAAATGAAGGTCTGTACAGTTAAAGCCTTTCCCAAAGCCATTTCTCCAGAAAATAGCAGAGACTGAAGCGCATCTTTTCACATAAAACTCAAGTTTTAGTCACAATGGAAATATTTTAACTTAAACTTTATGAATGTACAGTAAAACTGTCTTTAAAGTACCAATTTTTTTTGTATCTTCGTAGATACTGTCTTTCTTTTTTTCTCTAATTACCATTTGAGAACTTCAGGCTCACTCTGTACTTCTCTGTCCTTGGGTTACTGATCGACATTGGTCTGGGAAGTTACATATGTTTCATGTGATTTTAATGTATCTCTTGCATATTACAGAGATACCAACTTGATAAGAATTTCTTCATTCAATCTTAATGAACATGTTTATATATGCATCTGGTTGCCATTTAAATAGCAAACATTTATTTAATAATTTATTTAATAAATATTTAATAAACATTTATTTAATAATATTTATGTATTTGTTCATTTCTAATGAAGAAATACATAAAACACGTCATAAAGAAAAATGCTGTTGATAGCTGCAATGATTCAGTTGGCTCTTGTTTCTTCCTCTATTACTCCTCATAAAAAATTCCATGAGCTCTCATACGCTCACTAAAGTTAAACCTCACCTTGCTCCTGCAGCATAAACAGTTGAAAAAAAAAATCCATGCTGCCAAGAGACAGCAGTAATACACCTTCCTTTATTTTAACCATTTCAAAAATAATCAGGTTCATACCTGAGCAATGACTTACCCAAAGAAAAGAGATGTGATGACAGATTGCATGGTTTGACTATAGGGTTTTCTTCATGATATGTTCTCTATGGCTAGGAAGATCCTCTGTAGAACTCAATCAACTGTACCTTCAAGTGCAACCTGTAGGAAACAGGAAACACCTCCCCTAAGACAGTGTGGTGATTTAAAGTAGAGCTAAGAGCTATCTGAAATCTATTCCTTTGCTGCTCAAAGGTTGTTAGTCTGGAAAGGATCATCAAAGACGGCGCAGCTCAGCATTTATCAAAAGGCCATCTCTAATCTCAAGAACTTACAAAAATCAAGATTCTTAGATTCCACACCAGACCCATTTAATCCAAATTTGTGTGGATTGGTCCTAAAAATCTGAATTTTTCACAAACATCATACTTGATTCTTACGCACATTAAAGTTTGAGAACCACCATTTTAATTTTTTAATTTTTATTTTTAATTAATCAATTAATTTTTTATTTTTGAGAACCACCATTTTAGATTGGCCTTCACTTTAGATAGGAGGAAATTGAGGTCCTTAAACCACTTTTGTCCCCCCTCAGTGTACTATACACAGTACCTGAGTTGGTTCCGAAGCCCAGATGTTCTGATGCCTAGTTGGGTTATTTTACAGATTTTGGTCTCTCTTCTTTGATCCTTTTCCAAACTGGGCAGTAGAAGTCAATAAAAAAGTAAATGCCACAGTTCTAGAGCTAGATTTCATGTTTTATTATTCTGAGGTTATTCATGTTTTTGTAGATTCTTGGAACTCTTCAGAGCACTGGAATCATTAATATCTTCAGCAAAACCCTTTAAAGATTTGGGTGCCACTATGAAAGTTTTAGATTTTCTCAGTTGCTGAAGAATTATTATATTACATGTGAGCAGTTTATCTGTGTGTACAAAGTACAAAAGACAATGGAATATAAGCCAAATATACAGAAATAAGAGGCAATACTTACAAGTTTCTTCCTTGTTTCCTTTCCTAGTGACTATGGCCAGTTTTTGCCTTGTGGAGGAGGCCCTAAGAGAAGGGAATAAAAACTCCACAGGGCCCCATACTTTAGTATGAGATGGTTATTCCAAGGAATTGATGTTAACTGTATAGCTGTATCAAGACTGATGTGGGCTGGAAGGTTGTAGTGGAGTTAGAGTGATATCACATAAGTGGAAGAGACAAGACGTCTGGACTATTTCACAATTCTTTATTGGTTGTCTGAACTTTATCTTTTCACTACCTGAACTATCTGCATGCTTGTTTTCATCTATGTATTATAATTATACATACATATATATATATACACACACATATATATAGTATTGCATTAAATATTTTATTACATATCACATTTTATTTTATTATGTATAATAAAACAATAGATAATAAAATATGTAAAATATTTGTATGAAACATCTATACATATAAATGTATATAACAAAATACTAGATATAAGATATTTTATATTAGATTAAAATATTAGATATAATAAAATATAGACCTCCCAAAGATCAGATCCACATACAAAAGGCACTTAATCAACCATAAGACATAGCTTACTTGTATTTAAAGTATTGCATTATTTAAAAATAGAAAGACCGTCAAGGTGACATTGGTTGGCTTTGTGATTTATTGTCACTACAGTCAACCATGCTAGTTGCTTGAGTCACAAAATCCAAGTTTGCCTGTTATCTTCAGCCTGCAAACTGCCTTCCTTCCATTTGGCTTTGTGATATAATATTTACATGGATTTAATGGTACATTAGGTTGGGTTTACTACAACTGAAAAAACAATTGTAAGGAGAACCCTTGTGGGTGATCAAACTTGGGTGCAAATCTGTCATTTTGTATGATGATATCAAATGCAAAGATTGATCTTGACTAAAGAGCTTGACTGGCACTGAGCTAGGTTGTAGCATCAATGGAACCAATGCACATGGTAGAAAAATTACTTTTAACCTTTTTTTTTTCTGATACAAGTTGCTTGGGAGGATATAACAATAGATATCAAAGATAGATTAAAAAAAAGACAGGGAGAAACTGTAATGGTATGGTCCTTTTTGACGCACATGTGCCTGAAGAATATATCATATAAAATTATACAAGCAGGGAAACCCCAGTGTTAAGAGTTCTCTGTTCAGGGTGCCTCAGTGGGTTAAGCCTCTGTCTTCAGCTCAGGTCATGATCCCAGGGTCCTGGGATGGAGCCCTGCATCAGGCTCTCTGCTCAGCAGGGAGCCTGTTTCCCCCTCTCTCTCTGCCTGCCTCTCTGCCTACTTCTGATCTCTGTCTGTCAAATAAATAAATAAAATCTTAAAAAAAAAAGATTTCTGTTCAAATTCACCTTGCCCTATTGCATCTTTTTTTTTTAAACTGTATCTAAAACTTTTTATATGGAAATTTACACACTAGTAATAAGGGATTTTTTTCCCCCTGAATTTATCTTTATGATTGCCTTTGCTGTTAAGAAGCTTTGGACTTGTTGCTCACTCTCATGACCTGTTATTTAAAGAGAACAAGAAACAGGATGCCAGAATGAAATTCTTATGCCACTCTATTATGAACAGGAACCAAAACTCAAGTAGTGAGGTTCAAAAAATATGCTCTGCATTTTTTTCTTTCATCTTTCCATTCCCGGAATATGACCAGGATCACAAGCAGCAATGAAACGATATGAAAAAGAATGTTTCCCTTCTATTGCTGGCTTGATAGAAAGCAGAAAGTAACATGGACTTTTATGAGATTCTGTTCAAACGAGATTCTAGCACAATTTTTTGGACCCCTGGGATCTAACTAAACTGGGAATCAGAACTTGAGTTTCTCACTTGGAGTTATTATACGATACGTTATTTACATGGCATGTTTTCTTTTGCACTAGAGCATGCTTTTTCATCATACTGGTTGTTCCTTTGGGCTGCAGGACCGTAGCATTATCAACAGATCCTCACTCTCCTTAATTTCCTACTGATTTTAACATCTTTCCTTGACCATGTCATAGAAGATAGTTTTAAAGCTATGACTCATACACCCTTTGCTAGCCATTATGTTGAAAATTTGTTCATCGGGCTTCTTCTAAAAGACAGTGAATGCCTTTAAACTTCTCAGAACCTTGATTGAGATGATCTGTCAGTTACTCCCTTAAAATAGTTAGAGGACCTTTAATCTAAATGAATGGAGCCTAAGGTACCTTCTTTAGTCTTTCTGAAGTCTTAACAAAGGATTTTATAGTCACAGTCACAGTGTCATCTTTAGGCCATAATTTCCTGAGAGTTTCCAGAGTTTGACCTTTACTCAAGAGCCATTTCTTAATTTCAACATCGTTTGCCATCTGGAAAGCTGAGAATTTTCAGAACCAGCCAGGGCTGGCTTCTTTTTGTTTCATAGTTCTTCCTTTAGCTTATGTATTGCCTCTCACATTTCACTATTAGCCTCAAGAAGAAACCAGATGGCATCCTCAACACTGTCTGGTTGGCAGTCTCCTTCACAAGATCACCTACCCTCAGTTCAACGTTCAGAATTCCAGAAACAGTCGTATGCAAGGCACTGAAAACTTTTCACTAACCCTCTCTTCAAAATCTCTCCAGCTTCTGACTGCTGTTTGGTTTCAAAGTCATTCCCATGTATTTGATTTTTTGCTCACAAGCATTGGGTACCAACATCTGCATTAATTATCCATCATCATGGGACAAGTTAACCTAACAATTAGCAACTTAAAGCCACTAAAACTTATTATTTAATGAAGCATATGAGGATAAGAAATCCGTAGATGTCTTAGCGTGGTAGTTCTGCTTTAGGGTCACTCTTGAAGTTGCACTCAAGGTGTTGCCTAGGTTTGCCCTCATCTGAAACTTTTCCTGGGGCTGGGGAATCTTAATGCCAAAATCACTCAAATAGTTGTGGGCAAATGGTCTCCTTGCCACATGGATCTCTCCGTAAAGCTGTACGTGACATGGCAGCTGGCTTCCCTCAGAGTACACGATCAGGAGCAATTAAGAGTTATACCACACTGCCTTTTATGACCTAGTTTGTGGGTCACTTCTGCCTTAATCTGTTTGTTATAAGTGAGTCAATAAGTCCAGCCCACACTCAACAGGAGAAGATCACAAAGAATCTGAACACCAGAAGGCAGGGATCATTTGGGTCCATCTTGGAGGCTGGCTACCTCAGTTGCAATTAAAAGAAAAAATTTACTTGAGGAAACTGATTTATTTTTATACCAATGTGCTAACATTATATTTAAAGCTTCAGAAAGGAAATAGAATTAATAGGTTGGTACAGTGGTGTGGCCTCACTTTCAGACATATTTTACATAATAGCAACAGCTCCTATTCGATAGCGGTACAGATTTTTCAAAATCCTTAACATCCAGTACCTCATAAGACTGTGAGGTGGGTGGATGACTATCATGTCCTATTTACACGTATGAAAAATGCCCTACTGCGTTCTTCCTTCTGGCCCTAATAATTCACACCCTTCTTATAGGCCAAACACAGTTACACTGTTTTGTTTAGTCACGTGAAACTAGAACCCAAATCGTAGAGGTGCATTCCCCTGTGATAGTCAGTATTAATACAAGCCTGTGTGCATGTCTGCCGTTTCAACACCACGTTTCATCCAAACAGGGGTGAACAATCTGAGAATGAACTTGTAACAAGACTGCTGCATCTGTATTTTGAAATGATGAAAAATAATTCTGGAAGCAGTATATAATGTAATATCCTTGACTCTGAAGAAAAAGCTTATTTTATCATTAACAGTGTTTTGTACATTTAAAGTATTTAAACAACTTTATATATTTAGAGAAATATATTCTTTTACTTTATCTTTCATATTTTATGCTCCTTCCCTTTTTAAAGTTTCACTCACTAAAAAAATAAAATTTTCTCTAGAGAAGTGGTTCTCAACTGTAGAGTGTTTTTATCAATATATCGACAGAAATCTATTACTGCTACTAATAAAGTTACCATCAGACTTTCTAGATATAAATTTAAAACAAATTAGGGAGCTTTAAGATTGTTTCTTAAGGAAGACTACATTTTTTTCATTGCAATGCAATTGACACAGAATGTTGTATTTGTTTTAGGTGTATGGTAGAGTGATTGGACAACTCCATGCATTATAATGCTCTGTTCGTCATCTCTCACCATACAATGCTAATATAGTACCATTGACTATATTCCCTATGCTGTTGTTGTTGTTGTTTTTTTTTTTTAATCAGTATGACTTATTCGTTCCATAACTGGAAGCCTGTACCTCTCACTCCCCTTCACTTTTGCCCAGTCCTTCACACACACCCCCACCCTGGTAACCACTAGTTTGTTCTCTATATTTATGGGTCTGTTTCTGTTTTTTATAGTATTACTACTCTTGTGTCCTGATACACATAGATTAGGTAGTTTAGGTAGGTAAATAGATAAAGTTTAAATTAGAATTAGAGTAGCTTCTACAATGAATATCACATTAGTCCATATTAAGTAGCCATTACTATTACATGAGCAGTTCAGTACATAAAACTAAGTTCAAGAATAATAAAAAAAATTATCCATGAAAACCTCTTGAGTAACCAATGAAGTACATTAAGTATGTCACACACAATTCCTTATTAAGTCCAACAGAGTTAGCTTTTTCTTTGTTATTAAAAATAGATTCCTGACTCTGACTTGTGTGTGTGTCTATCGACAACTGATCACCTTTAGCCCAATGAGACACTCATACAAGAGTTGGAGGTGATAGAGTGGTGGGGTAGGGGTTGAGAGCACCTGGGTCATAGGTAGACGGGGACAGAAAATTCATACTTTTTCACTCCAAGGCCTGTACAGGCCCAAAGGTAGACAGAAACCTATGGCAGGTGTGTGTGTGTATGTGTGTGTGTATAGAAACACACACACACATATATATGTATATGATTTATTTATTCATTATATATATAATATATACTAGATTTATTTATTTTAGAGAGAGAGAGTGGTGGGGGGGAGGGCAAAGGGACAGGGAGAGAAAGTCTCAAGTGGACTCTGTGCAGAGCCTGACCTGGGGCTTGATCCCACGACCTAAGCCAAAACCAAGAGTCAGACACTCAACTGACAGCCATCCAGGCACCCCTATATATTTTTTTGTTTTGCTTTATGTTTTTCTCTCCTTTTTAGTTTTGCTGAGTGGATAGGTGTATCATATGTTCATTGTAAGTGCTTTGTATTATTAGCTGTGGTGCTGATGGCACATTACTATAGTTTCAAAATTCAGTGCAAAAATGTTTTCAGGTTTTTTTTTTTAATCATTTTTTTTTAATTTATTTTCAGCATAACAGTATTCATTGTTTTTGGTTTTCTTAAGGTATGATTAAGTCCATGGAAGCATTGCAAGGCTGTGAACATTACTGTTCATTACATAGGTTGCTACAGAAGAAAGCAACTACTGGTACTACCGGTTATTTTGTGCTCCTTGGGGAAGAACAGTTTTCTCGTGTGAGATATATTTTAAGCAGTGGGAAAAAAGGTGGTTATGGAGGAGTACAGAGAAAATCTAAATATGGCCAAGGTCACATTGCTTGTTTCTTTTGAAAGTTCTTTGTTTTCTCTGTTCGATATGTAGTTCTGTTGGATATAGTATTAGCTAATATAGGGCAGTGCACCTATAATTTGATAAAGCAGGCTTTCAATGTCCAGTTGTCATTCCTTCCCAGCCCAGGGTGGGCTGGTGTGAAAACATTAACACTTGAAGTAAGATTTTCCCTTCTAATACTCACAGCTATTAAACTATTTCTTTCAAATGCAAGGGGGAAAAGCCATGTTTCTTTGGCATTAGCTCTTATTTTCTGTACTTTTTCTTCATAACAATGAGTTATGTTGATATTACCATGATACACGTGTGTGTGTGTGTGTGTGTGTGTGTGCATAGCATAAAATAAATGGAAAAGGAGGTGAGACTAAAATACTGATAGGTTAAACACTTGGATAATTTTAAAAACCACTATCTAAAGAAAGTTCAAACAACCTGAGAGTTTGTGCTCCGAGAGAGGCAGGTAATTGAGTATCCCTGCCTGTAATTCTTAGGGTAAGAAGGAAAGAGTAGATTTACCTAATAAATTCATCAATGACTTTACCTTTTATGTTTTATATCTCTAGTTTATGTCAGATGCACATATCCATCTCACATTTTGGCTTTTATAACAATTTTTCTTTCTAAGTTATCTGCATTAGAAAAATATATTAATATATTATATTAAATATATACATTTAAATACATATTGCATAATTTAACACATGAGTTTTAAAATTATATTTTATTTTTCAAAATTTTAAAATAATGTTCAAAATGATTTTTAAATATCCATTCATATCATTTTATATACATCATATATTAATATATTAAATTTAACATACAAAATAATCAGATATTAGATATATGTATTTAACTCAAATGTATTTAATATACAGTTATATTTAATATTATGTATTGAACTTCCACTATTACCAATTTAAGGATATAAATACATACTAAGTATATTTATATTAGGTATTTATATTCTTATATGTAATATATGCTCAATAAAATGCTTGAATATGTAGTGAATTAAAATATTTCAAAAACCATATGAGTTAAATAAACCATATGACTCTTCCGGTTTTCCTAAAAATTTTAAGATTTTCTGACTTCATTTATGTGGTTTAATTTCATTTTAAATTTTAACAAGAAAATATCTTTTCACAGGCTACCCTTGTCCTACATTGATGGCTTTGCTTTGCTTTCCTCTGAGTAAAGGTTTGTTTTACTGAATGATGCACAAAATTTTGTGGAAAAACAAGTTCGATTTTGTTGTTGTTGTTATTGTTGTTTTTAAAGGGAGCTTCATATATAAGTAAGTGTTAAAAGTTGTGTTAAATGAAGCTCTGTCAGCTTATTTCAGGATTTCCCTGAGGTTTTGTGAACTAGTGTGCATTACGAATTATGAAATGAGAATCTTAGAATTTTGAAATGTATTAACATTTTTTGCACTCAGAACATATTCTCATTTTAACCCTCTTTTTCCGGGTATGTTTTTTAGTGGTATTATTCTTCCATGGAAAATATTGTTCTTTTTTCAGTTTCTTCATTCATAAAATTCTGAGCTTCCCAACTTGGAATACTTGAAAATTCCACTACAAATTGAGTATATTTCAAAATTATTTGGTGTATGTCAACATCAGTGCCATATATCTCTGTATCAAAGCTTATACTCAATGCCAAATAAGGGTACAGTGAAATGCAAGTTGTTATAGTAAAACAAAAAAATTTTTTGGTAAAAAAAATTTGCTTAATGATACCCATGATTTTAAAATCCCATGATTTTATTTAAATCTCTCTTATATGAGATGGATATAAATGTCTCTACAATATCAGTCTGAGTACTTGGGTAATTTGTCCAAAGTCATAGCTAATGAGTAGCAGAGGCAGAATGTGAACTCAGAGGTTGGGTTTCCATGTTCAGTGACCTGTCTACACTATCTAATATACTTGAATGTGTCACTTCAAACAGATATACACACATGTGTTTTGCTTAATTCCTCACTGCTGCTGACTATTTGGGGACAGGTAAGAAGCCTAAAATAGTTTATTGAAATTGACGTCCTGAAAAATGGTGCTTCAAAATCTGCTCAACAACAACAACAAAAAAACAGTAGTTGTGTAATGATTTGTCTTGTGTTCTTATATCAGATTTCTAGGAAAGCACTTCATTACTGAACTATAAATCTCGTATGTTAAATAGAGCAGCAGGTCAATAACATAAATATCATAGCATGATTGTTGACGCGGTGTGATAAAAATAAATTCCCCCGAAGAAACTAGAAAAATTTTACAAATACCAGTTAGAATTAAACAGCACTGGTAAAACAAAATGTTACATGTCTTGGGGTATAGCCAAACTATACATTTTTTATTTAACAAACTTGATATTGCCTTCTCAAAGTCAGCAACATTCTATAACAAGATAATTTCAGAATTTGTGAATCGGACTCATTGTATGATGCTGGTAACACCCTGCTACCAAAACTGGACAAATAAGCTTACAAATAAATGTCTCTCATGAGCTTAATTTTAAAAATCAACAAAATTTTAGGAAATTGAATCCAGCAAAGTATAAAAAGACTTTCACATTAAGACAAAAGAAGAGATTATTCTATGTACGTAAGGATGAAGTAATGTTCAGAAGTTAATTAATGCAGTCCATTGTTTTCAGTAGGCTAAAGAAGAAAAAAAAATCATTGAGTGTAGCAATTGATACAGAAAAACATTTGGCAGAATTCAACATCTATTTGTGATATGAACTCTGAATTAAGTAGAGATAAAGAACTTTCTTACATTGATTTTTAAAAACCCTACTAAAAACTGAAACTAATACCATATTTTATGTTAAAATCCTGAATGTTTTCCCCTTAACGTGTGGAGGAAGAAAAAGATGTCTACACTTACTACATTTATTGGATAGGATATGGAAAATTATAGCCAGCACAATGAGACAAGAAAAAGAAGTAAAAGCCAGACTGGAAAAGAAGAAATAAAATTGTACTTATTTACAGATGTCATGATTGTCTATGTAGAAAATTTAAAGGACACTACAAAAGAATTTATTGAACTAATAAATGAGTCCTGTAAGACTGATCACAGGAGGAGGAGGACAAATTCTGCATGATTCCTTTTTTTTTTTTTTTTAAGATTTTATTTATTTGGGGGAGAGAGAGCACTAGCAGGCAGAGCAGCACATGAAGTAGAAACAGGAAGGAGAAACAGACTCCCTGATGAGCAATGAGCCTGAGGCAGTACTGGATCCCAGGACCCTGGGATCATGACCTCAGCCAAAGACAGACACTCAACTGGCTGAGCCACCCAGGCAACTCTGCATGATTCCTTTTATCAAAAACTCTTAAGTGCATAGAAGTTGACAATAGAATGGTGATTATCAGAGGATCAGGGAAGAGGATATAGGAAGTTGTTGTTCATTGCATATAAAGTTAGTTATATGAGTAAGTTCCTGAGATCTGCTATTTAACATTTTGTCTATGATTAACAATAAGTATGCATTTGAAATTTTTTTAAAGAAGGTAGACCTCATACTAGGTAGTCTTACCACAAAACAAACCAACAAAGGAGCACACAAACTTTTGGAAATGATGGATATATTTATTACTTGGTTGGTGATAACATGAGTCTGTATGTGTTTGTGTATGTCTGTGTGTGTATAAAACCAAACTAAATTGTACACACTAATTATGTGCATATTTTTGCCTACTAATTATATTACAAAGCTGGGAAAAAACACCCTTAAAGCCAGTACAGAAAATATCAATTGCATTTCTACATACAATGAACATGTAGAAAACAAAGTTAAAAATGCATTTGCCCCAAGGAAATGTACATACTTTAACTAAATCTAACAAGCCATATACAGAATCTCTGTGCTAAAAATTACAGTGTTCATGAAAGAAATTAAAAGGTAATATAGACATAATGTACTCATAACCTGAAATTGAAAATTCAGTATTAATAAGCATATAAATGCTCCCCAAATTAATTTATAATTTTGATGAAATTCCTATCAAAATCCCAGCAAATATTTTTGTAGACCTAGTAGACAAACTTATTCTAAAAATTTATATGAAAAAGCAAAGGTCCTAGAATAGCTTAAACTTCTTTATTCTAAAAAAGAATAAAGTGGAAAGAATCTCCCTATTAGATATTAAGGCTTACTATATATAAAGGTAAGACTGTGGTATTGGCAGAGAATAGAGACTTCGGTCAATGGGACAGAGAATAGAGGACCCATAAATAGATCCACCAATTTTCAACTAAAGTACAAAAGCAACTCATTGGGGGAAGAACAGCCTTTTTACAGATGGTCCTGGGGTAATTTGATATCCATAGGCAGAAAAAGAAAGAAAGAAAGAAAAAAAGACCTTGATCTAAACCTCACACCTTATACAAAAATTAAACGAATCACAGACTTAAATATAAAATGTTATGCTACAAAAAGTTTAGAAGGAAATATATGGGAGAAATCTTTGGGACTAGGTATACAGTTCTTAAACTTGGCAACAAAAACATGATACAGCAAAAGGAAAAATTAATAAATTGTACATCACAAAAATTGAAAACTAGTGCTTTTGTAAGAGAATTAATAGACAAACTAGAGATTAGATAAAATTATTTTCCAACCACATATCTCATTTGCATCTAGAATATAATGAACTCTCAAAATTCAAAAATTAAAAAAAAAGGGTACCTGGGTGGCTCAGTGAGTTAAGCATCTGCCCTGGGCTCAGGTCATGATCCCAGAGTCCTGGGATCGATCCCCATGTCAGACTTCCTGGTCAGTTGGAAGGCTGCTTCTCCCTCTCTGTCTTCCCCTTTTCTCCCCCTGGCTCATGCTCTCTTTCTCTCTGTCTCTCTTTCTCTTTCTCTCTCAAATAAATAAATAAAATCTTCACAGACACACACACACACACACACACACACACACACACACACACACTGAAGCTAGGAAATGGGCAACAGACTTGAATAGGTGTTTCACTGAGGAACGAATACAGATGACAATAAACATATGAAAGGATGCTGAACATAATTAGTCTTTAGGGTAATTAAAATTAAAGCCAAAATGAGATTTTAGGTGACGTGATAATCATATATAATGATAGTTATATTAGAATGGCTAAAATTAAAACCAATAGCATCAAATGCTTGTGAGATTGGTGAGAAACTGAATTTATTCATACATTGCTGGGGGAAATATAAAATGGTGCTGTCTCACTGGAAAATATTTTGGCAGTTTCTTGTAAAATTAAACATGCAAGTATCATATAACCTAGCAATTATACTCTTGGGAATTTATTTCAGAGAAATGTAAACTTATGTTCATACAAAACCGATACACATATGTTGATAGCAGTTTTATTTAGAATAGCCAAAAATTGGAAACCCAAGTGTCCTTTCCTAGGTGAATGGTGGAAGAATGTGGTGTATGCGTACTAGGGAACACTACTCAGGAATAAAAAGGAACAGACTCTTGATACTTGCAACAACTTGGATGGATCCAGAAGCAATTATGTTGCCTTAAAAAGCCAATCCCAAAAGGTTATATATTGTATCATTGCATTTACATACATTTTGATGTAAAACAAAATTATGTAGGTGAAGTAGAGATTGGTGGTTTCCAGGTATCAGAGATGAGGGGAGGATGAGGTGGGTGTGTGCCTGAAAGGGATACCACAAATAAGACTTTTGTTGGAGAATGAGCAGTTGTTAATGTGAGTGTTTACACCCATTAAAAAAAAAAAGTGAGGCAGAAACATCTTTTAACTCCATAGTTTGAGGAATTACTTCATCAAAAAAGGAAATAAGGGAAAGCCATGATAAACAGCAACTCTTGCCAAGAGAAAAGGAAAAACTAAGTAATCCATGAAATAATATTGAGATTTACTTTAGAAATTACCAGGGTGAAGTTAAGATGACATCGAATACCAAAGCAGATATAAAAATTATATAATTATATCAATAAAATATCTAGAAGAAAATATTTGAATGACTTTATAATATTGGAGCAGGGAGACTTTCTTAAGTGTGAACTTAAACAGAGATGATGTGAAGAGAAAAAAAATGTAAAATCGTCTACCAACAGTTTAGAATAGCATTATACAATATTTAAAAGGCAAAAGATAAACTGGGAAAAAATATATATGTAATACATTGAATGAGAAAAGGCTAATTTATTTCATTAGAAAAATTTTTAAAATTTTCATTTGAAAATCAAAGGAAAACTAGAGAAGGTTGCCAACAGTTCACTCAGAGAAACAATAATATAAATGACTGACACGCACATGAGCAAGGCCAGACCCCTGAGTGGCTCATTTTTGAAGAGTGCTAAGGATAACTCCATGCTTAAGTTGCTTATATTTCTATCTTACTGATCCAGCAAACAAGAAATCAAAATAGGACTTGAATGAAACAAGCATACAGTTGAGTAGACAAGTCCCCAGGGCCTCCCTTACTTTGTGGGGGAGGTGGGTTTATGGTTCTGCTATCCAGGTAGCCTGTGTGGTAGAAGAAATCCACAAGGTCAGAGGACCTCAGAGCTGCAGGCTTACAGTTTTTACACCATTTGGTCGGGGAGAGATTTCCTAAAGCCTCAGGGAGTCATCTATTCTCACATAAGATTATACACTTTGTTATTTCTGAGCCACAGCACCTATGGCAGGCTCTGTCCCATGCTGCAATATACATGACGAAGCTCAGCCTAACTTGGGGTGGGGGGAGGGGAAGAGAGGGAGATGGAGACAGGGAAGGAAAAGGAGGAAAGTTGGTGTATTAAAGAAGAAAATGCCTTTTTTTCCCCCTTTCATATTGTTAAAGATGAAAAACCCTTTAACATTGAGAGTTGGCAAGGGCATATAGAGTAGGCATATTATTGAGAATAAATCAGTACAGTCATTCTTAGAGGGGGCAGTGTTTAACTTTGCTTAAGCACCTGTGGTTCTGGAAAATATGGTCAAGAAACCCTTGCATAGAGTTTTTATGTTCCCAGAAACAGCTTATTGCAAAGACTCACTCTTCCCCATATGACGGGGATGAGACTTATAGTTGACTCCCTTCTTTCCTCATGACAAGATGACACCCAGACCCTCCAAATTCCTGTTTTATGGCCTCATAAATGATTAACTGTACTGTTTGTCCCCACTGACCAATCTGGACAAAAATACCTGCTAACTTAACTAGTGACTAAACTTTAGTCAGGCTTCCTTCCTTCTTCAGGCCCTGAATTTTGGCCTAGCCTTGAACATTATACCATGCAGAGCAACCTCTCTTGAAAAGTCCTTCTAAAGAATCATCCGACTTCAGGGAAAAACATTTTCTGATCAGCTGTCCCATTAGATCACCTGTTTAGCCCACTCCCCAGCACGTGATTCTTAATAGCTCTGCTTATTCTTCCCCACAAAAGAAAAATCCTTTTCTTCCAGACCTTTGAGATGCTTGCACATCTTTGAAGTAGGTACCTTCACTAGATTCAATAGTATTTTTGATTATTGCTTCTTCTTACCTATGGTAATATTTGTTTTTATTTGATGGAGGGAAATTTAGCAATGTCTGTAAAGACTTAAAATGGGTATACTCTTTTACTCACTAACTCCTCTCTTGGATTGTTTTTACAAAAATATTCATCCAAGTATGCCAAAAAAAATATGTGTCAAGAACATTCCCTCCAGTCTTACTTAAAATAAATAGTAAAAACAAACACAAACTAAAACATTTAGAAAAAAATCTAAATACTTACCAACAAGGCACACCTAAATAAATCATTTCATCCACACATTAGAATATAATGTAGTTATAAAAAATGTTACTATGATGTAGTGCCAACAGGAAAAAAAAGGCAGATGACATAACAATATAGCTCGATTCCATTTTTCCAAATCTATCTGTGTGTCTGCAGACACATAGAGGCAAATATAGATACATAGGGATTCCTCTGTCTGTCTGTCTGTCTGTCTAACCCTAGGCAGGGTCTATCTCTGCACTAGAGAATGTATACAACTAGAATTTTTTTCTGGAACTACGTAATCCCATAGCAGTTACCAACTGAAAATAGAACTTAGAAGAATAGAGGAAGAGGCCTTTAGTATTTTTCTTTATATGCATTTTTTCTCCTGTTTGGTTGTTTTACAACACATACAAACATACACACACACATATGTAGGCCTATGTAGTTAATTTTTGTTTTAAAAAATTGTCATACAATAGTGTTTTTTTCTGCATACCGTTCCATGAATTTTAACACATCCAGATTCATGTAACACCCACTGCAATCAGGATACAGAACTGTTCTTTCATCCTGAAAACCTCCCTCATGTGATCTCTTTACAGTCACTCACTCACCCTACTCCTAACCCCTGGCAACCTCTGATTTGTTTCTGACCCCATCATTTTGAATTTTTGAGCATATTATACAAATGACATCATATAGTTTGAGTTTTTTTTGGTCAGCATAATACCCTTGAGATATATACAAGGTGGTACATGTATCAGTAGTTGGTTCCTTTATGTATGGCTGAGTAGTGCACCACTCTTTGGGCCTACCAAAGTTTATTCATCAATGCAGGATGCTTGAGTTCACTTCCAGTTTTTGGAGATTACAAATTGAGCTTCTGTAAATATTTGCATGCAGATTTTTGTGGGGTTATAAGATTCCATTTTTAGGGTGAATGCCCAGGAAAGGAATTATTAAATCATATCAGAAAAATATGTTTAAGTTTCTGAGAAATTGTCTAAACAATTTTCTAGAGTGGCTGTTGATCATGTATATTTTGTACAGTAAAAAAATAATTAAAATAACAGAATATATGGTTATTAATATTTTTATGAGCCATTTGATTTTTTTTGTTGTTGTTTTAAACATTTGATTCATAAGGATGTTCATGTCCTACAGGATTTTGAATTTTTTAGGACTTTTGAAACACTTAAATCTGGATACAGAAGGGCTGCCAGAAAGGCAGGAAGATAAATTAAAATATTTACATGGTGATCCTTGAGGTGTTGACATTCTGTGGGTTCTGTATTGAAAAGCATGCTGAGATTTTAGCAATTTGGAACTAGTGGAGAGCAGAGCTTCTCTCCCTAAAGTCAAGTTGTAATAATAAGAACTGAAACTTAGAAGCAAAAACTGAGCTTGGTAAGGGCAGCTGGGTGGTCTGATATTCAAGGGTATTAGACACTCAGACAGGATTGTGGCAGGATCTGGGAGATGGGGGAGAGTTTCCAATCCCATATGAGCTTTTAGCAGCTCCCTTGTTTGGTAGTCAGGCAGTGTGTCAGAAAGCAGTCCTTGAACCATATTTTTTTTAATCCTTAAACTCATTAGAGTCTTTTTTTTTTCTTTTTTCTTTTTTTTTTTTTTCAAAATAGCTTTTCTCACTGTACTTCATCTACTTATTCAAGATCTGGATGTTCTCTCTTTTAGCCCAGTGGATCTTCATCTTCATCCTCCTCCTTCTGACTAGGAGTCATTCATTCATTCATTCATTCATGCATCCATTTATTTATTCCAAATTATTTCCTATTTTAAAAATTTTTTAAAAAGATTTTACTTATTTATTTGAGAGACAGTGAGTGAGAGCGAACATGATCGGGGAAGGGGCAGAGGGAGAGAGAGGGAGAAGCAGACTCCCCGCTGAGCAGGGAACCCAATGCGGGGCTTAATCCCAGGACGCTGGAATCATGACCTGAGCTGAAGGCAGACACAAAACCTACTGAGGAACCCAGGCACTCCACAAATTATTTCCTAGTATTTTACTGTATTTTAGGTAAATAAGACAAACACAAAACAAAAACTCACTCATAAAGAAAATAAAGTTAAGTAAAGAGAGACCAAACATTTTATACAGTAATAGGAGGCTAGGCAGAGGATTAGAATAAGATGCCATGATAGAGAGTAATCTAATGTCTCTTGTCGACTGGGTGGTCAGGAAAGGTTGGTCTAAGTAGGATGCATGAATTGAAATCTGAATGACTGGAGAAAGCAGCTCTCGGAGTATTGAGAGGAACAACATTGAGACAGGCAGAACAAGTGGTACAGAAGCCCTAATGTGCACGTGATCTTGTCAGGAGAAGAAGAAAGACCAGTGTGGGTAACACAGTGTGGGCAAGCTAGTAATATGATGTAAGAGTTGGATAAAATACCACTTTGCAAGCCAGGATAAGAAGTCTGTGCTGCACTCACAGTGTGTTGGGGGAATTTAAAAGAAGATCTTAAGTAGGCGAATGATATGATTTGAATTACGTCTTCCAGAGATGACTTTGGATGCTGTGTGGGGGCAGCAGAGGAAGCAAGAGTCCCAGTATGGAAGATATCCCGGTGGTCTAGAGCAGAGTTGATGCAGATCTGAGCTGGTGATAATAGTAGACAAGAAAAGATATAGAAAAAATTGGGATGTAGTAAAGAGTTAGGAATTGAAGGGATTTCCCTCTCTTTTATTTCTATATAGGAATTCTATAACTTAGATGCTCATTTTTTATTTTATGGGTGGCTACTGAGACTGGAGAGAACAGAGGTTTGGATCAAGTGTTGTGCCTACTGCCAGATGTTGGGAAAATGAGATGTATCTGGAAATCTTTCAGCGGTAATTGAATTATAAAATGTCACAGACTCACAATCAGCGTATGAAGGCACCAGAAGTGCCTCTCTCCTCTGTGGATAAACAATAGCTCCATTCTTCTGCATTCTCTCTTAATAAAAGTCCTCCTTTGTAAGGAAGAAGGATTGCTACAGTGATATGCAGATAAGCTTGATTAAAAGAAGATACGTAATCAACAGATATACTAATAAAATATTCATTAAAAGTTTTCATCTCTAACTTGGGTGTTCGATGCCCTATTGCCTGCCCCAGAATGGCTGGTTAACCTCACTCAAACAATGATTCTATGAACGATTTTGGCTATTGTCTTAAATTCAGTATTCTGGGACTTTAGGAGGAATGTATCTATTAAAGGTGGGGATAGAGGGTTTATAATAATGATGGCATTCTTAATGTTTCTCAGCTATTCTGTAAAACGGGAAGAATAATACTTATCCATATCAGTTACTATAAGGAGAAAAGAATATATAAAGTATCATGCATTATACATGGCATGTAGCCATGTATGTTGGCTATTGTTTATTATTAGACTTTGGAACATCTCTTTAGATCTGAGGGCCTCCAACCAGTAGGAGAGAAAGGAAAGAATCCAGCCCAGGAATGGAGAGTAGACAGGAGCTATGGACATTACTCAGAATTTAGCTGGGGTTCAATAGGGGTGGAAAGATAAACAATGTAACTGATACACCCAAGAAGAACTAAATGAAGCTAATATAGGAGATATGAAGAAGTTTGGATTGGAGGCTTTTCTTAGATGACGGGCTGGTACCTGGTATGAAGTATCTGTGTCAGATTAGCAGAGAAATTGTCTCTAAAACATGGCTTGTATTCCCCATGCAAAACTTACTACTGAGACACTAGACCCTGCATCTGAAAAGCATGATTTAATTTTTTAAAAACCCCTCATTCTTCCTTATAGTAGTGAAGCTTGAGGATGCTGGCTGTTCAGGGTTGCTTAAGTACTGGAGGGGACTTTACCTGCATGAGGTAAGGCATCAGGATCTCCAAATGAGAGGAAGGTAGAGATAGAAGATACAAGGTTGGATGGTGGACATTGACTCTGAGCCACGACCATATGATTTCTATCTTGAAACTTTCGATTTCAGGGTCTGAGGAGCCTCCCTAGAGGGGAAGGGGTAGAGAAGAAATCCCCTGCTCCAGTGGGATCCCCTTGCTTCACTCTTTCCTAAATTTCACAGGAAGGAAGGACTGCACTTGGTTCAGGTTTTGGAGACTCCCCCCAGCTTTTCTGTGTGAGCTGGAGTTTGCCATTTTCTTGAGAGCTTGGGAAAAAGAACTAGAGATTCCCAGAGAAGCTTGTTCTTTGTATTCCTTGCTATCCCTGCCTAGATCTGGCAGGAAAAAGTAATCTGCCTTCATTGGCAGCCTAAGTTCAGGATTGGGAAGTCTAGTGGGGATAAGATCTTCAAGGAAACAATCATGACTGCTGTGTCATCTTTCTCAAATTAATTTTAGCATGGTTATAATAACTGCATTTTCCTTCATCCACAGTACCTTTTTCAGCTTAACAAAAAGACCAGATGTTACTAAATCAAGATCTTCCTCACAGTACAATGCTGTGGTCTCCTGGGTCTTAGGCTCATATGCACAGTCTTTCCATAGTCACATGCCCAGGGAATGCGGCTGTGTTTGGGGTTAGTAACTCCAAAGACATTAATTTTATTTAGCATTTCCTCAGCAATAGCTCTGTGTTCACTAATGGCACCTTAAGTCCCCTGAGATAGTCACATATTAAACCAAAAAAAGACAAATTGTCACAATGGTATAAGTGAGAGAAAATTTTAACTCTTGAGTAACCATTACATTTTTTATTGGGGGGAATTATCTGATGTACAACTCAAAACTGTAATTTTGAAATGGGACCAAAAATAAATAATTTTTTAGGAGTATACCAGCACTCATTCATACACACACACACACACACACACACACAGATACATACACACATATATATACGTGTGTATACATATACACATACATCCATACACACCCACACCCACAGACACACATAGTGCTTAAGTGTACCCTTTTTTGTTTATTAAGAAATTTTTTGATAAAGACAATTAGAGAAATGTGAAGTCATGGTGCTTATAATTGGCCCCCAAATAATTATCAGTGGTTATTATTCACCCATCATCAACCTTGGTGTACATCAGAATTATGTCAAGCAGAGAAAATGGGAAGATTTTTTAGGGTTGAAAAATGTATTTGATGTCATCTAAGTTTTATAGCCTCATGCAGAAAAAAAAAAATGAGTCCTAGAGAAGGCAAATGGTTAGAGATGTCATAAATTTAAAGAAGACACGGGATGCATTAATGGGTGTTGTGGCCTGAAGATACAAGTTTGAATGTATTGTCTGCTTTGTATTAGCTGTGTGTCTTTGGACAAATTAGTGAGCCCTTTCTGGCTTCAGTGTAAAATTGGAATATTAATACACAACTCATTATGTTGTTTGGAGGTCAAATGAAGTAAGTTTTGTAGGATTATTTTATAAACTATGGAAAACTGTAAGACAAGCCTACTATTATGAAAGAAAGGAACTGATGACCTTTATTGTGTTCATGTGACATTCCAGGAGCTCTTTTTTGGGGGGTTAGCATAGCTGCACTGTGTTTTGTGAAAGTTGCATTAATTTCTTACTTTTACGGTTGGGAAAACTGAGGCTTAGAACAATAATGTCTGGCTCAAGGTCACAGTGGATCGTAGAAGGCCCCATCAAGCTTGGTTTCAGCTTGTCTCCTCCTTCTATATTATCTTGCACCAGATGATTCTCATAATGTAGGGCCTCTGTAGGTACTTTGATCCATTCCGCTGGAATATCCATTTCAAAGACATTTTAGTAAGGCTGATAAAAGGGAGAAGTTTGGTGTTTAATTTATGTTATCACTTAGAAAATAAGTATTTCTTTAAACTAGTGGGATAACTATGGTAGGAGAAAGTACCCAAGAAGATGTGGCCGGTTTTCTCCCTTGTTGGACAGAGGCAATTGTGGGTGTTAAGGAATTAAGTGATGCCGTGTGTGGTGCAGTGAAAAACATGTCCGAAGGGGCTTTTTGTTAATTCCAAATAAATGGATATTTTTCTTTGCTGGGTCTTTGTCTATCATGTGCGTTAAAGGACATCTGTATACATTAGATGTTTCATGGCCTTGGTTCTGAAATTTTTATTCTGTGTATATATGTATGTATGTATGTGTGTGTGTGTGTGTGTGTGTGTATAAAATGAGTGTTCTCAAACTGCAACACAGTCTTTTCCCTACCCCCTCAGAGGACATTTGGTAATTTGACATTTTGGTTGTGACAACGTAGGGGATGGGGCTGCTACTGGCATCTAGTGGGTAGAGAGACCAGTGATGCTGTGTAAATATAATGTACGGGACAGCCCCTACAGCAATGAATAGTGTCTATAAAAATAATACTTTTCATTAGAATAGGGTTGCATTGTCTTCAAAACACCTTAACATGCATTATCTTATTGATCCCCACAAAATCACTGCGAGGTAGAAATGTTTCTCTCTAAATATAGACGAGGGAATAGAGGTTTGAAGGGGATATGCTACTTGGCCATATGATTAGGAAAGTGGAGTGTTAGAGCATGGATATTTGTCATCACTTTGATCACATCCTACTTTCCAAGGTACCTTCCACTGCTGGAACCTCACACAGGTGTGTTGGTTAATTGACTAATTGTGAAAAACCTCAAGGACAATAGTCCATATTATTCTGTCCGGTTTTTTTTTGTTGTATTTTTTTTACAAGAAATGTCAACGCATGTCCTTGGGTGATATTTTTGTATAATTTTCACATGCATTTTCTATTTCCTATAAATACTGTTTTATTTCTGTTTTCATGATTTTTCTGTAAATTGTAGACCAGGTCAAAGTGTAGAAATCTGAAATTGGCCACTCGCCAAAGGAAGCAGTCACTTTGTGTCCCGCCCCCCCTTCAGCTGAAATATCAGGTGTACCTTAGGCAGAGGAGCCCAGCAGGAAGAACCAGCTTTTTGAATGACAGCACGTTTCAATGGCAGGTAAAGGACTAACTGAAAACAGAACTGGAAGTAGTCTACTTCCAAACAAAACGAAACCCAAACCAACAATTACAACAAAAACAACAATATATATGGCTGTCTGCCAGGATTTCCACCCCAAAACTAATTTATTAAGGTGGTTTGTTAACACTGCACAACAATAGTAAGGCTGCTTTGTTTTATATTTAGCTCAAGAAGGCAATTAAAGACAAAAATAAGAACACCCAGGCTGCACATGATGGACAAATCGCAAGATGTTCAACACATTTGTTTAGCAGATAGTAGCAACAGCCCACCTGCAAATTTAAAACTTTCTCCATCCTTAGGTTGAAATTTTGTAAAGCGAAAGCAATCAGTTAATTTGGTCAATTCACTTGGAAAAAAATAAACCCATAGTTATATGGCAATATGTCAAAATATGTTCTGAGGGAGGAGAAAAAAAACATACTCTTAAACTGATGATTTGGCTGAAATTTTCACTTTTTAATTGGTGCTTCTGTTCTGAGACAAGCTTCCTTTCTTTTCTCTATTTTCTTTCTTTCTTTCTTTCTCTATCCTTTTTTCTTTCTTCTTTTTTCTAGAATTCTTTACCTCTTTCCATGTTTATAGCTTCTTTTTACTCTAATATTTTATCTCCCCAAAATATTCTAGTTACTGCTGCTAACTAGTACATTTATCCCTTTTTCTGTCTCTTGTTTTAAGTGTGCATTGAAAACTTTTCTGGAAGTTGAGGCTGCAATTAACTGTGTATATTTACTGCAAGTGGTTGATACTTAACATTGAAATATTGAACAGAAGATGAGAAGCAGATTTGGGATCAGCATGGGAGATCGTGAGTCTAAGTTTGTTTGTTTTTTTTTTTTTAATCTCAACTTTAGTTTTGTACTTTCTCAGTATTTACAAATATATGGGAGAAAATTGGATTTTTTTGGGAAATCATCAAAACAACATTATCTTAAATAACTAAAAAAAACCCCCAAAACTAAAAAACAACATTTAGTGCTACTCTGGCATAAGGTGAATGAAAATACTCCCTCTCTCTTTTAGTCTTAGTCTTGCCTCTTATGACCTAATTATCTTAAAACAACAACAAAAAAACCCTCGGGATGACTGGGTGGCTCAATGGGTTAAGCATCTGCCTTCGGCTCAGATCATGAGCCTGGGGTCCTGGGATAGAGCTCCATATCAGGCTCCCTGCTCAGTGGGAAATATGCTTCCCTCTCCCTCTGCCCGCCCCCCCCCCCCATGCTTGTGCTCTCTCTCTCTCAAATAATAAAATCTTAAAGAAAAAACCTCAAAAAACCCAACAACAACAACAACAACAAATTAACCCTCAGCTTTGGTTTAAATAAATCAGTGGCATTTGATGGAAAGTATTCAACATGGTGAAATAATGCTGTTAGAAAATAAATTAGTAAGCCAAAGTTTCTGCACTGTTACTTTAAAGCTCATGAAGTACTTCTTCGCATGGAACATCTTAAATCCAAACCAGTTTTTAGTTGAACGGTGTTTCTTCCTCTCTTCTCCTCTCCCCTCCCTCTGCAAATCCACTTGAATTTCCAGAAAACAAGAAGCTTAATTTTTTTCAAGGAAGGACCCCTTCCTTCAACTCATATATGTGCTCCTACAACCTTAGGCCGTAAGGGATCTTTTTCCATCGAGGTTCTTTTATAAGGCTAAGGAAATTCTGACATTACACTTTATTCTCATTTTATACACTCTATTACACTTTAACCTACATTACATAAAAAGACATGAAAATAATTTCAGTGCGCCGCCGTGGGGGGGAAGTATTTCCCAGTTACTTGAGTGATGGCTCCCGTCCTCCCTCATTGAGCATGGTTATCGTGATGCTGTCTCAGTACCCACCAATCAGACAAAACCGTTGGATTTTGTCCTATAGCTTCCCTCGCAGCCCATTCCACTCTCACCTGCCTTCCAGGAGTTGACTGTAACACCAGCTTTTCTCCACAAGGGTCAGGCCAGCTGATGGTGCCACTTGAGTGCTGATGAGCAGGGCAGCGGCACCTCCTTGGTAGTGACCTTGTCACATGGCCTGCAGCACAGCTTTGTGACGCTAGGAAACAGCAGCAGCCGGCCAGCCCAGCTCGCAGCCTTCCCAGATGGCCTGATTCGCTTTGATCAAAGAATCAAGATGACTTACAGACCAAGAGAAAGAGCTCCAACCTGAAGGACAGTCTTTTTATAAACATCCTATAATAGACACATCCTATGTGTTTTTTCTCATACATGTGAAAAAATATATATTTTTTCACATGTATGAGAAAAATGTATATATATATATGTATATATATATATACATATATATATCTTCTCACTGCCAATTTTAAATACAAAAGATTTACATCAGTATCTGTACTTACCAATGGCTTTCACTTTCCCTAAGGCACTTAAAGTGTTTGGTAAAGTTTTGGACTACTTATCTTCCAAATGTTACATGTGTATAGTGTGGCAGACAGAGCTGTTGGCTCTTTTGGAGAATCTAGGAAAAATTATGACTTTTTCCTGGATCAAAAAATGGATATGTCTCATGCTTCAAATTTACAACTAATTTTTTCATCAAAAGTTTACAAGAGGGGCACCTGGCTGGCTCAGTTGGTTAAGTGACTGCCTTCGGCTCGGGGCATAATCCCGCAGGTGTAGGATCCAGTCCTGAGTTGGGCTCCCAGCTCAGCAGGGAGTCTTCTTCTCCCTCTGACCCAATACCTTCTCATGCTCTCTCTCTCACTCTCTCTCTCAAATGGATGAATAAAGTCTTTAAAAGAAACAGTCTTTAAGAAATAAAGAATTCAATGATAGAAAAGGAAGAAAATAACTTTTTCTTATGAACAAAAGACTAAGCATAAGCTCGAGAAAGTAAAAATCCTGTGGAAGACAGAACTCCACACACACTTTAAGCTCTATTTTCCCTTCTTTTGTTTGCAGTGTTATACAACCTTTATTTAAATTCTTTTTTACTCAGATTTGTAGGATTTAACTATTTCCCTTCTAAGGTATCTGTATAAGGATCTTCTACCCTCTCATCCTTGTTCCTTTCTTTCTTCTTCTTTTTTTAAATCAATTTTGATGACCTTCTATATTTATCTTGAATTTGAAATAAGACAACTCAATTTGCCTGTGATATCTTTGAGATAGTGAAGAGAGGACTGAGGAAAACACTATTTTCTATGCTGGGTGTAAACATTTCAGCGTAAATATTAACAGCTTCAAATTCACAGTGTAATAACCAATTTCTTCCAGTTTTTTAAAAAAAGTCTTTGCTGAGTTGTATAATGGGTTAGTTTCCTTATCTGAATTCTAGCCCATTTGTTTGGTTCTACCATTTTGTGGTCAGTTGCGAAGTGATAACTGCCTACCTGCCTTGTCTTTGTCATCGTCTGGATGCAGAACACGTTCTCTTAAAACAACTGGAGTTTTCTTCCTAACTTCCAAATGCCACCATTTGGGAGGGAAAAATGTATTCTCCAAGTTGGCAATATCTGTATTAATCTTGAACTTCTTCCAGGTTTTATTCAAAGTGCTTACTTTTAGGTATTTTTATATTCAATGTTATATGGATCCACAGAAGCTGAGTGAAAAGACAAATGCTGGGAAGGTGTGTGGTGCTGTGGGTGAAAGGCTAGGCCTTAATATGGAAAATGACTTTAAATTAGGTCTCAGTCTCAGTTGGTTCCCTATTATTTTGTTCCATTAACGTGGTTTTAGAGAAAACTTTCAAACACTGACCCTTGCAAAGTCTTCCACAGCCACTTGGATTGTCTCCTTAACAGAAAATGAGAGAAGAAAAAAGTCAGGAAGAGCAAACATTACTTGAGCCTTGTACCACACTGATCAGAACCAGGCTCTAAGTCAGTGATTGTAAAACTTGCCAGAATAACCTAATCACTCCTTTTTGCAGAATGCTAATCTTGAGAATCAGGGTCAAGAACAGCCAGAGGATTAAAGACATGTCTTCATAATGAGAGTCAGCACTGAAGCTGACATGAGTCACAGAAAACATTGTTACTCTAGAAGTCACTTTAATATCAGGAATTGTGAAGAAGTATTCCGTTGCGATGCTTTTCTCCAATTACTCCATCTGCTTCTAATTTTTAACTCGATCAACTTAATAAAGAGCTTCTTCCAATAATGATACTTTCACCACTATGCTTTTCTTTGTGGAGAACAGTTAGTGTGCATAGATTTCTTTAGCGCATGCCTTTTTTTTTTTTTTGTCATATTAATCACTCAGAAATTATGTTGAGAAGGAGGAGGGTCAGTCTAGAAAACCATCAACTGTCAATAAATACATAATTATCTAAAATAGAAATAGAATCCAATCAGAATTCTTAGTGTGGATATTGTTTAAAAATTAGCACTTTTGTCATCAGTTAACAGAATAGTTAATTTATTTGTTGGGGGGAGTAGGACACAACATGATTAATTAGCTTAATGTATGTGTGCTAAATGCAAATACAGAGACAGCAGTGCCAAATTATGCATGCTTCGTGTTCACTGGGTTGAGCAGGAAAATACAGTCTGGAAGCACACAGATTTCTACTGAGTCCTTTCTTTATTCTCTAGGGACTAATTCTCATATCAACCACACAGCATTTTATTTTTATCATTGAAACTGGGAAACAAGCTGGCAAAATTTTCTGAATTTTAATTAAGCTGTTTAAAAACATTTCCTCACAGCCCACTTTAAATGTATTAATATTAGAGCAATATTTGCCTAAAACGTATAGCATATTTAAACAATATTAGTTTGGTGGCACCGTAATAACCATTCTTCCCTTACATTAAAAAATAATTTTAAAAAGGCAAAAACATATATGTATATGCAGGGGGGAAATGCATTTCTTGTTACTGAGGTGAGTCAAAGGAAAACACTGGTGACATTTAAGAAAATAGGATTTTGTATACTGTACATAATTAAAGTAATTGGCAAGAAGTGTCCAGGTTGGGAGCATAGCAGGAACACAACACAGTGTTTTTCTAGGAACTGAGGTTTATTTTGGGTTGGGGGTTGATATACTAACAAAAGTATCACCTATTAATTCTAATCCTAATGTGTTTTAAGGCCTGACTCTACTCTGGTGTGTTACACCGCAATTCTGGATTTATTACTACTACATAATTGTAATTATAGTCATTTTGTACTATTACCTTTGCTTTCAGTCTCTCCTTTTCTCTCTGCCTCTCTCTTAAAACCTCCCTCAGAGGCATTAAAGCAGGGAGCTAATAAAAAAAACGACTGGATGCTGTAACACAGATGCCACCTGACAGGTCTGAAAGCCTCGGTCACACACAGACCACTGGACTCTGTGGCTTTTCTGATATGCAGTGGCTATGACAATTTGTCCTGAGTTACCTTGAACTAGAAAATTTCAAATACATATTAGTTTGCTGATGAACTGAAGGAATGGAAAAACAGTTCATTGTTTCATTAACGTTACGTTTGTGGAACCCCATTTGAAAGAAAGGAAATTCTTCCCTGATATAGGGGAGTTATCTACAAATAATGTATAAATATATATCAGTCAGGAGGTGTAGAGTCAAATGGAAAAGCTTGTGGTGGCCTCTGCCAAAGATTCTTAATGCAAAGCATAGGAGTCTTCCTGTAATGTCATAATTATCAGCTGGAAGCCCTCCATACAAAATGTAAAAATAACCATGTGCCATCTGGTAATTGGTTTTCCTGGCAAATACATATGCAAAAGGGAATCAAGAGCGACAACAAAATTGAAAATCCAGTGCACAGGAATGCTGTGTGACGGCCGGAGTTTTAATAAACCACTTGCTGTGAGATCAGTTTTACGGTCCCATAGCATGACAATATAAAGCATTATAAGGTATATACTTAAGCATGAAAGTGCCATTCTATTTATGGATATGGGCAAAGCTCTCCCACTTAACATTTGGGCTTCCCATACTGAGAGGCATCGTTCTTGGAAGATTTTACCTGTAGTTAAATAGTAACTAATGAAAGGGAGCTAAAATCACCATGGCACTTAGCCACAACTGAAGATTATTTCCCCAGGTTTAATTCTCATGACGGAGTCTATGGCTACACCGTTTTCTCTCATGAAGAAGTGGGCGTCCTTTTACAATGTAGCACGTGGATTTTCACATCGGTGTTAATGGTTGGGGGAAAAAAAAGTGGTCTTTTGGCGTGAAATTGTTCAATTCTATATTGAACTCCTTGGTAATTACTTGGACATAAAGGGTTGTCTCAGTCTTTTTGTAACCTTGTACTTGGCTGCTCTGGTCCTTCAAATCATTCTCTGTGAAACACTTCCCTTCCTGCCCTGGCAAGCAAGAGCATGCCACGGCAAAGGAAAACATATGGGTAGCTTCAGATTCATGACTGGCATCATTCAGCAAAAAGTTTCATGGTTTACACCATTAAGAGTGATGGCAGCGCTGGACTGCGGCGTAAGGTCTCTTCCTTTACATATCTTAAAGCACATCTTAGTTGTTGTTCCAATCAGTTCTATTCAGATCCTTTTGGGGAGCAAGGAGATCAAAGATGGCTTTCCAGTGAATGCCTTAGAAAATGCAGTTTGTCTTCTCCCTCCCTGTTCGCTCTCCCCGAGAGAGTACATCACTGGTGTCTGCCTTACCAACAGAGGACAGGAGGCCTGATTTCTCTTTTTGAGAAAATGAGGGAACAGGAGGCCAAATAACTTGCCCATTGATGCAGAGGTGATAACATACAACTCAGTAGCTATGAATGAGCAAAACTCTAGCCCCATGGCATGGAACAGGGCATGTGAAATTGTATTATGCTGTAATGTTTAAAGAAGTGTGTCCTTTGGGGAGTGCGGTGTCCATCCCAGCACTACTAACTGTGTGATGTCGGGCAATTTCCTTTAGTCTCTGTACCTACTCGTCTTTTTTTTTTCCTTTTTTTTTTTAAGATTTTACTTATTTAACAGAGGGAGAGAGAGATCACAAGCAGGCAGAGCAGCAGGCAGAGAGAGAGGGGGAAGCAGGCTCCCTGCTGAGCAGAGAGCCCAATGCGGGGCTTGATCCCAGGACCCTGAGATCATGACCTGAGCTGAAGGCAGAGTCTTAACCCACTGAGCCACCCAGGCACCCCCCTACTCGTCTTTATCCATAAACTATTGATAACTATAGTACAGTAGCTTTGGAAATGAGGCTGTGTACGATAATGACCCAGAGCATCATGCTGAGAATAATACCCCCCGAGTGTGATAGTCAACATTTACTGCTTTGTCATCTTGGACAAGTTCATTGATAGCCTTCTCCCTCAGTTTCTTCCTTTAGAAAGTGGGATATCAGAAATGAAAACCTGAACAGTTTCTGTGATTTGGGTGTAGACTGCTCAGGAGAGTATCTAACACTTCCCATGATCTCTAGACAAACTGTTGCTCTTGTTACCATGCTCTTACAATGATGCGCTCAGCTGCTAAGATACGTAACTAGAGTAAAAATTGAGTACCGTGAAATTATCTTTTAAAATGCGTTAAATTGTCTAGGAAGTATGGTGTCGTGCTTCTGTGTATCCAGCTCTGTGCAAGAGTAGCTATACACAAAAATATGGAGAAAATTTGGCACAGAAGAGGGCGTATATGCGAATTATGACTTTATCTTAAATTCTATAAAAGAGAAGAATAAGAAGAAGAAGAAGAACAAGAAAAAAATAAAGACCACATGTCTGGCAGAGAGTTGGGTGCCACAGATGATGTTAAGTTCAGTGCGTGGATGGTGGTGATCCACTGTTCTTACCCCGTAGAGGTACTTTAAGAATTAAATGAAATAATATCCGTAGTGAATTTCTGCTAGTGTCTGGCATGTTGAAGGCATTAATGAAATTCTGATCATTAACATCCTCATTATTATTTGTATTTAGTTATATTTCAGTGTCGATAACTTTTCCTAGGTGAATTATCATTCAAGAGTCAGATCCCACCATTAAAGCTGTCTTTAAGGAAGCACTGAGATTGCCTTCTGCTGGCTTCCATAGGCACCATTTGCCATCCCTTTTTCTAAACCATCTGGAAGTAGTCATAGGGAATAGCATGTGGTGAGGCTTCATGGAGGCACCTTCCCTCCTTGGGGAATTTCCTGCTTTCCTGTCTTCGTCCGAGTGAGAAAATGTTGATGGTCCATTGTGGGACAAGATGAGACTTTTCTTGTTATTCATTCTTTTTATTTCAGTATCTTGCCACGGTGCCATATTTAAGCTTCAATGATAAAAAGTCCTCAAAGTCAGACTTTTGTGGTGAATATAAGGTAGGAAGTGACAACTTCTATCTGCCTGTTGAAGCTGTTTCCGTTGTAGCCATAGAAATGCGTTTGCACGTTTCGACATAGACAGGGGTAAAGGACACACTTAATGGCTTTGTGGCTTACCCTCCACCAATGAATAGAGTTTCCATATTCCTGTATATGTTGTTAACGTACCAGAAACTTCATTATCACTAAATTTTGACTGAACTGGATGTACTTCTTCAAGTTTTATTATGCTTTTCTACTTCCTAAGTGCTTTATTCAATACAAATTTTCTTTTCAAATTCAACACATAGTATACCAAATTCAATGTTTGTTTCTTGAGGCGAGCACGGTAAGTGGTGATATATGAAAGATGATTAACTCCCAGCCAGTTCTGTGCATCTCTCCCAACTCTCCTCAGAGGCAAACACATTCCTCAGCAGTATTACATACAGAACTACACAAACATGGTTACTGAGGTTGATTTGTAGGGAAAATGAAGGGAGCTTGTTGTTATAAAGTGAGAAAGACTTCTGGTTACTATTCAGTTTTTCCTAGGCACCTCACACTGTTAGCCTGTTTGGGAGGAAATAATTCCAGTTCATCTGCTTAGCAGTAACAAAAAGCCCCAATCACTGGAAGGAAGAGGAAATAAGATTTATATTTTTCAGCATTATAAATCCATATGAAGCTCTGACAGTACAGGCTTTAACTTACTTATGGTTCTATCCTCAGAAGATGATCATTTAACTGAGATCTCTGAATAATAAAATGAGTGCATAGAATTTTAAATTTTATTTTAAACATTGCAATTTTTATTTTAGAAGAGGAGAGAGAATAAAAATATTTTTCAGTGTTTAAATATTAATTCATTTTTTTAGAAGATGAAAAGTGTTAACCATTTTGTGTTTCGTAATACAATGATTACAATTTTGTGCATCAGACTTCATTTATGCTATCATGTGAATGAGCTAAATTAGATGGTCACCAAATTGTGACAGTTATATGAAAAGTTTATTTTATATGACAAAACATTTTGGGACAATACAAGGACTGTTACTCAAGAACCAAGAACAAGTCACTTTATTGAATAACTTCTCTTGAGGCCTTTCAACTCTGCTCATGAATCTTGAAAGAACAATACAGGCTGATGATATAAATAACATACAGTGTATTTATTTCCCAGAAGAAGTGGCCTTCTATGACAGAATATAAGAATTAGTGTTCTTGGGGCGCCTGGGTGGCTCAATTGGTTAAGCATCTGCCTTCGGCTCAGGTCATGATCCCAGGGTCCATGGATTGAGCCCCACATTGGGCTCCCTGCTTGGCGGGGAGCCTCCTTCTCCCTCTGCTGCTCTCTTGCTGTGCTCTCCTGCTCTCTCTCTCTCTCTCTCTGTCAAATAAATAAATAAAATATAAAAAAAAAAAAGAATTTGCATTCTTGGGGGTGCCTGGCAGGTTCAGTCAGTTAAATATCTGGCTCTTGATCTCAGCTCAGGTCTTGATCTCAGGGTCGGGAGTTCAAGCCCTGTGTTGGGCCCCATGCTAGGCATGGAGCCTATTTTAAAGAATTTATATTCTTAAAATTAGTGAAACTGTTTTTCACAGGATATATTTAAACTCTTATTTTCACTATAGACAATACTGTGCTGCCACTTTTACTTTTTTTTTTTTAAGAATTTATTTATTTATTTGACAGAGATCACAAGTAGGCAGAGAGGCAGGCAGAGAGAGAGAGAGGGAAGCAGGCTCCCCGCTGAGCAGAAAGCCCAATGAGGGACTCCATCCCAGGACCCTGAGATCATGACGTGAGCCGAAAGCAGAGGCTTAACCCACTGAGCCACCCAGGTGCCCCTGGGTGGGTACTTTTTTGTACTTCTGATTATCAATATTCTTTTGGTATCCTCTCTTTTGACATAAAAGTGATTATAAAAATTTGTACTTCTGATTATCGATATTCTTTTGGTATCCTCTCTTTTGACATAAAAGTGATTATAAAAACAATAATAATGAAAATAAAGAATAACTCATATTCATTGAACAATTACAATATTCTTAGCACTATGGCTAGCTTATTATAATCTCTTTTTCTTATCACTCAAAATGAAAAAACCGTGTCTTATTTGCTTTTCTGTAGATCACATTTCTGCTAAAGTATTAAATATAATGGTCTGTTCAATATATTTATTTTTTGAAATAATTTAATTCACTAAATATTTTAAAATAAAATAAAAACTCCATGAACCTTCACACGATTACCATTCATTTCTGTACAAGTGAATAAGTCATAGTATTGAACTGGGTAAAATGAATAAAAGGACGAAATTGAAAGCTCAAGAAAATAAATAATATATTTTTTAAATTCATTGAAAACAAGATAAATATGGGGGATGGTGTTCTGGTTTGCTTAATGACCGGTATCTCCATTTTCTGTAATCTAAATGACGCTGTAGATTTATATTTAGGTGTATTGTGTAGAACAGTGAGCCCTTGGTTTGATGCATTAAATTTATTAAGGTATAAGATGTATAAATAAATAGTTAGAACTGCCATATAAAAGCAGAAATTGGAATTATTTTTATTTATTTGTTTTTAACCAAAACCACCAGTAACAATGGCAGAAACAGAACAATTCACAGACTTCTGCAACCACCCAAGCCCATCTCTGGCATCCACCAATCTGTTGTCTGGATCTGTGAGCTTACGTTTTCTTTTGTTTAGTCCACATATAAGAGAGATCATATGGTATTTGTCTTTCTCTATCTGACTTATTTAACTTTTTTTAGCATAATGCCCTTGAGGGGCATCCATGTTGTTGCAAATGGCACAATTTCAATCTTTTCTATGGCTGAATATTATTCTATTATATATGTATGTCACAATTTCTTTTTCATTCATCTGTTGATCAGTACTTAGGTTGTTTCCGTAACTTGGCTATTGAAAATAATGTAGTGGCTGTATATATCTTTTTGAGTTAGCGTTTTCTCGTTCTCTCTCTCTCTCTCTCTCTTTTTTTTTTTTTTTTTGATAATTACCCAAAAGTGGAATTGCTGACTCATATGGTAATATGGTGGTTTTTTTGAGGAACCTCCATATTGCTTGCCATAATGGGTGCACCAATTTACATTTCCAATAACAATGCACAAGTGTTCTTTTTTCTCCACATTCTTGCCAGCATTGGTGGTCTCTTGTCTTTTTGATAATAGCCATTCTAACAGATATGAGGTGATCTCTCACTGTGATTTTGATTTGTATTTCTCTGATGATTGATGATGTTGGGCATATTTTCATATGCCCGTTGGCCATCTGTATGCCTTTTCTGGAAGAATGTCTATTCAGATCTTCTGTCCATTTTCAGTAAGATTGTTCCTTTTTTTCCCTTTGCTATTGAGTTTTATGAATTCTTTGTATAATTTGGATATTAGTTCCTTAACAGATATAGGACTTACAATATTTTCTCCCATTCAGTAAGTTGCCTTTTCAGTTTATTGTTGGTTTCCTCTGCTGTGTGGAAGTTTTTTAAATTTGTAGTCCCACTTGCTTATTGGTGCTTCTGTTGCTTCTGCTTTTACTGTCAGATTAAGAAGAGTTATCACCAAGACCTATGTCAAGGAGCTTACAGCCTATGTGTTCTTCTGAGAGTTTTATGATTTCAAGTTTTATGTTCTTCAATCCAGTTTGAGTTAATTTTGATGTATGGTGTAAGATAGCTGTCAACTTTTATTCTTTTGCATGTGGCAATTCAGTTTTCCCAGTATCATTTAATGAAGAAACTTTCTTTTCTTTGTTGTGTATTTTTAGCCCCTTTATCAGAAATTAATTGAATATAAATGCATGGGTTTATTTCTGGGCTTCCTATTCTGTTTCATTGATCTCTGTGTGTGTCTGTTTTTATGCCAATACCATACTGTTTTAATTACTGTAGATTTCTAATGTAATTTAAAATCAGGGCACATAATGCCTTCAGCTTTCTTCTTTGTCAAGATTACCTTGGCCATTTGGGGTATTTTGTGGTTCCATAGAAATTTTAGGATTGTTTGTTTTATTTCTATGAAAAATGCCATTGGAATTTTGATTGCATTGAAGATGTATATTGTTTTGGGCAGTATGGATATTTAAACAATATTATTCAACCAATTCTATAAGCATGCAATATATTTCCATTTATTTGTGTCTTCTTCAGTTTCTTTCATTAATGTCTTTTACTTGTCAATATCCAGGTCTTTCACCTTCTTGGTTAAAATTATTAGGTATTTTATTACTTTTGAAGCAGTTGTAAATGGGGTTGTTTTCTTAATTTCTCTTCCTGATATTTTGTTATTTGTATATAGAACCAGAACATATTTTTGCATATTTATTTTGTATCTTGCATCTTTACAGAACTCATTTACTACTTCTAACAGTGTTTTTATGGAGTCTTTAGGGTTCTCACTATCTGCAAATAGTGACAGTTTTACTTCTTCCTTTCTAATTTGGATGCCTTTTTTCTTTTTATTGCTGGCTAAGACTTCCAATATTATGTTGAACAAAAGTGGTGAGAGTGGATATCCTTGTCTTACTCCTATTCTTAGAGGAAAAGTTCTTAGCTTTTCGCCATTGAGTATGATGTTAGCTGTGGACTTGGCATACATAGTCTTGTTTCTATTGAGATATATTTTTTCTGTACCAGCTTGTTGACAGTTTTTATCATAAATAGTTGCTGAATTTTGTCAAATACATTTTCTGTATCTATTGAGATGATCACATGATTTTTATCTTTCATTTTATTAATGTAATGTATTGCATTGACTGATTTGCAGGTGTTGAATCATCCCTTGCATCCCTAGAATAAATCCCACTTAATGTCTGATGAGTGTGATGCTTTTAAGGTATTTTTTTAAGATTTTATTTACTTATTTGACAGAGATCACAAGTAGGCAGAGAGGCAGGCAGAGAGAGAGGAGGAAGCAGGCTCCCTGCTGAGCAGAGAGCCCTATGTGGGGCTCGATCCCAGGACCCTGGGATCATGACCTGAGCTGAAGGCAGAGGCTTCAACCCACTGAGCCACCCAGGCGCCCCTCTTTTAATGTATTTTTGAATTTGGCTTGCTAATATTTTGTTGAGAATTTTTTCATCTGAGTTCATCAGGGTTATTTGTGATTTTCTCCCTCCCCCTGCTTTTTTTAAGATTTTATTTATTTATTTATTTATAAATAAATAAAGAGAGAGAGAGAGCGAGAGCATGCACAAGTTGCGGGGGGAAGCAGAGGTAGAGGGAGAAGCACACTCTGCACTGAACTCTCAACATGGAGCTCCATCTCACCACCCTGAGATCATGACCTGAGCTGAAATCAGGAGTTGGACACTTAACTGACTGATGGCCTGTGATTTTCTTTTCTTGTGGCATCCTTGTGTGGTTTTAGTATCAGGATAATGCTGGCTTCATTAAACGAGTTGGAAGTGATCCTTCCTCTTCTGTTTTTTGGAGGAGTCTAAGAAGGATTGGTATTAATTCTTTCTTAAATGTTTGGTAGAATCCAGCAGTGAAATCTTTTGGTCCTGTGCTTTTGTTTGTTGTGAGGTTTTTGATGACCAATTCAATCTTTTTACTAGTAATTAGTCTGTTCAGACTTTGTTTCATCATGATTCATTCTTGGTAGATTGCATGATTCTAGGAGTTTATCCATTTCGTTTAGGTTGTTCAATTTGTTGCCATATTTCTATGTAGACTTATATGTGGGGATATTGTGTTCAGTGGTAAACACTAGGGTTGATACTTTACATTTCTTAAGGTATAAACAACAAATTTTATTCTTAAGGTATAAACAACAAATACATAATAGGAACTGCCATATAAAAGCAGAAGAATTTTGGAATTCTATCAAATACACATAAACAAGTCTGTATATAAATAAAAGCTTATTTAAAAAGGTATATTAGGGAGTTTGGTATAAGTAGTCACATGGATTCTGCTAATTTTAGGGATGACATTGAAAAGGACTTTACTTCTTAATACTGCTTCTTATTTCTAATCCAACTAACCAGCTAAAGATGGTTACATTTATTGAAATATGCCACAGATTGATGTACCAATGACCACTTCTTTCTATTTAAACAACAGATGGAATATTGGGATTGAAACTGTTAGGGTCCGTGGTCAAAGGAACGAGACCGATAAAAAGCGAAAATCAAACAAAGCTTTATTTCATGCCAAGCATCAAAAATCAAACTGGCCGGTCAGGGCTGTCTCTTACGAAAAGACGATGACGATGATTCCGACGAGGTCACTCCCAAGAAGGCCGCTCCAGACGAGGCTGCTCCACAGATGAGGCCGCTCCCTGGTTGGAGCCGCTCCCAAGAAGAGGCCACTCCCAAGAAGGCCGCTGCTGGTGGGGTCGCTCCCCGGACAGGGCCGTTCCCAAGAAGAGGCGATGACGACAGCGACGATGATAGGGAGGACAACACCGATGACAAAGATTCTGCTCCCCATGACACCACTCTGACAAGGCTCAGGGCCGCAGGCGTTGGGGCGCTGGTGGCCCAGGACCGCTGGCATCTGGTCCGCCGGCGGCGCGGGACCGCTGGCGACGCTTATAGCTCTTACAAGAGCTGTTACAGCTCTTCTGCTCCCGCGGACTCTTCTGCTGCTCCCGCCCACTCTTCTGCTGCTGCTGCTCCCCCAACTCTTCTCCTTCTTCTTCTTCCTTCTTCTTCCTCTGACAGCTCTCCTTCTTCTCCCCTTCGCCAGCCTCGCAGACCAACCTTTATGGGGGTGGTTGAGCCCCGCCCCTACACAGGTAGCCAATTGAATCCCAATTTACCCAGTGGATATACCCATGCCCCACCGATTGGACGTCTCCACCCAGCCTGCCCCGCCCCTACTTCCGGGGTCCACAAGCTAGTTCCTCTGGGAGGGGCAGGCCCTTACAAAACCAGACCTGGGTATTCTGTTTTCATTGATAATGACTGTTGTTTATTTATAAAATAGGACAACAAACCATTCCAGTAAGCTACTTGCAGGCATCATGAATATAAAATTAAATTGCCATGAGGGCATGAAAGATCAGAGAAGGGCAAGGTGTAGGGTACAATATTTAAGCAATCAAAAACAAAGAAAATTATGTTGTTGCTTGATGTATCAATTTAGTCAAATAATTATGTCTATATGCAATTATGTACTATTGTTTTCTTAGTTGTAGTATCACATAGCTAGAAAATGATCTCTTTATAAAGAAATAGCCAAAAAAGAATTGCATTCCTCTTGAGAGCTAAATGCCAGATTTCAACTTGATCTGGTGTTTCATTAATGTGAAAAATCAATCATAGTGTCTTTGTTACAACATTTTTGCAATATTCTTTTTTTTTATATAATTTTATTTTTTATAAACATATATATATATATATTTTTTTCCCCCCCCCAGGGGTACAGGTCTGTGAATCTCCACGTTTACAAACTTCACAGCACTCACCATAGCACATACCCTACCCAATGTCCATAACCCCCCCCAACCCCCCTCTGCCCAGCAACCCTCAGTTTGTTTTGTGAGATTAAGAGTCACTTATGGTTTGTCTCCCTCCCAATCCCAACTTGTTTCATTTACTCTTCTACCACATTAACCCCCCATGTTGCATCTCCTCTCCCTCATATCAGGGAGATCATATGATAGTTGTCTTTCTCTGATTGACTTATTTCCCTAAGCATGATACCCTCTAGTTCCATCCATGTTGTCGCAAATGGCAAGATTTCATTTCTTTTGATGGCTGCATAGTATTCCATTGTATATATATACCACATCTTCTTTATCCATTCGTCTGTTGATGGACATCTAGGTTCTTTCCATAGTTTGGCTATTGTAGACATTGCTGCTATAAACATTCGGGTGCACGTGCCCCTTCGGATCACTACGTTTTTGCAATATTCTTTGATGTATCTTTGAAGAGATAGTGATGGAAGTCTACATTTATCATTTACCAGATTCAAGAATTTAGAAGTGTCCCAAATATAACCTTGACTTCTCACTTTGTTACAAGGTTCCTAATATTCTTACTAAAATGATAATATGTTTTAACAGATATACGCTTAGGTATTTTATTTAAATGGGAGTTAGGAAATGAGAGAGGGCATGCAAGTGTAATGTTCTTCAGTCTATCAGAACATGCGAGTAGAAAAGAATAAGGCTGAAGCAAGTTGTATCTTCAAGATAATGGGGATGATCTTAGTTTTCTTTACTTATTTTAAAGTAAATTTTGAGAACATAAACCTATTTTTAGATGTTTTAAATCTAGGCTGTTGGTTTGTCTGCATATGTTAACAAGTAGCATATGAGTTTTTCTTGGTTCTGTCACACAACTAACAGTAAAAACCAGATAGTATTGTAGGACATAGGTGCAAATACCTGGGTCTTCTTTCCTTGATTTATTCTCTTAGAAAGTAAGGCCACACAAAAACAGTAACAAAAACCACAACAATAAAGTTACGTAACATTATTGAGCATTTCTTATGTATTAGGCACCACTAAAATTATTATATATGTCTCATTGTATTTACCCCTCATAGCAATCCTAACAGGAAGAACTGCTAAGTCAGAATCAGTCATAGGAACTTGTTCAAGGTCACAGAACTAAGTGGTCGAGCCACAACTTGATTCCAGTCTGGTTCCAGATCCCATACTCTTAATCACATCTGCAAACAAACACTTATTCAAATTATTTACTTTCTCCCTCTATGTAAAGGAACACACATATACACAGACCTTGTGTAATTTACACAAATGAATAAGAGCAGATGAAAGGTAGACTGTAATTTATGAATAGATTGTATTTTAAGAGTTCATGTACAAGTCAATTATTTCAGCCCGATCTTTTTACCTTAACAATTGGGATAGATTTCCCAGCCAGATAGCAAAAACTTACTTATTAGCATGTGTTATCTTTAAAAATAACACACTTAATGCTTTATTAATGGCATTATAGATCTTGATATATTCTCATGTTACTGGAAGAGCTTCAGAAATTCAAATGTTTGATGGCATTGGGTCTTCTTTGCTGGAAAATAGGAGAGTCTCTGAACTGCAGTCTATAGACCATTGAACTATGTGATGGGTTGGGTCAGGAGCTCCAGCAGGGTCTGGGTTAAGTGAATTAAAAGTCTAAACTCTGGGGTCAGACAGAACAAGTGGTCTTTCTGACAAATGCACTTTCAAACATTGGGTCTGACAATTTCTAGCCTTCTTAATTTCTCTTAGTTTCATTTTATTATATGTACAATGACCATAGCAATACTATTTAGTTATTAATGAAGGTTGACACAGTACTTGATAGAAAACTTTGGAATGCTTTTCTGAGGATGCTTATTTCAGAATGGTCTTCAACCTTTCTACTCTGTTTTTTCCAAGGCATAAGGTTAGTTAAGAAATAAACAAATGAATATACATTACACAAATCTGAGAATTTAACTCTGAAATCTGAAAATTAACATGCGATGGCAAATTACCTGTGGTTGAGGAAGTGGAGGATGAACATTGCCATGAGAATTCCATAAGCTGACCTAAAATTGGCAAGTAACTAGCCAGGAGGGAGTGTGTTCTGAAAATGATGTAGGGAGAGCTTTTATCATTGTTATCTTGTGGGAAAATTATTTTTGACATACATACCTATAGATTATGAAAGAATCCATTCAAGAGTGCATTCCGAGTGTTTAAAGATTTATTTATTTTATTTGAGAGACAGAGAGAGAAAGTGCACATGTGCACACATATGCACAAGTGGGGGGAGGGGCAGAGGGAGAAGGAGAAAATCTCAAGGAGAATTCCCGCTGAGCACAGAACTTGACTTGGGTCTTGATCTCAGGACCTGAGCCAAAATCAAGAGTCAGACACTCAACCCACTGAGTCACCCAGGCACCCCAAGAACTCATTCTGAAGTATTTAAAGCAGTGCTTGAATTAAACAGTAGGGTGCTAAGAGGTTTTTAGCCTTTGTTTGTTCTTTTTTTTTTTTTCTTTTTTCTATTATTTCAGAATCATGGGTAGACACATGAATAAGTAAGAACAAGAAGAGCCAAGAGTTCCACCAATGAGACATGTATGTTTGTGGGAGATGGTCCAAAAGACTTTAAAAGATAAGCATACTGATCACTGGCTGGCTATCTTCCTGGACAGTAGTCTCTTGATCTTTTCCTGTGCAGTATCTAAGCAGAAGGAAAAAAGGAAAAATAGTGGGCTAGAAATGGTGTAGCAGTAATGTAGCCTGTACTTTCAAGGTTTGTTGTAATGAGGATAATTGAATTCCCGTGAGCTGAACAGATACCTAAGGAAGAAGATGGGCTTGAAATGATTCCATTCCGGAAAACTTTCGACCTTATGAAACTCTGGCAGTAAGAGGCCATAGCGCCTTCTGCTGGTGGTGGGAGGTAGGGGGGTGTAGGCTATGGAGGTGCATAAACCAGAGCTGGGTCTCCCAAATCAAGGAACTATACAGGATGCTACCAGGGATGACATATGGGGTTGACAAGAATCACACAGGGCATAAAGTTGGTCAGCCAGAGAAACAGTGAGATTAAACAAGAAAAGAACTTCAGTTCTGGCCCTTCTCCCTGCCTTAGCATGCTGGAAGAGATAGACAGGACTTCAAGTCTGGTATGAGATTAGAAGTTTTTAATCTGAATGGATTTCTCATTTTATTAATTGAAGCTGACCATAAAGTTATGGACTCTTCCTGACATGGTATTGTGGAATACAAAAGAGGTATTCACATAACAGAGTTGATGACAAAAACTGAAATAAAAATAGTTTTGTATTTATACCCTCCTGAGTTTAGACTTCTCAATTGACCTGTTACTCTACAAAAACAGTGTGGAGGTAAAAAGTAAGATGTGCTAATCATTTGTGTTACTGATAAAAGAAGGGAAAGTTTCATTGCTATTTTCCTTCACAGTGGGAGTTTTGGGCATTAATTTTTTAGAAAATCTGGGTATCTAGAATGGTAGAAATGTTGAAATCCTAACAGAAAATCAGACTGTTTATCTTAAGGAAGATAAAAAGAAAATTATAAATGCTGTTTTTTAATTATTTGAAAAGGATCATTGCATGAAAGAATCTTATTTGCCTATTTGTTTCTGAGGCCATAAATCAAACCAGTAATGAGATGTTACATAAAGGTGATGTCTTGATATCCGGAAGTTTACATAAGAAATTATATTTTTTTTACTTAATTTCAATGCATGCTTACTTTGGCAATTTAGAAAATGGAAAATAAAGCAAAGTAAATAAAAGTTTGCCAATTAGCACACAGCCCAGAGTGAGGACAGATACATCTATTCCGATTGGAATAAACTTTCCCTCTGCAATGGGGAGATCCATGTTTGGGGACAATGAAGGAGAAGGCTAATTTGAAGACAGGTGACTCTCTCTATGAGATATCAAAGATTTCTCATCAGTGGTAAGTTTAAGAATATTAACTTTAACTGCTTTTCAGAATCCTAAAACCTGTGATTATAAAATATGATATGATAGATAGTGTTTTCTATGCTTTATGTTCATATTTTTGTGTGGCTTGTTGAATAGTTTTTTAAAGTGAAGAAAAAATCAATACTTTTGGAAACATACATGAATTAACTTCAGGGCAACACTATTTGAGTCCCCATCAAAATGTTCAGGGTGTCCCACTGAACCAATGACCTCATTGTCTGTCATGTACCATGCGGTGCAATGTTCAGGGGATGTGAGATACAACTCTGTGAATTCAGATGTTTCTTGATTGTTTTTAAAGATTTTAGCATGAAGCCAGAAAACTTAAGCTACCATAATGGAATACCTCTGATGAGGAAATCATGAAAAACTATCACCTTTGACTAAAAATGGAGAATGTACATAGGATTGCCAGTTAAAATAATAGGGTGCTAAGATAAATTTAAATCAGATAAACAAGGAATAATTTTTTTAATAAAAATGTCTCAAATATTTCATGGGACATATTTTTACTAAGTATATATCATAGTTTATTGAAAATGCAAACTTGAGTATCCTGTGGCTTTATATGCTAAATCTAGAAACTCTTGTTGCCTTTCAAAATGACCAAAAGGTTACTGGCATTAAACCGTGCTTCACCTTCTGTAAATCATAGTCTGAACAACATGTAACAATGCCCATAAGAATGTTAGAAAGACTTCTTAGATCGGTATTTTTATGTTAAAGATGGTTATAACTTAATGTTTGACTCCATTGAACATGGTCAGCGACCTTTTTGGTGTATTTAATGAGTAATTTGTTTTCATTTCTTGTAGACTTTCATGTTGATTTTAAATGTCATATAACAAAAAGAACCAAAACTCAGTTTAGTAGAATGAGGAATGGTCTGCTTTCCCTTGTTTTTAAAAGACAATTCAGGGCACCTGGGTCGCTCAGTGGGTTAAGCCGCTGCCTTCGGCTCAGGTCATGATCTCAGGGTCCTGGGATCAAGTCCTGCATTGGGCTCTCTGCTCAGCAGGGAGCCTGCTTCTCTCTCTTTCTCTCTCTCTCTCTGCCTGCCTCTCTGCCTACTTGTGATCTCTCTCTATCAAATAAATAAATAAAATATTTAAAAAAAAGACAATTCATTTAGGTTGAATTACTAGCCACTTTCTGAGACCTAACCTTCATTTAAATTGATAACAAGTACTTTTCAGTATTACCCAATAATGGGAATAAGTGGCACGTATCTCACTAAAATTTTCCTCCTTTTGGGTCTCACAGAAGACACTTTGCCTTGATTTGTAATAGGAACAAATAGTGGACCTTCTGATTTATTTTTGCTATCCCATGGGTAGCTTGTCACTCTCATGGTCTCATAACAGATCTATATAGCATTTGTCCATCTGGGGGCAGAATCCTGCCTTTTCCCCCAAACCACTCATTTTCTCCAGACTCCCAGCTTCACCCAAACACTTCCAAAAATTAACGTATCTGACAAGTGGATCATCTTGGACACACAACTTAGAGCATGTAAATTAATTCAGACAATTTTATGTATAAGTTTGTAAGGGCTCCCTTAACAAAACACCCCAGACTGGGTGGTATAAGCAACAAAATGTTACCTTCTTACAGTTTTGGAGACTGGAAGTCAAAGGTCAAGGTGTTGGCAGGTTTGGTTTCTGCTGAGGACCAGGAGGGAAGGATCTGTCACATTCCTTTGCTTGTAGATGGCCATCTTATCCCTGACTTTCCATGTGTTTTTCTTCTGTACATATCTGTGTTCAGATTCTGCTTTTTATAAGAACACTGACCCTATTGGATGAGGGCTCAACTTAATGATCTCATTTTATCTTAATCACTTCTTTAAGGTCCTTATCTTCAAATATAATCACACTCTGAGGTACTAGGTGAGGTTAGGTCCTCAACATACAAATTTTGTGGGGACACAATTCAGCTTTTAACATCTGATAACATCAAAACATTTATAAAATTACATTAGGGTAATGAAGCAAGGGAAAGAGTCATAGACTAAAGCCAACAAAGTGAAAGACAAACAGGCAGAATGTCTCAGATAAGGGCATTCAGGGAACCGTAATATTTAATGTCGGAATGACAGAGTCATTAATCCTTGCTCACATTCCTTCCTTTCTCTTCCAGGTTATTCCCTGTATTAACTCCCCACCCCGCACCCCTGACATTTGTCCCTTGAGCAATGCTGCTTTTTTCTCCTGCTCATACCTTAGTCCTACTTCTCCTGCCTCCTACAGTTGGAGAAATGTGTGTTTATCAAGGGGAACTGAAAACTTCCAAATATATCGGAGACAGTTTTGGGTCTCTTCTCAGGATGTAGAGGGCACTTTACATTCATCTTCACATTGATGAGGGATGTATGGATTCAATATTATCATTGTTGAATGAGTGAAGATGAAACTCTGTTTCTTTACCAAAGAATCCATAGCTTATAGTATGATATTTAAAGGTTTATAAAATCTAACCTATTTTTATGTGAATAATTTTATGTAAGCTTTATCTAATACAGTTGTGTCTATTAAAAATTGCTTTTGGGGTGCCTGGGTGGCTCAGTCGGTTGGGCATCCAACTCTTTTTTTTTTTTTTTAAGATTATTTATTTATTTATTTGACAGAGATCACAGGTAGGAAGAGAGGCAGGCAGAGAGAGAGAGAGAGAGGAAGGGAAGCAGGCTCCCCGCTGAGCAGAGAGCCCAATGCGGGGCTCGATCCCAGTACCCTGAGATCATGACCTGAGCCGAAGGCAGAGGCTTTAACCCACTGAGCCACCCAGGTGCCCGGGCATCCAACTCTTATTCTCAGCTCGGGTCATGATATCAGGATCATAAAGTGGAGCCCCATATGGGGCTTCGTGCTGATGGTGGAGTCTGGTAGAGATTCTCCTCCTTCTTCTGCCCCTCCGCCTGCTCTCATTCTTTCTTTAAATAAATAAATTAATAAAATAATTTTAAAAATAGGGTTTGCTTTTATTAGCTCTAAAGAATATACATTTTGCTTTGGGGAAAAAAATGGTGTTATATTGAAAATGAAAAGGTAGGGACCATGTTGTTAGGAATCAGAAAATATTCCCTGTTGTTTTTATATCTGTGGCATTCTAAGGGAAAGGCAAAACTTTGGATTAGCTGCTGATAGGCATTAGACAATGCCCTATGAGGGAGATGTCCTCTGCTTTTACAATATTTTCCTGGTCTACCACACGTAGTTACACTTAAGTGAACACACAGAAGTGTGTTTAGGAAACCACATCTGTTGAAAGTGCTTCTGATCAGATGGAGTGATTTTTGAAGTAATATATTGTGGAATACAAATACTGAATTAAGAGATGTCATTACAAAGCAGGCTGTTATGAAAAGTAGCATTCTGGCAAATTTGGAGCTTCTCAAAATAAAATGTAGGGAGTTTATTGTTTTTTCTTTAAGAAAAAAAAATATATATGTATATATATATGTCCAAACATACATTTAGGAATATATTTTATAGATACTACATTATATTGATATTAATACATATTCAAATTAATACTTATATGTTGATGTTATATTAGTTACATTAGTATATACATAATCATATAATTAATGTGTATTAAAATAAACCTTTTATTTCTGGTAGAATACACATTTTGTGAAGGTAACATTAAAATAACTAGTTATATTAATATACATACATTGTTTGAAAAATCATCCTTGGACTTTGACCTTTTTTTTTTAAAATTAAGTCTATTTCAATTTTTACCCCAGTGATAAAAAATTATACATGTTCTATGTAGAGAAATGTTAAAAGTATATAAAAAAAGAAAAAGAAATTCAATTTCTTTATTCAAAGGTAACAATTTGATAAATTTTTTTCACTTGTAAAAGGTAACATTTTTATTGAGTGTATAGCCATATTATTTTGCACATCTGTTTCTGTTTGTAGTATAAAAGAGAAAAATAAAAGGAACTGAGTCTGTAAATAGGAAACAGCTATTAGCAAATTAATTAATTTCTAGTGTCCTATTTGTTGTTTTACCATAAGAATCATTATTGGCTTAGCTTAGGATCTGGGCTTTGATGAGAAATTCATTACGTGAGATATTTAGAGTGTTGTTATGTTTGCTTGTGAAATTATACTGGCCTGTGGAATTCAAGTAGAGAATCATTATCAGTAGGTAGAAATAATTAGAGAGGACCAGAGAGACCTGTGGTTTAAATAAGTAACAGTAATCAATGCAGAGGTAATCACTGCATTATTAATATCAAGAAAAGAGAGTTGAGCTCTTCTTGCTATATTAAACAAGGGGTAATGGGAGTCAGAATACAAATTGAGGAAAATAAAACAGAACTCTAAAAGAGGGCACATGTAAGAAATGGAGTCAGATTAATGGGTGTTTGGAGTGGGGGTAGAATCCAAAATTGGGGAAGAAGGTCAAGAGCATACAAGATCAGAAAACAGCTTCCTCATTGGTGCCTGAAAAAAACCCAGACATTTCAGCCCCAACAGGGAGAAACTGGAGAACTGTAAGGACTAGGCTATACTGTGTATGTCTCCTATTTCACTGGACTCTCACAGATCTAACACCTGTGCCTTCCAAGCCCATGTTATTTGTCTAATAGGTCCATACAACTCAGGAGTAACTCTTCAAGTCAGTTCAGGACCCACCTCACCAGTAACCTCTACACATAAATAGACTTGATCTAGAAGATAACGTTATTTATTTTTGTATTTTCTACATTTCTTCTTCCCTCACTTGTATAGCAAATGTAAATCTACACATTTGCAGGCTAACATCACCTAAATGTATTATTGTATTATCTTTAAATAGAGAAGACACAGGGCTTGTTTTCAAAGCATGTAAGATACCAGAAGGGGGTTATAATTAAGATTCCAGGGATGATGAAATAGAGTTTGATTTGGATTTGGAGAAAAGAGAATGTGCAAACAATAAATAAATTAATAAGGTAGGTTAGATTATTTTGAGTTCTTTCCCTTAGGATTCTATTTCTTAAAAGAATCCATTTCTTCCTTTTCTTTTTTTTTAAGGATCCATTTTTAAGAGCTTTATTTATGGTAAAGCAGTTAATGGTGTTTTTCTCAATATCCAGTAGTGTGCATCATGTTAGTAAAACTGACACTCTTTTTTTTTTTTCTTTGTTTTTTTGTTTGTTTGTTTTTGGCCATCACATTAGACAAGCAGTTCTAGATCCTTACCTAGAAAATACTTGAGTTCTAAGGAAGATAGCTTCCCTCAATGCTATTCTCCTAAGACCAGGGATTGGGCAAACTATCCTGTGTCTGGCTGTCTTTCTTCAGAAATAAAACTTCGTTTTAACACAGCCATGCCCATTATTTTTATATCGTATCCAGCTGCTTTTGTGTTATGTAAGCAGAGTGGAATAGCTGTGACAAAGACCAAAAGTTCGGCACACACAGAAAGTTACTCTGATTCTTTATAGGAAAAGTTTCCTGGCTTGTGTTCTAAACCAGCACTACCCAGTAGAATTTTTGTAATGGTGGAAATGGTCTGTATCTGCACTGTACAATACAGTAGCCACTAAACACATGCAGCTATTTAAATTTAATTTTAAGTTAATTAAAATTAAATGAAATACAAACATTATTTTCTTCATCACTGGTGGCTCGTATGACTCAGAAACCATATTCAAAATTGAATTTTATTTTAATTAGTTTAAAATTACATCAAAATAACTGCATGTTGTTAGTGACTACTGTATTGCCCAACATAGTTCTAGACATTGGTGAATTATTTACCAAAATTATTTATTAACAAACTCGGTGGTGTTTAAAGTTGAAGAGTTTATTTGTATATTTATACAATGAGATTAACATAATAGATTCTATTACAGCTAGGCCCTTTTTTACTATCATCCTTAGAATGAGAATATCCTGGTTAGGTAAAAATGAATTTTTCCCACATTTTTATCCTTCAGTTTAGCTGACCAAGAATCCGTATATACTTATATGTCTGAAGGCTCTAAATAAAATTTGCCTGTGCTAATTCTTACATTCACTTTGAGTTGGCCTTTTTTACTGTAAGCATTTGAGTATATATTAAAAAGTATAAAATTCCCTATGAAATTTCCCATAAATTTCATTATATAAGTATTGATGTAAAGTATTTTCACTCTTTCCCAATTTTAAATATTCATAATTTTTCATTATATTTTTTCTTTTATCTTTGATATGTTTGGAAGTATGTTTTGTGAATTTCCAGATAGATTGTATTTTCCAATCTGTTTATTTCTTATTAAATGCACTTAATTGCCCTCTGGTCAGAACCTGATTTGACTAATGTAAAGCCTCTGAAGTCCGTTGAGCATAGTGTTAAGTTCTAACACATTGCTAACTTTTGTAAATATCCTATATGCACTTGGAGAAGATGTTTGTTCTCTAATTGACAGGTTTAGTGCTTATCATCTGCATATTACATCAAGCTTTTATATTTTGTGTTTGAAGTCATTATAGATTTTGGGGTTACTCAATTGATCTTTGTTTACTTAGAGATAAATGTTTTAAAATTTTTACAAGTACTATGGGTTTTTTCACCTATCTTTGTAGTCATGTTAAAATTTTCATTTTATATTTTGAAGGTATGTTATTAAATAATTATAAGCTGGTAGTTGTCACATCTTGATGAATTTCAGCCTTCATCTTCATCTTCATCTTTATGCCTTTTAGTCTTTAATATTGGCTTTTTACCTTAAATTGTACTATTTTTCCTGGCAACGTTAGTAGAACTATAGTTACTTTCTTTTTGGTAGGTAATGTTCCCTGTATCATTTTTCATTCCTTTGAGTTTTACACTTTCCTCTTCTTATGTTTAAAGGATAAATAGGATTCATAGCACATGATAAGAATTTTTAAAAATCCAGTCTGATAATCTGTGTTTTAACTTAAAAATTTAGACCACTTATATTTATTGTGATTGATAATTGGATTGAGTACTCCACTATATTACTTGCTTTTAACTAGTCATTTTTTTGGTCTTTTTTCTAGCTCTTCTTTCACCATGTCTTCTTCCCTCTCTCTCTCTCTTTCATTTTCCATCTTCCCCCCAACTCTTTTGGAAGTTAATGGTTACATGCAGTTAATTTATGGTTGATCATTTTTTGTGCTGTTGTTGATTTTACATTTATACTACCTCTTCTTGAAAACCAATAATCTTATAATTCCTTTCATATTAAATGCCATTATGCTATTATTTCAAGTATATCTTAAGTAAAACTTTGCCCCGATTTTTAAGCCCCGATGTATATTAAATGTGATTCTTACTATTTTTTATCACAGTCAGTGTTCATTTAGATTTACCCCATATTAAGCAAAGTCTTAGTTAATATTCTTTTTTGTCATGTCCCTGATCTGAACTATATTCTTTAGTCTTTATTTTGTCCTTGCTGAGTGATTATTTTTCTGTGAATAGAATTCTTTATTCACAAATATATTTTCTCATCACATGGAAGTTATTACTCAGTTGTCTTCCGGTTTCAATTATTGTTACTGAGAAATCTGTCACCTCTTAAATTGCCGTTCCTTTGTTAGATGAGCTCTCAATTCTCTTTGGCTGGCTTGAAGAAATTTTGTTCTTTGTTGATATGTAATGTGTTTTCTTGTGAATTTTTGGACATCTTAGATCTAAGAATTGTTTTCATAATTCTTTTTTTTTAAACCTCTTTCCCTTTGAATAGATCTCTTTCCCTAGTCTGTCTCCTTTTTTTTTTTTGCCATCAGAATTTCATATATATATATATATATATATATATATATATATATGATATATCTTATTTCCTTTCATCATCTCTTCTCTTAACTACCTGTTCACATATATTCCATCTCTGTGTTACATGCAGAGTAGCTTGACTCTCTCTTCCAGTAACTAACTTTCTTCCATTGAGTTTAGCTAAGGAAGTCAGCAAACTTTTTGTTAAAGGGCCAGACTGTAAATCTTCCAGGCTTCTGGGCACAATACGGTCTCTGTGACAACCATTCTACTCTGTACTGTAGCATGAAAACAACTAGAGGTAATACATGAAAAAATTGGCCTGACTGCATTCTAGTAAAATTTATTTACAAAACAGGTAGTTGGCCCATAGGCCATAGTTTGCTGATCCCCACTTTACTCTAATGAGTTTTAAAAATTATTTTCCAGTTTTAGAAGTACCATTTGCTTATTTTTCAAATCTACTTTTATATTTCTTTTTTTTTTTAAGATTTTTATTTATTTATTTATTTATTGGACAGAGAGAGAGAGAGAGAGAGATCACAAGTAGGCAGAGCAGCAGGCAGAGAGAGAGGGGGAAGCAGGTTCCCTGCTGAGCAGAAAGTCCTATGCGGGGCTTGATCCCAGGACCCTGAGATCATGACCTGAGCCAAAGGCAGAGGCTTAACCCACTGAGCCACCCAGGTGCCCCTACTTTTATATTTCTAATAGTCTCTTAATACCTGTGCATATTTTCAATCATTTTTTAAAAGTGTATTTTTTTTTAAAGATTTTATTTATTTATTTGACAGACAGAGATCACAAGTAGGCTGAGAGGCAGGCAGAGAGAGAGAGAGGAGGAAGTAGGCTCCCTGCTGAGCAGAGAGCCCGATGTGGGGCTCAATCCCAGGACCCTGGGATCATGACCTGAGCTGAAGGCAGAGGCTTTAACCCACTGAGCCACCCAGGCACCCCTAAAAGTGCATTTTTAAACATATTAAATACAATTATTTTCTATCATTTGATAATTCTAATATCTGAATTTTATTTCAATAATCTATTGAATTGTGATAATCATTCAATAATCTATTGAATGAAATAGTTTATTTCAATAATCTCTTTTCTTTGAGATTTATTTACTTATTTTAGAGGGGTGGGGAGGGACAGAGGGAGAGGAAGAGAGAATCCCAGGCAGACTCCAAGCTGAGCGTGGAGCCCCACACAGGGCTTGATCTCACAACCCTGAGATCACAAGCTGAGCTGAAACCAAGAGCCAGTTGCTTAACTGACTGTACCACTGAGGCACCCCTCAATATTCTTTTATCCTGCTTGTTGTTTTTACTGACTTGCACTCATGGTTCCTTGCTAATTTGTGTGCTTTGTGATTTTTACTGAGTTACGTATTTTTTTTTTTAATTTAATGAGGACTGAAATAAGGTTATATCATTCCAAAGAAAATTCATATTTTTTTCTAGATTCTCAAGAGATTACAAATTAGGAAACATTTTAAAATTATCTGTATAAGTTGCTTTTACCACACTTGGGTGGTGTTAATTCAGACTAAACATGTGTATTATTTGTGGTCACCAAATCACAAGATACATACTTTTTTCTATCTACATGGCTAAACTCCTTCAATGGCCATAAAAATAGCTCATTCATATACATCCTACTGCGGGGGAGCATAATTGACTGAAGGTCCCTCTTGCTAACCTTTGAATCCAATTCTCTGTTTGCACTGAGGACATACTTTCCACAAACGGCTCCCAGCCAGTATATCTGAGCACAGTGAGCATACTAATACAGGCCTATTTCTGCAAGATATGGGAGTTCTTTAACTGGGAACTTTGCCTCTAGGATTCTCCATTGGCCTTACCAAAACTGTCTTGGACTATGCTACAGTCTAAAACTCTGCTTAATCCTCATGCCTTGTCTCTCCTATATTCATGTTAAATCTGTGTCATTCTGAAGACTCTTCTTACTTTCCTTGGCCTCCACCACTTTATCTCTGAGAGATACTTCTTCTATTATACCTCATGTACAACTCATCTGTCTTGGAATCTACTTCTCAGTGACCTCAAACACACACACTGCCATAGTTTGTCTTGAAAAAATAAGACCCCAGATTGTTTTACGAATATGTTTTCAGTATATATATACATATGTGTGTGTGTGTATATATTCTGCCTACAATTATTGTAGGCAGAATACTGCTGACAATTATTTGCTCACTTAGGGATAAGATATTGTTAAATCTTGCTATTTTTAAAAAATGATGTTAATCTAACCTAACTCAATGTAGGCAATACAGAATGATATAAACAATATAGAATAACTATCTCAGACACTTGCCAGAAAATTGAACTAACTGATCTTAATACCCATCAAATCTGGTTGATTGCCCAATGGATATAAAATCTAATTGTTCCTCCAGAAGCATTAAAATGTGGCTTATATTAAACTACAACATTAGCCATCTGCTGCATATATGGACCTCATTGTTTATTTCTATCCTTTCCTAAATTACACAATATCCCATTCCACAACTTTTAATTACTATTTTTCTGAATTGTGTTTTGGCATATATCAAGGGATCTTCTGAAAGACTTTCATGTAAAATGTGTCCAAAGGAATGTATGTGGTTGAGGGCATTCTTAAATGATAGCAGAATATCAAAGGTGACCCAAATGAAATGTTTTTCTCTTGACACAGTGTTAGAACTAGTGTTCACCTTAAGAAACTAATTTGTTATATCTGATGCATACCTCAAGTTCTGGAACTGACCATATTTTCAGTTTTGTACTGACTGCTTGATTTTATTGTCATTTTACTTTACTTTTCCCATATATACCATGTGTATTTATATATGTATCTATTTTTATTTTTACATATTCCTACACAATACTACAAAGTATGGCTATAGCACAATTTGTTATTCATTCATCTACTAATGGATTCCTTCATCTACTACTACTTTTTTTTAACTGTAACACTATATATATGTATATGTATATGTATATACATATATATATATTCATTTATTTTATTGCTTTCCTTGGTAAGTTTTCTGTTTAAAAATTTGTTATTTTTTTCAGTTGGCATTATGCCATAAATATTTATCTGTATGATTCTGTAGTCTTCAGTTATTACTTATATGGCTGCATTATATTCCTTCAAATGGGTACCTTATGATTTACTTTTACTGTTTATGTTAATGTTGCAGAGTCAAAAATACTAAACATAAATATCCAGAAGCTTTCCCCCCTTCTGCTTTCCTGAGATCATTTTGTATAATGACTTCTGGATCTTTCTATGGTGATCTGTGAATATGGTGGAGAGTAGCAGGAAGGGACGAGAGAGAAGTCGAGTTAGAAAGAGAAAGAGAAGGAAAGTCAACCAGTAGAACCATCCAAGAGTACTTTCATCAAGGGAGAGAACCAGCTGAGGCTAGCTGCCCATGATATGGGATTTGGAAAGAAAGACAGATAAAATATTTAGGACGTTTGTTGTTTGCTGTGTAGGATAGTCCCTTCTTCATCACCTCTCAAGAATGCATTTGGAAAAATATACATGGTTCAGCAAAGCTTTTGTGATCCAAACTGGGCTTCTTTAAGAAATAACAAGAATAGCTCATGGAAACACAACTATATTGGAATTACACTCAATTTTTTTTCTGTTATTTTGCTGCTTTAAGTAAATCTTTAGCAAAACAAATTGATATGTATTTAATATTCTTACTTGTGCCTTAGTCGATAAAGTTGGAAACACTATCTCTAACTTGAATATGAAGGAGTTTGGCAGAGGTGTTCTGTTACCTGAAAAGAAATTAAAAATGGCCTTACCAATAACAGGATAGGGATAATTCAGTATATTCAGAAGAAGGAACAACCTAAAGAACCATGAATAAAGTGGAGAGATCCTGTTTAGACAAATGTACCATGCAAAATATCTGATATAAAAATAAAAGGCAAAATGATTTTAAAAATAACAGTATCAGGGCGTGGCTAATTTATATGTAAGATTTTTACATTCTATATGTTTGAAATCGTCAGCTTAAAGGGAAGAAATAACGAGTGAAAAATCAAGAAATGATGATCATTTGAACTTCTAGAGAGCCAGAAAAGTTTAAAGGATTTTCAGTAAGTATTTATAGATGTCTGTTTTTTTAACAGCTAAGGATTATTTTCAGAGGTCTGTAGTCAACACAAGGGCAAATGTAGACAAACATGCTTAAATATTAGCAAGAGAAACTGGGGTTAAAAAGCAGAATCTGATTTGGCCATAGGTGTGATCAGGATGGAAAGCAGCCTGACAAAAAGATCATGGGCTCTTAGATATGCCTGGGAATGTCTTAAGTGTAAGGAGCCATAGCTTCTCTGGATGGGTAAAGTGTAGCCTGCTTGAATACATAGGTTCATCTCAAATGATCTTCTTTGGAGGTCCCTGCTAGCTTTAGAACCCTCCCATTCATTTCATCGATGAAGTTGGAAATGAAATAATATTTATATGAATTCTGATTAAGCAATCAGCCAGCAGCTTCAGGACAAGTATTTTTGTGATCAATGGAGATAGAGCTAATCACTGTTCTTAGCATTTCCATAGTCTTCCGGCATTCTCAGAAACAAAGTTTGTACAAACGTATCTTGATCTGTCCTTCTTACTATTGGATAAAATAATCTAGGAATATAAAATGCATTTCCAGATATGGAGATTGTATGGAATCCTTACTTAAAATCATAACCAGATTGTTCATAAGCTCATCTTGTACCAGTATTTCTTTTCAAGACTTGATTACCAGGAAGGTGGTTACTAGACTCTTTACAATGTCGTAGTGTCTAATACACTCTGAAGGAGATTGGGTTGATAAAATTTTCCTTTTTACTGTATATATTGCTGCTTTTGTTTAATTTTTTAAGAAGAAGAATAATCATTTTTTAATAAAAATGAAATTAAACTGTAAAACACAATAAAACAAAGATGGACTTTAATATCATTAAGTGACAGCCAGTATTTTCTATGCTTACCTGACTAAAACAGTGTAATTCTTTGCTGGCATCCATATTTCTTACTCTGTGAATAAAGACTGTGTTTCTGCACATCTCTGGTATAGTTATTTATACCAAAGAAGTGTTGATTAAGTGTTTGATAAATAAAAAAAAATTGGTTTCGGACTTACCTAATTAGCATAAAACACACAAGCACACCCAAAACAGATGCTTGCTCCAAGAGCTGATAGCTGGAAATGAGTCATACTTATTTTTGTTTTCATGGTTCCTGATCAATTTCCAATATTCTTCATCTTCTTTATGTTCTTATTTAATGTGAACTTTTACACTAGTTAGACACAGCTTTTTCAATTTAAAGGCCCTATGTTTTTAGCAACTGAGATGTTTGGATTAGCAAAGTTTAACAGCAGATTTCGGATTAATCCCAGAGTTTAAAAGCTAAAGTAAGCATGGATCAGTGTTTCCCACAAAAAAGTGACACCCTTTTGCAATTCAGTTTTCCAACTGATAGGAAGTGACTATTGCAGATAATGTTTCTGCATTTAAACCCATAAGAATTATTGTGAAAGCAAGCGGAACTCATGAGAGACCAGGGGGTTAAAGTGAAGGAACCCTTGCAGTGAAAGGAATCAAGGATTGTCTTTAGAACCCATGCTACCTGAGCAACCAGGTCAAAAAAGCTTCCTCTAATGAAGATCCATCCATTACCATGACGTGCAAGCTCTAGTTGTAGATCACTTTCATGGTCTCCAAAGAAGCCGAGCAGTTATCACTAACATTCAAAAATCCACTGGAAAGTCATTCATTTCACTTTATGGTCCTAATTAGCCATTTGTATAGTTCTATAATTAAATATGTTCCTTTCTCATCAAGTTTTTCACTTTAGTAATGATACCACTGTGCCACAAACAGGCCCCATGCTGCTGGGTTTGGGACTTATTCATAGCATTTAATTGGTCACCCAGTGGTTAGCCAATAACCCCTTCTATGGGAAGCAACACTCTGAATGCTGTTAATGGGCTGGAGGCACAGTGATTGCCTCCTGGTACCCAGCAGTACTGGGAATAAAGCAATTTCCTCCACTGTGTTGTGTGCCCAATAGCTAATCCTCTCAACTCCTGAAATGCACACTATTTGGTTATAAGTATTTGTGCTGGCTTACTTACCGCTGGGTTGTTAATAGGCAGTGATTCTTCAATGCTCCTTCAGTGAAGTTACAGTCTGCTTGCTGACTGCTAATTAAAACAAGTTTGCTCTCTAAGACTGCAACTAAAGGTAGCAAGGTCATCTTATTTAATGCAGTAACCTTTTATTTAACAATGTTGATACACTACTCATATGAACACATTTTGTAAACTGGCAAGTCTATTATTGATTGCTTCAAAAGAACAAAAATTGAGCCACTGACTAGTCTGCTTTCCTTTGAAGTGAAATTGCTAAAACTCCGGAGTCCAGGCCTCTGTTATATAGTTGAAACACGGGCTTGCTGCAGGATTGTTTACCTTATTCAGACTTCTGAAAACAAAAAAGAAAAACATCGACTGTACTAACCATAAATGTTCAAGTCATTAAAGTAATACTTGGCTTCATTTCCCATGTGTTTTGTTTTAATTATAGTTTGATGTATGAAAAGACATTATAGAGACTCCAACTTAGAAAGTAAAACAATCGGTAGATGGCACTTCCCAACCGCCTACTTGGTGTAAGTACACATAATGAAGTCTCAGAAATGGGGTTTTGGACAATAAGATAAAATAAAGATCAAGGTGACTTGCAATAAGACAGAGACAGTCCTTTTAAAATTTTTTTTTTATTTTTCCATTAAAGTGCCTGGATATTTTTATGTCACATCTCATTGAGATCTGTGGGGAAAAAATTCTAATTTGGAAAATTTTTGATGTAGACTTCTTCCTTCAGATTCCTGGGATTTATCTCTAGTGATGACAAAGGAAACAAAGCAATATACTCTATAGGACAATATGGTACCTCTTTCTGCCTTAGGCACTTTTTAGAGAGCCAGGAGTGTCAAAGTGAATCATTCAGGGCTCTTAGAGTTATTCTGCCTCAAAGTTAAACGTTATTGCTGTGGCAAATACAGTTCTAAGTCTCAACCATAACAAATTAGAAACAATTTGAAAATTCTCCACTCACAACCAGAAAGAGAAGAGGCATTTCAAAGACAAAATATTGTAACTGTGGAAAAGGCAGTGTTGTCTCCTGGGGCAAGGTGACATCACAAGCAATTTGTCTCTAGTGTTATACATTCTAGAGGGGTATAATGTCAAGAATTTAAATACCATTTGGGAGTTAGAGGGTACTGTATTATATACATCAGAAAATGTGTTCATATGTAGTTGTAATTATGTAGATACAAGTGCATACAATCAACCAGAAACAAATTCACTTTAAAATTCTTTTGATGTATATAGTGGTAATCAGTGCTATCTTCCTGTTGCTTCTGTAATAACAGGCAAACCACTTGGATATGTATTTAAGTTGTCTGATAAATCATTATACCAAAGTGCAATAAATATATTGTAAGACCAACAGCCAATAACTTATCTTTGAAAATCCTGTTGGATGATACTTCCTCAGACCATTCACTGAGTTATAGTAGAAACAACTTATAATTAGTTCAACTTCAGTGAATGTATATATATGCACACACTTACACACTCGTATGTTTGCACACATACATCTCATATGTACACATTCATATGTATACACTCATATGTACATACATACATCTCTTCATTAGTAGTGAGGACTTATTGATAGTGAAAAATAACAACAGCAAAATACTTTTAAGTTGGAAATCTCTTTCTGTCATTAACAAGTTACCTGATATTAGGCAAATTATTTTCTTTCTGTTCTTTGTTTGCTCATTTGAAAAATACTAATAGATCTTGTACTATAAATAGATGACTATTAGTCATTATCTCCTAAAATCTTTTGAAAAGATTTTTCATCTCTATGTCTGTATTTATATCTTTATGTTATATATATATGATTTATCATACACTTGCATGTATACAAACTCTAATTTATTTTCAGTAAGTATAATTCTGAAAGTATTTTTTTATCTAGTATTTTGTGCTCTAGAGTACTAAATGCAAAGGTTGGGTAATAGTCTAGTGTAGAGAGTAAGAGCCAAAGTTCTACAGTCAGACTTCTTGGTTCTGTCACCCACTGTCTGTGTGACGTTAGACAGTTGATTTAACATGTAGGTACTGTGGTTCCCTTATCTTTACAATAGAGTAAATCATAATATCTACCTCATAGAGTTACTGGGAGGACTAAATGAGATAGTGTACAAATTGCTTCTAAGTGTCTGGAAAATTTCAAAGATCCAATAAACATCAGCTACTGTCATCATTATATGCAAAAGCTCATTTGATTGCTGCCAAAATCCTTAATGTATTCATTCATTTATTCAACAAATATATATGGTATATAAATATATATCATATGTTTTTATATATATATATATATATATATACACATAAAACGTATATATTATATATATAAGTTTTTAGTATCATATGTATATCTGATACTATAAGATGTATTGCTATATACTGGAAAACAATGTAGCAAACATTATTTGTGTTCTCACGTGCTTTAATTCTTTAGAGGCCATTAAATTTGAGTAAATGAGCAAAAGAAAGAAATGATTACTATAGATGCATATATCAGATGTGATTAGTGCTATCAGTGAAGGGAATCTCACACTGCCAATAAAAGCAGAGCTTGGATTTGAACCTAGGCTTGATGACAAAGAGTTTTTATGTATGTAACCACTGGTAAGCATCACCATGAGTGACGGATGCTGGACTGGGTCAGTATGGAAGCTAGGTGTGCAGTACTATGAGAAGTAGTTTCAGTAGGATAAGGGCTGTTACTTCCAGTACACACGTAAAGACGGAGCAAGGGAGGGAGAGAAGAGCGATGAGGAACATGTAAGAGAAAGAAAATTTGTTTGTCAAGAACATTTCAGGTATGCTGAACCTGGATTCTGTCATAGGAGCCATTTGAAGTTCAAGGCAGCTGTAGCAAATGGGACTAGAATAAGGAAGAGAAGGAGAAAAAGGAGAAGAATGAGGAAGAAAATAAGGAAGGAATGGAAGACCAGGAGGAAGTGCAGGGAAAGAAGGAAAAGGAAAGGCTTTACAGTGGGATCGTTAAAAGAATGGAATAAGAAAGGAAGTGGGGAAATAATTAAGAAAAATACATTTATTCTTTTTTAAAACTTGAATATCTCATAGCAACAAAAAAAAATTAACAACAGTAGAATTTGTAAGAAAATTTGATGTTCTTTCACAGGGATAAGCAGTTTCCCAACAAGATATTTTGTTGTGGGATTCCTGATTCAGATGGGAAGATAAATCAAAGGAATATATTTTAGTTTATTCATGTACCAGGGGCTAGAGATCCTAAACTGAGTTTCCAGTCAGCAGAAATACTGTCTTTATTTGGTGTTTGCATAAAGACAAAAACAAAACCCAAAAAACAAAAAAATTGCAAAACAAAACAAAACAACCCCCCCTAAAAAACTGCTTGAAGAACTTATAGAGATACTTCTACTTTATAGGCTAAGTGGTTCTGTGAATTTTTCTCTTGGTATGATTTGATTCCTAAATTTGTTGTGAGTTTACAAAACTAGGAGCAGACTTATCAGACTTTAGTAATAATAATTAGCATGAGAGGTAATGAGACAAGAGGGCATAAGCTTGCATTGCTCCCAGAATTTTCCCATTTATGGTCAGAAAAGTTTATGATTGGGATCTGGGACAGAGACATTCCATTAGAAGACCAAAGAAATAATATGTGTATAATGTGTCACCAGGAGCAGTGTTCTGGGTGTGAAGAAATAAGATTAATAAATTTTATTATGATATCTCTGTTTATGGTGATAGATGGTAACTAGACTTACTGTAGTGATCATTTCACAATAAATACAAATCATTGTACACCTGAAAAGAATATAATGTTATATGTCAAGTATATTTAAATTAAAAAAGAGACCTCATTTTTTAAGGAATCTATTCCATAAAAAGAAAGAAATATTCATTGACTTATTGAGCAACTTACAAGCTTATAGGCATTCAATAACTATTTGTTTATTTTGTATTTATTCATTTATACACAATTTAAAATCATTGTTTTTAATGCTTCCTGGTGGATTTAGTTGCCCAAAGCATGAATAAATTTGATATTTTGCTGAGACACACAATTTAACCGTAGGCACAGCCAGGTTGTTGTGCGGAGGGTCACTGGGGCTAGGAGTGAATCCTATCTGGCTGCCTTAAATGCACACTTCAAAATGACTTAGCTGTTGGTTATTATCCTTGTCACTACAATACTGCAATTTTTGAGATAAAATCCTGTTTCCTTGTATAAATTGGCTCCAGAAAGAAAGTCAATGTCTAGTGTGATAAGAGTATTCATAGACTCGTGCAATAGTCTAGTAGGTCCTCTGACACAGACCTCAGAAAAATTGAGTTTACTAAAAAATTTCACTGCGATGTTTATGAGAAAAGCGATGGTTACTCTGAACTGTTTCAGCGTGGAGAAATGTTCTATTAAACATGTCCAGAGGCATCAGAGGAAGCTTCATTAGAGACATAACTCTCCAGCTGAGATGTGAGGGTTGAGGAGATAAGAGGGCTATATCTTCTGGCCAGAATGTGTTGCCCGTCCCTTATCTGCGCATGTCCGGTGGTGTAGGCTGGCATAGTAGCAGTGGAGATTGAAATGTATGGGCAGGCATGAGCCGTTTCAGAGATGGAAATGACAGTGTTTGAAGATTGCATTTGGGGGGAGTGGGAAATGAAGGAGTCTGAGAGAACACCCCACATTTAAGTTTGGGACAATTGTTTCACTAGGGATATAGGAAGTAAAGACATATGAAATAAATAAAAAGGCAAGTTGGATGGAAAATCTGTATTTTTAAAGTGGGGATAATGAGAATACTTATCTCATGGGTTTGTCATGAGCATTAAATGAGTTAATAAATACAGGGTATATAGAAAAATGTCTACACATTGTAATCAATAAATGTTAGCAGTTTCTTTTAAAAAGATTTTATTTATTTATTTGAGAGAGAGAGAGAGAGAGCATGAGGGAAGGGGAGGGACAGAGAGAGAGGGGTGAGCAGACTCCCTGCTAAATAGGGAACCCAACACAGGGCTCCGTGCCAGGACCCTGAGATGATGACCTGAGCGGAAGTCAGATGCTTAACCCACTGAGCCACCCAGATGCCCCTAAGAGTTAGCAGTTATTAAGAAACATATTAAAAAAAGACATATTAAGTAAACTAATGCATAACAAGCAGATAGACTACCATAGTAAATAAAATGCTGCACACTGAAAAATTTTCTAAAATAGTATACAGAAATAAAAGCATATTAGTTAATTAAATTATCACTATGAATAATATTATATGAAATATTGAATCAAAGTTTATAAAGAGATGCACAGAATTGAAATGTGTTGAGTTAGCCTGATGAGACTAAGATACATTTGTTTTCATGTTAAATTGAATTTTTCTATAAACTTTAGGGTGCAAATGGGCACTATATGCAAATTCTCCATGAGCTTGTATTAAAAAGGATGCTCAATTAAAGAAGCAAGAAAGGGGGAAAATAAAGAAACAAGAAAGGGTACAACTGAATTTGTAATCTCAGTTCAAAGAAATTCTATGAAATTCCCTGTGGCTGTAAGCAGAATACGGCAAGAAATTTTACAAAGAGGGAGTGTTAGAGTTTGGAATGAGAGGTGAGAGGAAAGCATAGAAGAGAGCAGGAAGCCAAACAAGAAGCAGTGTGGAAAAGGTGGCTGTCACAGAGGAAGGAGACAGAACACACATAAAGGAAATGAGTATTTGCTTAAGAAGGTAAAAGAGAAATAGAGCTCCCAAACTGGAGAAAATGGGACTGAAGTTTCTAAACAAATACGAAAAGGAGGGTAAGAGGTAGAAAATGAAATCAACATCGTACCTTATATGGGAAGAAAAGGGAAGAAGTAATTTATGACAGCATTGATGAAATAATTAAAATCTCAGAAATTTTGTGATAAAAAGTTGGAAACTTTTTAAGACTGTATAAGAAAAGAGGTTTCAGTTTTGGCACATTCTGAAACATGAAGTTAGATACATTTTAGCATTAAAAAGTTGACTGTTTTTTAGATATTATGGAAATATTTGCTGCAATTTTTAGGAATAGGTTTAGGGAATTTTACATCAGTTAATGGAGGGCAAGAGCCATGAAAGGATGATATTTATATACATAAGATGAATTTGTGAAACATTCAGTGTATGTTGGAATGCATGAGATCATACATAAGACTTCAGAAAGGTTTAAAAATGAAATGCATAGCAATCTCAAAAATCCCAAGGAGGAATGTAAAAAATAAAGCCATTTTAATTTATGGTGATACTTTACATGTAACATGAGAGATTATATTGGAAACGGATTTCAGCATTCACGGAAACATGCAAATAGATGAAAATTATAACTAAAACTTATCTCTGAAACCAAATATTTAATTGGCATATAGAAATGGAGATGAAAAATCACTTATTTAAATGCATATGCTAACAGTTTCAAGTATTTAACAAAAATGGATAGAAATATGGTAGCAAAACTGAAAAAAATGTGTAAATAAAGATCACTTTTAAGTCTTCTTCTCATGATTCTTTGATGTTAGATGAAAGAATCACACCCAAAGTGGGTGATTTGACAGCTGTGTGTGGAGTATCAGTGAATTCCTGTTAAGATAGAAATAAATGGAATCTGTACTAGGGATGATCAAGGATGTGGGAACTTCCACCTATCCAAGATGACGGAGGAGAGTGGGGCATCATTAATAATAATGTAAAGAAAGCTCTTGAGAGGAGAAGAAAATTCGTAGGATTTAAATACCAAATTAAACATTCCCAGCGATAGAAGTGTTAACTGAGTGCTAGGGTAAAATAAAAAGAAAAAAGGAAGAATAGACAATTTTATAATTGTATTTAGAAAGTATAATGATGATAATAGAAGGGTAATGTCAGGAATGAATCAAACGTTGCTAACGGAATTCAGTTTTTCGGAGGAATAATTAGTTATGGATACAGTCTTAGAAGATAAACAAGAGATTTAAGATGGTTCAGAAGGAGAAACTGTAGATAAAAATATACATTGTTTGCAGGACTATCTTAAAAAGAAGGAAACACTATGTGTTTTGAAGAAACTTAAAAATGAGTGATTTAAGGGCAAACATCAAAGTTCAAAGAATGATCTATGGTATCTTTGGTCTGGCCACCGCAGAAGGACAGTGCTTTGGGACTAACAACTATACTGCCGCATTTTCCAAGACTTCTGAGGTCTGACCTGGCATCCTCTGGCTGTTGTTTTCAAAGGCAAGAGAGAGAAAGGAGAAATGATCACCACCATGAAACAGAGAAGGTTAAGAATGACATGTTTTAAAAGTGGAGAGAGAGGTTATTAGAGGCCACTGATTTCACAAGCACTAGTTGCAAGATTTTTAAGGAGTTTTGCTCAGGGTTGGTGAAATGTATCACAGGGCATAGTAATCAAGATAGAGCATGAAGCAACAAAAAGATAGAAAATATCTGCCATATTTCTGGCAAACATAACCACATACCATGTTGATTGAAGAAAGAAAATATTGTACATGTGAAAAAAGAAAAAAGCTTTTATTCAGGCAAATCAGATTTTATTTTTTTCAAGTTGGTTTCCAGAACAGGTCTAGAAACAAGTGAGGATAAAGTGAATGCATCCTTACTTTTACCCAAAGGGTGGCAAGCAAAATAAACTTCACAAAGCCTAAGCAGGGCTCAGCAAATCATCTGTTTTTGGATGAATGGACTTCATACCCTTTAAAAAGAGAATGGTTACCAAATTTGGCTGAAGTAAAGACTTAAAAAAATGGTAATCCATAACTTGACTCTAGTCATTTCTGTGAACATTGTCTATCTGTAAATGACAGCTTATATAAAGAATGTGACAGATACATGAACAATATCCACCAAGATTAAATATAAAGCAACAGCAAAGACAGGTAGAGATAATGTAGCAGAGAAATATTGTAAATGCCCATACAAGTTTTGGGGAAAGAATCTAGAAAATGGAATGAAATAGAAAAAACACAAATGAAAATGAATGAGACTGGAGGTTTGGGATTTTAGAAATACATTGTAAATCTTGTGAGGCAATTTTTGGTGATCTGTTTTCTGCCTCTAAGATCTTTCACCTATCCAGCACGAAGGTACACTGTCCTGCAGACAGTACACTCTCTGGTCTTAGTGAATTTTATTTTATTCTTTTTATTCTTAAACATAGAAGGCAGTTCATATGTTAGATACTATCACAGAATGCTATTAGATTTTGTATATTTTATTTTATTTTTATGATTTAACCTCAAGAAAGCAACATGTGATGATGAAGAGGTGAAATTTAACATTCCATATGCTGACTGAACCCTCTGAACACTTAAAGTCATTTATTCGAGCAGGTGTTTATTAATTCCTGTCGTATTCTGTTTACCATGCTAGCAAATGGACATTTACATTTACTTACTGGTGTAGGGAGAAGACAATGAAACTTGACTCTGCTTAACTCAAAGTGAATGAATATCAAAGTATTCCCTAAGAAATTTAAGCTTCAATTCTCTACTGTTTCTGTAGAATCCACATTTTATACTAGTTTCATGGTTCAGGCAATATTAAACTGAAAAAGACCACATGCAAACAAAACTTAGTCTCAGGTTATGGTTTATTTAATTTCTGTCAAACAGATGCAACACAAAACTCCTTTAGGAAACTATTCCCATAGTCCATGCCCCACAAGATACATGTTAGTTCATATTACCCAAGTTTAAAAATACACAAATTATAGTCCACCAAAAGTAAGACTTGGCAGGGGGAGAAAAGTTGCAATCTGGAAAAAGTTAAAAGAAAAAGTTAAAGAGCAAATATGTTTAAAATGGTAATTGAAGTAATTGAAATCCAAATAAACAAATAACACAATATGGGGGAGGGGAGTATTCGCATTTTGAGATAATTTCCGTATAACTTTAGAAAAAAATACAGTAATTGAAACTAAAAATACAATAAAAGTGTCACGTGGAAGTTTAGATGCAGATAAAGAGAGAATGCATAAATAGAAATATTGACGTAGGGAATCTACCCAAAATGTAACACTGAGGTAAAGGCATGAGAACGATAAAATAGAGGTTACAACACAGGCAGCCTAATGTGCATCTAATAGAAGTAATAATTGGAAGAATAGATTTCTCTATTCTTCATTCTCATTTGGAGATAATGGCTAAAATTTTACCAGAACTTATGAAAGTCTCCAACTTTTAGGAAGTGAACTAGTTCAGAGAAAGAATTTCAAAGTGATTTCACACTCAGACACATGGTAGTGAAATTATAGCCTTCCAAAGATCAGTTCTTAAAAAGTACTAGAAAGCAAATGCAAATTTTACCAGGACGAAAGAATAGTCTGAAATGCTTTTCTCAAAGGTAAAAATAGGGATCAGGTGACAATAGTTTACATTTAGTTTCATAGTGTTACAGGAAATATTATGAAACTAAAACTGTGTACCCATCCAAAAACAAACTACCTGAAGAGAAGACAAATTAATATGTATTTTTTTCATGCAAGATAGAAATAACTTATTGCAAGATCTGTAGGGAAAAAATTAAAATTTTGTACGTTAGCAGGAAGGGAATTAAATTCAGAAAGAAGGATTAGTAGCAAATTTTGGATAAATTAAAATACTTATGATACAAAATAATGATGGCAAAATAATAATAGCAATTTCTTTGTAGTAGAAATAAAAATAGCACTGATGTTGCAGACAAAGATCATGCATTCGTTGAGGATGATCAAATTTTATTTGGGAAGAAGATAGAGAAATTGAGCACTTTAGATTTTGCTATACAACATATTTTGTTAAGATTTTAAGGGCAATACCTAAAAATATAGAAATATTATGCATGCCTTTAAAATTGTAAATAAGAAAAAGAGAACGAGAAACAAAACTCCATAGAACCAATACAACGTAAGAAGACGACCCAAAGAATATTCATCATAAAGAGTAAGCCCTAAATAAAAGGATAAAAATAAAATCAAATATATTTGAAATCACAAAACTTTAAAGGATTAAATTCATTAAAAGAGAAACTATTTTAATGGTTAAAAAAATAACAGCAACTTCACCTTGCTGTATGCTCTTCCTAAAGTGACATGTAAAAGATAGGAAGATAGGTGGGAAAATGGTGTAACGAAAAATAAAAGCAAAAACAAACCCATTTGAGATTTTCTGGGTTCTCTATCTTTGCGATTCTTTCACTTAAGATGTCCTGAGTTTTCACATACTCTGTTATTCTGGGGTATTGTTCTCTGACACCTGAAGCTGTGGGGCTTCTTCTCTCTTCTGCCCAAGCTGTGTGCAGCTTGGAGAAGACACTTAATCAAAAGCATAACAAATTTGCAAATCTTACTGGGAGCACTTCAGTCTTTTGAGGATACTCTTCCACCGCAGGCCCCCTCCTCTCTGACTGACCTTTTGTAGGCTTCTTTTTAGATTTGTAGCTGCTCTATTGTTCTAAATTCTGCCATCTGCTACCTAACCCTAGTGAAACTGCAGTTCTCTCCAATTCTAGAACTAGGGAGAATGAGGTGTTCTCTCAAGAAAACCAAAATCTTTTAGATTTTACTCAGTAAGTAAAGATTTTTAAAGAGCAGACACTATCCTAGTTTCTGCCGGCCTTTGGTGTTTCCCATTGCCTCCAAATAGTTGTTTTTAGTATTTTTATTCATCTTTAATAATTATATTCTGCAGGAAGAATCACTCAAAATCTTTATACCATCATTTTTAGAACTTCCACCCCATTTTGTTTTTGCTTGTTTTTAGATTTTTTTTTTAAATGTGAAAATGAATACATACTAACTTTGTATTAAGACGAAGGTCAGGGGGCGCCTGGGTGGCTCAGTGGGTTAAAGCCTCTGCTTTCAGCTCAGGTCGTGATCCCAGGGTCCTGGGATCGAGGCCCTCATCAGGCTCCCAGAGAGCCTGCTTCCTTCTCTCTCTGCCTGCCTCTCTGCCTACTTGTGATCTTTGTCTGTTGAATAAATAAAATCTTTAAAAAAAAAAAAAAAAGACAAAGGTCATTCTTCAAAGCCTCACATTGGGGCATTCGTTTTTGGTATAAGGTGTTTTCACAGATTCACTCTAGAATATTCTCAAAGGCCAGGAGTCCTATCCAAGTGAATGGTAGCAAAGGAGTAAGACAGATGGAGGAATTACTTACAAATCTTTTTTTTTCAGGAGCAGTAAGTTAACGCAATTTCATCTTTGATTGTAAGACCGACTCTACTACTGCAGAGCTGTCATGATGCTGGACAGTTAGGTGTCAATAGATGAACCATGTATGTCCTTCAAAGAATGTAGCCTGTTTTTTTTCTTCATATTATCAGTACATTTCCCAAAAATATATTAATAATTTTGGAAACAACGCTTTTGAGTTTTTATTGAAGCATATTTTAATATAAAACCCCAAATTAATTAAATATAGGGTATATGTGTGTGTAGGGGAGTCACTTCATTTTTAAGATTCAGATCAACTGAATAAAAATAGTATGAAACTGATGTGAAAATTATGTTTAATTCTGTTACTTATGCTTTTTTAAAATATGGGGTCTAAAAATGTACATTAAAGATAAGGATTTATTAAAAAAAATACCTGTGTGTCCTTCCTGAAGTAATGTGTTCTGAACTTTGTAGCCCTATTTTTCTTCACTTCAGTAAATGATAGACCATATATTTACATTTATTTATTGCCAAAGCATAGTGTTTCAAATTTTGGGATCATGAGTAAAAGTTGATATGGCCACACTGAAACGATGGATGGCAATAATTTCTATTATTCTGTATGCTGACAATATCTAGAATCTCAATAAAACAGCACAATGATTTTAACACTAGAGAATAAAACATTGAAGTACAAAATGGATACAATAACATTAGGTTGTGGAGCCCCTGGGTGGGTCAGTTGGTTAAGGATCTCCCTTTGGCTTGGGTCATGATCCTGGGGTCCTGGGATTGATCCCTGAGTCCGCTCCCTGCTCAGTGGGAAGTCTGCTTCTCCTTCTCCCTCTGCCTCTGCCCCTCCCCCAATGGTGCGCGTGCGCGCTCTCTCTCTCTCTCTCAAAAATAAATAAAATCTTTAAAAGATAATATTAGTTTTTAAATTTCAGTCTTTATACATTTTATATACTTTCTCACTTTCAATAGTATATTGAAACATTGAGAATTTTATATGCAAATTTCAAACCAGACACTTTCTATTCCAATAATATAGATATAGGCATAAAAATATTTATAGGTGATAACAAATGTGCTACTGTACTATGTGGGTAACATCTATTTTATCATTTTATATATACCTTATTCTTTAAAATAAATTTTAGCAAATAAAAGTGAGTATTCATCTTGCTTACCTTTCCTGTTGCTACTGAAAGGAATCTATATGGTATCCAACTTTACTCAAAATACATTGAAGTGTTTGGCACTTTCATCTTGCAGTACTTCCCTTTCAATGAATATAAAAAATGTGTTCTTAAAGTTTTTGAAAATAGTGTGTAGACATGGTAGGCTTTACTCTGGTATTATTTGAAGTGGTCTTTCCTAATTATATAGTATTTATAAATTATACTGTGTTTAGAGAGCCAAATGGCATAAAAAACCCATTTTTCCCTTCAAAATTCATCTTGCAGTCTTACCATAACCATATAAAAATTTTAAAGTGTTCTGATCAAATTTTAATGCAAAATTATTGCTCAGTAATGAATGATTAACTACATGGTACTGAAGCATACTGAAAGCTAGTGAGGAGAAGCAGAAACCCCCAAATTGGCAAGAGATACTATAGGAAGTTGGTAATATTAATAAGATGATTCTTTTCTTTTTCACTGTGGCTTCATTCATGACAAACAACAACATACAAACAACTCACAACAAAATAAATGAATAAATAAAGTGGCTGTCCAAAATATTTAAATGTGGGGTTCAAAATAACTTGAATGTTAGAATCAAAGATTTCTGGTTTAGGCAGCTGACTTGTTTGCTCCCTAATTACAGATTTTCTGAAAGTTTTCATTCATTTCCAAGTTCATAATCAAAATGCAAAAATTGTTGAAACAAAACTGGTTGCAGAATGCATATATTCTGAACCATGAGAAACTGTAGGTTTACTGAATGGAGTTAAATTTTCTTTCCCATCCCTCATCATTTTCACTTGGTTCTTTTACAGAAAGGTAAGATTAAGGAATGCTCCAACGAAAGGTGTAGATTAAGGTAAAAGGATGAGGCTTTAGAAAATAGAAAAAACTAAAATAGATGGATGTCAACATTAAGTGAAAACAAAGGAATGGCAACATTAATGGAGGAATAAAGAAAAAGAAAATTTAGAGTAAAAAAAAGAAAAAGAGAGTAGCAAAAGGAAAGCAATAATATAGTAGTCAAAGAAGGTTTAAGAAAAAGGCAATATAAAGATGTGTTCACATGTTTGGCAGATATAAACATCTTATTGAAAAGTTCTTGTCTTTTCAAACTATGAAATGAAATGTATTATGTAGCATTTAAAACAAAAAAAAAATTCCTTGACCTTTTGTTAATAGAAATGTAGACAGGCACCACTAAGAAACAACAAATACCTTCTTTTGAATTTTATAGATTTCCAAGGTTGGGAAGTTTTATTTTTCTGGAACTGTATGTAGAAAATTATCTGTATTATTCTTGAAAAAAGTTAATTAATACTACCTTGAACTTTAAAGTATAAAAACCCTCTCCTAAGTTTTTTTTAGAGTTACAATATAGGTTAAAAATAAAGTCTTATATTATCAATATATTATTCCAGAGAACTTTAACTTTCTGCAAGATATGTCCACTTGGGGCACCTGGGTGGCACAGTGGGTTAAAGCCTCTGCCTTCAGCTCGGGTCATGATCCTAGGATCCTGGGATCGAGCCCCGCATCGGGCTCTCTGCTCGGCAGGGAGCCTGTTTCCCCTCTCTCTCTGCCTGCCTCTCTGCCTACTTGTTATCTCTCTCTCTCTCTGTCAAATAAATAAATAAAATCTTAAAAAAAAAAAAAAAAAGATTATGTCCACATAACACAAAAAGCAAATGTAACTTTAACTCACTCCTTTATATTCAGACATTAGTACTTATTCTCCAAGGGATAACTCTAAAAAGAGCTGTTTTCAATTTGTGTCCCTTTATCAGTAGGTATGGTATTGTCACCAATTATACGTTTATCAAATTATCACATTGTACATTCAACATGATGATTTGATAAACGTATACATAAAAAGAATTCCCCTCAATGAGATAATAACACATTTATCACCTCAAATTATTTACCTTTTTAATTTTTTTGGATGAGGACATTCAAGTTCTAAGCTCTTACCAAATTTCGATTTTACAATACAGTGTTATCAACTATAGTCACCATGTTACACATTAGATCCTAAGACTTGGTTCATGTTGCAACTAAAAATTTGGACCTTTTTACCAACCATACAGTGTTATCAACTATAGTCACCATGTTACACATTAGATCCTAAGACTTGGTTCATGTTACAACTAAAAATTTGGACCTTTTTACCAACCTCTTCCTATTTTTCTTGCCCTCTAGTCCCTGGAAACCACTTTTCTACCCTTTATATATATATATATATATGTGTGTGTGTGTGTGTGTGTGTGTGTGTATACACACACACATATATGTATATATTTATATTTAATATATATATATTTACATATATATATTTAATTCCACATGTAAGTGATACCATGCAGTATTTGCCTTTGTGTCTGGTTTATTTCATTTGGCATAAATTATTCATCCATGTTGTCATGAATGTCAGGATGTCTTTTTCTTTAAAGGCTGAATCATATATATATATATGATCATTTTTTTATCCATTTACTCATCTATCACCACTGAAGTTGTTTCTATACTTTAGCTGTTATGAATAATGCTATAATGAACATTGAAATGCAGATATCTCTTCAGTATCCTATTTCCATACCCAGGGGTTGGATTGCTGGGTCACATAATAGTTCTATTTTTAGTATTTTGGGATCTTCCATACTTTTTTGCATAATGGTTGTACCTTTTTATATTCCCTACCACCTCCCAACAGTATATAAGGGTTCCCTTACTCCACATCTTTGCCAACAGTGTTATCTCTTTTCTGTTTGATAATAGACAGCCTAATAGGTGTGAGTTGATATTTCACTATAATTTGATTTGCTATATTCATATTCATATATTCACTATAAAAATGATTTGCATTTTCCTGGTGATTAGTGATACTGAGCATCTTTTCATGTATTTGTTAGCCATTTAATGTCTTCTTTGGAAAACTGTTTATTCAAGTCCTTTTCCCATTTTATAGTTGATATAGATATATATCTTTATATATCTATATAGATATATATCTATATCTATCTATCTCTCTATCATATATATATATGCGCAGGTAAGCACAAATAACACAACAGCAAATATATAGATATAGATATGCATATGCATATATATGCAAATATATATATACATAGATAGATAGATATATAAATGTATATGCATTTTGGGTATTGACCCCTTATTGAATCTGTGATTTACAAATATTTGTTACCATTTCATAGGTTGCCTTTTCATTATATAGATAGTTTCTTTTGCTATGTAGAAGATTTTTAGTTTGATGTAGTCTCTCATATATTTTTTGCTTTTCTTCCTTTGCTTCCTTAGCTTTGGGTGTCAAATGCAAAAAAATTATGCCAAGACCTGTGTCAGGAAACTGACTCCCTATGTTTTCTCCCACGAGTTTTATGGTTTCAGGTCCTATATTCACATCTTTAATCCATTTTGAGTTGATTTTGTGAATGCTGTTAGGGATTCAGTTCCATTCTTTTATATGTAGATGTCCAGTCTTCCCAGCACAATTTATTGAATAGCCTGTCCTTTCCCTATTGAAGATTCTTGTCTTCTTTGTTGTAAATTAACTGGTCGTATATGCATGGGTTTATTCCTGGGTATTCTATTCTGTCCCATAGGTATGTGTGTTTAGAGAATGTTTAAGAGCCAATTTTAAAAGTCCCAAAATTTAAATAAGTCAGGAAAAGTAAAATATAATTTTATTAATCTGGATAAAATTTATACCCTACAAGTTTTATCCAGGAAGATAGAGATCCAATTTTATAAATAGTAGGGACATAGAATGGAGAAGTAAGATGAGGTGTGTATATATATATCTATGGATAGATAGATAGGTAGATAGATAAACAATTTTATATACACACACAAAATGAAATATTACTCAGCCATAAAAAAAGAATGAAACCTTGCCATTTGCAACAATGTAGATAGAACTAGAGAATATTATGCTAGGTGAAATAAGTCAGTCAGAGAAAGATAAATACCATAGGATTTCACTCTTATGTAGAATTTAAGAAACAAAACAAATGATAACAGGGAAAAAAGAGCGAGGCAAACCAAAAAACAGAATCTTAACTCTAGTGAGCACACTGATGGTTACTAGAGGGGAGAAGGGTAGGAGAATGGGTTAAATAGGTGATGGGGATTAAAGAGTGCATTTGTGATGAGCACTGGGTGTTGCATGGAAGTGTTGAATCACTAAATTGTATACCTGAAATTAATATTGCACTGTATGGTAACTAATGGGAATTTAAATAAAAACTTCAAAGAAAGTAGTGAGGACATAGTAGATACTAATGAATTTGATCTAATGCTTAAAATGAACCAGAAAATCATGTTATTTTACTTGTATTACTCATTATATCAGCAATTACATAAAGGAGATCAATGTCCCCTGACTAGAAAATAATTTTAATATGATATAATATGATGATAATGTTTATAAGTTCTTGAGTGAAGAGACTAATGGGCCCAGAGATACTATATGTTAAGCATGCCTAAGTCTCTACTTTACTCTGGAATGACCATGGACTAGAATCAACCATCACCACAAAACTCCAGCTAGTCATAGAGTTTCACTTGCATCCAGTCAACTTCCTGTCTTTTGCTAAAGGGAAAGCTTGTCTCTTAAAGTTCCATCGGGCATGTGCTCATCCTTTCACTTTCCCCCAACATCATATTCAGGGCATGGTAGACGTATAAATACACTTCTAGCTTCTCTCTGCAATTGCAGACTTTGACTTCTGTCATTGCCTGAATGACACACACTCCTGGAGCTGCTAAAGCCCAGTGGGAACAGAGCCACCGAGAATGTTACCAAGAAGGGGGAGCTGTAGAGGCCATTCAGTGTTTCATTACTGAGACCACAGTTCTTCAAGACATTTTCATAGGCTACATGGCTTTCTGTAATAAACATCTGTATCTTCAATTTTGTTTTTCACAGACTTTTTTTTTTTTTAGAAATAATAGTCCTAATTCTGTTTAGAAAAAGAAATCAGGAGAAGAAAATAAATGTGATGACCCAGACCTATTTTTATTCTTCTTCCTTTTTAGAGACCCCCTTGTTCACCCCTGTCAATATTGTAGCTAAAATATTATGTAATGCCAAGAAATCAGTTAATACAATATCCTTTCAAAAAGTAATAGTTATCAAGACTCTCAAAAGAAACATACTTTCTTAAGTCAGGCATGGGAAACCACAGGCAATGCTGAGTATCAGTGAGTTCAGAGGCTACAGGAAAACAAATGCAGCTAGTCCTGGTCACTCACTGTGTTGAACATTGTCCCTAGAGCAGGGGGCCTTAGGTTCTTAGCTACTTCAAGTTAGAATGGGGAGAGAGAGACCCAGTTTCCTGAGTTTCAAACTAATTATCTATGAATTTATTTTGGGTTCAAATGCTTACAACTCTTACAGATGGATTTGACCTCCTCAGACATGAACTGTTAATTCTCCAGAAAAGCAGACAAATTACTTTTATTTTATTTTTCTTTTTATTTTTTTTAAATTTATTTTCAGCATAACAGTATTCATTGTTTTTGTACCACACCCAGTGCTTTTTTTATTTTTAAGCAGCTTGGAAGAACGTAACAGGAAAGCAACACTCCCCTGCCCCCTCATCCCCATGAGCAGCAGTAGCGGGAGCCTCACTGACTCCCTTGGGCTGAAGTCCATTTACACGAAGCCTGTTGTTGCCTAAGGTAGGTAAGGGTGAGTGGTTAGCTTCTGAGCACCGTACCTAACCAGGTTCAGAGTGAATTTTCACTGCGATCAATACACTGCTCTACAGGAAACATTCACGAATCGGTCATGTTGACACAGCCTTAAGCAGAGACTGTGCTTTACACAGGAAAACTAAAAGGGCACCTTGATGTAAATATTTTTCCATGGCTATATCCCCTGTAGAAATATATCATCAGATATATCTCTGACTTCGAAGCTGTTTCTTAAATAAAGAGTGGTGATGATGGTGGTGAAACCAGTGTTTGGTAATGAAAAAGATCTCTTATGTGTATGAATGAGATCTTTATCATCAAAATCTTGTGAATTTGGTTTTGTTCTGTGCTTTAGCCACGAGTTTGTTTTACTATTTGGCTAATCAGCTTTTGGCAAAATTCTATGTAATATATTTGCAGACTAACCAAAACCCTGGGAACTCTTTGGTAATGGTATTCTCTATCTATCTATCTATCTATCTATCTGTCTATCTATCTATCTGTCTTTCTATATCATCTGTCTTTTTTTTACATATTTTACCTCCCTTGTTGAATTCTGGAGGTTGCTAATCATAGGGTACAAGATTTGTACCCTAATCCTAAACTCATTGCAATAATCTTTTGAGAAGGATCAATGCTGAAACATGGTAAGACCAGAATGCATGTGGGTGTTAGCATTACAGGGTTGAGGCTCAAAGATTAGATTAAATTTTATTTGTCTGTCGATTTACAATGAGCAGTCAAACAAATAAATAAAACAAAATACCAGGCTGAGAGAAACGAAGTTATATAAGCCAGGATTCTTGAAGCATTGAGAACATTGTTCTAGAGAGCTTCAGTATGGAGTAGACTGTTGCCATAGTAGAAAGTATTTATTCATGGCTCATGAAATGGTGGGAGGTTTACATATTTCAGAAGTATGACGTTAGCGTTATTCTTCATGGAGCAACACACGTGTCTTTTCGATACTAGTAAATTCTACTTCTAAATAGAAAAAAAAATGTTACTGTCATATCAGAATATCAGTGCCAATGGTCAGTGTTTAGACCTGCACCTTTGCATTCTAACATCCATCATGTCACAGTGGCTCTGACACCAGTGGTTAAAGTTGGCCACCCCAATAGCCTACTGGTGTCATCACACTCTCCTTCTTGCCCTTGAAAAAATGTCAGGTAGGAAAAAAATTGCAAATGCCCAACATACTCTCATTTAAGAAGCAGAGCTATAAGGAGAAGGAAGTCCATTGTTGGGTAGAAAAGAGTTTTTCTCTTGGTTCCTCATTTTGGAGAAAATCAGTGCTAGTATCTCCTGCTCATGACTGTGGTGCTTTGAACACAAATGGGAAATCTAATGACATTATAAAGCACCTTTAAAGGAAATTGTTTTGCCTAAAGAAGTTTACAAATAGGGGAAGCATTCATTAGTAAGAAGGCAGGGCAATGCAACAGAGGGCCTCCAGAGAGACCTTCTCACCCCATGAGCCAAGGAATCACCTCACTGCATTTATTTCAGGAAAAGATGGCTAACTTTTCATTGCTGAAGGGTAGTCATGCTAAAGGGTCCATGGTTGAGTTGCTATGCATGCAACGCCTTTGAGTTGAATTCTTAAATTCTAGAAAATGAGGTTGCTTAGTACATACACGAACACCCATACACGAACATGTATATAAACACTGTATGTGTGTGCATATACAAAATTGGTGTTTTAGAGAACCAGCATATTTGGGTCTGACATTTTTTAACAATATATTTTATCTTATTCTTGCTCATATTCAGAATATAAGGGTTGTTGTAATTTACCTCTTTGGTTTTAATCATCTTTCATACTATAGTCGGGCAGGCAGCCCATGTTACCTGCCGAGTAAAAGAACCTTTCTTAATGTGACAATGTTCGTGAAAGTTCCATCCCAACCTTATCTTGCTAACTTTGTCTGGACATACCTTAAGGCTTTTATTCTTATCTCTCACCTAGACTTCATTATCCACTTCATCCTTTCCACTTGTAGACTATGAATTTTTTAATATTCAGGACAAAAGTTCCTCCCTGTAGGAAACATTCTAAAATGGTTCCAATCATAAATTAATAGTCGTTCTTTCCCATCAATAATATGGTCATTTTTTTTTTTCCTGCCCTGTAGTGGGACAAAAATCATCTGTGTTTCAAGGCCAAAGGACACAAACACAATTATCACAATTAGGGCTAGCATCATCTATTTCTTTCTTTCTTTCTTTTTATTAAAAGATTTTATTTATTTATTTGGCAGAGACAGAGAGAGCACAAGTAGGCAGAGCAAGCAGCAGGAAAGGGAGAAGCAGGCTCCCCTCTGAGCAGGGAGCCCAATGTGGGGCTCCATCCCAGAACCCTGGGATCATGACCTGAGCAGAAGGCAAACCCTTAACCGACTGAGCCACCCAGGCACCTAGCATGATCTATTTCTGAGATTAACTGAATGGTTAGTACTTATTAGCTTTCTTGGCTGAAATCTTGCTCTTTCTGACCATGTGTTTTCTACCCCAGCGGTTCTCAACTGTTATGCTGTATCATAGAGTATAATTCGAACTATCCATAGACTGTATCGCCAGATTTTGATGATATATTTTAACTAGAGTTTTATCAATAAACTGTTGAAATAGTTTGAGAGAATGCTGAACAGGGTGGATCACATTAAAACTGTGGGGTTCACCTTGCTCCGAGTCATAATAGAATGCAGAATTTATACCAGAGAAAAATCTAGTGTGTACTAAAACACAAACAATTTGCCTTCGGTGAAGTCGGATAGCAAAGTTTATTCAACAGGACACAGACATGAAGGCAGTCTGTGGGTTAGATTCAGCGTGTGGCTGTTTTTCTAGACACCGAAACGCCATACCTCTACTGTTACCATCATAATTGCTCTTCTGTTGCTTGTTTCAGCTTTCAAACGTCTGCTGTCTTCATGCTGTCTTCATTTTTGATAGATGCCCACCATCCCTCACCCTCTATTCTGAGGTTGAAATGCCTCCACAACCAGACATTTCATTTTAATTAATTTAATGACAAACCCCATCTGTACAGATTAGTCTGATTTAAAGTGAAGATATATCCATTTTGGTGGGGTTATTTTCATGTATTTGATTGAGGGATGTTTGTTTCAGATCCCCATGGGGGTGTTATGCGATATCCAGTGTGGTGATCTTACTGCTTTTCTACAAGTCCAATATATTCTGAATTCTAAATCACATGTAGTCTCACAAGTTTTGCAAGAGATTGTGGCCTTGTATTTATAATAGATCCCTCAAAACAAGGTTCAGAATGACTAATATTCAATGAAGTTTTCCAAAAGGCACATCTGATCCTGTCTGTTCTTAAAACTCCTAGCATCTCTTCACTGACTTCTAGATCTAAGCTCAATCCAACACACATAGTCCTTTGTGTCTTTGCCTCAGTGAACATCTCTTCTGCGCTTCCTCCAGTCCTACTGAAGTTTGCAGAAATTCCTCAAATTCTTTTGCAATCTACTGGACTTCCACACTCTATTTCTCAGCCTGATGTATTTTTCTCTTCTGGCCAAGTCATTAACTCCTCTTAGGTTTTAGTTTATGAGTTTCATTTACTTACCTCATAACCCTGACTTGTTTGTTGTTACATTCATGGGCTGCTATTGTTTCTTGAATTTTCTTCAACTGTAGCATTATTCTATGCCATAGAGTCCAATTTTCTATTAACTGTACTTTACTTAGTACTGTTCTTTTATATCTTTAAAGACTGGAATTCTCATGTTGGCCTCCTTGTGTTCTCATTGTTCAGTAGACAGTCACAATTATCCCAGTTAGGGCTAGCAGCCTCTATAATAAATATTATTTATGTTTGTATTTATATATTATATATATGTATATAATATTTATATATATTATATATTATTACATGATAAATATTTGCTTAATAAATGCAATCAAGAATAAATAAAACATAGTTTAGTTGAGTGTAGCTCTGAAGGGAGATTATATTTGTTATTTTTTGATGATGTAGGTTGAAATGTATGTAAAGCTTTAATAATCTAGCATAACCAGTGTGTGGGAATGTTTAGCTATTTCTCTCAGACTCTAAATGCTCCAGCCTCATATTTAACAGATTATATTCTACACATTCCTGTATTAAGATCATGAATGAGTACCTGAAATGAAAGCACCAGGTATTGTTAATAAAAACATAGTTCATGTACTTAAAAAACCAAGAATGTGAAGGATGATATTGACATTTGATGAGGAAAACACCTGACAATTTTTTCTAGTTATAATTTGATCATTTAATATTTTAATCAAATGAAAATTTAAAATTAGTTCACTATTTATTAATTATTATTAGTTCATTCGTTTATCTTCAAATTTTTAGGGGAATATGAAAAGGAAGACCAAACTGATTTGAGTCCCTTTATAGTGGCTTAAAAGATATGGTGTGAGGAGAAAGATGCATTTTAGAGATTCAAATCATTTTTTAGGTGATCTTTTAATTTTAATAGGATTTCAAATTTACAGATAACTTGTAAAAATAGTTAGTAGTAAAAGGAGACCACTATACTTTTTACCCAGATTCACCAATTTTTATACACACACACAGACACACACATTTTCTTTTTCTGAACCATTTGAAAGTAAGTTGGAGACACCCTTCCCCTTTAGCCCTAAATAATTTAAGTGAAGTTCCAAAGAAAAATCGTTTGAGAGAATATTCTCTCACTTGATTACAGTTCAGTTAACAAAATCAGGAAATTCAATATGGTTAGATATGGTTATCTAATCCATAGTCAATATTTAAATGTTAAAAGTTATCCTAATGATGCTTTATAATAAGCTGTGTGTTTTAGGTCTAGGTTTAAGCTGAAGATTATGTACAGGATTTAGTTCTATCAATTTTTAAAAAATATTTTATTTTTATTTTATTCATGAGAAACACAGAGAGAGGCAGAGCAAAAGGAGAAGCAGGCCACCTGGCCTGATGCAGAATTCGATCCCAGGACAGGACCAGAGCTGAAGGCAGGCATTCAACTGACTGATCCACCCAGAAGCCCCTCATGAGTTCTCCTTTTTAGTCTCCTTTAATCTGGATCAGTTCCTCAGCTTTTCTTTCTCTTTGGACCTTAACATTTTGAAGAAGAAAAGCCATTTGTTTTGCAGAATGTTCCTCAATTTGGATTTGCCTGATATCTCCTCATGACTGTATTTGTGTAATGCAGTTTGGGCAGGAATACCACAGAAGCGGTGTGTCCTTCTCCCATGCCCCATATTGAGACACATGCTATGGGTTTATTCCAATTTTGATAGGGCTCCATTTCTTAAGTAAATTTCTTTATCCAGTAAATATTTGTGTATACCTGTCAAGTTCTAACTTGAACTAAGGAACTATGCCAACTTCTGTTTTAAATATATTCAACATTTAGTCTAACCAAATTTCAGTAATTATTAACAAATAATTGGGAACAAAAGAAGACATGGACTTTTATCTATCTATCATCTATCTATCTATCTATTAGGAGTTTATTTATTTATGTATTTTTAGATTTTATTTATTTATTTGAGAGAGAGACACACAGGGAGAGAGGGAACACAAGCAGGCGGGTGGGAGAGGGAGAAGCAGGCTTCCTGCTGAGCAGGGAGCCAGATGCAGGGCTCTTTGTAGGGCTAGATCCTAAGACACTGGGGTCAGGACCTGAGCCAAAGACTGCCACTTAAGGACTGAGCCACCCAACCGTCCCCCTTAAGGAGTTTTATAGATCAATACAGATAGACAAAGATATAAAAGCAAAGGATTTGAATACAATTTAATAACTATTTTCAGCCTGTATTCTTAAAGCTTTTCTAATTTCTCTTGAAAGAGTTTTCTTCTATTCTGCCCATAGAAGCATAATGTTAAAGGGACATTGTATGATTTAATCTCTGAAGTTCTGGATGTTAGTCTACTCTAATCTGTTAACTCTGAGAACTTAAGTAAAGTGCACACAGTCTTAACATTTGTTAAGTGAGGATAATAATAGATAGGGTTCTTACTAAATGGGATCCTACTGGTAAATTAAATGAAAATATATTTGTGAAAACAGTTGTTAGTCTGCAAATTTCACACAAAGGTCAAAGGTATTATTTCATTTTGGTAAATATAATTAGAAAACTGTAATATTTGCAGTCAATCATCAAATACAGATTATACTACTAAATTTTTCATGGGAAAATGGTAATCAAATCTCATAATTGTTGTGAAAGCATGTTTGAAGTGACACATTCACACACACAAAATTGTATGACAGTTTTATTGATTTGTCAATATACACATTTCAGTTTTCTTATTTTTATATAACTGTCTCCTTCATTTTTGAGACGAAACTGTGTCATTCTTTTGTATGTCTTTCTGTGTCCTTTTCAGTGTATTGTACTTAGAAAGCTCATTGATGTTGTTGGTTAAATGTTTAAAAATTATGAGCTATAGTTGATGTTTTTACTGGATGCATTAAATCTCATGCTAATAAAGTGCTCTGTAAATGTTTCTAGAACACAATTTATGGCATAGATTGAGAATCTCATTAATGTATTGGGGGCATAATGGTCGAATGCATGGAGGTATAGGACGGGCAAATGAATGGAGGATCTGGCTTCCTACCAGCCATGTTCCTGCAGAAGTCATTTGCTTCTTTTAAATGTAGGATTTCCCTTCTTTAAGTTATATGTCCCCTTAAACATTTTTTTTTTTTCGAAAGTTTTCCCTTTTCTCAATTTTTGTCTCTGCCTTAAATGAATTCAAGAAAAAGAACATCTTGGGGCACCTGTGTGGCTCAGTCACTTAAGCATCTGCCTTTGACTCAGGTCATGATCTCAGGGTCCTGGGATCAAGCCCATGTTGGACTCCCTGCTCAGTAGGGAGTCTCCTTCTCCTTCTGCCCACCGCCCCCACTCATGTGTGCACGTGCTCTCTCCCTCTTGCAAATAAATAAATATGATTGTTTTAAAAAGAAAAGAAACATCTTGAACATATGTTTGAAAATATATAGTATTAACTTAGGAACTTATAAATAAAAAATGAATCTAGCACATGACTGATTTAGTCATTTTACAAATTCACAAGTAATAATAAAAATGAAAAAGTTACATTCTGTAGCCTGTTTGCATTACTCATCTTTTCATCTTCTCCCACTTAATCCTTTTTGGTCTCCCAAATAATAGTTACCCATGTGTCACTGGAAAGATCTGAAGTGTGCATAAATGATAGTAAATGGTCTCTTCCAACTGTGACCACATCCAATTTAGCCTTGAGTAAAGAGCATTTTAACCTTTGGCATGCACTGAACACCATTTCCTGTCAGCTTCAAAGAGCACACTTAAACCCAATTCCTTCAGATAGTTTCCTCAGCTTTCTTGGCTTCTGAAGAGAGTACAATTTATTGATGACCCTGCCCATGACTAGACATCCAGTGTCTGTGTTCTCAAAGACAACATTTTTGCCCCCTGAGTTTTTGGTAATCACACATAATAATCTTGTTTGAGTAATTTCTCAATAACATTAAAGCACAGTCTATCAGATCTGTAGCCCTTATTATGACTGATTTCTCTCGTCAGTGCCCTCCAGGCCAGCAGCGTATGGTAAGTGTTATTAAACCACCATTAATATGGCCATAAGATGATTTAACAAAGTGGCCAACAGGATAAAAAGCCAAATAATCTCAGGCCCAGAGTACGCTGAAGAGTGGGATATAGTAAAAGAACCGTTTATAATGAGGAGTATCTTACGGACGGCTAAGTGAATGAATGGCTTGAGATGAGTTTGCCTTATTGAGTAGAAATCTATACTAAACACTAAAGAGCATGCTAACAAATTACACACACACACACACACACCCCAATAACTTCAAACCAAAAAGTTCTGACCTAACCCATCAACTGGGTATGTAGAAGAGTACAGAAACAAGTTTCCTGAGGAGTCTATGATACAGTTAGGGAACAGAATGTGTATAGAGGAAAACTGTAGAAGGAAAGAAAGAAAGAAAAAGAAAGAAAGAAAGAAAGAAAGATGCTGTTTAAGCTATATCTCTGCCACTTACTCTGTGGGTAAGATTTTGTTTGTTTGTTTGTTTAACTTCCTTGAACCTCAATGTGAAATGGGCAAATGCAACTGATTCTGAAGAGTTGTGGTGAGAACAAATTAAAAGACATATGAAAGTCCCAAGTGCAGTGCTGAGGACATGGGCCTTCAATAAAAATCAGCTATAGTTCTTTAAAGCCTTTTTCATTCAAAGTCACTGCATGGTATATACTTCCTGACAAAATGATTACTTCAGTAAAAGGAAGCCTTTTTTTCTCTTCTTTCCCCCTCCCCCTCCTTTCTTTAAATTTCATGAGTAATTAGCAGGGTCATTGTAAAGTAGGCAAAGAAATCAGACAAAATGCACATAATCCACTTCATATTACATTAATAACTTGTGAAATTATTGGTTGGCTAGCAGTTTAAAAGTAAGGAATAAAATAAGAACTAAAAATTATGTTCTTTTTTTTACTCCTTTGAGAGGTAGAGATCATCCTTAGCTAATAATAATGTTTTTTGTTTTTATTTATTTTCCTTAAGTAGAGGTTGGCAGGTAGAAGAAGCTGTCAGGTAGTTAGCAGTGAGGATCAATAAGTTAAGAAATTACAAGTAAACAAATGAAAAATGTTGACTCCTTGAAGTTTGTATGGAAGATGAAATACATATGTATAAATGGATATCAAAATAAAATAAATACATTAATAAATAAAGAACATATGTACAAGAAGACCAACTATAAGGAGTTCTGTCTCCAATTCCGGCATATCCTTAGTCTAACTGTCATTTCCTTTCAGAGTGTGGCAGAGATTTTATAAGTAGAAGAACATGCTAGTACTTAAAAGTGACACTTTTCAGTGCCTCCAAATCTGGTCTAAAAATCTAGAGGGCAGTCATGATCATTAAGGTTGTCTTCAATTTTAGACAAAAATCATACTGCCTTTGTACATGTCAGATAGTCGACCATTTTCTTCATGGTCCAGGCAGAATGGAACATGAAAATCAAAAGCTAAATCCCTTAAAAGTCAGAGACAATGTTTTCCTTTTCTGTATCAGTCAAAAATGGCCAGCAATAAATTCCAGTTTATTAAGTAAGATTCACATTTTTGAATGGTGATACTGTAGAAAATCTTTAGGAAAATTCCCAGATGGTTCATGACATTGTCAACATAGTACCTTATAATAATTTATCCTTCTTTAGGGAATGATTGATACTCATGGATTAATACCTCTTTTCCTGCATAAAGTGGACAAAGGTGGCTGTGCTCTTTATCTGAAGAACAGTCTCTTGATGTGTACAGTGGGAAAAAGTGTAGTGACTACTAATCCTCCACGTGAAGCCACATTTCATTTGATTATTTGCTGACTGGCTATTTGATATGACTATCTCTGGAAAAAGATCAGACAAAAATGTCTTCCTTTGTACATTCCAATAATATGAAAGGGATCCAATAGGATTTCTCTATGTACTCACCTTTGTAACTCCGGGAAAGCAATAGAAAACTGATACACTAACCACATGGTTAAAATTAATTGGACATTTAACACCAGGCTCTTGAAAAAGGTGTGTGGGTTTTGGAGGAGAGCCCCCTATTTATTAAATGCGGTGGATAGAGAAAGAAGACTTGTCCTATACCTTAATCTCCTCCTGGACTATGGCTAAGATGTACGATGCCCTACCTAAAGCTGCTGACCCTCTCGAAAGCTATGGAGGATGTTTGGGTCTAAGAGTGTTAACTGAATAAGCAAGATGCCCACGGCCCTGCACCATTTGAGGGCTCTGTCTTCTAGCACTGGTCTTTCCTTGTCCACTGCTCTCACAGGCAGAATCCAAGAGTATTTATAAGTAGTCAAGTTTCCAGAGAAACAGAACCAATAGAATATATAGATATATTTTGATAGATAAAGGCACAGATATAGGTATAGATATAGATTAATAGATATAGATACATATATATATGTATATATATATATATACACACACACACACACATAGAGCGAGCACGTGTGCTACTCTAATGACTTGGCTTCTTCACTTATGGAGGCTGAGAAGCCCCATGTTCTGCCATCTGCAAGCTGGAGCCCTGGGCAAGCTGGTTAACATAATTCTAGTCCAGTTCTGAAGATCTGAGAACCGGGGAAGCCAGCGGTGTTAAATGCTAATCTCGTCCAAAGGCAAGAGAAGACCAATGAAGTAGGCAGGCAGGAATAAAAAGGAATGAATTCTCCCTTCCACTTTTTCATCTGTTCTGGACTCAAGGATTTGCTAGTGTTCACCAACATCTCGGAAGGCAGTTTACTGAGCTCTCCAATGCAAATGCTGATCTCATCCTGAAACACCCTTACAAACACACTGGGAAATTATGGTTAGTCCCCTCATTGCTCCTCAGGGCTACCTAGGTCACTGTTGTCAGAAGCAGCAGCTGGATGCTCCTTGGTCCGTTTGTTTTCTCAAGGCCAGTGAGTTAGAAGTACTACACCAGTACTATGGACTCAACCACTTTCATTTGCTGAGGAGAAAATGTTAGGAATTAAATAAAACAGCTCATGATGAGGTGATCAGTGACTACTAGAAAATTCTCTTACTTTTGATAAGTAAATACAGTTCAAACAAAGGCTGATACCTAGTAACTTTTCCTCATCTCCTAAAACCATATAGTCAAAAAGACCTTTAGATATCTCATTCCCAGAGAAATTCAGCAATTGCAGTTAATCCCAAAATATTTATGGAGGTACCTATTTCCAAAATAGTTTTTTAAAAATTATCATTGTAATAACCACCAATGTTTATTGAGATCCAGGCACTGTGTCCATTGCCTTATATTTAATATATTTAATGCTTCACAGTGATCCCATAGAATACATAAAAATATTAGTCCTATTTAATTGGGTGGGGAATCAAACGATTATGCTATGTGTTAACGCCAAAAGGTCTTCTTTTTGAGCTCAAGAAACCTCTAATATCAGAGAGAGAGAATTAGCCAGTAACATATGATATAATAAATACAATATAATATGATAATAATAGTATAACCTAAAGTCAGAATTGAGTTTACTTACTTTTCATAAATGTGGAGAGGTGATGGTTTTAGATATAGGTAAGGATGACTTCATGGCCTGAGTGGCATCTGAGATGAGTCTGGAAGGTTGTTATTGACTCTATTCACTGAGCAATTAGCATGCACTAGACTGCATATAACTTGTCTCTAATCATTATAATCATTATAATTGTACTTATAAGAAAGGTGTTATTTCTATTATTAGAGACAAACTTATCAGAGAGCTCAAGTTAGTGGTTTTCAAACTTGAACATGCATCAGAATCATGTGGAATACTGGCTAAAGCCCAGATTTCTGGGATCCACTTCCTAAGATTTTGGTAGATCTGAGGTATTATTGGAGATTTGGCATTTCTACCATGTTCCCTGGTGATGTTGATGTTGCTAGTCTCGGACCAAACTTTAGGAAGCACTGGTTTAAGTGATTTGACCCACATGAATCTCACATAGTTAGTGTACAGCAGGGTTGGGATTTGAATCACGGATCTGTTTGCCTGTGTCAAAGGCTGCACTTCCTCTTGCCATTGAACCTATACATTGTCTAAGTCTGGTTAGTGAATGCGTGCATTTAGTAAGTCTGTTCACTTTGTCCGCTGCTCTTCTTCTCTGGCTCTCCTTCCCCTCATTAATGCAATCTGTGGCTTAGGGAAATATTTACTTGTTTGCAGTTATATGTGTTCTAGAATGGGTCAAGAGACACACTCAGAGGAACACACCGTATTGAAAAGTGACATCTAAGAGATGACCTCTAATGAGAATCAGGTATTACCCTTTACCTAAAAGTTAATCTTTGGAAACATCCACATTTAATACGATCAAAAAACACCAATTTTCTTCCTACTGTATACCCCACATTTGCACAATGCTTTATTAAATTTTGAAAACTCCTGTGCATCTGTACTAATGTATTTCATTCTCATAGCAACTCTATTGGCAGGACAAATTTCACATCTTAAAACAGAGGAAGCATAAGATCAGAGGGTGAAGTGACTTCTTCAAGACCTTTGCCTGGTAAATCTAATGAATTTCCATGTAATACATATTCTCACCAGTAGAAAAGGACTCAAATGCATCTTTAAAGATTTAAAGAATAAGCCTTTTCCCTAACAGATTGTTTTTTATTTAAAATATGATTATTCTTCATTGCTGAAATATTGATTTTCTAATCAAGAATTAAGAATGGAAGTTTTCAGTAGTGGAAGCATAAGTAGAATTTTCAGTTCTAATCCCATTGCTAACATTAATACAGAGGGGTAAATATGATTACGTTCTAAATAAAAGAAAGGCAAGGGAAATTCAGTATTAATTCCAATTTCTCAATATACATATACCTCTAATAATTCCACTTATATAACTAGAGATTGACTGGGCCTGCTGGCCAAAATAATGAAGATTACCCTTTTATAAAAAGAATCTAGAACACCAGTAGTTTTGAAAGATCGTTCTTTTCACTTACATGGGGGCAGGAAAACATCCTGCTTCATACAGAGCTTCAGTGCTAAGGGGAGCTGAGTTGGTAAAGTGATATTTCTTCCTTTTTTAAATAATAATTGAAGAAATTTATGATACTAGGCCCTCCTAGACTTAACTAGATTACCCTAGGCACTTAGGGAAAGAAGTCCCTAATGGAGCAGAGATCCTAAAAGTAGAACAAAAATTTCACAGTCTTTTACATCAAGAGGGACCTCTGTTTTGTGCCCGAGGTCCATTCAAATTGAAATCCATGCAATCCCTCTTTTACACTTATAAAAGGCAAGCTTTTTGAACCTACTTTGCTTCTCCTATTTGCCTCTGAGGAACTATCACAAAATGAACCAAATGTTTAACATGGCAAATTATGTTACTTATATAATAGGATTCCTGAAAACCCACAGCACATATCTTGAAAGAAGCCACAGAGAGGGGAAACGTTGTGGCAGAATATGTCACCTAAGGTTTTCCAGCCAGAGCTTTGGGGAAGCGACAACAGTGGCATATCCCAGTCCTTTCTGCTTTGCAGCAAAGATAAGTTAACTCAGTGTGGGAAAAGAGGTCAGGCTTTTTCTGTGGCAAACAAAGTTAAAAGCCACAAAAGCCTTGCAAGTGGTGGTACCAAGCACTAACCAAAGAACAAGCCTCTTGTGTACTCTGTGGAGAGGTCCAGGGTCGCACGTTGGTCGCACCTCCTGCACGGAGGAAAGAGCATGGTCACAGACTTCATCTTCAAATACTGGGCTGATGACACACATTGACGAGGTCCTTGTCTCACACTTGAGCAGATGGCAGGATTTACATTGTTCTGATCCCCAAGTTGTTGATCTCTTATGAGTAGCTCAGTCAGAGGCATCCTTTTATTGGGGAGAAAAATGCATTACTGTTTATAAGCTTTGAACATCCTACAGATAAAAGTGCATCCCAGAGCTAAATTTCAACTCACTTTGTATCTGGAATCAAGGTATTTAAATAACGCAGACACACTCTTACAAAAGACTCGTTCCACTGATGTTCAGTGAGACTTTAACGACAACAGTCTCACATCTTCATAATTGCAGCTGGCACAGCACAGAAGCTTACTATTTCATTTTCCCTCAATTAGCCTTCCCGAAAGATGCTGAATATTCAGCATAATTATTTTAGAGCCAAAAAAATTGCCTTCGGTGTGAACAGTAATCGTATCCCATGGCTAATCACTTGTAGTGATAAGTCCTGAAATAGTTTGATGTTTGTGTTTTATATTTTGTATTTACTGTGCACTTAGAAAACTAGAGTTAATAAATAAAGCAAACCACATGTAGGATAGTTAAGGCAAAGTGTCAGAAGTTCAGAGTCTATGTTTGCATCATTTTTCTTCAAAAAAAAATGTGATCATCCTAATGAAATAATGCTTTACTTTTGCCTTATTTTCTCTTTAAACATTTGTTGCACATTGCCCGGGATAGGCGTTGTTGGGTGATAACACTGATCCCTCACATGAAGGAGCTTTTACTTACCATTTAGTTAGAAATACTAGAAATAAACTTACTGATAGAGAGACTCTGCCCATGTAATGCCTGACACATTATAAGAGCTCAGAAAAATTGATGTCAAGTGAATGAATGAATGAATGAATATGAAAAAAGAAACTTACATATATGAAGAGTAAATATGACTGTTGCTAAATGTTCTATAATAAACATGATAGACATCATGCCTCCAGTGTTAGAGAAAGGATGAATTGAGCATGATGAATTGAGATGGTTAGGAGAGGTCTCTTCGAGCCCCAGAATCCTTATCTGTCTTTTTATATCAGATCAAATAAAATGTTTTAATTGAGATTGTGTGCGACAACACTTTGTTAAACCACAGATTGCTGCTCAGTTAAAGGACATTGTATGTCATAAGGAAAAGTGGAATGTGGTCTCAAACGATGGTCATGATTCAGTTGCCCAGGAATGCAATATATGTGTTTCTGTGACTGTAAAAAGGAGGCAGGAATGCCCAGGAGACAAGCAGAAGGCCAGTATGCCCACCTGTATTCTTATATGGAGTATAAGGTTAGTACTGGAAACATAAATTAGAGTTGGAGGGATAGAATATGGGGACTCTTGTGTTATGGACAATGGAGAGACAGTGAAAAGTTTCAAACTGGCTGATCGCATGTGAAGAACATAGTTTTAACAGTGTAATCTGGAGGATTGTGAGTAGCAGAATTGCAGATAAGGAGAGTTTAAAGTCTACCTCAGCAGGGTGTTAGTTTAGTCTAGAAGATATTCCCCCAAACCATGGGGGACAGGTTGGGAAGCTATGGATAGAAAAGCCCTAGTAGTGGTCATTAAATCAACTGTCATAACATATAATATGCAAAAGATATAAAAAACTTGTCTCAGTATTGTTAATATTAAAATAATTATGAAGGTTTTTTATATAAGTGTATCATTCTCAGGAGTCCATTCCACTCACTATATGTAGGCATCTTTTGTGCATTATTTCCTCTTTTCCCATTAAAACAAATAAAAAACTTGATTACTATCAACTTCTTAAAGGAGGTGTTTAAAATTGATTGGTTGAAACATCTCAGTTCAACTGGTGATCAGGCATAATTGGGGGAAAAAAGGGTGAACAAAAGTTCTCACTGGGTTGTCTCAGATAATATTTTATAGAGATATTCTAAAGAAGTTTTTGGTAAAATGTAAGCTATGGAAAATAAAATGAGCTCACTCTGTTTCTTAGCATGCAAATTTCAGTAGATGCCAGATGAAATGTCTGTAGTTAACAATGGGTAACATTTTATTTCTCACAGTTTAAAATATTTTCTTCTATTTTTTTTGTTATTCAGGAAGATTAATCACATGCAAATTCAGTTATCAACACTTCGTGTGTGAGGGGAAAATCCTTGAAAATGTGACCTCTGTCAGACCTTTGTCATATTTTTATTTCTGAGAAACTGGAGGAATAATATAGAATGATATGTATGAAAATTGAATCAAGGTGTCTGACTGAATTTAATTAAGAAAAGCACTTCATTTTAAATATGCTTTTGGCATCTTTGAGCATTATATGGCATAGGTTTTCCAGAAAGTACAAGAAGATTGCAGTTTTTTAAAAGAGAATAATTGTCTAAAGTGAATCCAAAAACCAGAAAATGGAAATATAGTTGAAAACAAACGCATTAGAATAATAGCATGGAGAAACTGTTGAATAATATTTTGTTTTATGGTACAGATTATCTCTAATACAAATATGGATGACTTTTCTCTAATATTGATTATAAAATGGGAGAAAGTATAAATACATAAAAGTTATGAGGAATAGGAAGGTGGGCTTTTAACTTAGACATGTCCTAGAAATCTTACTTTTTTTTTTTTTAAGATTTTATTTATTTATTTGACAGAGAGAGATCACAAGTAGGCAGAGAGGCAGGCAGAGAGAGAGAGAGAGGAGGAAACAGGCTCCTTGCTAAGCAGAGAGCCCAATGTAGGGCTTGATCCCAGGACCCTGAGATCATGACCTGAGCCAAAGGCAGAGGAGGCTTAACCCACTGAGCCACCCAGGCATCCCTAGAAATCTTACTTTAAGTTTTCTTACTTAAAAGAGAAGAGCATTATTCAGCAGTTGCCTTCTGGTATTTTTCTCTTTCAAAAGTTTAGGCAGCAAATGAGGAGATCTTGTGCTTAATTATTTCAAAAGAAGAGAATTTATCAATGATTAAAAACTGTTAAGAAATATTAAAAGAAATTGGCTATCTTTTTAGAGTTTAATTAGCCAAGAAGAAAAGTGTTATATGGGTATAATTAGCTGCTAGCCACTAGCAAGAGCTATTTGCTAGACAATGTATTCTTTACTTAGCTGATGGGTGCCCTCTGAGATACAGTATCTTATCTGGAAAATAGAAATCATAGTGCTAAGTACTCCACCTATCCTCTTAAATCAGATCCCTTGTATTTTCGAGTACCTTCCTTCAAATTTTTGCCTGGGACCAGCCAACAATACTCAAGAAGGGTGTCCTGAGCCTAGACTCAACCCCTTGTGGGTTGTGGTTACAGATTCTCTTGTTTTCTCACAGGGCAGAAGAGACTGGGAATCTTTATGGAGCCTCTTTTATAAAAGTGCTGAAGAGGCCTTCACCCCTGTGACCCCGTCACCCCTGAAGTCTTCATCCACTGATACCATCGTCTTTGGATCTCACCATACACGTTTTAGGAGGATACAAACATTTAAACCATAGCACCCCCACAAGTGATAACACTGCACCATAAATGTCCCAAGAATTTCCAGGACTCATGTCTGTGGGCTCATTTTTGAGCCCTATATTTGGGTCCTGGCTCCTAGAAGGCAGCCTGCAGACAGATAACTTCTTTTATGGTGTCACTTGAAATTGGGCTATTGAAACACTACATGCACACTGGTCTGGATTCTTCAAATTATTTATATAGCCATGGGCCCTGCACAAAATATTTATACAAAACCTCTACAAAACCTGTTAGTTACATTATTATTATTCAGAGATATAGTTTTAAAATCACCTAGAATAGCTGAATAAGATTTGTTATAACAGTTATTTTTGAAATTTAAAACTCTAGTGGCTGACATCAGGCAACCAACTATAGTTTCCTGGAAAAAGACATTTGAAAAGTGACATTTTAGCACCGTAAAGATAGTAAGGATGATTTATCAGAAAAGTCACATTTCTTTAAATATATTTGGCTTCATAAGAAACTCAGTATTTTTCCCCTTTAGACCTACACTTTTCCATGAACTAGCAAAATCTGTCATGGCCTAACATACCCGCTCTTTATAAACTAATTTAAAACACACAAACAAACGAACAAAACTGTCCAGAGTAATGCATTCTCAGGGAGGAGGGAAACACAGAGCTGAAGTCTGCACAGAAGCACCACCCACTCACCTTCGCTCCTGCCCATGACATACATTTGCACCTTTTTCTCTTTGTACCAAGCAGCCGTCAAGTGCCCTCCACTCCTGTCCTGTTCCCTTTGCCCTTACTACCCTTCTCCAACAACAAACACAACACACACTCACTTTCAGAGGTCATGACAGTAGAAAAACAGTCCTATGTAATCGTGAGAATCTCAGAGCTCCAGGTGTGTATCACAGGCTCTGCTACTTGGGGACAGGAGTCAAAGAATGAGAACTGGTTTCTGTAAAGGAGATAATTTCCTCTACTGAATATTGTACTGAAAATGGGTCATATTTGAAAAGGAATGCCTAGGAATGAATATCCTAGCTTATTATTATAATGAAATTAGTAATAAAACAGCGAGGAGACTTTGTCCATAGAATTTCCTGAAAGACATACATGAATCAAAACTAGGTTATATTATTACTCAATCTCAGATCTCTCAATTTTCTAGCTTACTAATATGATGGTGGTCAATGGGTTATTTAAAAACATGTTTCATTTTTCTGTTTTTCATTAGAGTTCCAGTTTTCCAAAGTATTTGAAGTGTGTTGAAAGGAAAAACCACTTAGTAAAAGACATATGAAAAAGACAGATTGGAGTTAGCAGATGTTGATCAGCTTATCCAATACAATCAATGCATTTATGATTAACAAAACTATGAATATATTTATATTCACTGGAAGTTTAGAGTAAAAAGGATGGAGAGGTCTGTATTTAAAGGAGCACCAGTCTAAAACACTACAGACTACAAAAAATGACCAGAAATGTAATATTGGATAACACATAAGTCCATCTGTGCACGAGTCTCATCATTTATAAGAATAAAGTGATTAAAATAAATTATCTGGATAATTTAGATAACTGGATCTTCTCCAGTTGAAGCAATTTATGCTTTAAGATCTTAATTTATATCATTCTATCAGGTAAGATTTGATAGTTCAGGAAAGAAATAATAAATTTTGGGGGGAGAAAAATTGTATCATATTAATGTGCCAAGTTTAGCAACACCTTTTCACTGTATTTAAATTAAACTTAATAAGTACAGCTTTAAAGAAGGAAATACCAGTTTTGAGACATAGGTTTTTTTTTTTCAATGTGTCTTACTTAATTTCGCATAGTTAAAAAGCCTACTATAGAACTAAGACTCTGTGTGTGGCCCACATACTGAGTAGCGATTCTATCCAGTTTGTTTGAATTTGGAATAATGTGTCTCCTATTGCCTTAAAATGGCAAAAATGTGAATTAAGATGGAAAACTCATTAGTTCAAAAAATAAACATTGTTATTAAAAGAACAATATATCTTGCAGAATTGTTTAAGCCATGGAAAGAAAAATGTTATGGGATTAAATGTAAAAATTGAGTGAAAAATCAATGGAATAGAATACTTGATTCCACTGATACTGTATCAAAAGGAACTAAATTAGAGGTAATATAATTTAAAATTCTACAGAGTTTATTGGATACTTTCCAAATTGCACAGGTGTGATCTTTTGGACTGAGAGAGATACTATGTTGGCAATGCAGAGAAACAGGTGGAAAAAAAACCCATCTTATGATAATGTGTGAAGACTAGAAAATATTGATGGCACATTGATATGATTAATAGTATGTAGGATTATTAGAAGGAAAACAAAATTGGCAGCATTAGTACTTGAAACAGGAACAGCTGAAAGAACTATTGAAGGAGCAGTTGGTGAGAAGAGAGAATAGATGTCTTCAAACTTGGTATGGAAAGGATCTTTTGAAAAATGTGGAAATTTGCTATTTCAGTGGTTTCTAAGAAAAGAATAAAATTTACATGACTTTAGCCAACAAGTTATATTTTCCAAAGCATAGCCATTAATTTTATTTTATTTAGCAAGTGTTAAAGTTGCCATTCTGAAGTGAGGAAACAAGGACATAAAATAATTAAGTAGCTTTCTTAATTGGTGTAGATCATTACAAAATTGAGATGAGAAAGCAAGTAGTCTTGTTTCATGATTAACTCTCTTACCATTGTATTTAGTAGCTGGACATTGGAAATCTTTGTAAACATGGAGGTAAAAAGACTATGAAAGTGAAAGAGAGGGGCGCCTGGGTAGCTCATTCAATCAGTTAAACATCTGACTTCAGCTCAGGACATGACCTCAGGATCCTGGGATCAGTCCCCAAGGTGGGGGGGGGGTGTCTCTGGTCAGCGGGGAATCTATTTTTTGTATCCCCTCTGCCCCTCCCCAACTTGTATGTGCACACAATCTCTCTCTCTCTCAGAGAAATAAATAATTTCTTAAAGTCAAAGAGAAAGTTGTTATTTATTGTTTATAGCATTAGTTATGACACTGGTGTATATATGGGTAAGCATATTTAAGAAATCTAAGAAAGGAGATCAACAGGATTAGAATGGGGAATGAAATTAATAATAAAAAATAAGAATAGAAGAAATCTGCATTTGCAGAATTGGACTGCATACAGAAAAAAATGATTAGAGATTATCCAAAAAGGTTTTTTGTTTGTTTGTTTGTTTTTAAGATAGAGGAAATCAGTATCAACAGCAGCCCATTTGTTGAAAATTCTTTAGGAGTCCTCTGCCTGGCATCTGGATGCTTTGTGATGTTTCCACTGTAATCTAGCCTTTTTTCTACTTTTCATCATAAACTCAAACCCCCGTCCTCTTTTAGATCCATAGTATTCTGTGAAACCTGGATACTTTACCCCAGAGCCTCATCACAGAAACATTTCATTCAACTATTCTGTCACTTGTGTACGAACTTCTAGCAGTAAATTCTTCATTCTCAGATCTTCTGTAAGGTGTATAAATCTTCTTTGACAAACTGCCCTTTTTAATGTACTGAAATTTAGTTCATGAGTAATTCTGTGCTGGCTTTCCAAGTAGGAAGCAATAACAAACTTTTTTTTTTTTTTAATAATTTTGTGCTTTTTGTTTTTAGTATGGAGATTAGTCCTGCATATGTGGAATAAATAAATAAACAGATGATTTCTTGGTCCTTGAAGAAATCACACTACTCCATGTGCTACAACATATTTTATGGGGAAACATTTGCTTTACTAAATATTTGAAACAAATTTGAAGTAAAAAAAAAATCTTAGTTTAAATTATTATTAAAAAAAAAAGAACAAGATATTTAAGAACAAGATATTAAGAGTGAAAACATCTGCACGTTTATCCATGTCCTCCACTCTCTTTGTCACAAATTGTTTTCCTGGTCAAAGCAACAGAATTGTTCATGGAACCTAAAAGTATACCGAAGAGTTCTCCATAGATGTCTGGAGAAAAAGAATACAGTAGCCTTCATTCCCTGGATACTACACAAGAGGTGACGTAAAATATCTCAGTTACTAAGTGTAATGGTTATTTCAATATTAATATAAAAACAAAAACGTGTAAGGTAAACTTCATGCAAGGGAACAAGAATCTGGAAGAGTTCAGAAAAATAAGAAAGGGGTAAAGGAGAAATAAATATAAATACATAGAGAATTAAATGTAAGAAAGGAGAAATGAAAAAAAAAAGAGAGAGAGAGAAACTTCAGAATAATTGCCAGTGGACTTAATTCCCCTGCAGAAAGGCAGCAATATGGTTGTAGGAGAGTCAAAAACAAAAATCCATCTACAATATATTTACAAGTACATCTAAAATAAATTGGCAAAGAGAAGAGTAAAATAAAGGGCAGGCAGCGATATCTGATATATTTAAAGTAAGACAGCAGAAGTGACCATATTAATATTCAAGTGTAACTCAGTAGCAAAAGATTTAAAAAGAATAAAAAGGGATATTTTTAAATAAAAATTTAAAAACATGATAAAAGAGATATATCTGTACACTAAATGTAACACATTTATGAAACAAAAATCATAATTACAAGGAAAAATTGAGAATTGAAAGATAACATTAAGTAATTTAACTACCTATGTTTCAGAGTTTGGTAGGCCAATAGACAAAGCATAGATGGTCATTAAGAACTTGATTAATACAATCAAGGTTAGGAATACATATATTAATATCTTCAAAAATATTTCCATATGCTGACAGTATGCAGATAGTTTTCTAGTCATTGGGAAAATGGTAATGCACAAACAACAACAATAATAATAAAAGAAACATACAGAAATTTCTATCTTTCAAAGAGAGACTGTCCATTCTTCTCATGGCCAAGAAGGATGTTATTTTTGTTTGTTTGTTTTAAATAACATATAACGGACCAAAAAGAAAATATTACTGAAGTACAGTAGCATTTCATAATGATTAATCTCAATTGCTATTATTGAATAGTACTTTTGAATAAATGAACAAATAACTCAATGATTTCTTGGTTCCTGATGGTAAAAACCATAAGCACTTGTAGCTTAGAAAAAATATAAATAACCTCTGAATCAAAGACAAAGTAAAAGGAAAAAAAAACCTAAAAATCTTTTAGAAGTAATGAAGAAAAATTAGTGGGACACAATTAAAGCTCTACTTAGAGGACCAGGAGGGTCTTAAGTACTCTTATAATTAACAAAGAAATGGTATTATCTCAGACTGCAATTAACTTTAAAGAATAAAATAAAAACAGTGAAACAAATAAGACAGAAGTAAGGAATGCATAAGATATAGCTGAAATTATAAAACAGAAAACAATAGGCAAGAAAGATAAAATCAAAACATGGTTCTCTGGATAGATTCCTAAAATGGAAATAATAGTTGGTGAGTCCGAGTAATGAAAGAAGAAATAAATTTAAAAGTATTACAACATTTAAGACTGATAGAAGAGATATAACCATAAACATAGAAATGATTAAAAATGTATGTACAACTTACTAGTATTAATTTTAATACCTAGAGTAAAGGGAAATTTTTCTGGAAATATATAAACTAATATAATTGACTCAAGGAGCCATATAACCATAGAGGAATTGAGAAAAATAACTGAAGACCTACAACTTTTTGTTAAACTGCCATGTTTCCATAGGTTTTTCACAAAATAATATCTAACTTTTAGAAAGCAAGAATTGCATTATTAGAACTATCCAAGATAATATAAAAATTTTTAGAAAAAATGAATTTGATTTATGAAGTTGTCATGTACTTATATAAAACTTGGAAAAGTAATTTAAAGAATCAAATCATGAGGAGCACCTAGGAGGCGCAGTCATTAGGTGTTGGGACTCTTGGTTTCTGCTCAGGTCCTGATGAGAAACATTTAAGACCATAAAAGCCATCAATATAATTCATAAAACCAACAATAAGAACTTAAATAACATTTAACAATATTTAGCAAAGATTCCAAATAAATTGCTATGTAAAATAGGCATGGATTGAAACTAATGTGTTAAAGACTATTTCAACGTGGACGCTGTATTGAAGAGTGAAATAATAAAGCCATTTTCACTAAATTTGGATGTACATTATCACTACTATCATTTAGCCCCATTTTGGAAGCACTATTTAATGAAATAGGACAGGAAAATGGAGTAGTAAATACAAATATTTGAAATAAAGAAATGAAAATATTTATGTCTTTAAGGATATGTTTGCTTAGGTTGGAAGCCTAAGAGACTTGAGGAGAACCAAGACAGGATTACTCAGTAAATCAGTTGATTATATAGAAAGTAAAAAGTGAGCAATAATTAGTTCAAGATAGAAATGGAAGTGAAAAGATAATTTAGAGAGAAGAGCTAAATCATAAGAAAAAAAACTGAAACGTTTTATTAAAGTACAAAAATAGTGTAGTAAATGGACATATTACAAAATGTTATGTTACGATGAAAATGTAAATCTATACACTTACTATTTTTGTTAACATCAAATTGTAAAAAATAACAAAAATTCTACAAAATAATATTCATTGGGAAGAAAACATTTCAGCAGGAAGTCAGAAAATAGCAAAGGGTTAGGAGGGATTGGATTATTATTATATATGAAGTTTTAATATATATCACAGTTACTAAAAAAGAAATTTCTAAAGAAATTTAGAAAGAAAATAATTATTGAATAAAGTCCTGATAGAAGTTTATTTACAAGACAATACCTATTCAGCAATAATTTGCATGGCAAATTAAATACAAATTTTACATAGATACATATCTACAGGGAAAAAGTATAATAAAATCATAAAATCGAAAGACAATTGTGAGAATATTCACAACATACAGGAGAGATTAGTCATATCATACCAATTGTGTGAAAAACATTAAAAGAAAGACAACACCATCATTCAGTTTTCTTTCCTTCCCTCTCCTTCCTTCCTTCCTTCCTTCCTTCCTTCCTTCCTTCCTTCCTTCCTTCCTTCCTTTCTTTCTTTCTGTCTTTCTGTATTTCTTTCTTTCTGGCAAGAGAGAGCAGGAGCAGAGGGGCAGAGGTGGAGGGAGAAGCAGACTCCCAGCTGAGCAGGGAGCCCAACATGGAGCTTGATCCCAGGACTCTGGAATCATGACCTGAGCAGAAGGCAGACAACTGACTGAGCCACCCAGGTGCCCTCAATTTTCTATGGATAAAAGGGCACATACAAGTAATACATATACAAAAACCTCGAAATGGTCAACTAGTATATACTTTGGTTCTTATGAAAAAGAAACTAAAATAAAAATGTAACCAAATATTGATGTCCTCTTCATCTGTTCATTAGATTGGCAAATATGGGGTTCAAATGAAGTGTTGGAAAAGAAGCAAATATGCCAGGGATGTCTGGGTGGCTCAGTCGGTTAAGCATCTGATTCTTGGTTTTAGCTCAGGTCATGATCTCAGGGCTCTGGGATCCAGCCTGGTGTCATTGGGGTCCCTGCTCAGTGGGGAGTTGGCTTCCTGTCTCTCTTTCCCTCTGGCCCCTTCCTACTCATTCATACACTCTCTCTCTCAAATAAAGCTCAGATGATTAAGTGTCTGCCTTCAGGTCAGGTCCTGATCTCCAGGTCCTGGGATCGAGCCCCACGTGGGGCTCCCAGCTCAGCGGAGAGTCTGGTTCTCCCTTTGTCTCCCACTCCCCCTGCTTGAGCTCTCTCTGTCTCTCTCTAAGTTAGTAAATAAAATCTTTTTTTTTTCTAAAAAAAGGAAAGAAACAAGTATGTCAATACTCCAAAAAATTATTGGTTAAAGGGTGAATAATTATAACATTTTATAATCTGGCAATTTCATTTAAGTAAATTCCACATAATCTTTGACCCAGGACCCCTCTTTGAGGAAGTATTTAACAGAGTAAATAGCATCATAATGTATAGTGACTTCCCATATAAACACATATAAAAATTGTATTACATTGTCTGTTTCAGCTAAGATGTAGAAATTATAACTTTTTCTCAGTAGGGAAAGATTGATTATGGTTATACAAAATATTAAACAACAAGAAAAAAAGTTACATCTATATATATATAGTAACCTGAAAGATGTTGTCACTAAGTATTCTAGTAATATATTACATGTGTTTCATATATGTGTTTGTATGTGTATGTATTGTATGTATAAAATGTGACTACTCCTTTAATTTTTGATATCTTTATTTTGCAATTCTCAAATAATGCTCTAAAAGTGTAATACTTATTTACACTCTTGAGATATAATACTCTTGTGTCTAAGGTGTACAAATAAAAGGTTTTATCTTTCCTACTGGATTCATTACCCTCAAAAGAAACAGAATGACTGATTTTGATGACAAACTTGAGAGCTGTTTTCTTAGAAACAGGTAGTTGGTTCCATAGGTAGTTTTTATTTAGAGAACATTATAGAGGATGGACAGCTTACCTTCTTCCTCCAGTGATGACACTGATCTGAAACAGAAATGAACCATTTTGTTGTACTGAAAATTTTATTCATGAACACCATATTATTTTTTCACTTTTCTCTGGTGATAAGGTGTAATTCCCTGTCTTTAACTACCAATTACAGTCTGATAAACCCTGGTCTGTATCACCAGTCTGGGCCCTACTCTGCAGCTTCCGACTAATAGCAGCTATAGACAGCACATCTCTGCATTAATGTCCCATGGGCCCCCATTTTAACATAATAAAAGCTGAACTGATAGGGAGGGGAAATTCTGTGATGTGTTTAAGCCTGCACTTGAACTTTGTATCTGATATTGTGAGCTGTCTGATGTTGGCAATTTATTTAACCTCTTTAATTGTTTTCTAAATTAAAAATGTGAATGTTAATAGCTATCTCATAGAGATACTTGAATTATTAGTTTAGCTTTGATCTAGTGATTAAAATATTTGTTATTGGTTTTATGGCCTTATAGGTGTTGCGGTTTTTAAAGTTCCAAAACATGAATATTTTGTGGGTATTACATCGTTATTAAAGATGTCCCCGAACAGCTTGTCCATCTGCAGTACCACTCCCACATTTCTGACAGCCTCAAGCCCTCTCAACCCTTCTTTATTTCTTAGTTCTTTGAACTCATCATCCTAGTAGTTTTGTGTTCACATGGACTGACCCATGCCTACTATAACAGAGGCAGGAAGAACCTTCTGATATCTACTTTCATCTCTGTGGGGGAAGGAGATTTATTTCACCATGGGTGGAACCATCCTTCCTTGACCAGTGAGGAGAAAAGTCAAAATTGCAATTTTCAGATCTGGGAGTCTTGGAAGCTTTATTCAAGTCACTGAACAGAGCAGAAAGTCACCAAAGCAAACAGGACTAGCTCCATCAGACATTACAACAGCCAGAATGATGTGGTTACAGAAAGTTACAGAAACACCAAGACCAGGGAGCAGAAAATATTTTGTAATTGCAAAGAAGACTTAATATTTGTTGATACTTTAAAAAAAAATTTTAAAGATTTTATTTATTTATTTGACAGACAGAGATTACAAGTAGTCAGAGAGGCAGGCAGAGAGAGAGGAAGGGAAGCAGGCTCCCCGCTGAGCAGAGCCTGATGCAGGGCGTGATCCCAGGACCCTGGGATCATGACCCGAGCTGAAGGCAGAGGCTTTAACCCACTGAGCCACCCAGGTGCCCCAGTATTTGTTGATTCTTATAAAAGAATCAACTTCTAAAAAGTAAAACAACAATAACGATGTAGTATTATTACCTGAAATACATTCTGAAAGAAGAGTACTGTAATTCTGCACTGAAATTGCAATCATTAATTTGATCTGCAAAATAACAGGGCCCCAGGCATTAAAGGCAGAGTGCAGCAGATTAGCATGGCCAAACCAGCACAGCAGTGAGAATGAATCTATCTGTAGAACTTAGGTTTGATGTGTCGGGCTCAATAGAAGATAGATTTTTCTCATTCAGGTTTATGCTGTTGAGGATTCAAACAAGAGATTTAGTAGTGGGAAAGAAAATAAGCCTAACTGAATAGTTTCATGTTGGAAGAGATGATATGACGAGGAAAGCAAACAGATCAGAACTTGACCTTGGATTTTGGTTTAGGAGAAAGCAAAGAACTTGATATTGCCTCTAATAAAAATAATATTTGAGCAGCTGTAGAAGATTTCTTAGAAGAAGACTTAGCTTTCTGTGTTTGTCCTACTGAATTTGTTGTGCATTTAGAACCTACAGATTGAAATACTCAAGCTAGTAGGAGATTCAAAAAAATTAAAGGGAAAAAAATGAACATGAAGCAAGATATGAAATCTTTATGCTCTGGGTGATAAGAGGAATTATGAGAGAGACTAAAGTAGCTGCCAGTCTTTTGTTAATGAAAGTTTATAAGGATTATATCTCTAACTTTTTTGGTGGCGTATCAATCACACATTAGCCTGTGTGCATAAGGAAGAGACCCAGAGGTATTTGTCTGAAATGTGAGCTCTTTGCTGCTAAATGTCAATCCACCCAAAGTAGGACCTTGTAGGCCCTGAAGGGCTGACACTCCTCCCTAAACATCTTACAGCCAGAGAGCCTGGTACAGGGGGGAATAGAGCTCAATTTCTAATATGATTTAGTCTAAAGATAATTAGAAAGTTAGTTCAGTCCCTAAAACCCTTCCAGAATTCACATGAGTTTGCTGGAACACTAATGGACTTTCCCTCATCAGAAATTTCCACTTGAACTTGCTTATTCTGAGTTATTTCAGTATTCACCAAAGAGAAGTTAGTGTACAGTTTTACAACTTAGGTATCTTCCGTCTCAGGGAGTGACTGATGATCTAGTTAGTGTGTCCACCCCCAGGTAACCACACAGGTTGGTCTCCGCAGATTGCCCCAAAGGGCAGCAAACACTAATGAAAATAAGATTTGAAAGTGGGACAAGAGAGAAAGTGAAAAGAAACCCACTCAAATATTGGTAGTTCAATTACTCCTTAATAGAGAGCTGAGGGACAGATAACCAAGAGTCAAAAATGTATCCTTCTCTTCATTTTATAAATGTTGGCATTAGAGAAACTTTGAGTTTATCCAATTGCCTTCCTTTCGTTTATAAGGGAGATTCTAAAAGGCCCAGCGCTAACAGCAGACAGAACTCAAAGCATAAACTTGATGTCTTGGCCTCTTCTCTTCTCCATTTTCTCCTTTGCTTTTTGTCAGATCGCTTTGTTGAGCAGTAGTCTCTGGGAGCATAGTATTCGACTCCATTAGCTCTCTCAGGTTAGTTAGATGCACAGATGCTCTGTACTTGAGGAACCCATTTTGTCCTCAGAGCCTACTGGCTCGTAACTAAAATAGTCTTAAGAACACTGCCTGCTTTACTTATGGACCAAGATTTTTATAAAGTTTAAGATCATATAAACATATGATCATATCTATAGAGTTGGTCTACATATTACAATTGTAATCAGGTTTTTACAAAATAACTTTTAAGATTTAGGGGACAGATAAAAAAGCCTATGGATTAATTTCCTTTCTCCAGAATTAACCTTATCATTGTGATGTGTTTGCATTGAAGAGAAGGGGAGAATGACTAAATTTTGTTCCTTCATGTTGGCAACCACTAGATTATGTTCCCCAGTCTGGGAACTACAGTGGCGGTGGGTAGAGAGTCTCAAAGTGTGGATCCCTGAGACACTTTGAAGAGTTCATGAGACCAAAATCCTTTTCATAATAATGGCAAGCTCTCATTTGTCAATTTTCATTTTTTTCTCTCATGACCATATAGGGTAGTTTTCCAGAGACAACATGACATGTGATATTATAACATATTGAATGGAGATTTGAAAATTCAGCTGTCTTCTATTAAGCCAGGCATTAGACAGCTTTTTTTAAAAATGTAAAGCAATACCATTCTTCTCAAATTGTTTTGGGACATTGGAAAATAGTTAACTCTTCATGAAAACATGTTGTTTACATTAACACCTGATGGACTTGTTGCTATTTTAAGCTAACTAAATAATTGAATAAATATATTTAAAATACAGTAAATTTTGATATTACACCCAACATAAGCAAAATCTCTTAGGAGTTCCCACTAATCTTCCGAGTATAAAAGTTCTTGAGGTCAAAAATATTTGCAACTTAAAAGCTAGCAGAGGATGGTCAGTGGATTGGTAGAATACAGTAATAATAATATTAATAAGTAAAATGTTTGCAACATTTTTGAATTTACAAAATGCTTTTCATTTCTTTCAATGATTTGAATCTGTGCTATTTTGCATTATTAGATAATATTCCTTTTCATTTCTCTAATCCTCTCATGCCTTCAGTTCTCGTGTGTATTATATCGAAGGCCTTTCCCCCTCCAAGTTCCTAACACCAGAAGAGTGGAATACTGAAGTCCAGTTCTAAAAATGAGAGTGAAGAGGAGCGCCTGGGTGGTTCAGTCAGCTGGGCCTCCAGCTCTTGATTTCAGGTTGGGTCATGATCTCAGAGCCTGGGAGCAAGCCTCGGGTTGGGCTCCATGCTCAGTGGGGAATCTGCTTGATTTTCTCCCTCCCGCTCTGCTCCACCCCCTTGCATGCGAGTGTGTGTACTCTCTCTAAAATAAATGTATCTTTAAAAATTAAATAAATAAAAATAAGGGTCAAGAGAAATGTGGTGAAGCATCTTTGCTTTAGGCTCAGGTTCCTTTGTGATCTACACTAGCCTCTTTCAGGTGAAATTTGGTGGATTCCGTTACTCCAGTCACCTTCTGCACCTGCTCCTCATGGGTCCTGCAGACCCCCCCCCCCCATTTTGAGGCCATTCATAGTATTCTCCTGGCAGAATTTCCAAGACCCACATTGCTCTCAAGAGTCCATTTCTTTCCTTTATCACATGATTTCTAGACCTTTTAAACCTCCGTGTTGTCAGGTGTGTCCCCACTTCTACTTCCCATCTGTTCTGTTCTGAATCATCAAAATAGAAATTTCCATCCCCTATCCCGAGTTACTTTTGCTTCACTTTACTTTAGATTTTGTTGTTTAGATGTGAAGAACTTTACAGTTACGTGAAGGAAGGAAGGTAGGGATGGGAGAAGATATTTCCTTGCTCTGCTTTATGTATGAATGTTTGTATGAATTATGTATGTGTGTATATGTGTATATATGTATTACGCAGACTGCACAGGAAAGAAATGTGTCTGTGGTATGCAGAAGAGGAAGGAAAATCCCACTCAAGGGAAGGAAATGAGTTCAGATGGGAAGACTTGGTAGAAATCTAGATATGCTTCTTCTCTTGATTAATCACAATCAAACTCTAAACTCAGATGAAAAATTATTATATTTGAAATGACACCTCCTTGAAAGCTCAGACATCTATGAAAACTATTCTGAGAAGTTTGGGCTGATCTTTTGACATGAGGGCTTACTCCCTAGACAATTCTGAACTCCAGTGCATTCTAAGTGATGGTAGATGGAGAATACTGGAGGCTGAAAAGATTAAGAAAGAAGGGGGAAATGATGGTAAGAAAGAAAAATTTATGAGGGTCATTGTTGTCATTTTTGGTTGCTAACAGGGAAATGGGGGGAAAAAAGGTACTTATGCATAGGGCAGAGGCCAGAGAGAATATGGAAAAAAAATTTTTTTTAGTAGGCTGGTGAGATAATGGTTTATTTCTCCTGTCAGCATTTTCATTGGTTTTTAGTTGTTATATTATTTCTTAAATAACATTTTACAACCTGGTCGTTAGAAACTGATGATTAGGGCGCCTGGGTGGCTCAGTGGGTTAAGGCCTCTGCCTTTGGCTTGGGTCATGGTCCCAGGGTCCTGGGATCGAACCCCACATTGGGCTCTCTGTTCAGCAGAGAGCTCTCTCTCTCTCTCTGCCTGCCTCTCTGCCTGCTTGTGATCTCTCTCTGTCAAATAAATAATAAAATCTTAAAAAAAAAAAAAAAGAAAATAAAACTGATGATTAAATAAGTGATTAATTTGCCAGCCTCTAAAACATGATTTTAAAAGTGCTACCAGCCTTGAGGGGAAAATAAATAAATAAATAAACGAACAAACAAATAAATAACAGTTACATAAACAATTATGTGGCAAATTGAAGTGTCAACACAGGCATTAATTAGTCTGCTGAGGTCACTTTTCATTGACTTTTGAAATAAATGTCATTCAGGGTGTTCAATATTTACATTCTAGAGAAAAAAGGTGTCATTTCTTTTTCTTCAGTTCAAAACATTTCCCCTGAGAACTGGCTAGTCCAGCCAAAACTAACTTCTCCTGGTTGCCTAGAAATGCTGACAATTACTTTTACACTTGTGATTAAACAAAACAAAACTCACACAGAATCAACAACTTATCTAAAGAGATTATTTGAAAAGCCCTCAGTTCTGACAGAGACAAATGGTTTCAAGTTTTCTTTTGTGTTTATAGAAAGCACAGTTCTACTGAGTTGTTATTTTGAGCACTTCCCAACACAAGAAGAGTATAATGGGCTTTGGTAAGAAAATATGTAGTTTTTAATTTGAGGAGGCAGGTGGAGTAGTATAGCCATATATTCTGAATATCTCTGGAAGAGTCCAGAGCAAAGATGGTAACCCTATAATGAGTCACCTAGGGGAGAGGCCCTCAAAGAAATAACAAAATAAATGAAGCATCCCTTAATTTTGGCCTATTCCTTGCTTTATTCTTCTAACATTAGAAAACAACTGCATGTTTTTAGATTTTCAGAAGATTAGACTTCGGATTAAAATGTGAGGAAGTGGAAGAATGTTCCGTTGGTCTCATTGTCCTTTGTTTTCATTTCTTTTATGATATTGACCTAATCCATATATTTGTTATTGATATATATGCCTTGTTTTCATGAGCACATAGTGAATTCTTTTGTGTCTAGATTCAAGATCTCTTTATACATAGACCCTTTGGTGATTATTATAATATATATTGTTATTTTATTTAAATTTTATTTTATTTTATTTATTTATTTTTTAAAGATTTATTTATTTATTTATTTGACAGACAGAGATCACAAGTAGGCAGAGAGGCAGGCAGAGAGAGAGAGAGAGGAGGAAGCAGGCTCCCCGCTTGAGCAGAGAGCCTGATGCGGGGCTCAATCCCAGGACCTTGAGATCATGACCTGAGCCGAGGGCAGAGGCTTTAACCCACTGAGCCACCCGGGCTCCCCATTTTATTTAAATTTTAAAGATTTTATTTGAGAGAGAGCAAAAAACAGCACAGAGGGAGAGGAAGAAGGAGAAGCAAGACTTCCACTGAGCAGGGGACTGGAGGCAGGGCTTGATCCTTGGACCTTGGAATCATGACCTGAGCTGAAGGCAGATGCTTAACCAACTGAGCCACCAAGCACTCCAGTAATATGTATTTTTTAAAGCAGTTAGTTTTCTCAGTGAATGAATAAAAGGTACAACTATATCACCTGTTCTCATCTGTGCTTATATTTTCATTCTAGGTGGACAAGATAATATACATGTCCCTCATTCAACACTGTTTACTGAGTATTATATGCCAAAGCAAACATTGTCCTCAGCCTCGTAGGTATAAAAATGAACAAGAGATAACGGAAGTTTTCTCATAGATAATTCTGTGCTTCTATTGCCATGTTGCCTAGAAAAGTACTAAATTCCATCTAGTTCCTTGGTGATTGTATAGATGTGTGAGTGCATGAAGCACAAGGGCTTTCAAGTGACACACACATTTTTGGTTTAATAAGTTAATGTTTAGTGAGTTTTTAATTTTTTTATTTTTTAAAAGATTGTATTTATTTATTTATTTATTTGAGAGAGAGAGAAAGGCAGAGGGATGGAGGGAGGGGGGCAAGCAGACTGTGCTGAGCATGGAACCCCTTACAGGGCTCTATCTCATGACCTTGAGATCATGAACTGAGCTAAAATCAAGTCAGTCGCTTGACCCACTGAGCCACCCAGGCACACCAGTGGTATCTTTTTTTAAACAGAGGATGAGAATTAACATTTACTTAAAGCAAAACTTTATATCCTATTGTTTATCATTTTATCTGTAGTGCCTAGCATAGTACTGTCACATAGTAAGGACTCAATAAATATTTGTTTACTTGCTTACTGATTAAAGGACAAATAAATGTATAGTGTTAGAAGAAATCATAGAAGAAGATTCTGTGGTCAAGTATCTTTAATTTATTAAGCCCAGAGATTTGAAGACTCCTGCAAGTGTAAATTAAAATAATTTGTGACAAGTGGAGTCTAGAGCCCTCTTACCTTGACTTGTAGTCCAAGGTTGAGTTCCTAGAGCATGTTGCAGTGTCACTTCTTAAATCATTTTCTAAGTAAATTGAAAGTTGGGGAAGATAATGGCACATTTTAACTTTTAAAGTCAGCTTCAACGCTTCCCTTCAAACATAAGCTATGGATTAGCTAAGACTTATTAAGTCATTTTATACACCTGTATGTTCTATGAAGTGATTATCACCTTCACATAATTAAATTGTTTGGCTTAATCAAAGTCAGCCAGAATCCTATTGCTTAACTTAGTCACCTGCTTTGAAGCTATGTACTCTTATGGAGGATTTTAAATATAATCTGAGGTCATCATGTTTTGCTTAAAGTGAACATATGCTAAGAACTCACACTTCTATTTATGATTCAATTTCTACTTTAATCATTTATTAATGTAAAACATTTTGTTCCTGTTTTGAAGTAATTTTTTTTCCTGCTAGAGTCTTAATATAATTATAATTATTAGAATCTACTCATTATTTTTAGATATGTAAGAGACATTTTGTTAGGCATTTAGGACATTATTACTTTATTTTAAATATCTTTCTTCCTAGCTAGTGTCCATTAATAATTCATCCTTCACTGAGTTACAAATTTCTTATGAAATCATATGAAGTAATTGCTTTCCAGTATTGAAATGGGGATAATGTTGATTGATAACGTTCCAGAAAAGATCTATATCCTTATCTTGATATAATCTAGGTTAATCCTGGGTAACATACTCTCAGATTCAAAGGTCATTGGAACCTCTTTCAAAACTCTTGGAAAGATTAGTTGATTATGAGGGTTTCTTATTCTTATTGAAAATTAACCTTCCTAATGAGATTAGTTTGCAAGTACAAGGATTACCACTGTAGCATTAACTGCAGTAGAGAAAACTTGGAAATAGCTTAAACTTCTTGATAGAATAAGGAAATGCGGTAACTAAAAAACTTTAAAAAAATGATCAGGGACCAATAGGGGCATTACAAAGGAGTTCATTCTCCAAGAAGACATTGCAATGCCAAATGTGTATACACCTAACAACAAAGCATTAAAATACATGAGGTATTTTACATGAGGTAAAACTTATAGAAAACTTACCTTGGGGTAAAACCCCAAGGAGAAATAAATCATATATAGTTGAAGATATCAACACTCCTCCACCAGTAACTGATATATCAAACAGGCAGAAAATCAGCATGGATATAGATGATCTGAACAATGTTATCAACAGACTTGATCTAATTGACATTTATAGAATATGACATCCAACAGCAGAAGAATACACATTCTACTCAAAATCATATGGAACTTAATCAAAATAGACCACATTTTCTGACATAAAACACACTATAACTCATTTAAAGTAATAGAAATCATGCAAAGTTTGCTGTCAGATTCCAGTGGAATTAAACTAGAATCAGTAACAGAAAGAGAGCTGGGAAGTCTCAAAATATTTTGAAATTAGATAAAATAATTCCAAATATCACATTGGGTTAAAGAAGTCTCAAGATAAATAAATAAAAAATTATATGTGTATGTTTTGAAGAATACAGTAATAATAATGTTTAGAAGGAGTTTTATAGCATTAAAAACATACATTAGAAAATCAGAAAGACCTAAATTGAATCTAAACTTCTATCTTAGCAAAAGAGAGAGAGAGAGAGGGAAAAGGGAGAGGTGGGGGTGGGAAGAGGAGGAGGAGGGAGAAGGGGAAGAAAAGGAGTAAGGGAGAGCTGGAAAAGGAAAGGAGAAAAAGAAAAAAAAAAGAACAAATTGAAAGTAAGCAGGACAAATAGAAATAATAAAAAATAAATTGATAAAATTGAAAACAGAAAACATAGAGAAAATCAAAATCAAAAGCTAGTTCCTTGAGATGATCAATAAAACTGATAGACCTCTTGTCAATTTTTAGCAAAAAGAAAAGGAGGGGGAGAGAAGAAACACATACGAGAAATAAAAATGGGATAGGCACTTGTGATTCCCTGAACATTAAAAGGACAACAAAAGAATATTATGAACACTCCAGTTATCTAATAACAAATTTGATAACTTAAAAAAATGGACCACTTTTCTTAAAGAACAGAAATCCCAAAAACTCCTACAAGGAGTATGAGGTGGCCTAAATAGTCCTATAACTATTAAGAATATGAAATAATAATTAGTAACTTTTTTTATTAAAAAGTTCAGATGTATTGGGGCGCCCAGGTGGCTCAGTCATTTAGCGTCTGCCTTTGGCTCAGGTCATGATCCCAGGGTCCTGAGATGGAGCCCTGCATTGGGCTCCCTGCTCAGTGGGATGCCTGCTTCTCCCTCTCCCACTCCCCCTGCTTGTGTTCCCTCTGTCTCTGTCAAATAAATAAATAAAAGTTAAAAACAAAAAGGTTAGATGTATTTACTGGTGAATTTTATCAAGCATTTATTAAGAAAAATAATGCCAATTCTTTAGAAACTAGTCCAGAAAATAAAAGTAGAAGAAATATTTCTTAATTCTATAAACTCAGTGTTATCCTAATACTGAAACCAGATTACAAGATAACAAGAAGGGAAATTACAGACTAGTATCACTAACGAATATAGATTCAAGATCCCTCAACAAAATATAAGGAGATCAAATCTAACAAGGTTTTAAAAAAAACTTCACAACCTAGTGAGTTTTATTCCAGATATTGTAGGCTGCTTCAGTATCAATCGATGTAAACCATCACATCAATAGCCTAGAAAATAAAAATATTTGATCATATAATTTTAGAAGGAAAAACAAACTTTTCATTTAAAAGAAGGATAGATACTTAATAGAAATAAATATATTTTAGTAATTGCCTTTTTTGGTGTACGAAATACAAATTTTTTCTTCATGGTTTTTAAATAATTAATTTTACCTTAATGAACATTCTGAAAATACAAAATTTGAAAATATACATAAACTTCATTTGTTGCTACCGAAGTCATTTTTACTATGTCTTTTCTAGTAAGTTTCTTATGATTAGGTAAATTAATATTACTTATTAACATGGTGTGTTTGAACAGGTATGTGAAACTAGGCTTACGTATTTCAAGCATCACTAACACAGAGAACATTATACTGTGAAATCAATCTACACATTTTCTCCAACATGAACAGAAAAAAGACCACATCTAGAGATTCTTTTAATGATAAAGAAATAAGTCCTTTAATCATTTTAATGTCCTGGTAGTAGTGATGCATTTATCAGCCTTCTTTTCTATGTGATTTAATGTGGCAGTAATAATAGAAAAGATTATCCTTTAGATTAGTGTTTTATACCTATGTCAAATGACAGCCAAATACATATTCCAAAATCTTGCCAAAAACTATTCTATGGAATGAAGGTTTCCTGTTTATCTCTAATTAACTAACTAATTAATAAGCTCTTTCCCAGACAGACTATTTGCTGTGTGTGTGTGTGTGTGTGTGTGTGTGTGTGTGTGTGTGTGTAAACAATATGCAAGCCCCTATTTTCAGTTCTTTAATTCAGTAAACTACTTCATATCATTTTGGACATAATAGAAATCTTATATAAGCAGATTTATGAGGAAATAAGTGCTCAAAATTGGACAGTCTCTTATATTACCCATTTGTTTATGATAGTGGTTCTCATGTTTATTAACTAAAATGAGAAATGTAATTATTTCTTGAAAATCTGTCAGTTGTATGTCCTAATTAAATCTCTTTGTGGAAGTATCAAAGTATCAGCAGGATTTAATTCATTTATGTGTGAACAGTCAAGGTTTATATACATAGTTTAATTTCTGAGAAAGATGCCTGAAAAACTATTAACTTTGAAAGCAATACATACTCAAAGAAGTATGATGAAAATTATAAAAAAACAAAGACAAATATTTTGTTAGTCTGCAGAGAAAAAATTAATTTGAATAAACATGCATAGGAATTTCAGTGTTAAGAATGCCATGGAAATGTAATTGTATAAGTCTGTATCATCATCATCACAGTTACTTTGAAATGACCTCATGTCACAATGTTCATTTTGGAACTTAAAAGTTAAAAAAAAAAAAAAAGAGTAGCTTTCTTGGTATCTTTCTTATTTTAAAGTCTTTAATCTTCTGCTTATTCCACATTTTTCATTTTCTTTCTTGTTTTTTTAAAAATTTCTTTTCAGTGTAACAGTATTCATTGTTTTTGCACTACACCCAGTGTTCCATGCAATCTGTGCCCTCTCTAATTTATTTAACTTTTTTGGTTATTATTTGCCTTCTATATATATTTACATTTTTTAGTTTTTAGTCATTTTGTATATATTTTTTTACTTTGTATCACTCATAGTGTACAGTGAAGTTTTATTTTTTATTTTTCTGTTTTAGTCCAGTGAGAGTCAACAATTTTTTAACCAGTTCATTTAGTCCATTTATATTTATTGTAATTTATAATATTTTGTTTTTATTTCTGCCACTTTATTTTGGGTTTTTTATTTCCTATGATCTTTATTTCTCTTTTTTTTCTATCTTTTGGATTGATGAAGTTTCACTAGATATTTTTGTTTTTATTTTTTATTTTTATTATTTCATATATTTTTATTTTGTAAAATTTGAATTTATACTTTCTATTTTTCAATTCTTATGTTTTAAATATAACTTTACCTGCAGTTTTTATGAACCTCAGATTTATTTAACTGATTTTCCTGAATAAATCTTTTTTTTTTTCCCTTTAGTACTGATAATGTCACAACAAAACACAATGTATCTGCAATTCTTGATTATGTCTTTCCATTTCAGGAATTGTGTTTCTTTATTATAAATATTCAGGCTTTCATCAGTTCTGATTTTCAATTTCCTCTTAAGTTCTGTCACCTGGGGATTTTTAAAATATGCTTAATAATGTGTGTAAAAGAGAATTTTGTGGTTTTTTTTTTTTGTCCTTTCTAGGTGTTTACATGTGTTGGATGGTTATTTTAGGCCATGAAATGGAATAAACTGTAAGACTGTAAATTTTTTTCTCATTTTCTTTGATGTGAATAAATCCACTTTGCACTCCTTTAGTCATCACAGGAAGGCATAGGACTTCCATATGACATGGTGAGCTGCTTTGTGTGGCTGTCCTTATTATGAGGAGTTATATTTGTTCTACATAATAGATAATCTCTGGGAGATCTCAGAATTCACTAAATGTGTGCTTCCGCTGTCTGGCTTTTTCAGTTCCACACCATTCCCTGTGCCCCAATTTCATTTGCTGTTAATTTCCTTCCTTTGTTGTCTTCCTCATTCTGCTCACTGAGTTTTTCCTGACTTCAAATGGGCCTCAGTCCTTGCTAGGTTTTTCTGAACCATGACATAACATGGGTAAACTTCAAAATGCTAAGTGAATGAAGCTAAATGCGATACATCAGATATTGTATCATTTCCTGTATTTGAAATGTCTGGAAAAGGCAAATCGATAGATACAGAAAGTCCCAGATCACTGGTTGAGACTGGTAATGAGGATTGATTGGAAAGGAGTATAAGGGATCTTTCTGGAATGAAGAAATTATTCTAAAATGATTGTGGTGATGGTGCACAATATTCCTGGTAAATTCACCAGAAATACTTAATTGTACAATCACAGAGTGTGGAATTTACGGTATGTAAATTATACTTCAAAAAAGCTGTTTAAGAAAAACAAAGCTAAGTCTCCCTGAACTTTCTCTTTTCTTTAACCTGAAACACTAATGTGAATCTTGGAAGTAGAGCACATTGATTGCAACCTTGAAAAGAAAACTTACCTGCTGAGTGTGGTGAGAGAGGAGTGTGATCTGTTGCTAGTATATAGTGAGCTCAGTTATGGCCTGTTTTTGTCTGGACTTCTTTTATTATGAGGAAACAAGTATATGCATTTTTTTTTTCATTTTGTATTTTTAGTACTTATTATGCATATGTCCATGTTTATGGTGTTTCAATGCGATTTTAATTTCCAGTTTTTTAGTGTAAATGATGTCAAATGTCCTTTCCAATCTATAGCTACTGTAAATGATCCTGCAGTATTGGAGTAATACTCAGAGTACTTAAAACTGCCAGTATAGCATGGACACCAGTCAACTGCTGCAGACACAGGGCAGATGGACCAGAGCAGATATTAGCTTTAACAGTTTAGGTATACCTAGATGGACTAGTTAATATCAGCCCAGCTTGTATCATTTCACATGGATATGAACATAATTACAGGATAATTTTTAGATGTAGAACTGAAGGGGGGAGTAACAACTGCATTTATAATTTGGGTCCTTCTTTTTACTAAATTTCCTTTTATAGTTGATATGGCAATTAACACTGCTCTCACAGAGGAGACTGCTTTCTCACGTGTCTGGTGCTGCAACAAGACCAAACTTTTTGCCCTTTGGCCATCTGCTCAGTGAAAACTGGTCAGAGAAGTTTAATTTGAGTTTCTTATTATGATTGAGAGTACCTTTTCACATGTTTATAGTCATGTATATTGTCTTTTCTGTGAATTGTTGGTTTATATTTTGTGTCTTTTTTTTTCTTTCTAGTGCAATCATAGTATTTTTCTTATGGGATTTTAACAAGTTTTCATATGTATAAACATTGTTGCATAGTGACATGATTTATAAGTAATTTTTTCTAGTTTCAGTTTGTACTTTGGGTTTGTTTATTTTGAGTTTTTCCATGGAAACTTTATAAAATGTAGTTAAATTAATCAATCTTTTCTTTTATGGCTTCTGGATTTTGGGTTTATTTATAAAGTTCTCCCACAGTCCAAATTAATTTTTAATATCTCCTGTATTTTCTTTTATTGCTATTATACTATTTATTTTTCTTTTTGACATTTAAATATCTGATTCATGTACAGTTTATCCTGATGCAGGTGTGAAATGTGGGTTATGTTGCACTTAGTTATTTGTTTTTCCAAGTACATTAATTGAAAAAGAAAACAATTAAAAAAAAACCTTCCCTCACTGAGTTTAAATATCACTTCATCATAATCATAAACATAATAAAAAATATAATTATCTCATGTAGTTCACTGAATCAAACTTTTTATTGCTATTGATCTGTCATCTATAACTGTGTGGTAGTACACATTTTAACTATTGTAACTTTAAAATATATTTTAACAAGGAAAGTCTCTCATCTCTCTCTTTCCTGTTTTTTTAACTATTCATGCATGTCTTTATAATTGTCATGGATTTTTATTAGGATTAAATTTATTGATTAAATTATGGAGAGTTGGCATCTTTATAGTGTTGAGTTTTTCTTTCTAGAGACATGGTGTAACTTTTGATTTGTTTAGTATTTTCTTTTAAGATACTTTATTTCTTTCTATTTATGTAGATTTTTAAAGTTTATTTTTAAGAATTTGATTTATTATTGTTATTATTTTATTGTAAGTTGGATCATTACTTATTATTTTTACAAGGCTGGTGATTTTATATATATGAAGTTTATTATTTTCTGTGTATTGGTCTTGTCTCCAGCCTCCACCTCATTGAATTATCTTTTTGCTTATGATGCTTTTGAAGGTGGCTTTCTTGGGTTTTCCAGGTAGATGGAAATTTGCCTATAATTAATTGTTTTATCCCCTCCTTTTCAATTAATTTTACTTATTTTTTTCTTTCTCTAATTGCATCAATTAGAGCAATCAGAACAATTTTAAACAGTAGTAATTTAAGTGTAAATTCTTGTGTTTTTCTTGACTATAAATGGGCATATCTCTAGTGTTTTTTTTCATTTTAGAATGATATCCTTGCACCTGTAAAAGATATTAAAGAAATATCCATCTGTTTCTGTTATATTAAGAATTTACTCTTTAGGAGTGCCTGGGTGGCTCAGTCAGTTAAGCAACTGCCTTGGCTTGGGTCATGATCCCAGGATCCTGGGATGGAGCCCCCGAATCAGGCTCTCCTCTCAGCGGCGAGTCTGCTTCTCTCCCTCTTCCTCTGTGATCTCTCTCGCTTTCACTCTTTCTCAAATAAACAAATAAAATCTTAAAAAAAAAAAAAATTTACTCCTTAATAAAGAAAGATGTGGAAATGTGGATTTTTAGTCAAATGATTATATAACATTGATGGACATGATTAAGTTCTTTTTTCCTTAGATCTATTCATTTTGTAATTTGTAGTAATAAATATTCTAATATTTCCAATATTTTATTTAGTTTCTATTTTCATTTTATTCGTAAATTATATCAGTGGTTCCATATTTTTAGAAATTTTGCTGACCTTGGTAACAATATTAAATTTTAGTTATAAAACTGTTTTAGAAGAATTTCTTCTTTATGCTCTATGACAGTACCCTTTATTTTATGATATAATAGAATTTTACAATGATTTGTTCTTTGTAAACCTTATTTGCTTTTCCTCACCTCTACTCCACCCCCAATGTTAATTGCTTTTTTATTTTTATTTTAAAGATTTTATTTATTTATTTGACAGACCGAGATCACAAGTAGACAGAGATGCAGGCAGAAAGAGAGAGAGAGGAGGAAGCAGGCTTCCCATGGAACAGAGAGCCCGACGTGGGGCTCGATCCCAGGACCCTGGAAATTATGATCTGAGCCAAAGGCAGAGGCTTTAACCCACTGAGCCACCCAGGCACCCAACTGCTTTTTTAAAATCTTCCATTATTCTTGGATCCATTCTGGTGAATTTTGAATTATTTAATTAAGGTTTTCAAATCTTTTGCATAGAGCTAATAATTTTTTTTTTAAAGATTTTATTTATTTGACAGAGAGAGAGAGATCACAAGTAGGCAGAGAGGCAGGTAGAGAGAGAGAGGGGAAGAAGCAGGCTCCCTGCTGGGCAGAGAGCCCGATGTGGGGCTCGATCCCAGGACCCTGGGATCATGACCTGAGCCGAAGGCAGAGGCTTTAACCCACTGAGCCACCCAGGCGCCCCGAGCTAATAATTTTTTTATGAATTCTTTAATTCCCTCAATTTCTGTAGTTGCTTTCTATTTCGTATGTTTTATTTGCTTTCACACCCCCTTTGATTTTCTAATTTTGCAAAAAAGGATAAATAGTAGGGTTTTTTTTTAAGAAGAAAACCTATTTTATAGATTTTTGTTAGAAGAACAAGCTTGTGGATTTGTGTTTAACTCTTTCAAATAATTTATTTATTTTTAAAAATAATTTAGGATTTTTTGCTTCTATTATTAGATTTTGTATCTGCATCTTTCCTCCACTTAGGAGTTATATGTTTAGACATCTTATTTTTATTACTTAGTAACATAAATACTTAGCACTGTGAATTTTCCTCTGAGCATTGCATCATGTATACCTATGAATTTTAATCATGACTCTTCTTTTTTTTTTTATGATAAAGAGATACTTCAGAGTATTTCCCAGCTGATAGACTCAACCATTTCTAGTGCTTTTGATTTTCTATTTTTTTGTATTGACATCATAGAATGACATTAGTGTAGTATTTTATTTGTTTTATGGCCAAATACAAGTCAATTTTTATGAATGTTTCATGGAGGTAGAGAGTTACCGGTAACTATATTTAAATCCATATCTATAGCATCCATATCTGTATCTCAATTAAATACACTTTATTGATTACACTGTAGTTTCTAGTGCATTTTACAAAGTATTTCTGGTTTTTCCTACCTCAGGACATAGTATAGAATTGTATCTCTCTGCCCCCACCTTGTGGTTGGGTGGGGGAATGAAATTAAATCGCAAGCCAAAGTGACACCTGCCATTTAATTGCTGGGGAGATGCCCCAGAAATTTTTCCCTACCTAACACAGAAACTGGCAGTGTTAGAGACCATGGGTAATCTGCCGTCTGGTGTGTACCCTTAGTGGGTACTCTGAGCAGAGGTCTTATCTGATGCTCGAAGGATGTGTGGTAAAAGCAAGAAATAAACATTTGTTGTTTTTAAGCCATTAGATTTGAGGTACTATTTGTCATTGCAGCTAAACCAAGCCAATATCGATAGACACTTAGATAATCTTACTTAATTTTGTTCATTTGATTTGTTATTTTGGGGAGAATTGCAGTGTTTGTCTACTGATGTGTTTCTGCCAGTTTCTACTTCACTCTTCTATAGTTTTATTTTGTGGAGGTTGATCCCAAGTTAACTGACATCTAAATCTCAGTGAGTGCTATATTGTCATAATTGATTACATCGTTTTTCATTATGAAATCACCTCTCGTTTCATTTAGTGCCTCTTTGCATGATTTTAAATTTGAGATTGCAACACATGATTTTTTTTTTAATTTCTTAGATTCCATTGGCCATCTTTTTATTTTCAACATTTCTAGATAATAAAGTTTTAGGTATGCTTCTTCTATAAACTGTAGAGTTTGAGAAGTTTAGAATAATTTTGTATAAATATCCAAAAGACCTATGATTACTCTCAATTCAGTCTTCCTGTATTTTAAGACTTCTCTTTTTAAAATAGATTTTAAAATTTTGTTCATTGTGTGGTTATTTTTGGTTTTTGTTTTTTGCTTTTTTTAATTAACTCTATATTATGTTCTTTGTTCTTAAGACTTTATTTATTTATTTATTTATTGGAGTGACAGAGAGAGCTGAGGGAGGGGCAGAGGAAGAAAGAGAGAATCTTAAGCAGACTCTGTACTGAGCTCAGAGACCAACTCGGAGCTCATTCTCACAGCCCTGAGATCATCACTTGAGCTTAAATCAAGAGCTGGATGCTTAACAGACCACCCAGGTGCCCCTCTGTATTATATTCTTAAGAATACACACACACACACATACACACACACAAATGCACGTACACACAATGTATAGATATTTAGGGGTTTTGTTTACTTTTCAACTAGAAACAAAGGTATAATCTGTACATTTCGTCCTTCTCACCCTCTTTTTCTCCTCTACCATCTATTTATTATATTTTCTTCACAATATTTGTGTTAACGTTTATATAAAAGTATAATCTTTTTTTGTTCAAATTTATAGGTTTGGGAATTGTATTTTGACTTTTAGCAACATGCTCTCAGTACTTCTTTGTTTTGTTTTGTTTTGTTTCCTTCTTTCAGCTACCAGGTTTTCTTAGTTTTAATATTCCTTACCATAATTTCTGTTTTTATTAGTAGTAAATTCAAACAGATGTTCACTAACATTGACTTGGAAATGTTTTGAGTTCTTTCTTGGTTGGTTCTATTATATCCCTTAAGAAGAGTTAATGGGAACCTTGTTCCCTTGGTTCCTGCTTATGTACACTCGTATTTGTTGACTGTTGCTTTTGTATTTTGTATTAGAATGAGAATATTGCCAAGTGAAAATATTCTTTTCTTTTTTCCTTCTTTAAAATTGTAGGTATTGCTTCACTGACGTCTAGCTTTTAATGTGGCTGTGGAAAAATCAGAGACCACGCTGATTTTTCTAAGTGCCTTTATTGTTATTACTTAGAATTCTTGAAATAAAAAAGATTTTTTTAAGTATGACAAATTTATTAGGCTAGGGGCAAAATTCATTAGTTTGATCAGATTGGAAAAATTTTCCCATGTCATGGTGACCTATTTAATATGTAATCAATTCTTTTTTGAAAGACCACTTTTTAAAATTACATCTTTAAATAATTGTTTATTTCTGTTATTCACATTTTTTTTTCATGGATTTTAATAATGCATTTGGAGAGTCTCTTTTGGCATCTTTCATCCCTATAATTTTCTCTAATTTTTAATCTCTATTTTTATTTCATTTTCAAAAGCCAATTTATTTATTGTGCTTTGCATCATTCATTGTATTGTTAGAACTATCCTGTTGCTTTCACCCATGTAATCTTCAAATAGGAAATTCCATTTTTTCCTCATTGTTTCCCAAGATCTACTAAGTTACATTTTAAATCAGTATGTTGTCCTCTCTCTCTCCCTTGAGTTCTTTAACTTTGATTTATGCTCTACTTTCTATTCTTCTTCATAGCGATTATCAATATTATTATTACTATTTTAATTTATGCTAAGTTTTTTTTCACTTCATGGCAACATTTTCTGTGAGAATTCTTCCCTAGGCATTAATTTTTACTTTATTTCTTTTAAAAAGAATTCTTGCTGAAGGAAGTGCATTTTCTTATACTAGCCACCTTCAAGGATACTTGTTTTAGAAGAGACTAGGGCAAATTCTAAGCTAATGGAAATTTCTTTGGTACCTGAGTCATTGTGTTGATTCTTTTGGTCTTTTCTTCTCAACATACCATGGAGACGAATAGAGGGGGTTAGGAAAAAGGAGGGTTACACAGAACTTTTTTTTTTTTTTTAATTAATAAACTTTATTTTTACGGCAGTTTAGGTTTACAGCAAAATGGACCAGAAAGTCCAAGGAGTTCCCATATACTCCCTTCCTCATACCTGCTTGGATTTCTCCATTATCAGTAACCCTCACCAGAGTGTTACATTTGTTGTGATTGATGAACGTACAATGAAACATCGTTATCACCAAAATCCATAATTTACATTATGACTCACTCTTGGTGTTGTATATTCTATGGAATATGGAATAACATATACTATACATTAGTATACAATAATACACATTATATGTGTGTGTATATATATATAGTATGTATACTATACTAATGTATAGAATATGTTAGTATACAATAACATTGCACTATCATTCAGAATAGTTTCAGGACTCTCAAATTTTCTGTATTCTATTCATCTCTCCTCTCTAACACCTGGAAACCACTGATATTTTCATTATCTTTAGAGTTTTGTCTTCTACAGAATGTCATAGAGTTGGAATCACAATTTTTAGCCTTTTCACGTTGGTTTCTTTCATCTAGTAATATGCACTTAAGTGCACTCCATGCCTTTTCATGGCTTGATTACTCATTTGTTTTTAGCGCCGAATAATCTTCCATTGTCTGGATATTCCAGTTTATTCATCCAGTCATTTACTGAAAGACATCTTGGTTGCTTCTAAGTTGTGGCAATTATTAATAAAGCTTCTATATAGATACATGTGCAGATTTTCATATGCTTTAATTTTGTGTGTTTTCATTTCTCAGTTCCATTGAGTAAAGACCAAAGATAATTGCTGGATCTTATGGTAAGGATATGTTTAGTTTTCTAAGGAACTGCCAAACTGACTTCCAAAGAGACTGAAAAATTACAAGTTTAATGAAGAAGAATAAAACCTATTAAATGTATTTATAACAATAGAAAAAATAATTATTTGAAGAAAAATATATTTATTCATAGTCCTATTTTCTTCAAACACTCAGAAGGCTAAGTTTTTTATCCTGCATATTCTATCTAAAGGAAAATTAATTTGAAAATTGAAAACAAAACAAAACAAAACCATAGAGACCCAAACATTTAGCTCCGTTTTGAGGGTAAATTTATTTGTAGAGATTTGGCTTTTTATGACATTAGTATTAATTAGTTTTTTTTATATTTGACAAGTACTTCATCATTTTTTACAACTTATTTCTCATATAAAACATATGGACCACCCAACCAATAGCTCAAAAGAAAACAAAACAAAAGAACTCTCCTTATTTTAGGCTATGTCTTTGCCAGTTCTGCAAACAATTTTGTAAAGTTAACAAGGCTCCTATAATTCTGTTTGGCATATAAAATTTGTATTAAACCTCTCCACATTTAATAATGTCAGAATTCCATTAAATGCTTAACTCTTATTTATTTTCATGGCACCAGGCCAAGGGGAAATAAGCAGACTTAAGTAGATGAGAAGAGTGACACTGACCTTTATAAATATCTTTGTATGCTGTCATTCTTTTGCCTACAAATATTATATGTCCTTCCAATCATTCTGCAAGATAAGGGTTGTAATACTATTTGTAAGTGAGAAATAGACACTTGGAGTATTTGGTAGAACTAATGCTGTCTAACTCCAATGGGTGATCTTGCCTACTTCAATATACTGTATCCCAGTGGCATTAAACCATACTCCAGATTCTTTCACTAACTAGAAACATCAAAGAAAATGACTCTGGCATGTGTGTCTGAAATATTTTATGTTTAGTGATGAGCAATATAGCAATATGCAATGGGTGAAACATGGTCTTTTGACCCAGGGGGATGTTGATTAAGAGATTGGACCTGTTTCTTAGTAGATGTATTAACCTTTGGCAAATTATATAATATCTCTGTGTCTTAGTTTTCTCTTTCACAAAATGCAAGTAGTAATAACTACCTTGAAGTATGAGAATTTTCAACCATGTATTCTAATACGCTTTTTCTGAAACACCATGGTTTCAATAAATGCTATATTTTAATATATTAGAAAACATACCAGTTTCAGTTGTACAAATTGATCTTTTTCCTGTGTTACCAATCTGATTTCTCTGGCTGCTAAAATGCAAAGAATTTGTGAAGATATGCACATGGTTAGATCTCATTAATTCTTGTATTTATCTAGAAAGTAATGCAAGGGATCTTTTCCCCAAGACTAACTCTTTTCTTCTCTTTTTTTTCTCTTTCTCCTTTCTTTCCTCCCTCCTTCCCTCTCTTTCTTTTTATGTTTCTTTCATTCTCTCCTTTCTTTCTTTCTCTCTTTTCTTTCTCTCCTTTCTCCCTTTCCTTTCCTCTCCTTCCTCCCTCCCTCCCTCCCTCTTTTCCTCCTTTTTTTCCTCTTTTCTTTCCTTTTTTCTTTTCTTTTCTTTTCTTTTCTTTTCTTTTCTTTTCTTTTCTTTCTTTGCTGGTTTTTTGTTTGAACTCAGAAGAAGGGAGAACCAGGGAACAACCATGCTGTGTGTCCCTCATATCAAATATATTAATTTCTCTTTCAGCTGTTTTGTATAATAAGATTTCATAAGATTTTGTTTTGAGAAAGAGCTCATTAAAAAACAAACAAGCAAAAAACATGTATTTTTTGCCCAGTCTTTTTAGTTTATGGATATATAAAATCAGGCTCAGAATATGACACACAAACCTAGAAAATATGGCCCCAAATCATATAGAATCAGGATAATGACGTTCTGATGTCTAGGGAATTTCATTAATATGCAAACCCAAATTTGTAATATAAAGTCAGGTCAGTTATAAGATAATAGGCGTGAATGGAAAATTAGTTGTATGTGCTGCTTACCCCTCCCCCACTCCGACATCTTCTCATTGAAAATCCTGAAATTTGGGATTTCTTTATATTAACAACCCGTCTTTGAAAATTTAAGTTCTCCATAAGGATAACTAAAGTAGTAATCATAATCATAAAATTAGTATCAGATTGTTTTCCTTTCACAAGCACTCTGAAGGAAATGAATCTTCAGTTGAATAAGATCATAGAGATAAAGGTACATTCGAAGCTTATTGAACTAGAATAAAAGACAAATTCAAGTGGGGGCATTACACTGAGAGACACTAAAGCATCAGGGATCAGGAAATGATACTAGGACCTTTGCATAGGTTTGGGGAAAGATTCTGGATAGCAGAAGACAAATTAAAGATGAGTTTTCCTCACTTGCAGTTCTGCTTTAGCTATGCATTCATTGTGAATTGAAGAAGGGTTTTCTTGGAATGTATGTTAGACTGCATTTCCTGTGTTCTACTCTGGAAAGTTTGATTTTGTAGATCTGGAATGGCTTGTGACATTTGCACTTTTAACAATCTCCTAGGAGATGCAGATAGAGTGATGACCATAGTTTGAGTAACAGTGAATTAGAGGATATGCAGAAACTAGAAGTGTGGTTCCCAAACCTGGATGTATACACGGTAGAATCACCCAGGTAGCTTATTAAAAAAAAATCCCCTGAGCACTTCCTCAGAGATTATGATTTAATGGGTCATGATGGGTAAAGGGAAACAATACTTTCAAAAGTGGTACCAAATGATTCATATGTGCAGCAAATCTGAACCTACTGAAGACCAACACTGGAAGGGCAATGAGGGTTCCAATGTAAATGACTCCAGTCGTTCCTGCTAGGATGGGGTTAACTGCAGAGTGCTAACAGGCAAGCAATCACTACCCTATCTCAGTGGCTTTATTTCTGAGGGTAAGCAGACCCTGTGCTGATCTTCACATTTCACAAAAATCCAACTTATTTTTAAGATTTTTTTTTTTTTTTTTGAGAGAGAGTGAGAGAGAACACTAGCAGGGAGGAGGGGCAGAGGGTGGGGGAAGCAGACCCCCCAGCTGAGCAGGGAGCCCACTGTGGGGCTCGATTCCAGGACCCTGGGATCATGACCTGAGCTGAAGGCAGCCGTTTCACTGACAAAGCCAGCCAGGCACCCCAGAAATCCAGTATTTCGAGAAATTTCTAAAATATTCAAATACTGATAACCATATAAAATAAACTTTAAAGTATTATGTGAATAAAAGGTGAAATGGTTAGGGCCAGATAGAGCCAACAAGACAGGTTGTAAACTTTTGATTCTGAGAATTTCCAAGCAAATGTTCTATTGGTTCTAATTGGTGTCCAAATATGGTATAGATTTTTCATGTAGAATGACATCCAGTTCTTAAAAACAAATTGGAGTTACAAGTAGGTTGAAAGAATGACCTTTTCTGTGTTTGATTGAAGATAGTAACCCAGATGAAGATGGCTTGAAAACTTTCAATACATACCCAAATATGATGAATTATTATCATTTTTTAAAAGATTTTATTTATTTATTTGACAGAGAGAGACAGAACAAGCAGGGGGCAGTGGGAGAGGGAGAAGCAGGCTCCCCGCTGAGCAGGGAGCCTGCCACGAGGCTGGATCCAGGAGCCCCAGGATCATGACCTGAGAGGAAGGCAGACGCTTAACCAACTGAGCCACATAGGCATCTCGAATTATTATTATTTTGAAACAATAGGTAAATACTAAGACTTGAAAAGAAAACCACTTTGTATTGAAACTTATTATCCTAACGATCTGGGTTCTAACAATTTGTCATATACATACACACACACATACATACACACCCCCATTAAATCAAATCAAATCATTCAATATCTAATTTTGTCTTTATATCTATCCAGAATATTAGGTTGTGCTCTAACTGTAGGAAATTTCCTATCCCACAACTAACCAATTCAGGGATAACCGTGCCCTGAAATACTATACATTTTATAACTATAAAGATTTCATGCTGTGTGTGTTTAAATTTGCAGTGCTATAAATGATGATAACTCAACTAAAATATTATTAAAATTAAATATGTAAAGTTAAAAAGAACTCTAAACAAAACATTTTGTTTATACTGTTAGAGCATCTGTTAGTCTAACAGACCCTTCTGTGTAATTATTGATGAGGTCTATATAACAGCTCTCCTACTACTGAGTTAACTGAGTTTTTAAAAAATACAGCAAGTCTGTAATTGAAATATGTTTCAGAATTTTCACACACATGTGTTGCAAAATGACTGTATCATATAAATGTAAAGCATAAAAAGGAAGATTAGTCAGAAGTCATTCCATATTGTAATAAATACAACCAAAAAATACCTCTTCCCTTTCACCTGGCATCACATTATCATTCTAATAGCAAAGGTAAAATGGAGATTCAAGTATTTCCAAGGTAGGAGGAATCTCACATGATTTTACATAACATTAACTCACATTTGGTGCCAAGTACCTTTCTCCAATTTTTTGGTTTTAATAAGGATTAATAGCAGAGACTCCATTTCTCCAATCAGCAGTCACATGACCCTGACAGCTAATTCTTGTGCTTTTGTCTGTATTCTCAAAATGCAAATCAGAACAAAAAGGAAGCTACAACTGCCAAAAATGACTTACAGTTGAGGTCAAAAAGTCAAATGCCTACAAGGGGACAAGCAGGTGATAGAAATGAGGGAAGAAGGGCAGAAATATATGCCCAGTCTACAGGTAGAACGGCTCTTCAGATACAGCTAATGGCTGTCGTGAACGATTGTAGGTCATGTGTTGTAGTATCAGATTGCTCAACAGAAGCCAGAAATCTGGATTTTTCAGGGACAGTGTTCTGCTTTTTTAAACGTTTCCAATCTCTTGAAATGCCTTTATGATCTATGTAAGCCAAATAAAATATCTATGAGCAACATCAACCTCTAGCATAAAGGGGTAGAGATTGACAACTAAGGAAGCTTAGGCAAAGTTTGTACAGCAACTATGTTCCAGAAAACACGTGTTGGAGAAGTGTTACACAAATGCCTGTGTACTGAAACAAGCTCCTCGCTAGAAATGGGTCAGCAGAAGTTTGGTTAAATGTAAATGAGGTAGGGGCCTGGGGGCTGTGATAATGACAGAATTTGTATTCATTCATTCATTCATTCATTCCTCCATTCATCATTCATTCATTCATCAAATATTTATCAGGTCTTGATCTAGGTACGGGGAATATAATGCTTAAGAGAGAGAGAGAGAGAAATCTTTTTTCCTTAGCGTTTACACCTCAATGAGGATATAGCCAAACAAATAAATACCCGATAAGTTTTAAAATCAAGCTATAATGCAGTAAGTGGTATCAAAGATATTCAATTATATTAATTATAGGATTGTCAAGTTGTGAGGCTTATGAAAAAAAAATGCCATGTATTTCTTCTAGCTATTCTGTAAAGGAAAAAAAAGGTGAAAAGAGTTTTCATCTATGTTAGGTTGTTTATTTCATGGATGAAAAATAGATGGCTATTAAGCATAGAGACATAAAGTAGACTGGCGGTTGCCAGGAGCCAGGAGGAAGGGGGAGTGGGGAATTATAGTTTAATGGATCCAGGGTTTCTTTTCCATGAGGAAAACAGTTCTGGAGATGGATATTGTTGATAATTACACAACAATAGTAATGTACTTAAAACCACTGACATGTAAGCTTAAAAATGGCTAAGATGGTAAATATTATTTATGTGTATTTACCACAATTTAAAAAAAAATGGGGAGGAAGAAAACTGAAAAACAGGTGAAAGCCAGAATGTAGTCTGTGGGTCATTGTTTGCTGACCCCTGGATTAGTGTATACCCTTCTAGGTTATCTGATTCTGATATGATGTTACCTTTGACTTATGTTATAACCTCTAAATTGTAGATCACTGATAGCAGTGCAAAACAATAATTTCCTAAACACAAGAGAATAAATTCTGTCCAATACAAATTCAGTTGATTACTTTCTCTTTATGGAAAAAGTCATTTTCATGTCTATTTGTAAATGCAATATTTATTTTATATAAACTTGTATTTCTTTGACTTTTCCTTTGAACTGCATATGGCATCTTGACTGGGTTCCTCATTTAATCCATTAAATGAAATCACACATGTTTGTTTTATATCTTTAGGAGATTTCTGATTTTATCTTTTTTGGAAAATAATCCATTAGCAGCATGTATATTGTTGACACCTGTTTCTCTGAGGTGGAAGAAGTTGTATTACTACACATTTGTAAAATTGTGTGGCTGGCCATTATAATTTCTTCCTGGGGGTATTAGTTGAGTGGGCTATTTTAATCAATTATTAGTTAGATGCAACCTGCAGAGGTCACGCTTTCACCCTAGCTAGTTGCTGCAGAAAGGAATTTATTAAAGGGCAATAAATGGCTTTTAGATTTGCTAGGAGAGCTGAAGAAACAAACATTAGGCTGAGTGTGGAGGTTGGTTTCACACAGCCACCCTGTATGACTGGGGCTCAAAGAGAACTGATGATCTTGCCAACATCAGACTGGGAAACTTCATCTAATTGGGAAACCCAAGCTTTAACTGCTGGTTCCAGACCAGTCGGCATCTGCTAAAACCCAGCCAGCAGCCCTGCTTCATATCCCGCTGAATTCACTGCATATTGTCTGCAGTGCATCTCATCGTTGTAACCAAAACCACACACCTAGATCTGAGGAATTCTGGGAAATGTACCTTGTGACCCTCTATCTCTGTGAAACAGGAAATCACTTGAAAGGATATCAGAATATATGCCATGACAGTTAATCTATGTACCTAGCACACCACTTACCCCCAGATTACTGACTCAGAATGGTGCTCATTCCAGCTCTTCCCGTTCTCCCGTTGTTCTGAAAAGCTAAGACTGAGTGTAATGGGAGTGGGGAAGGGTCCGCCCTCATGGCACCACTGCCTCCTGGCTCTTTAAAACCAACAATGTGTTGTTTATAGTTTAAGGTTTGTTCAGCAATTACGAATAAAGCTGGCATAAACATTCACATACAGGATTTCATGAGAACATAAGGTTTTGTTTCTCTTGGATAAATACTTAAGAGTGCATGCTGAGATGGGTGGAAAATATATGTTTAATGGTATTAGAAACTGCCAAACTGTTTTCTAAAGGACTGTACCATATTGCTTTCCAACCAGCAGGTTAATGAAAAAGAAAAAAAAAAAAAGTATGGCATAGTTCTTCCTTCACTTATTTCGCAGTGAATGGGAGTTCCGGATACTCTGTACCATCACCAGTGCTTAGTACTACTAAAATATTATTTTAGCCTTTCCTTGTAAATGTGTAGAGGTAACTGATTGTGGTGCTAATTTTCGTTTGCCCTTGATAAATGATGAATGATGTTGGGCATGTATTCATGTGCTTTTTTGCTATCCACACACCTATTTTGGTAAAACATTTAAAAAACTGCGTATATATTGTCTCATTTTTTGCTTTTCCATTGAGAGTTATGAGAGTCCTTGCTGTAGTCTGAATGAATACTACTGTTTTATAAGATGTGTGTATAACAGGCAGCTCTTTCTGCCCATGGGTCCTGTCCCTGTGCTTAATAAAACCACCTTTAAAAAAAAAAAAAAAAGATGTGTGTCTTACAGATACTTTCCCCCAGTCTGTGGCTTGTCTTTAAACATACACACACACTGTTAATTTTGTTAATTTCTTAATTTATTATCGATAGTGAACCAATCTTAATGCATTTTTAACTACATTCTATAGTTACATTGAAACTATATTTTATATTGAAACCCACTCTTTGTGTTGTATAGTTCTATAGGTCTTGACAAGTGGATAATATCACATATCCATCAATAGGGTATTGTACAGAATAGTTTTGCCACTCTAAAAATCTCCTGGGCTTCACTTATTCATCACATCTTCATACCCCCCAAAACCCCTGGCAAAGAATGATCTTTTTACTGTCCCTATAGTCTGCCTTTTGCGGACACACCTTAAATTTCATCAAGACCGGTAAAACAGAAGGTTACCAACTGTCTTTAGATTGGCTTCTTTTCACTTAACAATCTGCATCAAGGGCCAGGTGGATCATCACAGGTGTGGGGGTAGTCCCCTCACTGCCAAGAGAGGCCTGATGGAAAGGCTCCTGCAGTTTTACACATCTGGGGCTGGGTGAGGAGGAAAGGGAGGGGAATTGGAAGTACTGAGTGTGACTAGAGAAAACTATCTTAAAAGGTCTCTCTTGACCGCCCCCCATAAGGAAGGTCTGGCTGAGATGCCTGAGGAAGGCCTTGGCTCAAGGACCCAGATAAAGGGACCTTCAGAATGAAGGCACCTGGGCTAGGAATGCAACTCTCCATAAAATCATGGCGGCCCAAGGAAGCCCGAATCTCACTGCAGCTCTCGTCAGAGGTGGCAGAGACAGGAGGAAGGCGGTCAGTTCCCTTTTTGGGAGGCCTGCCAGGTAAGACTTTTGTCATTGCCTATGGGTAGGTCTGAAAAATCACACCTAGATTTTTCAGTCAAAAGCCAGAGTCCTCGGAAGATTTAGTTGTTTCAGTATGCCATTCCTGATGACATACGGTGCTGAGGTGTTTACTTGTCATTTGTACATCTTTGGTGAAGTGTCTGCTCAGGTCTCTTGTCCATTTTTAACCTAGATTATTTTGGATATAAGTCTTTTATCAATGAATATTTTCTCCTGGTCTGTGGCTTATCCTTTCATTCTCTTAACAGTGTTTTTGACAGAACAGATGTTTCTGATTTTAATTAAGTGCAACTTTTTTTTTTCAGTGCATTTGTTTATCTTTTATTTTTTATTAATGTATAATGTATTATTTGTTTCAGGGGTATGGGTCTGTGAATCATCAGTCTTACACAATTTGCAGCACTCACCGTAGCACATCCCTTCCCAAGTGTCCATCACCCAGGCACCCCACCCTCCCTACCTCCCCCCAGCCTTCAGTTTGTTTCCTGAGGTTAAGAGCTTAATTAAGTGCAGTTTAATTTGTTTTTCTTTCATAGATTCTGCTTTTGGTGCTGTCACTAAAGTTTCTTTTCACTGAAGCCAAGGACACAGATTTTTCTCCTTCGTTATCTTCCAAAATTCTTAGAGTTTTATATATTTTACCATTAGATGTATGATTCACTTGAGTTAATTTTTTTAAGATAGATTTATTTATTTATTTATTTATTCCCTATAAGTCAAGTGCCCTTTCTTTTATCTCTGGCTTCTTTCAGGAGTTTCCCTTTATCTTTAATTTTCTGAAGTTTGAATATAATATACTTAGCTAGATTTTTTTGAGGCGTGGCAGGGGCGTTTTTCCTGCCTGGTGTTCTCTGAGCTTTGGTCTGTGTTTTGGTATCTATCCATCATTCAATTTGGGAAATTCTCATCATTACTTCTTCCAATATTTTTATTGTTCCTTTCTCTTTTTCTTTTGGTATTTCCATAATGTATGTGTTACATATTGTAATTGTTCCACAGTTATTTATTTTAATTTTTTTATTCTGATTTTCTATTAGCATTTCAGCTTTGGAATTTTATATTGATCCATCTTAAGAGCATTGGTTCTTTTATTGGCCATGCCTATGATGAATCTATCAAAGGAGTTCATTTCCATCACAGATTTCAAGCATTTTGTTTTGATTTGTTCTAATTTTTCATCTCTCAGCTTCCTTATTTGTTCTTGCATGTTGTCTTTTTCCATTAGAGCTCAAAATATATTAATCATAGTTATTTAGAATTCATAATCTGATCCCCAATCAGCAGGGAGTTTGCTTGTCTCCCTCACTCTTTGCCCCTTCCCCCATATGTACTCACTGGGCTCACACACTCTCTTAAATCAACAAACCCTTAATAATAAATAAATAAATACATAAATAAATTAATTCCTTATCTGAGAATCCAACTCTGTGTCTGGTTCTGATGTTTTCTGTGTCTCTTCAGACAATGTTTGTTCTTGCTGTTGTTTTTTTTTGTTTGTTTTTTCTCCCTTTTAGCATGCTTGTATTATTGAATTTGAATGTGATGTATTTGGCAATAGGATCTTAATTTGCATAGGAACTTTGACTGTGTTTAATTTCTGTAGCAGCCGATGTTCCCTGTAGTTTTGTTATATTTCTTTTTTTTTTTTTTTCTCCTGGTTGTATTGGGGTTTCCCTATGAACTCATTCTTAAATAGGGTCTGTGTCTTACAGCCCATTCAGTTGTGATACACTATTGTATTGTAACACAGTTGATGTGGTAAAAGATATTGGAGAGGAGAAGCATTCTATAATCTTATAATTATATGTAAAATTATGGGCCAGTCCAAGGGCTGTGACCTGATAAAAACATTTCTTTGCCTGTTAAAATAAATTGCACTCCTCTTACATGAGATAGGAAAGTTACAGAAGTATGGACTTTTCTAAATGCCCTTCTTCCAGGTCTGGTAAGGCTCTGATAAAAGTAACTTTTCCTGGAGGGAATGCCTTTGTCATAGTTATTTTCCTCTGGGCATATCTCAGTATGATTATTTTTCCTTCCTCTTCCTGATACAAGAGGGGATTTTTCTCTGAATATTGCCATAAGCACCTGATGGTATTCCAGAAGACAAAACCCAGAAAAGTGGGGGTGCTTCTTTAGAACTGGCTCCCCAGGAGTTTCTAACTCTCAGTCTTCAGGAAATCATCAATTACAATTTAAACGTTCCTACGAATTACTGTTTGTAGCAGCTTCACTTTGTAGTAAGCTGGTCTCAGCTATGGTTCTTTGTGTTTGTCCCTCTCTAGTTTTGAGGCAGTAGTCTTCAATTATCTGATGGATCAATGAAAAGTCATTGTGTTTTGCTTGTTTTGTTTTGTATTGTTTGTTTTGCTTTTTGTTTAGTTTTTTTCTCTTATTTTTACGATGGACGTGATGACTTTCAAACTCTTTACATGACTCAGCTGAAACTGGAGTCCTCTGGATTATCCTTTTAATTTTTTTCTTTTTAATCAGTCTTTCAAAGTCTTTTTTTTTTGACAGTTATGATGAAATTAAATCTGTATTTTGCTTTTGATGCTGATCTATGAAACCTTTATGTACCCAAGGTCACAAGAATTTTTGTTATTGTTTTGTTTTGTTTTCCCAGAAGTCATACTTTTAGGCTTTGCATTTAGGTTTATTACCCATTTAACATTAATTTTTATATGGCATAAGGTATTCATTGAGGCTACTTATTTTTTTTTCTTTGTATAAGGGTTTCAAATTTTTCAGTACTATTTGTTGAAAAGGCTATATAATTTCTTCTATGAATTTCCTGTGTAACTGTTGAAACTATTCTAAGCTTCTCTCTTCTGGTCCAGTTCTTTATATCTATCTTTTGTGAATACCACACTGTCTGGAATCAGGCAATGACAGTCTTATAATTTTGTTTACTTGTCAAAGTGGTTTTGGCTATGGCAGTATTCCAATTCTTTTGACCTGGTGGAAAAGACAATTAGAAAATCATATCCTGCTCTATCCTTTCTTTCTGATTTAGGGGTCGAGGGATAAAAGGCCAATAAATGTTTCTTAAGATCACAGCCCATTCTTTCATCCACTTTAAATAAAAACAACAACCCCAAAAAACAAAAATGAAATTAAGAAATATCAGATTTAATCATAACATTATGAAATGCTTCCTACTGATGTAGGAAATGGCTATGAAATGCTTCAGTAGGACTGAGCGTGCATATCCTTACTTTATTCCCCATCTTAGGGAAATAGCATTCAGTCTTTCACTATTTGGTATGATGGCAGCTGAAGGTTTGTAGACTCTTAATCAGGTTGAGAAAGCTCTTTCTCTTTTCATTTCTCTAAACCTTTTGCTCGAAAGGACATTGACTTTTGTCAGAAGCTTTTTTTTGCAATGATTGAGATGATATATTTAGTTTTCTTTAATCTGTTTATATGGAGAATTACATTAATTGGTTTCTGACTGTCAAACTGGCATTGCATTCTAAGGATAAAAATGATTCTTGGCCTTGGTGTGTTATCTGTTTTATATGTTGCTGGATCTGATTTGTTCATTTTTGGTTGATAATTTTTGTATCTATGTTCATGAAGAATATTTGTCTGTTATTTTCTTTACTAGTAATGTCCTTGACTTATTTTTGACATCAGCATAATACTGGCCTCATAAAGTGGCTTGATGATACTCCCTTTTTTACTATTTTCTAAAGAATTTTGTGAATGATTAGTAGTATTATTTTTGAAATATTTTTCAGATTCAAGAATAAAATAATCAGACCTTAAGTTTCAAGGTCTGTGAAAGGTCTGAGATTTAGGCTACTTCTAAATTAATAAGTTATATTGATGGTTTCATTGTTGAGGGTAGAAGACATGCAAATCTTGGCTCATGGATGGAGCATAATTCATTTCTCACAATAACAGTAGCCGTAGTTATCATCATTTTTGCCTCAATTTCCTGAGCCCAATACCCACAGGATGATACAAAGAGATAAGGTGAGCCTTATCTCTTATTGTAAAGCCATAAATTGCTTTACAAGAGAAAAATAACTGAGTATTGGGGATTTAGAGTTTTCTAATGGGCAGTATACATGCTTGGCCTTTGGTCTGGAGAGAAACATTGTCTCTACCTTCCAATACTATTTGCTATCCAGAGATCCTTGAGATTTTGCAGATAAACTGGGTAATCAGTGTCTTACTCCAATACCTGCAGAAATGCAAGAAATACAAATTCCACAATTACAAATTCAGTTTTTTAAAATAGATAATTATTCAGGTTAGCTATTTCATTTTGAGTGGGCTTTGGTAGTTTCATTTTTTTTAAAGAAAACAGTCTATTTCTTATAAAGGAATATATTCAATATATGAATTGTTGAATTGAGGGGCATAGAGTATTTTTTGTATTTTTTTTTTTTTAGTCATCAAACTTAAAGAATTTGTAATGACTTCCTCTTTTTTATTCCTATTATCAGAAATTTGTATTTTCTCCTTTTTTTTTCCCCATCGACCTGGTTTGAGATTAATCAGAACAATCTTTTTAAAGAACTAGTTTTTAGTTTAATTTTGGCTTTGTAATTTCATTGACTTATGTTTCTATCCTTTGTTATTTCATTCCCTGTTTTTCCTTTGTGTTTAATTTGCTCTTTTTTAAATAGATTCTTAAAGTGGATTATTGATTTTGAGACCTTTCTTCTTTCCTGATATAAACATATAATACCATTATATTTATAAGCATTGGTTTAGATGCATTCAACAAATTTTATTATATTTTGTTTTCATTTTTATTCAGTTCCAAATATTTTTAAACTTTTCCTGACCCATGAATTCCTCCCTCTTTGACCTATGAGTTTTTATATATTCCAAGTGTGGTTTTGTTTTGTTTACTTTTTGTTTTTGTTTTTTGTTTGTTTTGTTTTGGTTTTGTTTTTTTAAGAGAGAGCAAGAGCAAATGAGAGTGCTTGGGAGCAGGAGGGGTGAGGGAGAGAGAGAGAGGAAAGAGGGAGAGAGAGGGAGAGAATGAATCCCAAGTAGGCTCCACACTCACTACAGAGCATGACACAGCGCTGGATCTCAGGGTCCTGAGATCATGACCTAAGCCGAAATTAGGAGTCCCGACTGAGCCCCTGCATTTCAAGTGGTTTTGTGATAAGCTTTCTCATTTTCTGTTTCATTTCTTTCTTTCTCTCTTTCTCTCTTTTTTCTTTCTTTCTTTCTTTCTTTCTTTTCTTTTTTGGTAAATATTTTATTTATTTATTTGACAGATAGCTAGAGAGAGAGCATGATTGGGGAGGAGAGAGAAGCAGGCTCCCTGCTAACACAGGGCTCCATCCCACGATCACAACCTGAGCCAAGGGCAGACTCTTAACGAACTGAGCCACCCAGGTGCCCAGGTTTCATTTCTTTTAACTTGTCCTTTTTATTTTTGATGTCCTTACTTCATTCTTGGTATATTGCTTAGCTATATAGTCCAGGCCACTGATTCTCTCTTTAGTTAATCTGTTGAGTTTTTATTTCATCAGTTTATATTTTTTAATTATGGGAATTAACATTTTTCTTAAGTATCTTTATTTCTCATGGTGACTATTCTCACCATCTCTATTACTTATTATTTCTTTAAATATCTTATGTAATTATTTTTCTGCATGGGATAATAACAATCTTGGCAAGTCTTTAGCAATAAAATACTATACTGTTTATCTGTCTTGACTTTCAGTAGTTGTCTTCTCAGTTTGGTGATGCTGTGCTTGCGCGTAGAGTGTGTGTGTATGTGTGTGTGTGTGAGATCATGAGAGATTTTAATCACTGGCAGTTTTGTTTCCTAACTTGGGAATACTTTGGAAAAAGAGTTTGACTTTGCTCTTGAGGCCCTAACTCCCCCCCCCACTCTTTTTGAGGCTGTAATTCCTAGAAGTCCATTCCAGTTCTTGGTCCTGGGTGTTCCTGTGTTGCCTTTGGGTGGCACATTTGGATTTCTCACCAACATCATCTTCTCATCCCCACCCATATAGAATGGGGTTTTCTTATTTGTTTGTTGCTTTAGGAGGTCTGGGGAGACCAGTCATGCTATCAAAAGTGTGTCCAATCTGGGAGTCTTGTTGTGGATCAGGGATAGTTATTCATAGATTAGGAAACATAGTTAACACCAGTTAGTATAATCATTATGTATTAGTTATTACAGTTCAGAATGATCTAAACTTATTTTTAAGAAATTTCTTAACAAGTCTTCTCACTGCTGGGCTGTATCTTCCACATGACTATAGATGAGAACATTGTGTTCTGTCCTTAATTAAAATCTACATTGATCTCCCCCCCCTCCACTTGCTTGCAGAATAAAATCCAAGCTTTCCAGCACAACATTCAAGTCCTTTTTAGCATGTTTCCAATCTATCTTCTAAACAACCTCTTCTAGAACTTTTCTGTATAATCTACACGTGGGTTGCGTCAGAACATTCTAAATTCAACTGAACACACTGTAATCTTTTATCAACTATTGTTCTTGGTGTTTCCTCTGTCTACACTGCCACTCTTTTGTTGAAAATCAGATACATTTGTTTCATCTTTCAAACATGTGCACTCCAGTGAAGGCTTATCTAAATTTACTTTTATAAGAAAAATAAATGATATCTCTCCCTCTTTTTTTCATGTACTCAGAGCCATTTTTTATGCCCTGTTACAGTTCATGGTTTTAAACTTAATTTTTTGTGTCTATTTTGCCTTATTTATGATGATAGTCTTAAGAATGGGGAAAGCATCCCCAGAATATGGCTATGAATATATGCAGGTGGATAAAAAAATAAAATGCTGGGGCCCAGCCATTGATAGTATCTGGACAGAAACAATATGTTATATGGAAATGTTCTATAATTGAGGTAGAAAAAACACATTTTCAGTTATATATATATTCCATTTACTCTGGCTGTGATCAAGTTTATTGTTGTTGACTACATTAAGGTTTACTTTTACAATCTACAGAAAAATAAACACTTGCTTTCATTGAAATATGTTAGGTATATAACATCTTCCTACTTTGAAGAACATTATGAAAAATGGCTCAAAGAAACACGATGCATATATAATGAAAGATGTCTTTTGAGATTGTTATTTACTACTTTACTTGGTCTTATTTGAGAAGAACAGAAAATTCTGTTATTTTAATCCAGAACGATTCATTGATCCTGAAATACTGGTTTATTATTTATTATTCCTTATATCCTCTGAATCATATATTGTATTTCCTTCTGCTTTATTTTCTAGAAATACCTTTTTTTAAAAAAAGTGTGTAACTAATTTCTCGTAGCTATATTGGACATCCTGGCATGAATTTTGTTTAGTTCTACCTTACATTAATTTATTTTTCTTTATTTTCCCCTTGACTTTATGATTATAATAATCCTGGTCATCATGTTATATTGTATATATTATTATAAGTCTGTCTAAATAATTTTGGGGATTATGAGACTTTATCAATCATTGAATTAATTAGTTCTTTTGGCTTACTCATACAGTTATGAAAAATAGCTGAGTAGGAGGAAGAGTAAGTGAAAATGCATTGCAAATTATTGAGCATTTTGTTTATAAAAAGTTATATCTTGATCCCATGGTTAATGGTGGTATACCATTATCTGTGATTTATAACCAAATTAGAGTCAAATAGAGACTTATCTAACCAATTTGTATATATGATCTCTTTTCAAAACTAATAAATTATTACATAATTTTTAATTAGGAAAATTCTGAGTTATGAACACTAATACTACTACTAATAATAATTTATACTTTTTAAAAAAGATTTTATATATTTGACAGAGATCACAAATAGGCAGAGAGTCAGGCAGAGAGAAGGAGGGGGAAGCAGGCTCCCCGCTGAGCAGAGAGCCCAGTGATGGGCTCAATCCCAGGACCCTGAGATCATTACCCAAGCCAAAGGCAGAGGCTTTAACCCACTGAGCCACCCAGATGCCCCTAATTTATACTTTTATCTAGCACCAAATCTGTGGCTATAATAGTCTATGGATGCATCTTTAAAAATCTTTCACCTTCCCAAAAGAGCTACATTGAGGTTTTTACACAGGATCTTAACTACCATAATGTAGTGTAAATAAAATGTATTATCATCTTGCTCAAATTAGTTGAAGCTGAAATATAGAAATCCTGAAAATGTACCAGCAACTAGATTGCAGGAAAGATTACATCACATAATGCATTCTTACTAGACATTCCTTAAATGTTCCTTTTTGTTTTCTTCTTTCCTTAGTTACATTGGGAATTATATGAATAAACAGAATCTACAAGGGCCCTCTCTTAACTTTTGTTTCCTTTAAGACCTCAAAGAGCATTTGGCTCAGAAACCTGTCATTCCCTTGACTGACCCAAGTATTTCATCCCCACTATACTTAATCCTCAAAACACCCTTCCTCTCTGCTCCCCCAACCTATCCCACTTTAGAGGGGGGAAAAAAAAAAGAAACAAAAAACAGTGATTGATTTGATTTTTATTTTGATGTAAAAGACCGTGTTCTTTACCCTAAGAAGTTAACAAAGATTTCTTTCCTCTGCAGTTTTAAAGGGTCTGTTTTATACTCCCTGTGAATAAAAATAGAAAATTAGAAAATAAACCACTTCTTTATAGGAAGATATAAAAAAAAAAAACCTTCTAGATGCACCAATTAAAACATGCCTAAATCAATTGTACATTTATCTAAATTACAAATATGTTCAGCAGGCACTCTCATTTTAGAGTGTTCACTTTTAATCTTTGACATGGATACACATCAATTCAGTAAAACTGCATAATTTATTTTATCAGAGATTTTCTATCTTTGCCTGCCGGCTACATAGAACCTAAATTAGAATTTTTCAAATTATACAATGGATATTCTCACTTGCAAAGATATTTAAAATTTTTGGCTATTCGAAAATCAGTTACTAGATACAGAATTTACATGAAATTAATTCTGTGGCTGCTTTCTCAATATTATAGAATGGTATACAATTATTTCTAAAATAGTTCTTTTCTATTTTAGTTATGCTACTTAAATATTATGTCTTCAGCTTTCAGTGTCAATTAAACATTACTGTATGTGCTTATAAATTTTAATGTCTAATTAAATTTCGATGTTCAAAACTTCATTATTCAATTCTGAGATCTATGAATCAACAAGAACTTGCTAACGGTGCCAAAAAATAAAATAGTTAGTATTAGTGGAATCACTAACATAAATGTAAATGCTTATTCATACACATTCAGATCAATTTAACTAACATTTTTTTTTCTTCTTGTAAGCTTCATGGATCCAAGGTACTGATCTTCTCCCTTTGATGAATTATAGCAGTTGTACTCAACTGGGGAACAATTTTGTCACCAGGGGTACATTTGGCAATTTCTGGAGACATCTTTTGTTGTCAGAAGGTGGGATACCTACTTGGTGGGGGACAGTGTTGTTACTGAGCATCTTACACTCAGAGATGAAAAATTTTACTGTCAGGGCTAAGAGAGGATACCCCAGATTGGTAGTGATTACAGACAAACAGTGCATAAGTAATAGCATATAAATTATAAGTTTTAAAGCTAAGTGTAATCTAGATTAAAATGTTGTACTTATTAGGAATGGCTTTGGCTGCAATTATAAAAAACTGCTAATTGTGGCTGAGCAATAGGAATTCCTCCCATAATGAGAAGACAAGAGGTAATTCTTCTCATTATAATGGAAGTGTTATAGTGATTCCATGAACTCGGGATCCTTGGTCAGCACCTTTTTTATTCTCTTGGCCTTTTCTTCATGGTCACAAGTTGTTTGGAGGATCGTTAAGCATTTTATCATACTACAGAGAGCAGAGAAGAGAGAAGCAGAAGGGGCTTTATTTTTACGATAATTTGGGGGGAGTACGAAAAAGAACTTTTCCAGAAGCCCTACTAGACTTGCTTTACATTTTATTGGTCAGAAGAAGGTCACACAGTTTTCCCTGGTTGCAGAGTTATAGTTAATAAAGCAATTTCACATGTTTCGTCTCATTTGCTATATCTATAATAAAAAAATAATAGCAGCATGTTATGTAAATGTCCTGAATAGTATTTGTTAGTTAGCAACAGTAGCTAATTCTTATTATGTATTTAATCTGTTCCAGGTTATCTTCTGTGTATTTCTTGCAATACTATGAGCTAAGTAAATTTACTACATCTGCTTTAATATACATCTATGTTGTAGGTGAAAAAATTTAGGTTTAGTGAGATTAAGTAATATGCTAAGGTCAAACAGCTGCTCAGAGAAGGAATGGAATGCAAATCTATGTTTGACCAATTCCAAAGCTGAACTATTAATAATTACATAATTACAATTTTTACACAGCTTATCTTTTTTCTTTCTTCATTTCTTAGGCCTACAGACACAGGTTAATATTACCATGGAATATTTCCTTTAAATCATTTACACCTTCATCTTCATTAAATTATCATCATCTTCACCATCCCAGACTCATGCTGACCTTACCTAAGTCAAGAGATGATGGACTTCACTTCCCGACATCGCCATCCCTTTGCCCTATCCACATTTTCATTTCTCTGTTCTACCTTTTCTACTGAACACCTGTGTGGCCTCATCTCTGTCTTTTCCATGTCCGTGTTTCAAGCCCTTTGTACCAAAACAAGCACCTATTCTCTTACAGAATCTTCCAATATTTATTTTTGCCCCTTATTGAGATCCATAGGTAAATCAATATTAGCCATAACCTAGAACTCTGGTCAGTAAGAATTTGGACTCCCCAGGGTTATCTCAGAATGATTTCTTGTCAAGTTATGAGAAGATGCTAGAGAGACTCAAGCCATGGATGATGGCGGTGCAGAGACCAAGGAGACTGAGAGTGGGAGCTGGCCTCTGGGATCTGGGAGCTGTAAGGCCAATGGTTGGCATTCAGTACCTATATTTGAGTAAATGAAAACATGAAGAAAACTAAACTAGATGGTGAAGTACATCACATTTGATATTAAGGTGTTTGCTTATTCTTTAAACAAATATCAAATCAATGATATACGATGTACCTAATGGGTTTGGCTTATAGAAAATCAGAGATGTGATTTTTAGGTAGAAAATAAAGGTAACCGCCATTCCTCAAAACTTCCTTATAGCTTCCCTGGGGCATGAAATGTATTCATCTAAGAGGAAATTATTTTTGTTTATCGAAAGAATAGGTTTAAAAGGAGGCATATATAATACAGATTGATTATAGATAGATGAAGATACCAGTTCTTTCATCATTGATTATAGATAGATGAAGATACCAGTTCTTTCATCATTAACAGAGGAAAGGATCAGGAAGCTCTAGCATGAACTATATCTAAAAAATAAAGGAGTATGAAACTGTCAAGGATGTAAAGATGCTGTTCATGAAGGGCAGAGGATTAAAGTCAAAACTGAAAGCTTTCAAAGAAGTTTTCAAAGATGTCAATATGATCATGTCTTACACTGACTTATAAATGTAAATATTGGCCTTATAGAAACTCTGTCCACTGTGGCTTCCATATATATATGTGTACACACACACATAAATACATACACATATATATGCACATTTTTGTTAAATGTATACTTATATTTACCATATTAACCAGTTTGAAGTGTACAGTTCAGTAATGTCAAATATATTTTCATTGATGTGAAACTGATCTCTACAAATTTTTCATTGTGCATACCTGAAACTATGCCTATTAAACAGCTTCCCTTCTATCTCTCCTCCCCCTAGAAACCACTATTCTACTTTCTGTTTCTATGAATTTGACTGATTTATATACTTCACAGAGTAGGATTATACAGAATTTGTTTTCTTGTGACTGGCTTATTTCACCTAGCATAATGTCCTCAAGATTCATCCATTTTATAACCTCTGACAGGACTTACTTTTTTTTTTTTTTTTAAGGCTAATATTCTTTTGTAGGTATATACCACATTTTGTTTATCCACTTATCTATCAATGAACATTTGGGCTATTTCTACCTCTTGGCTATTGTGAATAGTGTTGTTGTGAATTTGGATGTGCAAATTCCTCCTTGAGCCCTTCCTTTTAATTTTTCTGCATATATATGCAAAAGTGGGATTTATGGGTTACATAGTAATTAATATGTTTAATTTTTTGAGGAACCTCTGAACTGTCTTCCATAGCAGATGCCCCATTTAACAATCCAGTCAACAGTGGACAGGGCTCCAATTTTGTCCACATTCTTTACCAAACTTGTTATTTATTAGTTTTTTATAGTAGTCATTCTAATGAATGTGAGGTCATATCTCATTGATGTTTTTATTTGCATTTCTCTGACGGTTAGTGATATTGAACATTTTTTATATGATTGATTATTTGTATTTTGCCTTTGGAGAAATCTATTCATGTTATTCACCTATTTTTTAGTCAAATTATTTTATTTTTGTTGTTATTGTTGTTGAATTGCAGGAGTTCTTTATATATTCTCGGTCTTAGGCCCTGACAGACATATGATTTTCCAAATAGTCTCTCCCATTTCATAGGTTGTCTTTGCATTTGGTCAGTCATGTCTTTTGATGTGCAAAAGTTTTTAAGTTTGATGTAATCCATTTATCTAGTTTTACTTTTGTTTCTCGCACTTTTGGTATCACATTCAAGAAATCATTGATAAGTCCAATGTCTGAAGATCTCCACCTATATTTTCATCTAGAAATTTTATGGTTCTTAGTTTTACATCTCGGTCTTTACTTCATTTTGAGTTAATTTATAGGTATGGTGTAAGATAAGAGTTTCCCTTAATTCTTTTACATGTGGATGTCCACTCTTACCCTTTCACATTTATTGAAGAGACTGCCTTGTTGAAACTAATTTGTCCCTGTAAATAAGGATTTATTCTGGGTCCTCCTTCTATTGCCTTACTCTTTGTCTTTTTGTCAGTGCCACACCATTGTGATTAATTAAACTTTCTAGTATGTTTATTGATCAGGAAATGGGAGTCTTTCAACTCTCCTTTTTAAAAAAAGTGTTATGGATTTTTGGGGTTCCTTCAGATTCCATATGAATTTTTTGATGGATTTTTGTATTTCTGCAAAAAATACTTTAGGGATTTTGATAGAGAGTGTGTGGAGTGTGTAGAACACTTTAGATAGTAGGGACCTCTTAACAACTTTGTATGTCTTATTGCGTAAACACTGGATGTCTTTTCATTTACTTGTGTATTCTTTAATTTGTTTTAGCAATGTTTTGTAGTTTTCAGCATATGGGTCTTTTACCACCTGAGATAGGCTTATTCTTATGTATTTTGTTCTTTTAGGTGTTATTATAAATCTGTTTTCTTAACATTCTTTTTGGATTGTATATTGTTAGTGTACAGAAAACGATGAAATTTTTGTTTGTTCATTTTGTATCCTGCAACTTTGCTGAATTCAGTGATTAATTTAACATATTTTTGGTGGTAAGTTTAAGGCTTCCTACATGTAAGATCTTGCCAGCAGCAATATAGCTACGCTTACTTCTTCCTTTCCAATCTGGATGGGTTGTTTTTTTGTTTTGTTTTTGTTTTTTCTTCTTTCCTATATCTTCCACTTGCCTGATTTCTCTGTCTCAGACTTATAATCCTATGTTGAATAGAAATGGGGAGAGTGGGCATTCTTGCCTCATGTTCTTAGAGGAAAAGCTTTAGACTTTCAGCACTTGAGTATATTTGCTGTGGGGTTTTCTTAAGTGATCTTTGAGGTAGTTAGTTTCCTACTATTTTAGTCATTGCAAGTTTCCTACTGTTTCAGTCATTGCAAGGATGTGGAATTTTCTCAAATGCTTTCTCGCATCAATTACAATGATATCGTTTTTGCATTTCTTTTTGTTAGTGTGGTGCATTACATTAACTGATTTTCACATGTTGAACCATCCTTTTATTCCAGCATTAAATTCCACTTGATTGTGGTGTGTAATACTCATAATATACTGTTGAATTATATTTCCTAGTATTGTTTTTTTTTTTTTTTTTTGGAAGATTTTTGTATCACTATTTATCAGGGATATTGGTCTGCAGTTTTCTGATAGTGTCCTTAGTGTTAGTGTTCTTTGTTATCACGGAAATTTAGTAGTTACTATTCAAGAACTTACTATTATCATTTTGTAAATTGTTTTCTGTATGTCTTAGAGCTTTTTTTTCTTTTGGTCCCTCTCGTCTCTGTTTCATTGTATTTTTTTTTATATGATAACCTTTAATTTCCTTCTCATTTACCTTTGTGTGTAGTCCAGAGATTTTTTTGGGGGGTCACTATTGCAATTATATAAAACATCTTAAAGTTATGGTATTCTATTCTAAACTGATAACAACTTCAGTTGCATGTAAAAGCTACTCCTTCCAGCTCTAACCCCTTTATGTTACTGGTGTGCCAAATTGCATTATATACATTGTATATTCATAAACAAAGCTTTATAGTTAGTTTTTTGTCATTTAAATCTATATGTCAATGTTACAATAGTATAATTTACTCTATTTATCAAAAGTAGGTTACTATATTTATTTGTCTAGTAGATCATATTTCTATATCTGTCTATATTTATCTTTATTAGAGAACCATATATATATATATTTTTAATTAACATATAATGTATTATTTGCTTCAGGGGTACAGGTCTGTGAATCATCAGTCTTACACAATGCACAGCCACCATATTTCTCCCCAGCCCCACTCTCCAACGACCCTCAGTTTGTTTCCTGAGATTAAGTCTCTTATGGTTTGTCTCTCTCCTCAGTCCCATCTTGAGAACCATATATTTTTATATGCTTTTGTGTTTCTATCTATCATCCTTTCATTTCAACTTGAGGGACTGCCTTTTACATTTTTTGTATAGCAAGCCTGGTGGTGAAGAATACCTTAGCTTTTGTTTATCAGGAAAAGTCTTAATTTTTTCTTTATTCTTAAAGGACGGTTTTGCCAGATACAGTATTCTTGGTTGACTTCTCCTCCACCTCCAGCAATTTAAATATATCATTTCATTCCCTTCTGGCCTATAAAATTTCCCATGTATGTGCTGAATCACTTTTCTCATGCTGCTTTCAAGATTTTGTCTTTGAAATTACAGTTTGATTATAATATGTTTTGATGTGGTTCTCTTTGAATTAATGCAGCTGGAGTTCCTTAAGCTGTTAAATCTGTACATCCATTTATTCTCTCAGATTTGTTGAGTTTTCAACTACTCCTCAGATAAGCTCTCTGCCCCTTTCTCTCTCTGTCTTCTCCTCCTAGTGTTCCCTTAATACATATATTGATCCATTTGATAGTGTCTCATAAATTCCTTAGGCTCTTCTTCTTTTCTCCATTCTTTGTTTCCTTTTGCTCCTCTGATTAGATAACTTCAAATGGCCTGTCTTCAGGTACCCCAATTCCTCCTGCCTGTCAAGTCTGTTGTTGAACACTTTCTAACAACTTTTTTTCAGTTCGATTATTATATTTTGAGCTCTAGAATTTGTCTTGTTCTCCCTTATAATTTCTAGGTCTTTGTTGATATTCTCATTTTGTTTGTGACAGTTTTCCTGATTTTGCTTAGCTCTTTATCTTTGTGCTCTTTTAGCTCACTGAGTATCTTATTACAGTTATTTTAAATTCTTTGGCAGGTAGCTCATAGACTGATGTTTCTTTAGAGTTAGTTTCTGGAGCTTTATTTTGTTCCTATCATATCTACCCCTATATTTTTGTATCCCTTATAGTTTTGTTTGGAATTTGGTCAGTATGGTCATGGTGGGAGGTGGAGAGAAAGAAACCTTTCCCAGTCTTTTCATACTGGTTTTAGGTAGGCAAAGATGTTCATCAATCACCTAAACCTTCAGCTGACCTCTGGATTCTTAGATTTCTTATGTCTTTTTGATACCTTGCTCTCTCTGACATCTACTTGAGGAATTACAGCTTTAATCTACTACTCTATTTTAAGCAACTTCCAAACTCTGACAATGGTCTTGTCAGTACTCCATATCAGGCAAGAATGAAATCCATCTCTCAGGCAGCCCCCAGACAAGTCAGAACATTGAGCACTTGATTCATTCCTTAGTTTCCATCCTAAGAGAGAAGACCTGGTGAAATGATTTTCTCTAGCTGCTCCATGCTGTGCTGCTGCATGGATAGTCATACCAAATGCCACAAATTTTTCTCCCTTTTCACTAGAATCCCATCTTGGTTTTATAGTGGCCTGACTGCTGTAACCTCTCAACTGGTTTCTAGAGTTCTCACAGCACTATTGTATTGTTTTAGTCGTCATTTAGGTCTTTAATCCTAATTAGTTTTGACTTAATTTTTGTGAAGAAGTTCCTGAGTTAAAGTTTATGTTGAACTAGATAAGCTGTCACTAAGAAACACTAGTCCCTACTGTTTGCACTCTTAAGAAATTAAA